>NW_027325364.1:29806564-31006564 GCF_036924035.1 Leuresthes tenuis
ACTTTCCTAATAGTTGCCTGTTTGTTTCACTGTCAATCTCTTTCATGTAGATAATAATGGGCTCACATTATTTACGCTGTGTTAACTGTTCTGTCATTTCCTAGTTGAAATGACTCATATTTGACCCTTTCTGTCGAAATGGAAGGCAGCTCACCAGACAATCTACCTCCTGTTTGTGTGTCACTGCAGTCAAAATCTAATAAACATAACCTGACAGTTTGCTCCTGGAAGAATGATGATGAGCAGGTCTGACAGAGTTCAAGAAGACTTCGAAAAATACGAAGGAGCTGTTTGACAGCTGGCAGTCATAATAAATGAAGGATAATATACCATTTTTTCTTTCTACTGTGCTGCTTCCTAAAGCTGCATGGATCTGGATATTTAAACAAAAACAGAAAACATGGAAATGAACAAATGGCAACAAAGATTAGAGTTGACATGGCCTGAGACTAAGGGTAGAATGCTCTCTCCTGGTCGGGAATGAGATCCTTCCCCAAGTGGAGCAGTTCAAGTATCTTGGGGTCTTGTTCACGAGTGAGGGACGAATGGAGCGAGAGATTGACGGGCGGATCGGTGCGGCGTCTGCAGTGTTGCTCTGCACCGACCCGTCGTTGTGAAGAAGGAGCTGAGCCAGAAGGCGAAGCTCTCTATTTACTGGTCAATCTACGTTCCCATCCTCACCTATGGTCACGAGTTGTGGATAGTGACCGAAAGAACAAGATCGCGAATACAAGCGGCCGAAATGGGTTTCCTCCGCAGGGTGTCTGGGCTCTCCCTTAGAGATAGGGTGAGAAGCTCAGTCATCCGGGAGGGGCTCGGAGTAGAGCCGCTGCTCCTCCGCATTGAGGGGAGTCAGATGAGGTGGCTCGGGCATCTGGTTAGGATGCCCCCTGGGCGCCTCCCTGGGGAGGTGTTCCGGGCACGTCCCACTGGGAGGAGACCCGTTGGAGAGACTGTGTCTCTCGGCTGGCCTGGGAACGCCTCGGGGTCCCCCCGGAAGAGCTGGAGGAAGTGGCCAGGGACAGGGACGTCTGGGTTTCTCTGCTCAAGCTGCTGCCCCCGCGACCCAACCCCCGGATAAGCGGCAGATGATGGATGGATGGATGGATGGATGGGTGGCCTGATCATTTCTGGCCATTTCATTCTTAATCTCAGGTATCTCTACATGAACTCTGCATCCATTATACTCTCAAATGATTTGGGATTATTTCAGAATGAAGGACAACTTCCTTCTGGGAGAATGAGAGGATTTGGCGAGAGTGTTTTCTGATTGGTCGAATTCTTGGAGGCTTGCCGAGGTGGCAGAGGCGACGATGTTGGTGACTTGTGAATCTGCTCTACTCAGTGTTACACGACTCGGGAAGTTAAAACTCATAAACAAAGAAGAGACTTCGGCAATCATGCGACGTCTTCCACAATGACAAAGCATCACATCCAGCAATATCTGATCCAGAAGATAAAAATAAGCAGCACAAAGGTTGCAACATGACACCTTTATTTGGTAAACGTGCTCATTACTTCCAACACTGCAACATGCTCTCTTTTTGGGAACAGCTACAACGAAATGTGACGAACATGTGAAATATAGCAAAAAAAGTGGGCAGGAAAAACAAACTGCATCCACTGATTGATGATTGCTGGGTCTTAAGCTGAAAAGGGTCAACCTGCCCTTGCAACCAAAAATGCATTCTCTTGGAGACATCGTTAAAACAAATAACAGTTTCTCAGAGTGTTTTACTCTGAGAAGTTCCTGTCAGTCACTTCTGCTTTTGAAATGTTTGTGAAATATGGCCAGGTTGCTCGAAAAAAGCCCTTTAAATGAGAAATCGACGACAGAAAACATAGTTATTGAAATACTAAAAATGGGTCTACCTGCAGTTGTTGCCGTCACTTTTCAGGACCTTCTTGACAGATGTTAATCACGTGTCTCTGTAAAGAAAAGTGAGCTGTATTCATCCTTGCTGCCCCAAGTACAGAAACCTTTTTGAAAATTGTTCCCATCATTGCCAATCCGAGACAGAACTGGTTAAAAACTGTGAAACTCAGGAACAAAGCAGGTAGTAATGTGGAAATGGGAACTTCCTACAGAAGTTAGGGGTTCTTCTATTAAAACAAAGGAAACTGGTATAGATAACTCGAAGGTAATACAAAGAACAACAAAAGAAAAAATAGGTTCTTACTTACATGAGTCCCTCTTGTCCCTCCAGGGCATCTTTGAATTCCTCATAGATGACCTGTTCAGCATACATATGCAGCAGGGCCTCATACATAGATCACTTTGTGTTTGTCTTTCAGGTCATTACTATTACGAGTCTTTTGTAAATACCAATGCTAACAAATTGGTAACAACACCAAATCAGGGTTTGCTCCATGTGCAGAACTATTGTAAATCTTATCAGTTTAAACTTTTTTTTTTAAACCTCTATACTAATCTTTGATCCACACCTTTAAATTGTGATGATGGGTTGGAGATATTTACGAGGCATCCATAGTTTGTGCTATAGCTTGTTCTCAGCCACATATCTGACATGTTGTCTGACATCACCGCTACCGCTTGGATGCGAACAACAACTTGAGTGGTTTTTGGAGGTGAACACCTGTGAGATACAGAATAAAAAGGTCGCGAAACAAGGGAGTAACTGGGCAAGTGATATCTGAGTTGGATTAGTCTGGGGTGTGTGACTTACCTTAAATGTTGTTTAAAGGCTTGACACGACACAACGAAATGAAGGTCCTTTGGTTGCCCCATTGTTAGTGGAGTTGATCCTCTAGCCACACTACATTATCATGGCTAATAAATAACTGGAAGTGAGTGCTTTCCTGTTGGTAAACGTTTAGCTTGGGTCCACTTGATCACTGTAATTTGACCTTTGGTTGGGCTGCTGAGGTGAATACTTAGAGGCTGTTTACATCCGTTAACATGCGTCCTGGGTGATCCGATCACAAGTGGACAGTTTAAGCTACAGGTGTAAACACAACTTGGGATGCAGTGAGGACACATTGACATCGGATCATTCTCCACATTTTCAGGGGATCTGGAACAATGTTACAACAGTCTTGTAACAGTGTGAATGCATATGTGTCAGGGGCCTCATTAAAGAATCACCTGCTCACCTGTCACACTTCCATGCACTGCAAGTACTTGGGTTTCTACTAGAATGTATATGCATTCTCGTAAAAAAAAAAAAAGTATGATATAACCCTGAAAAAATGTATGATATGAAAAACAGTGTCTAAATTCCTTTTCAACATCCCCTCCACCCCCCAAAAAAACCCTGCTTTGCCCTAACTGTGTTCATTTCTGCTACAACTGTGAACAAAACAGCTGTGAGCACAGGGCCAAACCTTTGGAGAAAGAGGCAATGCACTGCTGTGCTTTATAAGGTGTGCAGGATCCTCAGATCTATTTTGGGCAGCAAAGTTACTTTCAACTGAGAGCAGAATGGGTTACTTTTTGCAGAGCCTTTATGACCTTCATTTTTTTGGTCTGTATGACTTGAGTATACTTGCTTTCTAACCTCTTGCTCACACAGACGACTTTGTTTTTGGTGGAATTCGTCACATTTATTTTTTGTCTACTATGCCCGTTACCTGAGAATTCCACTAAGGTGCACACCACATACCACAAACGCTCACTAGAGAATCATGGGGACATCTATGAACAAGCAAATATTTTCAGAATTTTAATGATGAAATACTAGATGGCTCTGAGAGACCATTTATGCATTGAAGGAGTCATTCCGCCACCTGTGTAAGAAGCCTATTGGATGTGAATAGGCAGCCGAGCACACACCTCAGATATCAGTGAAACATCACACTTCTAGAAATCAATTTGAAAACTGCATTCCTGTGTCAATAGTGAGGATTTCCCAAATGGTGGATCCTAAGCCACAGCTGCCTATATGACACGCATAACAAATAACAGTGCGTTTAGTGTAAGTCCATATGAAATTCAGCAAAGCTCCTCCAATTTACTTTGTTGCAGCTACAATGAGCGGTATTAGGTTGTACAAATCCAACATGTTAAGCAAAGTCTGGGCCCCCTACGAGACGGACTATGCAGCGAGTCTCAGTTGGTCTGACTTTTAAACCTGTTATTCTAGATAAAATTGGTGCCTGCTCCCCCATTCTTCACTTTCCAGGGGGAAAAAAAAAAAGCGGGAGGGCGGGGGGGGGGGGGGGTGGGATGTTAGAAGTGCCACCTGCATTGATCTCCTCAAAATTTAACCTCGCTCTCACTCAGACACATGAGCACATATGCGCACACACTTGTGCTAACACCATATAATATTCCCTGTGCAGGGCCACCTGACGGCAGCAACATATGGAGACAGGCCGCGGCCCACCAAGTAACCAACAAACCAGCAGCAGCTTGGTGTGGTTCGTCGCATTGCAGGCCATAATTCAGGTCTGCGCCAGCTTTTATGTGGCATTTTTAGCAGCCCCTATTAGTTGCGCAGCTATTTCTGAGTGGATAATTTCTTAAAGCATGTGGCATTACAGGTGCATGTTATACAGCCTTTTGCTTTCAGAATGCAGAATAGAAAAGAATGTTGGTTTTCCCTTGATATCTCATTATTGGCCTAGTCTATTACATTGTCAGAGGTTAGTCCAGTTTTTAGCGCTACCTGTTAGATTTTTTTTTTTTTAATGTGAAGTTGGGAAGTCCATTACTATGTCTGGACCAGTAGTCTAGACTCTAGATTAGCTCATATTTTGATTTATGAAGGCTGCTTTAGGCATCTAAGGCACGAGGCTTCTGGTGTGATTGTAATGCCTCATTACTCCTGTTCATAGTTAGTCATAGCAACCTGCTCCTGGTCTGTGTCTACAAGAGCAGCCAAGAACAAGATGACAAATGCTTTCTGTGTTCTTGAGAAGAGATCCAAGATAAATTTAGCAAATGCACATAAGCAACATTCACTGATGAGAACATTGATTCTGGCTGTCACATTTGTCCATATGCCAGTTTTTTCAAGCAATATCATTAACAAGTTGAAGTGGAATAATCACTTTGGCTGAAGTAAAGCGATTACGAAGTAGTTGTTGGATTAAAAAGAGGCATTTGTGTGCTTTTGTTTACACTAGTGCAAAGTAATGGTGTTTTTATTTAAAAAAAAACAACTCTACTCCATCTACGCCATTGTACACCTCAACCTAACTTTTATAAATTTGAATTTATAACTTAGATATCGCTATGAAGGTCTCATTTACGACCTTACTGATCAAGTTCTCTGTGTAGACAGATCTAGAGGGTTGTTCTGTATGGTGAAGGATAATTGAATGACCTCAAACCAGCATGTGGTTGCTGTGGTCATGCTCAACATTGAGGTGTGGTTCAGAAGGCTTGAGAGCAACAATTCATTTATTTGAACACGACAATACATGCTTTCTAAGGTTCGTCCATGCCCTTGAAGAAACAAGAGAATTATGTTATTAGAATGGGGGGGGGGATATTCACGATGAAGCTAAAGGGATGTGAGCAAAAACTGCAACAAGTGGGCTTTATGCATTAACAGGTGTGTATTAAAAGCTTGAAATGGCATATGATGTAATCTTGTTCCATTTTTCACTCAGAACCATTTGAGTGTAAAGGATTGGAAGCTGCAAGGTAAAATATAGTTTTTCATGTGGCACAGTCTATAAAATATTTTGGCCAACTCTGCGTTAAGGAGTTTTTCTCCCCTGCATCTGGTGACAGACAGTTTTATTTGGTTTTATGGCTGTCAGAGATCAATGGCTGTATTGAGGAGCGTGGTTTTAAGGAAATGGCTTGAGCAAATACAAGGATTATACACTCAGTGATTGACATCCCTGTTCTAATGGAACTTTCTATGCCTTTCTTTGAGTATTCAATCTGGCCAATGCTAGAAAAACCGTAATCACGCCCCTGCAGAGTTTGTGTACTTGCCCTTGTGATTGTGTCATGTGGTAGCTTAAATCAACATTGGTTTTAATTCCACCCAGAGGTCTACGTTATATGCTGTAATACTTTGAAGAGACAGTATTCATTCAATCCAAGAATATCTGTTGAATTTTAACTTTCTTTGGATGTTTAGGTGAGAGCCAAGATAGTCGATTCAGGAGCAGCTGGAGATGTTTTCAGTTGACTGAAAGACTCCATTAATTCCTGAATTAGTCATCTGAGGAACTGAGGCTTGAGGGAGGGAAAACAGTGGGAAATAGGGAAGGATAGATGGATTATCAGCTCTGAGTGGATTATCATCCCCTGTGGTGTGCATTCCACTGTCCTTACTTCCCCACCCAGCCTTAGTACTGCTTCATTGCTTCCTAGAAAAAAGCCTGTGAAGAAGAATTCTGTGAAATACAGGAAACATTGTTTTTTTTTTTTTTACCACTACACCATGTGCTCTGGGCTATTGTTTTCAATGAGCAAGTCAAAGATATAATGACAAAAATATTAAAGGTTGGGTTGAGAGTGAACAGCCAGTGTTTCTGTTAACTGCTGCAGTTGGCGTGTTAACCACAAAAGTCTGAGGCAAAATCTGTACAGAAAAAAGGCAATATTGTGTTTACAGTCAGTGGATAGAGCTCTGCTATTTTTGTGTCTTCAAAAGGAGCTTTCCTTTCCTCCACAGCTGGATACGCTGAACAGAGGCAGAAAGCTGCATGCACACACATACGTTGGCCTCCTGATGCGTTTTCCTTAACTCCTGATAAACCACATCATTGCCATTTTCTCGCCTTGCGGTCTGCAGCTGTCTGCGGCACTTGATTAAAACATCTCTTTTAGTAATCCCTGTGTAATGAAACTGTCTCCTGAGAGTGGATCTCAGTGTGTTTGTGTATGTGTGTACTCGAGTGTGTCTGTGTGAGGTAGTGAGCATACATGTGTGTTTTGGGTCAGGGGTGCTCCAGATGGGAGGAAGGGGAGGTCTGTGTCTGTGTGAGAGTAAAAAACGAGAGAGGAGTGTTTCTATGAAGAGTTTCGGCTGTTCTGGACCAGTGATTGAGAAATGCACACATGAAACACCTTTGACCCGAGGGAACCACAAAACTTGGAGCTGTGGCTGCAAATATAGTCCATGCCTCCCCGTAACTCATTCCCAGTTCCATCTCAGAGAGTGTTTACTTTTGATAGAGAATTTGTGTCATTACAGATTTTAGTTGAGAGAGAAAATTGTTATCCCTTAATTGCACTAGTAGAATGACAGAGTGTTAGAAATCAAGACAACTCATTTCTGACTAACAGAAAAAAGTACATGGGGTGCAAAGAGAAGTACAGTGTAGCTGTAGCTGAGTCCATGTGTGAAGACCACAGGTAAATGTTTGCTGAGGTTTTTGATGATATTTTTGAATCATTGTATTACATTTTAGCCTGCATCTGAACCTATTTGGGATGGGGATTGTACATCTCTCATGAAGGCATGACACTGAGTAGAACATATACAGCCAATTAAAAAAGTGACAATAAATTGCAGAGAATGAGTAATGGGAACTTTTTTAAACACATATTCTGCAGTTTATTATTTCCTGGTATCTTTTCTGTGGCATTTTCCCTTGATTTTAATAAATGTATTAAATACTTTAATTTATGTATTGTTTAACTATTTATTTTATTGTTTGAATGTTAACAGTTTAACCTATTGGTGACCTTCAAGGGAAAGGTTGGAAAAAAGGTTTTCTCTCCTTTAACATGGCCACTTGGAAGACTTTGGATGATGCATACAACTTCATTTAGAGGCTATGTAAGACACTTTCGTGACTCTTAACAGTGGCCGACAATAGTAAAACAGGGGTGTATTTGTATTAGTTAATTAAGATAGGGTGTGACTGACAGTTAATGAGTTGAAGAAACTTCAGATAAGTTATCACTGGTCTCATGACAGTTGCTATCTGTTGCATCTATCTGTCAAATGTGTCAGCTCTTAATTGATTTTTATTGGGTTTGCTGTGGACTGAGTAAATAGACTCAGGTAAGTTAGATTTAAGAGAAAGTTTCCCATTGTAAGTCATGTCAAATATAATGAATTATCTTGACGTTTGCTTTGTGAATCCTTCCTCTAAATTTTGATAGTTAATCTGCGTATATTTTCATTTAGCTCCCATTATAAACTAAATCCACCCGTGTCAGGGAACATCCATTGAGAAACATGACACTTTGCTCTACATATGCTGCCAAGTGTTTGGCTCTTCTCACCATATTCAAAGAGACAATAACCCTATTAGTCTTTCTAGATTATGCTACCATCATTTCTTGCTTTTAGAGGTATAAAGGAACAACATACCGGTTACATACTGTACACTGTTCCTTCTTAAGTTTGCACTGGAGTTTTTCCCAATGTATTGGTTTTTTTTTTTTTTTTTTTTCTTATGTTCTACTCAGTTTGGAGAGCATGCCTCCTTTCACTGTTACAGTATACATGCTTAATATAGTCGACATACAAACACATTCTTTTTGGACATGCAATTTTATAATTGATCCAGTTACAGCTTGTTAGAGCACCAGGCTCCTTGTCAGCTGTAACCTCATTACCACTGCTGATCGTGCTTGGCTCACAGACTGGATATTATTAGTTTGTGCGCATATGTACAGGTGTGTTTGAACTCAGACATATGTGTTTGCCTGCAAGCATTTGTTTTCATTTCCATACATAGATTTTGTGTTAGTTAAGGTCTATGGATTTATGTGCTTGTGTGTGGCCTCTCTAAAGCAGGAATTATATCCTGTTGGATAGAACTTCAGCTGTATGTAATATTGGTTTGATGGAAATGATCAGGTTACTCGAATACCGTTTTAAGGAAGGATTTGGCTTAGGTATCACACGTGTAATGGCATCATGTATCATTAGATCACCCTGAGATGGCCCCTCAGAGCCCCTTTTGGACCTAATCCAAGAAATGTGTGGGTTTTTTTTTTAATACTTTTTCTTTCAATTATCTATCCATCTATCCATCTATCCATCTATCCATCTATCCATCCATCCATCCATCTATCCACACACACATACACACACATACACACACATACACACACATACACACACACACACACACATACACATACACACATAGACATAGACATAGACATACACATATATATATATATATACATATATATACATAATTTGTGCACCTGATTTTTTAATTTTTTTTAAATTATCAGTCTGGAAAGGTTTGTGGGCCCAGCTCTGTGGGGTTGTTACATTATGAGAAGTGTGCTGTTATGACGTTTGCTCCCAAGGCAACAAGCCAAATTTTATAATATGGATTCTCCGCTCTAAGTACAATGCATTTAGTTAGTTGTGTCATGCAGACTTGTATCCCATTCTGAAAATATGTTTTAATAATGTAATTTGTTACTGCTGGGGATGCTGCAGATTCTAATGTATTTTGACCTCTTGGATGCTTTTGTTTCCCTCGAAGGCTGTGGTAACAGTGAAAAGCTTCCTGCCAAAAAGATGTTTACCATGTTGCAGTAAGAAACACTGACCGTGCCAGCTACTTAATGAAATCCGATGAGTGCCTGGCTGTCTTCACATCCAGCATTCCCAAAACACCCTAATGAGAGTTTCTGTTTCTCATTTAATCCCAAGTTCCAAGATGCTGTTCACAAAGAATTGGGTATAGTATAATAAAAACAGGTGCATAATTAAAGTTTTAGGGGACCACATGCACATGACAAGCTCCCCTTAAACACTATAAACACTCAAATAAGCCAACAAACTTTCATCCCTTGCCAGTCCTCTCATTGAAGTGGCTTTGCAGGCACATTTGCTCTGCATGTGGGGACAATGTTGTTGCCGTGTCCCCTATGCGTTCTTTTGTTCAGTTGCAATGTCTCTTTTTGAGTATGTGTGCATACTCAGAGTGCACACATTTGAACATGCAAATAGTGCAAAAGAATAAGTTAGATTAATGTCTTGTTGTAAGGCATGCAACAGTAGATGTTTTTTTAATGGCAAAAAAGCATGACGATGCATGGTTCAATGTGGTACATGCATCACATGTTGCCAGGGAATTAAAAATGTAAATTAAGTGTTGTATGTATGCATTGTCAAGATAAACTCGTTGACCCCGTGAGGTCTGGACTTTCCTTCTCCCTCTCTCCCTGTTTCTTCTCTACTCTCTACATCTATCTTTATCAAACTCTCACTTTCTGTCTTATAGTTGAGACAGCAGGCGGTTAGGAACTCTGGGCTTGCCTTTGTGCAACTAACAGCTCATGTCACCCTGCTGAACCACCCAGGAGTAGAAGAAAGGGAAAGATAAAGAGACTCTTGGAGAAGGAGAGGGAGGGAAGGAGAGGAGTTAAACGATTGCAGAACTGCTGAGCGAAGAGAGGGACCCTGTGACAAATCCCACACTCTGAACTGGGACCAGACCATAATGGATGTGTGATTAAATGAGCTGTGATGTTCGTTCCTGACATGCTATAGCCATTTCTGGAATTAGTCACAGTTCTATTTTCACCAAATGCTCTGCTCATAAGACCGTACCTCTTTGCTTCCAATACACACCGTACCCCCCCCCCCCCCCCCCCCCACACACACACACACACACACACACACACACACACTATAGGTGTATCTGGGCAGGAGGCACAGTGAGTCTGAGCTCATGGACCTCTCAGAGCACAAAAGGGGAAAACAAGAGTGGAAAAGGCTGGTTTCACTGTGTAGCTTCCTGGGTAAGCAGAATGAGTGATAAACCGTGGTACAGAGAGTGAGAATGTTGTGAAGGATAGAAATCAAGTTGTAGATCAGTAGTTCTGACGGTGACAAGTGTTCCGTTGCACTTTTCACTGTGTATAATTCCATGCCTTGTTTGGTGAGTGTGCATCTGTGTTAAAGATATCCTTCTTATGTTTCTGATTGTATGTGATAGATGGTATTGTATGAAAATGTGCTCCGAGACCTACCCTTCATGGATTTTAGGGGCAGTACATCAGTAATAAAGTATGTACGATATTAGAGATGAACAAGAATCATTTGAATGTCTTCGGATAAGAATGAGTGACTAAGGAAGACTGGAAGGGGAGTGCTAGAAAAGGAG
Organism: Leuresthes tenuis; assembly: GCF_036924035.1. Lineage (NCBI taxonomy): Eukaryota > Metazoa > Chordata > Actinopteri > Atheriniformes > Atherinopsidae > Leuresthes > Leuresthes tenuis. Next base: position 29,817,581 of record NW_027325364.1, read on the forward strand.
GAATTAAAGAACAAATAAAAAATGTGTGTGTTTCTGTGTCAGATGATAAATGAGAGCATGGTCTGTTGAGGTTCTGATGGACAGGGGCTTGGAGGACTCCATCAGACTGTTCTGTTACCTCATCCCCCTCAACGCTCAACTCATCAGCTTGTCATATGCTCAGACTTAAACAAGCTCTCTCCTTCCACACTCTTGGAGACAGATGTAATGTTAAATGCTTAGAGATTCTTTTCAGGGTCAGATTTCTGGGCTGTACATCTTTTCGCATAAATCATTGTCACAGTTTTGACGGAGGGGAGAGAAGGGTCGACAAACTAAACCTACCTGCCATGAAACTAATGAAAGCTTGGCTTACACTTGGTACCTCTAAAGTTTACTCTTGGAATGTAGTTCTACTTATTTGGCCTGTTGTGCTATCAATGAGCTGTTTTATATTGCAATGGTGTATTGATGGATTTGTGAAAGCTGTGAACCATGTATTTCCACTGTGTCCATTTCATGTAGTGTATATATCTGCATTTATGTGCAACTTTCTAGTCTTTCCTTTGTTGTCACTAAATTCTGACAGGCCCTTTGTCTCTCTGTCACTAGGCTATCACAGATCTAATTCTGTCTTTCTTGTCCCTTCGCTTGCAGGAGCAAAAGGTCATCAGTCCCCACCACAGAGTGCATTTTTGAGCTCCCTCACTTCTCTGTTCAGGCTACACGGGCCCAAATGCTTTTGCTCCAAGCAATCTATCAGAGCTGGACCCACAGCACGATCAACGGCTCCCCGCGGACAGTCAGTGAAAGTCTACTCAATGAGGTGTACAAAATGCCAGGTAAGCAACATGTTTGGCTATGTAATGTTGCCTAAGCTTGGCGGTTAGTGGACTGCAGATCCAATGTAGATGTTAACCTACATTCATGAATTTCTGATGCTTGACCAAGATTATGATGTAGGTCTTTTCTGCTTGTATGTTGATGTGGATCCTCGGTCATCTAGGTTAATGTGAACTTAAGTGCTTCAATAGAAGACAACTGGACTTCTTTTCTTGGTTCACCAAGAACATATGAGTGTGTGTGCAAGAGACAAATGACCTCTGAACCTTTTCACTTTCACTGTGATGTTTGGATGCGTGTTGAATTGCTATTCAACAGACAACTGTAAGTTTCCTACGAGTTGCTGAAAAGGAAGGGTCCACATTTATCAGAGGCGGGGCGGCATGTGTTTGTAGCTGGTCACCATAGCGAATGTCATTTTTACTGTAGGGTAGGGATTATAATTTAGCACTGCCAACTCAGCCACTAATCAACAAAGATATACTTTGTCCTTTACTCATAAAATAAACAATGTTGCACATGTGGTCTCTTATAGATCAGCGCGTTTAATGTTAGTTCAATCATTATTGTAGCAGATTTATTGGAAAGCCTTTTCTTTCTTTTTTTTTTTTTCATAAAGAACATGTTGTGTTCTTTGTTTTTAAAGTTCTGTTTGAAAAAAGAAAATGAGAAACTGGATTCTTGGTGCCAGGAAATTGTCAGGAGAGATATATGGAACTGGCTACAACTAAAAGTGATTTGACTTTCTTGTGAAAACTTTTACTGTTATTTCTCAGGGATCAGCTCAAGTGTCAGGCTATCACAGAGACACTTAAAGATCAGCTTGTCTTGTGCCGAGTTTATGATCAAGGTCCTGCAGCCGAGGGTAAATTAACTCTGAAATGCTTCATGTCACCTAGGATGCCTTAATGGTCAAATAATAAATTTTTCTCCTTGTTAAATAAAGGAAGGGGAGCCTGAATTCAATAAAACAGTAGCGTTTCTCATGACGGTAGCATCTGGACAGTCCTCTGGAGGGCCAGGGATTTTCCAACTCATTAGGATCATGTTGTTTGGTATGCTGTCAACATTCTGCCTCAGCCAAGCCAGTCAAGCTACCTTTTTCACTGTTGTGTTGCTGCCAACATTTATGAAACTGGTCTCCCGTGGAGTGAAGTCAAATATTCCTCTCCCCTCATTCTGCTTTTTTCTTGGAAAGGGCGCTTGAATAGCGACATGGAGAAACATTTGCACATCTGGTCCATGTGCTGGCAGGCTAGAAAAAGTGGGGGAAAGAGCTTGGGCTCAGAAGGCAAGAGAGTGAAGGGGAATTGGTGATGCGTTGTCTAAGTTTATGTTTAGTGGGGAAAATATTTAGCAGTAATTTCTATCATATAACCAAAGATGTCTAGTTCTGTTTCTGCTTTTGAGATTGTGTTGACACTCATTAGACTTCAGGAGTATGTCAGCTGTTCCAATTTCTCTTAGTCTTTGGTGTGACATATTGAGTGTGTAGGAGAAATGGAAGAAGAGGAGTTGAAAGAGCAGTAGAAGAATCGACTTAGTCGAGTGGAAAAAAAATTTGAATAAATGCCTTTGAACTTAGTTTGTTGTGGTGCATTTTTCTCTCAATGTACAACTCGCTCAACTATGTTGGTTCCTGTGGGCACTGTGGTTGTGTGCAGACTAATGTCATGATTGGACTTGCCAGCTGTTCACTGCTTGGTATTTGCGTTCCCACTTACTTTTTAGCTCCTTGCTTCTCTACTTCTGTTCAGTTGTTTTGCTTATCTTCGACAAACACTAAACTGATGGCATCTTGCCACTTACTTGTTTCCTTAAGCAGTGGAAAACACAAAGTTTTAATTGTACCTGCGTTTTTCTAACTGTGTGACCATCTTGCTTTCTGGCCCATTTATAACCCTCTCAACATTCAGTTATGAATCCATATTTTAATCCTGTTTTTTTTTTTTGTTTTATTTAAGATCACTAACTTGTCATCAGGCTACTGCCAATGTAATACTGACACTACTGAGGCTGAATGCTGAACATGGCAAACAAAAGCACTTTGAACATGTGCTTTTATTTCCTTTTTGGGAAATGTCCTCTGTTCTATCCTTTTGATCGTGCAGCATTTTTCAATAGAGCAAGGTGTTTCATATTGAGGTCTCGCTGATAACACAGATGGTCAGTGTGAGATTTCATTCCCAGTCTGAAGGAAATTCCGCAAATCAGTAACAGGGAAACTCAGCAGCTTCAGTTTTAATCTTGTGGTCCTCATAGACTATAATATATCATTCAAAATATCTAAAGCAACATTTAAAGTCTTGAATTCTTTGCTGCCGACTGGAACACAGCCGCTTGGATTTGAAGTATTTTGAGATATTGTGGTGCCCCGTGGCAACTTCAGGAGTAATACAGTGTACAGCCAATGTAATGTAGCCTTTGTGAAATCAGAAAACAAACTTTAAAATATTATTTCCTAAGAGTCAGTTAATGTCGCTCACTGCCGACTCCAGGATCAACTGGTTTGTGACACAACTGTCTGTAGGACAGTGTTGATCTCGCACCCAGCTCAGCCATTAAGCTCAGTTTTCTCTTGTGACATATTATTCTAACATTTCCCTTAGAAATCCACATTGGCAACTTTTATTTTCTGACACAAGCTCATCTAATCTGATATTTTTCCCCTCCTTTTTCCTCCTGTGGTTGTCAGTGGCCAGAATTTCTCGGATTCCTTTGTGGTTTACAAAGCAGCAGTAGTAATAGTAGTAGAGTGGAGCCTGTAATTCCTGTCTGCTTTGAGGCAGTATTACCCTCGGATTCCACAACATACTGACCACAGTGACCTCCAATTACTCAAGTCTGCATGCATTTGTGTGTGAGTGTACAGTATTCTGTCAATAGGACTACAGTGTGTGTAGGTCTGATTTTGCCACTGGCACAGCGTAATCTGCTTTGGGAAAACATTAAACGATTACAAATGAATATGTCCTATGCTCTCTTTTTAAAGTTGTAAGTTGCAAGTTGACGAGATCGCTAGTATGACTTTGATAAAGGTACTGAAATGTTCAATGAACAACTAGTCTACCATCAATAACTTTTATTCAGTGTTTGATATTTTCTTACTTTAACTTGGAGTAATTAAAGTTTAAAGTGAAATCTAAATAAGATAATAACATCCTGGATTTTCCACTTTGCAACGTTATCCTGACAGTAAGTTGTAGATGAGCGCTATTGATCCGAAATATAAGCCAGTGGGTCTAACATTTGACAGTCTAAGTTGTTGCCCTACACAATAGAGGAGCTTGAGCGTTTTTTTTTATTCCTGACTTCTTCCCTCTTTTAAAGGCTGCATCTAAAAAATAAAAAAAATCAAAGTAATTTTTAATCTTCATAAAACTGGCTTTTCACAAAAGTGATGGAGTCAGCTTTGATGCAGCTACCACAGCTGGTTTCCTGGCCACAGGTCTCTGTGGTGGTCTGGTTGAGGACAAGAAGAAGGGGTCTGGTAGAAGTCGGTTGATGGTGGTCACCAGTCATGTTCTGGATGATTGCTCGGTGATATATGAGCTGCGACATAGCTTTAGCATGACAGATCCTGCGGATAAAGAACAGAGGAAGAGGAAGAAAGAGTGAATGTTATAATGAGCAGAATGAAAAATGAAAGAGAAAGGGAATCTAAAGGTCGAAGGGAAAAGTGACAGAAAAAAAAAGAAATAAAGAGACTCGGAGTGTTGGGCCGACTGACGTGTCCAAAATTACAACTGGCCATTAGTTTGCATTATTAAAAACAGCTCTGGCACCTTATGGAGTGTTAGGTTAGGCAAATGCACAAAGAACAAAACTTGCTTATGCACAGATGCATGCCCACCTCTATCTTTAGTTGGTCATATATGTACTTCTGAACTCACACCATATGATCCCATTTAAGGCAAGTGACTCAAGAATTTTTGGATACAGCAAATCTATGCTCTCATTGCATAGCATTTAGAGGCATGTTGATAATATTAAAGGGGGACCTGTGCTCTCACTCACAACCGTATCACTATCAAAACAAGTTCTTTGTTTTGCCTTCCCCACACTCTTAAAATGGGGATAGGTGAGGATAGATTGGGAGTTTAGGATAAAAATAGGGAGCAGGGCAGAAAGAATTGCACGCTTGCGTTACGGAACTTATTTGTACTTTTCTTCAACACAATGTTTCCTGTAGCTAGGAAACAAATGTGAGTTCTTAGACCGTATCAACAATCACTTTTACGCATTTTGCACTGCATGAAAAAGGCTATTCCTGTCATGACCAGCAGTTCATATCCCTGTGATCTAACTGGCATCAGCAGCCTGAGTCTGACATAAATCCCCCTGTGACGCCGCAGCACAGTAAGTATGTGTAATAGCTCTGTGTTATTAGAGGCGAAAAAAAGTGTCACTGCTGCAATCTGATCTTTGCTATGTTGTGCATTGAATGTTGCAATGTTTACCCATTTAGTATTTTTTTTCACCCTCCTCTGTGTTTCACTGTTTTTTTTTTTTTTGGTGCCTTGTTTTTTTAAGGCAGTTTTGGCTGCCACAAACTGTATCTCATCTATTAATCAAAACAAGTCAGAAGAACATACAGCTTTTTCCTCTCATGTGATGATACTACACTTTTAGCTCATGCAGATTGTTTTGATACTTTTTCATTGTTCTAAAGTGAGAGTGAACGACGGAAGGACAAGCCTCTTTTTTTTTTATGGTCTGCGGTTGTCACAAATGTCAGTAAAGAGATGGGAAGTTTAAGGAAAGCCCTGAGACGTCTGTTTCAGAGTGGCCTGGCCCCTCACTCAAATATCCATACCTCTTTGAAGGGGTAAATTATTGGTTTGAGAGAAATTTCTGCCTGTCTACTTGTCTGCTTCACGAATTGACATCAGGACAGGAAGAAAGCGGGAGGGAGAGGAAGGAGAGAAGACTTTTTTATCCATATGCAACCTTATTTCTGACATTAAAAACACGTTTTGTCAGCATCAGAGAACCGATAAATAAATCTTGGATGGAACTTGAGAAGGTTCTTGTCAATGAAAACTTCAATGAGCTACAGACGGCCTTGCTCCACTCCTGGCAGATTGTGATGATGTTTTAAGTTAATCCAGACTCAGGCCTTCCCTACTTTTCTTTTGTCTCAGTGAAGCTGTCTGCTCTTTCTCTGTTTCCCCTTTCAGTCACAACTTATTGATAGAAGCCAGTTGAACTGGTGCAAAACAGAAGTTTGTCGTTGTCTCGTAACTAGACTTTGGAGTACATGGAAATGGATATATTTATTTGGATAAAAGGAACATTAAGTGCCTGACGTCCCCTCCTCCGTTTAGATAACATCTCCAGTCATTGAACAATCATTTCACACATGCTCGTACAAATACAAAACCATCCACACACATAATCTCACAGACACCTCCTTCTAAAGTTGAATAAGTGAGTTTAGATTTTAAACACACTAATCTTTGAGGGTCACAGGTTTGTCATAACTCATTGTGTTTCTTCATTAATCATTCCTCTTTTCTTCACTCCAATGGCTGGCTTCTGGAGAGAAAATGGATGGATAGATGGATGGATAGAAAGCTAACTGAAAGTGTGCCAGGGGGCTTCTCCTCTGTTAGTCTGAATAGTTGCATGCTTTTCTTAAATGAGATATGATTCCAGGCATGTTGGAGTGTATATGTCATTCCATTCCAGTGCTGGATATAAAATCCAACTTTTTTTGTCTTCTCTGATACGAAGCATTGATGGTTTCTCAGAGGCATCATTTATTTCTCTTACCATCCATCCATTTTCTATACCCGCTTAATCTGTCGGTCGGGTCGCGGGGGGACTGGAGCCTATCCCAGCAGTCATCGGGCGAGAAGCTGGTACACCCTGGACAGGTCGCCAGACCATTTCCCTTAGCATTAAGGTATATCTAACATATCATTTGCAGAGTATAGTACAATGATTTGTTTCTGAAATTGTACACTTTTGACTTTTAGATCTACAGCTTTTGACTCATCTCCCTTTAGGAGGGTAAACTAAAAGATGCTATGGAGAACCCCCTGTAGCCATATTTTATGAAGCATTACTGTGGTAAAGACTTATTGGCCTCTGCAGTGAGCCCCTGCAATGTCTCATCATCAGATAATGTGTTAAACAGACCCTGAAGTTGGTCAAGTTCTCCTATGTTATACTCAGAAGATTATTTATATATATATATATATATATATACACATGTGTGAGTGTATCTTATACTTCTAATTCTTATTGTAAGATAAAGCTGTTAAAGGGATGGTTGACTTTGAACAAGCTCTAAAAGTCATCTTAAAGTACATATTCAAAGAAAAAAGCCTAAATTAAGATATACACTCCTCCATTTGTAGTTTCATAGGTATTTTAACAGCATACATATTCTAAAAGACACAAAGAGAATCTTTGAGACATGAAACACAATCCACTATAAGTACACTGAGTTTTAAAGCAGCTGCAGCAGACTGTGCTGGATGTTACCAAGCCCTGAATCAATGACAGACCCAAATAAATCTGTTTGTGTTTATGTCATCTAGTAGTGTCTGCAAAGCTGGCTCCCTGCTGAGAGCCAACCGTTCCATCTGAGGGTAGTGACTAGTGCCGATTGAGCACATAGCTCCACGTCACAAGGCCATAAATTTCCACTGTAATTCCCATTGAAGTGCCTCAGCAGCACCAAAACCCCAGTCAGGTCTTGGCTACCACCACACGCAGACAGTCAGCCTCTTCAAAGCTAAGGCATAAATATTGATCTCAATGGATTATTAGTAAACAAGAATGCTTTGCTTGTTTTGTCTTTAATTTTCTCCCTCAAGGCAAGCCGAGAAAAGAAGCCTTAGTAAAAGAGCCTGCATGAGTTATAGAGACACAGAGGTCGTGGAGGTTGGAGTGAGAGGGAGTGCAGAAATCCAGAGATGCATTTCTGCAAAGGAGAGGATGGTTTAGTGTTGTTAACTGTGGTTTGCATTTTGAAGTATCTCTCTTGGTGGAACCACACTGGCATTCCATCCTGGCTCCTACTTGAAAGCTAATATGCCCCCTGTTTCTTATGCTAACCAAATTTGTCAGGGCAGCATTAAGCTGGGGATATAGGAGGTTGAAAGGCAGACCCTCTCATCCAGAACTGTGTTTTAATGACCTATTTCATTGCTGGCTAATTATTTCCTTATAAGTGGCAGTGCAGGAATTGTCTATGTCACATCATGTTTATCACTCTCAGTGCATTTGTCTACACTCTTTCATATTTCTTCCACTTGCTATGCAACTCTTAATTTAACCTTTCTTTGCTAACCTCTTCTGCCCCACCCCCACCACCCGTCCATGGTCTTCCAAACCTCGCTGCCTAGGCACATTAGTGTTTGCCAAATTGCTTCAGCATGAAGACTCCTTAATTGTGGTAATTCAGTGGCAGAGAGAACCAGGGTTTGAATGTGCAGAAAACATATGTCACTGCTTTAGTGGGCAGACAAAAAGGCAGGCAGCACCTGGAGGGGATGAAAATGATGAAATCTAGACCCCCAGCCTCTGCTACTACCAGAGCTTATGCCACATCACTGTCTTTATGCCATGACTTTTATATACTGGGAGTAGCATTTGCATACACTACCATTACTGTAGCTTTTATTCACTGTGCTTGAAGCACTCTGGCTGGGCTTTTTTCAGCTGGGGAAAGGTTTTTTTTTCTCCTTCTTTTCTTATTACATTGGCCTTTATGTATGTGTGGTTACTTACCCAAGCAGTTATTGCTTCTCATATAGATGGACCGATCCCTTCACATATCTAAGCACATCTGATGCTGTCAGCTGATGATTTCCTGTTCTTGTTTGGTGCAGGTAGAAAGAAGGATGGTGAATATTCTTTTCTGAGAAAATGTGACAAACTCTTAAAACACAAATTCTAATAAATGAACACATTTCAGAGGGTACCTCCTGTTACCACGCTATAGATATCCTCTGCAGCCATGTGTTTGACTGAGAAAGCCGCTCTTCTCAGCTTTAACTGCAGGACAAACCACTGCTGGTTTGCCTCGTCTGTTTTCCTGTCCCATTCTCTCCGCATGTGTCTGTATTTCTGTTGTGTGTCAGTTCTGGGCAAGGTGCCAGCAGACCTGCTCCTACTTACTGCTTCTACTTCAGCCCCTCCTGACTTAGGAGAGACAGTTATTGTTTCTGCATCAGCACTTAATGGCTCAGCTGGCTGCTTTCAGGCTACCCAACTTGTCTATGTCTACCTCTTTTTCTGTCAGCCCCCTTGCTGCTATGGGCCTACTGCCAGATTTGGTATCCGTCTTTGTCTTGACCTGCGCACCAGGGTTTGGTCATTATGGACCTCCTCTTATCAAGCAATTGCCATCAGATGTGAAGGTGTTACAGTTTGAATCAAAACACAGCTGTTTTTGTTGCTGTTTCGTTCCTTTTTTACATTGACATTGCTGTATTCCCATCTGAATGCTGTCTTATTTACTTAAAAAAACAAAACAAAAAAAACACCTGTCCTGTATTTGAAATTAACATTTGAAATAACTGAGGTATTTAAAGTTACACAAACATTGTGATTCTTGAGTGAAAATGTAATTTTGCTTGGTCCATCATTGTAGGCAGATAACTTTCCCATACCATTAAAGTAGTGAGAGTGGGACATGTTGGAATGTGTAAAGCATGGCTCTCAATTCTCCAGATGTCTTGTGTGTGCGTGCACACACACACATTCACACACATACATGTACGCATATCTATACTGTACACACATAGTGAACTATATACACAACAACAACTGAGGTAAGCAGAAAGTAGCACTATCATCCCATACTGTACATGCATCGCTCTACATGCACGCTCTACATGGACAAACATTCCTGTGCTCAAATGGCCAAATGACAAAACGAAATTCTCCCATTGGCTGTTGCACAACCCCTGTGTGAGACTACCTGATGAGAAGCTTTCAGCTTTGGGCTCTTACCACACGCAGAAGTCCCACTTGTGCTGATGACAGAGAAGAGCTAATAGAAGTGGTTCCACAAGATAACAAGTTAATGCTCACAGTGGTCACTGCACAAATGTGCATCAAGTTTTGTACATGGTAAATGGTAAATGGACTTGTACTTGTATAGCGCTTTTCTAGTCTAGCTGACCACTCAAAGCGCTTCACTACATGCCGAATTCACCCCACTCACACACATTCATACAGCACGTCTTAACTACTTAACTACGTGCTTTTTCTAATCATTCATACACATTCATACCCCGGTGATACCCTGGGAGGCAACGTGGGGTTCAGTGTCAGCTGGATTTAATGAATGAATGAATAAAGTAAGTAAACAGAGGTAGAAGCCTTAGGAGAACACTGGAGAAGATTGCAGACAGGAAACGGGTTTCGAGGTACAAACTATTTCTTATAGCATGCTCGCTCCACAATTGCAGGTGTATTTTTAGTGGATTTTAGAAGGCAAAGTAGAGTGCTAAACTTATTGGGTTTTTAATAGCTTGTTATTTCAATAAATGGTTACTGTGACAGCTCCAACCTTGATTGTAGCTCATCAGAAGTGTTGTGCACGGTGAAGGCAGTTATATGTAGAATACCTGCTGGTATTTAAGTCATTGTCATCATTATTAATCCCCTGTGATTTGTATCATTCAGTAGTGATGACTGGTAGCCAGTTGTCTGGGTGGGGTGCCAAACAGGAGGAAGGAATATTAAAGGGTCCCATGGTATGCTTTCCAATGTTTTCTGGCTTATCAGCAATGATTAAATGCTGATAAGCGTTTAAATTGTCGCCTTAAACGCTACCCAAAGCTCACAAAGGAGGTATGTGCATGTATTTTTTAGCAGAAGCAACTCTTTTTAGCTGTTAGCCTTAAACTCTGGCTTGCAGACTTTTTTCCACACCCTTTTTGGAGGAAGTTTTGGAGATATCGTAAAGAAATAGTGTTTTGTTAAGGGGGCAAGTTTTTCCCTGGCCAGCACCACAGTTGTGAAAACTTTTGGCTTTGTTCGTTACTCTTGAACAAGGCCCAGTAGGATGCTGGCTTTGCATAGACTAAAACCTAACTTTTAAGCTTTTTCAACACTAAAAGGGCATAACTCTGAACCTCACAGTGAGTGAAACTGTTTCAAATGTGTGTGTTGTGTTGGCTTTAGACGTATGAGCGCATTTTAGTCTATGATGGGCACAATGAGTCAAAGGCAGCTAAGGGGAGCTACCTGTACTTTGTGTTGGTAATTCATTAGTAGTAATTAATTAATTGTATCTATATGTTGATTCTACAACTGCTCAGAAACATGAAGTTCCACTCATAAGTAACCATAGATTGTTGTCGAGCTCGAAAGTTGTTTTTTTTTTTGTTTGTGAGTTGCACCTTCCCAACCCGTTTAACCTCGAGTAGTGCGTGTTCAGAAGTCACCAACATCTTCTCTTCTGCCAAATCAGCAAGCCTCCAGGAGTTTGACCAATCAAAAGACAGTGACCCCCAAATCTTCTCGTTCTTACTAAGAGACCTCGTTCTGAATTGATTACAATAATGGATGCATAGCTAATCGAGAAGTACCCAAAATTAAGAATAAAATTACTGGAGATGATCATGCAGTGTCCTTTCTAACATTGTTTCATTCTCAAAAGTCAGCCTCTGGCATTCCATGGGCCTCACACATAGTTAAAAACACCCATTACTGCAGTAAATAGATGATACTGAAAGGAGAAGACACTGCTTATTCTCTTATAACCTGATTTTTTTCTGGTTTCTCTCCATCAATGCAGTTAATTTGTTGAGTCAGGATGACGAATAACCAGGTCGGCCTGGTTATATGTCATATATGATTCACAGAGCGATAGATTTTGATATAGTTTATAGCGTTTGTGTAAGATTCGGCATCATACTGTTGACACAGACATCACTGTTACAGACTATATCAATACAGTGACCAAAATCTTTTGAAATCTTTTTTAAAAAAAACTAGATTTTCACTCAGTCATATTTTTCAGTCCCTTTGTTTTACTTTGTCAACTGTCTGTCCCTCCTTGCTTTCATCCTCTCAACACTTTTCTCAGCAGTTTTTAGTTTGGCAAATCCAGCTGCCTATAATTGTCCTCTGGTTTTGATGGAGTGGTGTAGCCTTTGGCCCCTAACTGTGTGTTTATGTACTTCTTGCACCTGCTTTTGCTTGACGGCCAACAGCACCACACACATTCACTCACGTGGTCACTCAATAACACAGAAATACACAGGCACATGTCTGGTTGTGTTACACACAAATGCACCTTAAACATGTAAGACACATAGAATACTATTGTTCAGGCAGACAAACTAACCAACCCTTGTATTTTACTCTTCCTGTGCACCTCACATTTTTATAGTCTAACAGCTGGACAAAACATTGTCAAAGCCCCCCCCCCTTCACCATGCAACAATCCCCAGCTCAGCAGGTGCACTGTGCCCTTTTGGACATCTACGTGGGCAAAGGGGATATGTTATAGTGATACCCCTGGTACCATTTATCAAAGTGCAGAGGAGAGGGAATGGCCCCTGTCATGTTCCAGATTGGCTTGCACTTACAACATCTCCATCTTCTCCAGACTCTGGGGAACACTTGGTTTATATGCAGAGTCCACTCATAACTGTTGCTGTCATTTTTCCTTCAATACTGTTCTGAAAAAGGCCAAATGGCCGCTGAATCTGGATATCCATTCTCTAAGATGGCCTGATCCTTTATGGTAAATGGGTCATGTGTTTTAGGTCCACTGAGCTATAGTCAGTAATGTTGCCAAATGTCTGTTTCAAACCTTTTATGGAAAATATATATACTTATATTGTTTCCAGTGGGACAAGGAAACCTAGTTTAATGTAGTACCCAAGTCATTCTCTATCTCTCCCACTGGTACAAGCTTACATAGAATTACCCAAAAATGTGTTTACTATGTTGGATGGGCATAACTGTATGAGATGGTTAGAGGAAAAATACATGATCCATACTGATTTTTAAATTTTTTTTAAAAAATAAATTAGTACAGTGAATAGTATGGTCTCAAATATAGAAAATATTTAGCTATCTAAGCCTGTACACACATGGTTGTGCAAATTTGAAAATGATTAATTTAAACTATCAAAATCACGATTGTGGTCCCAATGCTTTAGGATGCCAGAACACGTTTAACATTGTGACAAAAGTGTCATCATTCACAGTTACTCAAAACACACAAACAATTTTTATGAGTTCTACAAACTGTCTCCGATAGAAATGTATTTTTGACTAATTATATTGTAAGAAATTTTATTTATAGGGGGAAGATTTTACCACCTGCTTCTGTCCTCAAGACAAAGAAAGCTGTCAGAGAAGTAAGCTGCCCAAGTCACAGTAAAGCATGCAGCACTGCTCTGTTTGACCTGCAGAAATATGAAGTGTGTGGCAGAGAGACTGCAGAAGGGTTATTAACGTTACCATCTTCCATCTGGGCTTATAGGGGGCCTCTCAGACAGCAGGTGAAGAGGTTGATTGGTAATTTGTCTGAAAGAGGTAGAGAGAAGGGAAGTCAGTGGTTAGGGATTCTAGCAATTTTCAGTAATTCCCTGGTTAAGTGTGGCATGAATGCGTCTGCTCACATCTTGCCTTTATGAAATAAAAATAGTTTTGAACTACAGTTAAAATCTTTACAAATTTCCAAGAGTAAGTTTCATCAGATGTTTCCTGTAGCTGCATTTTGACACTTACACAGTGGTGAGTAGGGGATTTAGACCTTTATGCCACTATTGCATTATATTTCTGGGTAGTCTTGATTGGACAGTCATATTTAGAACATTCCACAGCATCTTGTGGGTTAAGGTCAGAACTTTTGCTCATTCCAAAACATGAACTTTTATCTTTAACTTCAAAGTGGTAGGTATCCTTCTGACCTTGTCTTTCTGTGTGTGTGTGTGTCTATCCAGGTTGTTTTCAACCTAGTTTGCCTCTCGGTTTGATTTTTGCAGAGTACCTTAATTTTCCACCCTTTTGTTAATGCGATGAACTCTCAGATCTTTGGGAATGCTTTTGTAGTCTTTTCCTGCTTTTTTTGCATTTGCTTTTTCTAAAGGTTAAAGTTGGTGTGATTGAGACGTGGTTCCCGAACAATACACAGTTAAGAAGAACAGACTCTATTAGCAACCAGATTTATATATCTCTATTCATAGGGAGGAGCTCCTCTTCAAGCCAGATCGATGATTTCACCTTCTTACCTTAAACCTGACTTTTGGAAAAGTCATTAGCGCAGAGATTCAAACTCTCTGCTAGAAAGGATGTTTTTAACCTTGTTAACTTGTCCTGAAGCTGTTTTTCAAGTATAACAATACATATCATGAATGAAATGAGCCGTCAGTGCTGTGGCTAGTGATTTCTTCTTTAAAGAAATGAGGGGCTGGGAGGGGCTTGGCTTTTTGGCCCGGCAGTTTGGTTGTGGAGTCGTCCCGGCCCAAGTGAGTCGGTGCTAGCCTGAAGCAGCTGCTTGTGGGCAGAGATCTAGGTGGGGCCAGATTAGTATATCCATAGTTCCCTATTCACTGAATGACAAAAAAAGGTGTAGAATCATACCTGGGCTATTTTAAGTCCTTCAGGGTTCTCTTCAAAATGTGCAGTTTTAAGAAACTCAAATGAGTTTTTAGGGGATTGATAACTGCTGTTAACAAAAATAATCTGGGCTATGTTGATGTAAAACAGTTGACACAGCCAAGCTTTTCCATTCAGTGTTTGTATTTTAGATTAGCGAGACATGGAGAAATGAGTATTTGTAATTTTGCTCAAATTTGACTAAAAAGATATGGAAGAAATGGATGGTGGGATTCAGAGAAGTTTTGGGGAGAAAATGGGTCAAAGGGTTAAAGTGATGGGAATCATAAGAAGTGGACATCAATGAAAGAGCAATGTAAAGCTCAAATTGGATTTTTTCTGGTTGTTCAGAGGATGTAAGTTTGTCCTATGATCTGGAATCTGACAGAGCCTACGTGAACAGACTCCTCCTGGTGTTTGTTATATCGTTGTTCAAGGGGGGGTGGGGGGTCAACCGATTAATGCAATTAATGGCTAATCAAGTGTTTAACAAAGCTACAGAAGTGGTGTTTAAACTCTCTGGAGTTCATATTCCCTCTTCTTTTTTTTCTCTCTTCTCTCATTTTTTTTTTTTTATTAGGTGTGAAATATCCAGGCCCGTCACCGACTCTTGAAGGCTTGGTCCAAAACGTGGAGCTGAAGTTCTGCAGCCGTGCGATGGTGAAATGTGCCTCAGGAACTGTGGGAGCTGTAAAAGTGTGCGCCAGGACTCCAGGTGTGTACAGCTGTGCCCTGTTAAAACTTTACTGCCTGTGTAGGAGGGAAAGAGTGAGACAGACTAGACTCGTCTTTTACTTTCTTTAACTCATACTTTTATACTCTCCACTCTGTCTCTTTCTTTCTCCTGCTCAATCTTTTTCTTGATTTCTTTCCAGCTATGTGATTCAGTTGCTGTTTTCTCCTGGGGCGCTGCCATTGGGTCGTGGCTGGGTCTTTGATGGGAAGGATGTTATTAAACTAGTGTCATAGCAAAGAGTTCACAAGGTCAAAATTATGTTGAGCTGATTAGATTTATAGCAGCTGTCATTATAGAAATACAAAGAAAAAAAGCATGTGCAGTTAATTTTCTTATTTTGAAGTCAACATCTAGATAGATGGATAGAAGATATTATCCATAAGGAAAAATTCCTTTGAGGTAGCTAACTGACCACTGTAAATAGAGACAGCAGATGGGAAATTTGTAAACAGGACTAAAAGTGGCTAACATTTGCATTTCATTTTGTGATATAACCTGTGATATAAATTATAGTGATTATTATTTTCATTTCCATTTTACAGAATATATGCGATTAATGAAATGGGCCCTCATTAAACACTAGCATAGGAATATTAGAATTATTGTCCGACTGAAGCTGGGCTTTGCGAATGCATGTAAGCATCTTAGTCTGACTGAAACTGCACAGAATCAAGCATGTCAAAATAAAGCTAACACACCCAGCATGTACATGCTCAAATGGGCATGGGCGTGTGGTGTAAACCAACAATGTGTGTTGCAAAGTGCAGCAAAAACTATGGCAGGATGTAATAATGTGGTTACGTTGTATACTTAATGCGACTAACATCTCTGTGGAATACTCTGCATAGTTTGATTTGATCAGTGCTTACTCTGAAGACCTCATTTGGGACACAGTGATCAGAAAATGCTGTTTGCATGCCCATGTTTTATTCTGAGTAATGTTTTAATCGGTCTCATTTTGAAATATTGCCGTGCGTATTTTGTGCATCATATTCTTGTTGTACGTTGTGCTCCGAGTTAATGTTTTTTGGCTGTTTCCCGTGTTTTGTTGTGCTTTTTCTCGAGTGCTGGGGTTCTGAGTCACACGGTTATGATTTCTCTAGATTTACACTTTGTTTCAGTTTGATCAAGGAGTTTATGGAGCTAGTTTTGCTGGGATAGGAAGGTAAAGAGCTCAAGGCAAAATAGATGGAGATAAAACTTCACAAATCTACTGGAAAAGACATATCAAAAGACCAATCACAGAGTTCTATTAAATAATATTTGATCATACAAATTAAGATTTTTTTTTTTCGAACTTGTGAGTAAATTACAAATGATAACTTTTGTCTTTTCAGGTTCAGGAGAAGGGATGAAAGAGAAGCTGGTTCCATTAATTCAGGGCCCGTCTGACACCAGAGAGCTCTATACGAGTCGGTGGCTTAATGAAATTCGCAAACCCGAATCTTTATTGGCTCCTGACTTGCTGGCATTTTCTGTTCAGGTGCCTCAGCAAGGAGAAGATTGCAGGAACTCAGGTAAATGGTGATGCACGGTTTCAAATACACGCATTTTGCACTATCCTCTCTCTTTCCTTCTCTTTTCTTTCATTTCCTCTCTGCCTTTCTGTTGACTCTTTCAAAGTGCTGGGTATTTTTTTTGTAATTGTGCAACTATCCTGCATTGATATACACATTTCTAAACTTATTTCCTTCTTGTAGTGTTTAGACTTGCCACAGGCACTATCAATCAGTGTTCCATCTCAGCTATTGATGATCTAATGGGAGAGTCAGGATTTGTCATATTTTCACTCCTCATAATGTAATTCCTCTTCAGTAATTTGTTGAGTAAAGCCAATAAGTGTTTATCACTCTACTAACCCTAAGTCAGGACTGGCAACCCGGTGTGTATTTACAGGGAGCATGAGTTTGCAGTTAGTCTTTGTCTGCTTGACTGAGCTGGATAACAACAACCAACCGCTTGAATATTGCTTTTGACGGCTGCTCTGAAGTCAGGTTGCAATTTTTGATTGCATCTCTAAACCACAGATTATATTTCTTGTGGAAGTGTGTGGGTGTATGAATGTGTGTTTAGAAGGAGGGAGTGAGGTTATTCAGTAGTCCTTCTGAAAGACTTAAAATGCTATTAAGTGGCTAAGTTCAAAGTGCTGTAGCACTTGATTTAGTAAGTTGGATATTAAATGACAGCACAGTTAATCTCCCGTATCTGTAGCAGTAGCCAGATATTCCCTCAATCCATTCAGGGCCTCCAGTGAAACAGCTCCTGTCGTGGTTTCTTCTATAATTGAGGCTATGAATAACAGTGTGTCATCAATAACATCTCTTCCACACCTGCAACTGCAACTAGTTCTAGGGGCAGCCGTATTTTTCTCCCAGGAATGATTGATACTCCTGGAAGAAGAGATACTCGACAGTCTCTCTTATGTCATAATCTTAAATCGCACCTAAATGTCTAGTGGGTGATTCTCAGAGAGCATTCTTGGCTGTTATTTGCTAAGACTTGTGGGCTGACAATGTAAAGCAATACACCTCAACTATATGTTGTCATAGTTGTCCTTAGCATCACAACTGTACATCACTTTTAATACTGGGCTTTAGAGATTCATTTTGTTGCCTTGACTTTCATAAACCCCAATTGCAGGCTCTGAATCATATCAAGACCCTGAGTCTTAAACATGTCAGCAATGAGATGTGAAGAGAACTGGCTTCAGATGGTTTCAGACTGTGAGAAGAAGATTCAGCTGAAGCTTAAGGTGTAGTAAGTCAGTTGTGAAGTAAGAAGATAAGTAGGGTTTAGAGACTGTAGATGTGGGAGGTCACGTCTAATCAGGCATTCCACTGGTGTTTCAATTTCACTTCATTAGTAACCCAATCCTGTCGTACCTCGAGTGCTCTGGTATCATTTGAAAATATTAAGCAGGGAAAAGTTTACATTAAATGATTTGATTAAGATGAAGATAATCGTTGTATACTATTCTTAAAAGTCCACTTTAAAAGCCATGTTGTATTTCTGACGGTTTACAGCTGTACAGACATAGGTAGATGATTTTAGGAACTGTGGTGCGTTCTGTTTTATACACAACCTGAGGCCATTACTTTGATTTAGAGAGCATATTATTTCAGCAGAACCATGGCTCATAAAGTCAGTACATATTTTTGAATATTAAAACTTGATATAAACATAAAGCAGAAAGCCAAAAGGAAGCAGAAAGACAGGGAGAGAAACAGAAGATGAAGGTAAAAAGAACTTTGAGGGCTGAGACATGAGATGTGTCCCCAGCAGATGTGGAGCAGTGTAGGTCTGCAATCCGTCTCACCAGTGGCTCTTTCTTTTTTTTTTTCTGTCCTCTGTCTTTAATTTTCTTTGTGTCTTGGTTTCTTTTTTTTTCTTTTTCTATCAGCATATCTTTGTACTCTATTAAAAAAATGTCCCCATTGTCTCTCATTCTATACATTCTTAATTCTTAAGGAATATAGTAAACTGATCAAATAAAAGTTTTCATTGGCTGGCGTTGGGTAAGATTTTCTTTCTAAGTGTTTAATTTCTCTTTATGTTAATCTCTCAGTGCTCTGATCCGCCGTGCACTGTGAGACGTGCACAAATTCAGCGCCCGTGCCAGAAATGCTTCTTTTATCTGTTATATACTGTACCCTCAATGCAGTCAACGCTCGAGACAGCAGAGCGGCTTGACAGTAACATTTTCACAAGACTGGAACATTTCTGTCCGCTTCTGCCTGTGTGTTGTGTTGAATGTGCTGCTCGGGGTGAGGCTCGCAGGGTCGGTGTGTGTGCACTGGCATTCTTGGGTGTCTACTTAGAGGTCTGTTTTCTGTATGGTGGTTAGACTTCCATCAAAGCCTTTTGTCAGTCCACATGTCCCATGTAACTGCTGTCATCTAGAGAGGACTGTGAGCCTATTTGTGCAATGTTGATAGAATGATGGATGCAATGCCTTATTCGGCCAGAGACTGAAAGTGGTGTCACAAAAACACTTAAAAAGCTGCACTCTTTGCTTCCATAGGACCGATTCACTGGCTTAGTGTTTTGTAATTATAGGTTTTCTGAATTAAGTACTTAGGATATGCTCAATGTATGGTTGACCCTGACAGGAAAATAAGAGAATAGATACTATAAATCCTTCAGGTGTTAGACATCTAAAAACATTAAGATTTTATTCTGTTTTATATCTGCTAGCCCAGTTTTTAAGGATGTTATTTATTCAAAGAGGTTGAGTTTTTTTGACAGTTGGCATCACGCTGCCAGTGTGTAGTCAGTAGAGTGTTAATAAATATACTCACAATCCATGGAGCACATATGCCTTAATTTCAACTCTCATATTTCAGTGTATTTGATTGACTGCAGTTGGTTATAAGTTGAGAGAAGTCATGCTTTTAGTGTTTCCCTTCTGGTCATGTATGTGTGATCTCTGTATTGTCTCATTTCTTAGAGGTTGTGACAGGCTCTGGAAAGTGCCAGTGCTTTCCTTATGGATCTCTTAATTCATCCCAGAAGCCATTTTTCTCCACCCCTTGTGTTTTCTGTTTTTTAGATCTCAGAAAGTGACGTCGGTCAGTTCTCTTCTGATGCACTGTGCTTGGTCTGATTAACAGATCCTATGCAAACAGCCATTCTCACATCTTTTCAAGTTTAGAGCACTTGTGTAAGGACTTTTGTTTATCATATGGTTGTATGCCCAAATATTTTGTTCATTTTCACTGTGTTTGAATGAAGATAGTTTGAATAGTCGAATTTGTTGTGCAGTATTTGAATAATGAATTCGACACATTTTCATTTTGGCTCTATCTCTCTTGCTTATTCTAACTCCTTCATGCAAAGTTAATTAAAGTAGACTGAGTAGCTTTCAAATTTTGCCAATGACATCTGTTTTCTGTCTTATTGTTTACTAGTAAATTAAAACAAAATTCCAATTTACTTAGAAAATGAAGGGGTGGGTTGGGGGTTTGGAGTGGTGGCTTAAGGGGGTCCCTGCACACTTGCAGAACTCCTGCCGATCCGCACTAATGTGCTTTCATTTAAGAGTTGAGGTTGGAACACTCTAATAAATTAAACACAATTAAAGGCGTGGGTTTTAATACAGAAGAACTAAAAAGTGCGGCTTTGAAATGGCCTCACTAATAAATCCAAAAGCGTTAAGTAATTTCATATTTATCCCTCAACTCTTTGCGTTACAATGTGACTGTCCCACATGATTTCTTATAATTAGGTTGTAGGTCCAGATGGATTCAACAGCGATGCAAACATTTTGGCAGTGACAGAGTTCTTTTTTCCCTCCTCTTCAAAAGAACCAAACCGATGATTCATGTGTACTCAGATATACCATGTTGATCATGAGAACTCAGTGTCAGAATTAGATACCACTTTGAAAAAAGAAAAAAAAGAAGTACAGGATAGAACAAAGAATGTGAGGCAAACAGGATCAGGAGGGTACATAAACTGGCTAAGTGCCTCTGGAATTGCAACTGTAATATTTGTTAAATTAATCAGAATAGAGCAGTGCCTGAAGAATCACTACAACCAGAAATCTCTGGGCTTTGCACTCATAATAACCTCCAGTGCTACTGTGGAGAACACTGAAGAGTATAAGAGTGATCATTTTGATCCCTGGACAGTAGCTGTCTGGATGACTATCCTCCTCTGCTTAGTCTTGGTGCTGTCATTGCAGATGGATTGGAAAGCCCAAAGAGCCCCTGGATGGGACAAGTATGTGGGAGTAAAGGGTTAGAGGGCATGTGATGAGCTGGAGTTTATGCTGGACCTTGGGACAAGCAGCAGGCTGCAGGTGTCCCCCTGTCAGTAACTCACACACCCTTTACTGCTACGAGTTCCAGTAGTTGTGGGACCAATGAGTCGGACAGGCTTTATGATCTTATAAGAGAGCGAGAGAGAGAAGGATTGGGGGGCGGGGTGCAGGGGGTTGCATGTGTTTTCCCTAGGCACTCCAGCAGCTGCGAGAGAATGATTTATGCTTTTCTCAGAACTCTGGGATCTCAAAATGCTACATTTAATCAAGCACAATGAGAACAGAGCAACTGTTAAAGATGTTCCTTATAAACTGCTCTAGTTTTGATCTTTTTTTCCATACCATAGGATTGTGGGAATAGCAGAACAAAGTGATCTTTAATCTCAATTTTTTTAGACATTGAAATTATGAAGGCTTCATAAAAATAATGCTCGGAGAATTCCCATGGTGCTGGAACACTGAACATATTAAGTTCTCTAATAGATATGGAAGAAAAAAAACAACAACTTTTTCTCCTTCATTCACTGCTTGCAAATCAGTGGGAAGCAACAGTTTCTAAAGAGTTTTAGCAGTTCTCTAATCCACTTTTCAATGGTCATACTCAGTGTAGCATTCAGTATACGGTTATTTAAAGAAAATCATTACTACTTATACATAGCTTTTGTTGTTATTTCTTTGGTGACATATTCACTCTCCCCTGTAGCATGTGCATTAGTGTGCATCAGATTAGGTGTCCTGAGAGACCGGCCCACATCAGTCAGAAACAGGTGGGATCTTACTCCAGTCTGGATCTGTAGACCCTAAGACTAATGAGAGCAGGTGGGAATGAAGCGCCACCTGACTTTGATCTGAGCATTTCACACACATTCAGTCCATGAACACAATTACTCTCACTGGTTAGTGCATGCAGATACATAAATGTAAAAAAAGCTACACACATTCTCTTTTCCTCTTCTCTGAAACCATAGCCTTTGTATGGGTTGCACTGACACCGTAGATGGGGTGTGAACTGAAGTGGAATCTCCCTTGGTAGGCTCCTCCATTACAATGTTTCAAAGGCCTGCCATACTTTCTTATGTCCATCTATCATGCTCTCTTCCCCTCCTTTGCATGTGTTCACTCACTCCATAGAGTGTTAAATCAACAGTCTGGCATTGTCTCAGGCAGCAGCTTGATGGCTTTAAGCTGCTGCCTGAACTTTTTCTTGCTGACAGACCCTCAGTAGACAAAATGGTACTAAAAATACATTTCTTGTATGCTTTTTGAAAAGCCCCAAGAGGCAATTTATTAAGCCTTCTTCTACATAAAGTTGGGACCTGGCCATCATTTCAGTTTAAGTCATTTTGAATAAAGGAAAAAAAATACATATCTACTTCAGATAATAGTTGGCTGTACATACATCAGCCACAAGATTAAAATATTCTGCCTAATATTAAGAAGGTCCTGATTGTGTCACAAGAACAGGTCCAGCCTGGGCATAGAAAATGTAAGGGCAGCAGATTCTCTGGATCCTGTGGCTTCTGCCCCCTTTTTACCTTTTTTGCTTGAACCAGGTACTGGTTCTTGTGCAAGTTCAGAACTAGTTTGCTTCTCCATAATCAAGAAAGCCACAACAGAGCCATTTAATTTAGTCATTATGCAGTAATTACATCACATTTGCATTTAGTAATTAAGCCATCTTACAAGCGAGGAGAAAACATTCAAGCATCAGTGTAGAAAGAAATCAAAAGCACTTCGATGCAATGGAGGGTACAAGACAAACCAGAGACATAAAAGGGTTTAATAAATATGGTTACAGTCTATTTTTTTAAATTTGGACTCTTTTTTAAATAGAGAACCACAACGGACAGAAGTATCGCTTATGAATCAATTTTAATGCAACTCTTTTTTAAAGTCTCTATTCCATTACAGATAAATAAAGGATTCATAAACAGACAATTCATAAAGAATACCAAAGTTTTTTAATGCAATAATGTGACCAAGTAAAGTAGAATTTTACAAGAAAAATAGTCATTTAAAACTGTTCATTAACACAAGAGGCCAAATTGATTAATGCCTTCATATTAATCCCTTTATTTGAAATAAAATTGCCTTTTCGTTACCACAACACTCAGAAATAATTGATATCAAAATTAAAAAAATGTGTTGAGTTTCACATTCAATTAAGTTACGTGTTTAACATACCAGTGTCACTTTCAATGAGCTTTCTACACGCTGTGTCATTTGTAATGGTCAGATATTTACCTGGTTGATGGCAGCTCTTCCTTCACAATGTGGTTGTTCATTCAGAATTTTATAAATTTAGTAAAGCCCTCCTTCAACTGAAGGATGCAAAGATTGGCTTTGATACCACTGCAAATTGTTATCTAATGAGATGCACATTTTCCATATCGATTTGTATCTGAGTCTTGTTTTCTAATTTTCTGACAGCCCCACAAGTAGAGCAGATACAGAAGTGCAAGTGATTGGTGGTTAGGTTGTTAGAGGTGAAAGGAGAGAAGGTGTTCTCAGACTCTTTAAGATGCTGAGGGATGCTTCTGCTCTGATAGTGTTTGCCAGCTTGTGCTTACACACTGCTGCGTTCCAGACCATCTGAAAGGGTTTCACTGTTTAAACAGCGAGACTTGCTAGAAGAGCTTTGCGGTGGTCGAGGTAAGAGAGAATCACGGCCTGTATCAAGAATAGGGTAACAGGGTAGCATAGTGAGCAGCATAGGATGCACAATGATTTTGGACTTTGATATTAGTAATTTAACGATAAGAAATTCAATAATTTATTCTTCTATTGTATTTCTGTGCAGCTACTCTGACTGAACCACATGATAATGCGTTATGATCACCATAGGTTGGCAATGCCGACATGAAAACAACAAAGGTGTGCTGCACAGCTACCAGACTCGGTACAATGCGTCTGGCACTAAGAGCTTCGATCCTAATGGTGCTTCAACAAGAGGAAAAATGCAAAGAAAAAGTCAGCAGCCTTCAAAAAACATGAATGAAAATGTAATCTCGTTCAAGCTTCTCCAGGTAAAGTTGGCATGCCATGAATTAACCTTGATTATGCACTGTAATTCAAGAGAGAGGCAGCTGGTACATAATTTTTTATTTGCTACGATGTATGTATCAGTTTGTGACATGTATGACGATATATATCACACTTGGCAAAAAAAGTAGAGCAAATGATAGGAATGGCTGCTACTTTGACTTCAGAGCCACGTTTAAACTTTGATTAATATTTTTGATAGTTCTCCCTTGACTTGTGCAAACTTTTTCTCCTAATATACGATCTGTACAATGTAGTTGGTCTTGTTGTTTCTTTTCAAATTCCCTCCCCTTGTCCCCGTTGGGAGTTGTTCTTTCATTTACACCAGAAAAGACTTTGTGCTTCTCCAGAGCTACTTTTCCCCGCTAAGAACCATTTTCCAGCACATTTTGCCTCTTCAGCTTACAAACAAAATGATGATGCACAATGAAAGGTGCAGCGGTCCCACTATGAACGTGCAGTCTGAAAAGGACTAATCCACACGAAAGCTGGGCCCAGCGCTTCCCAACAGAGCACTGCATTGTATCAATATGATCAGCTATATTTTCTTTCTTCTTTTTTTCCTTCACCTATCTATAATATTAAAGGTTTAGCTGATCAATGAAATCACAAAGTATGGTGGGGGTAAAGGAGAGTAACATGACACAAATACTACAGTTTGACACGCATGCAATGTCAGATTCAGTTCAAGTGCATTAAACCAGGCCATAAGAGAAGCATTTGTTTATTTGTTTAAGCTCCATGTAACTTCTTCAGCAGACTGTTTAATCTTCACTGCTGCCACTCTCATCATGTTTCAACAGAGTGTGTGTGTTTGAAGCATGTCAGATAATGTGGAGATTAGACCCAAGGGAACCCTCTCAGAGCTGGCTATTGAGGTCAATCACGGCCCATTACTGGAGCTGTTCATCTGTGAAGTGTTGGGCTACTTAGGCCACTCTCACAGGGCTTAAAGCCTGCCTGGAGTATGAAGCTGAGGGACAGCATAGAGAGTGGGTACAAAGGATTGAAGGCCGAGGCTAGAGATAGAGTAAGGATGGAGTGTGACTGCGGCTCAAGCTGCTGCTAACACCAGCCTTCACTCTTGCATGATATCACAGCTCCCATGGGCCTTTTTGGCTCTGGCCATTTTACATCCTTGATGTGAAGTACAAAGTTTGTTTTGGTCTCAGGGTAAACATTAGATAGTTTATGGATCTTGATGAGACTGTAAAATAGATTTGGGGAAATTGCACTTAAATGCTCCCTGTAGGAAAGTTTGTCATGGCAACAGCAAAGATAATGAAATGAAAACATATTTTGGCAATCCGGGGGTGTGAAACACTGCTGGCAATAAAATAATAAGACCCCAGAACAGACTGTTAACATTAATCAGTAACATAACTATAACTTACTATCGGATGAGGATATTGTAAAGCGATGCTCTCAGTAAGGTCTAAAATAGTGATTAATTGCCCTAATTACAAATTGAGATGATTATTTGCTATTTTGAAATAATCAGCTTTGGCTTTGGAACAAGTGAGTCAGATGAGATGAAAACTTAACTTTTCAGTGTGAAAAGAGGTCATTATGGGTCACTGCAGTTTAACTTCTAAAAGCTGTTCTTTAGGAAGGGTTTTTTAGTGTCAGATGGGAAAGGGAGAAGCAATTAGCCTTTTTCATTGTGTGAAAGTAGAGACGATAGCAGCTAATCACTGCTATTAAGATGATGTCTGTGAAGGTGTAATGAACTCCTACAATGGCTGAGAGGGGGTCTATTTTTATCACACTATGTTTCTCAGTTCCAGCGCAGGAATATATTTTGTGTGCTTTACAGTGGAACTTTTTTAAAGTTATTTCTAAACCAATTTTGCCAATTTGCGGGGGAGATGCTTTTCGTCGGCAGCTCAGCAGCTGGAAAACAGTGATCAAGCTTGTCAGCTACTGGACGTAATGTAATTCCCTGGACACCCAGAATCATTTCCCACTAAGGTGCAGTGCATTTTTTAAAGTTCTGTCACTGAAAGACCAAGACCAACACAACTGCTATGATTTCAAATCAGTAATTATAGGTTTAGGTTTAGCTCTTTAGAAGAAGAGAGTTAAAAATCTGCCTAAACTCGGGGGGACTTTTCCAAAAGTATTCTTTAAGAAACTTCAGTCGTCAGAGATAATTGAAGAAGAGGGAGTGAAGCGATTAGTGCAGTTTTCACCAGTTTTAAATCAGAAATGCGCAGAACATGTTTTTTTTTAATGCGCTGAGAGTGTGAAAGGCATGCTTACAAGCTGTTTACACTTTATCCAGCTTTAGACTGAGTAGCAGGGATGGAGGAGGTCAATTTACTTAACCTTATCTAATTGAATGTTGTCACTGGATCAAAGGTCGTCACATTCCACACAGTCAGATCAAACATCACACAGCACCATCAAAACAATTGGCTTCCCTGCATCAGTTAATCAGGGGCTCAAAGTTTCATTCTCTCAAATTAGAGGGGATATTATGTAGACTGTGGAGGGCCAGAACACAGCCTTTAGCTATGCACATTTGAAATGGTATGAATCGATTATTTTACCCTTATTTCAGCAGTGATATTTGATAACTTCTGTTTTGATTCTTTATGATAAACTGCAGAGATGTGATGTGCCAGGCTATTGTTCAGTAGTTACGATGCGACAGGGAATTTCTCTTTCTCTCTTGACATCGCATCTTTGCTCACAGAGACTGACATCTTTTTGCGGTGGCCCCCTGTTCATCACAGCACTTAGTTTATCAGTGTCACTGTCTGCCTCTGAGCCATGCTTCTGTCTTTCTTCTCACATTATTGCTGTTCCAGCCAGTGAGATCAATCACCACCTCCTCACATCATTAGAAGTTGGTTACTGATTCATACACCGCCAGGACTGGAGTCACATACAGGCTTACCAGAGTTCAGACAAATGCCAGTTAAGCAGAGCAAAGCAGTGCTGAGGCGAGCTGGCTGGAGTTCTGTACCAGTAGCCAAACCAATATGTGTCTCACCGCTTGAGTGCCCATCAGAAAACACATGGTGGGCGTGGGAAGGGGATGAGAGCCCATTAGCTTCTTCACAGCTCAGCTGCCGCGGCGCACCTTCCTTCGCCTCCCTTAGCCTATTCTTCCCAACAGACTTTCCTCCACCTCCACTCCCCTCCAATTATGTTCTTCCTACAAATTTTCCCAGGATATACTATAGAGCAAATCAGTTGGTTTACAGCACAGAAAAACAGCAGTACCAAGCTCCCTTAAAGTATATAGGAATATTAGTTAATGGGTAAAGTACAATCCCACCAAATCAGCAGTGATAATAAAAAGGGGACTGAGCTGAAAGGAGAGGATAGGGTGTAGAAGGGAGACTTTATGTTCATTTCTTTTGATGCTGATTTGGAGATTTTTACTGTAGGACTGTGTTAAGATGCAATTAATTAAGCTAGTGGTTTTTATGTGATGGGGGTTTGGGTGGGACGGTGGTGGCAGTGAGAGATAGTCCTCACAACTCTGTGAGTAAAAAGCAAAGTAATTAACAGAATTAGTCAATAGGAACCCAGAGGGCGGGGGTGCGTTCAGTGAGGCTGTCTCAAGAATGGAATGTGGCAGACACAACCTGGGCTAATGTTGAGTTAATTTATGTATCTGGTTTATTCTTATACAATCTCATTCAGTCAGAATACTAAATAATACTAATTTTAAGCTGTTACAATACAAGTGGGCTTTCTCAAAATTAGCATGTGTTAGGAAATGTTAGCTCAGCAAAGTGCCAGCTTTGGCATCATCTGTTTGTTAGAGGACAATAGATGAAGATGTCAGAAATAAATTCCTCAGATGAAAGAGTTACGAAAAGGTTGGTTGAAGTGAAATTCTGCTTGTTAGTCAAAACATCTCCTGTACAGAGTACTATGTCTGTTACAGAGTACTATGTCTGTTACAGAGTACTATGTCTGTTACAGAGTACTATGTCTGGACGTAGTGCAGAGTACTATGTCTGTGAAGGAAAAGTCCTGCACTTTTGTCATATGGTTATAGCATTGAGACAGGTTTAGCTCAGCAATCTTTGAGATATAATGTTTCTGAATATTTCTAGCCGTATGTTGCACCAGATGAGTGAGTTTAAGGTCAAATACTGCTTAATTTATGCAGTGCCTGGCCAAAACATTAGTCACACACTGGAATATTTTGTTGGACTTTGTTAACTTTTTGCCAAGATCTTGTATTGATGATGAGAGAGTTGGACCATTGTGTAAAATCTTCTCCAGCACATCCCAGAGATTCTCAGTGGGGTTAAGGTCAGGACTCTGTGGTAGCTAATCCCAGTATGGAGTAATGTTTCCTGCTCCTTCAACTACTCTTTCTTAATTTGAGCCTGACGCTTGCCTGGCATTGTCATTTTGGAATCTTGCAAAAATATATGACTGAATAACACCTGGTTATTCAGGTTGTCAATTTTATTCACACATAACACTGCTGAACATAGAACCTGACCAAGTAAAGAGTTTTTTTTAGGCTACACAGCTGTTAAGTCCCAGTATGTGAAGTTCTGTTTGCATTGTGCTCGTGTAAATGCTCTTATCGTCACTATTAAAAAGTGCCATGAGAACTACTCTTAACTTTTAATGATTTGATTTCATCAAACATTCCAGTGACCTCTGATTCTGATCATCCGATATTCCCTCTCAACTACATTTCTCCCTCAGAGACAAGGGTTTACTGACAACCTTAAAGGGTTTTGAAAATGTTTTGGACAGTTTTTAACCCAATTCTTAAGTTTCTCCTCGGTTGTTTTGTTTGATTGACGCAGACAAATAGTTTGACCCCTGATATCTTTTCCAAGACCGAGGAATGTGTCTTTTGTTGTGGTTGTTTAAAGAATGAGAAGCCGGGAACTGCACCAGCTAGGTGAAAACTGCAGTACTTTTCCAATGGGATGCTCTTACCCATTTTTTACCCATTTGTCCAGGCACCGTACATAGCAGTGCATACCTCTGCAGTGCATTATTGACAGAGTACAAGCACTGCAGATCAGTTAAGTGCGCTTGTATGTAGCTGACCCAAAAGTGTGTCTGAATTGAACCATATACACACCAGCAGATATCCAACAGGTCGAGCATGCAGGATGCAGCAACCATGAATTAGCCTTCAATGTGTTGCGCTTACTGTGTTTTTTTGTGTTTAGAATTGCTGGAGTAACATGGGGTCACGATATTGTTTCTTTAATGTTGTTTCTTTAATATTGTTTCTAACTTTCACCTCAATCACGTGCAACTGTGTTGATGTCTGCAGATTTTCTTTTTAATCCAAAACACGAGCCTCACTGATAAATTGTGAAATTTGCATCCCATCATGAACTTTACGTTGACATAATATGATGCCATTTGATGCTAAGCACCAAGCAGTTTTAAAAAAGAAGAAGAAAAGGTCTCAAGACACATTCAGTTTCGATATTCATTGATTAGAATTTTTGCTACAAGATTACTCTAACTTTGGTGCCACAGTGTGACTGAAGGAATTAAGTTCAGTCTTCATAAAGAACCCCCCACAGGAGTGGGTGCTCGGTAGCCTGTTTTTTGTCAACTCATCACAGTGTTGTCTACTGCTGACCTGAGACCACAGGGTCAACTCCTGGCGAATCTCTTTATCTTTGAAAGACTGCTACTCCTCTCGTTGTTTCTTGCTTTCTGGTCATTAGTTATTTTTATATTTAGTTTTTCATATTTTTATCTTCCCTTAATTACACACACACACACGCACACACACACACACACACACACACACACACACACACACACACACACACACACACACACACACACACACACACACACACACACACACACTATCCTGGTCTTTACCCTCCTCCACCTTCTCTCTTTTTGTTGTCTTTTCCATTCTTTCTCCATTTATTTTTATAGTTCTCTTTCTCTTTTTTAATTTTTTTATGTTCCTCTCAGACCTCAGAATTGAGCCTCGTCCCCCACCCCACTTAACCTCCCTGCACTTGCCTGCCAGGCTGGGCAGGAATGTTAATGGAAGCTGTCAGTGGGAGCTGATTTGATGGGGAGCTCCAACCAGGGCATCATCCAGTGAAAGATGCTCTGGTTCAGTAAGAGTTATGGTCTTTTGGGTGAAGAGAGCACTCTTCTCCTTTGGCCCCTTCAGCCTCTTCTGGTAACCTGAGCCCCATAATTTTAGGGCTATGCAAGGCCTTGTGACTGGCCATCTTCAACTTAACTAAACTTTTATGGCCGCTTGTCTTTTTCTGACATTGACTACCCATTAATTTTAATTAGTCCTCCATCATACCGTGTAGCATGGAAACAGACCCAAAAAGGTGCATGGGCTGATGATAGTTTTACACAAAATTGTTAGAACATTTGTGGCCCCTTCAATTTGTTTACCTGTCTTGAACCTTTTGCCATAACTCTGTGATTTAAAGCATTTCTCATTATATCCTTATCAGCAAAGTGCCCTTTAGTTCTGTGGGATTTCTGTTATTCTTAGGGAGAAAATAAGGACAAAACTGAGTTCTGTCAAAACATCAAAAGGTAGTCATTTGGTTTTTTTTTTTATTCCTTTCTGTCATGTAGATCTGTGTGATGTGCAAGAAAAAGAGAGAGAAAAGAAGATTTCAACACATCATAATGGCAGTACACCTATTACTGAAATGAATAAAGAACATTTTACACTGAAATGTGATCCAGTGTTTCTGAAGCCTGTAGCTAATGTGCTTTTGTACCCACCATGTGTATTTGCTTAACTGGCATTAAAGCTACACAAAATGTCTGGACTGTGATGAGGATTGACACTGTCTATAGTTGACATCCTTGCTTCTGTGATGCTGAGCTTTACAGCCAGGTTGCAGATCTCACCCCAGGGTTTCATGCCTCAGAGTCTTGTCAGCTCTTTGGATGACAGCACTAATAGGGCACTGGTATGCCTGGGAAAAGCAAGTGTGATCAGTTTGTTGTACTTGAAGTGACTGGTTTCTTAACGTGTCCCCACAAATGAAAGGATATGAAGATCGTATTTGTTTCAGCAGATTAATTTCAGGCTGGTAAGCTGTATATGTGATAGTAGTTGTTCTGTTTTTAAGATGTGGTTTTCTGGTGTGGTTCATTTAATTGTCTCAGTTGTTGACTATATACTTATGTGTATGCTAGTAGAATTGCATGTGTGTGTGTGTGTGTGTGTAGTCTTCTTTTGAGAGTGTATGTTCTTCTGAGTCTCTCAAATCTTCTGGTTTTGTACAGGTAATATTTAAATACTAAGTATCATAGTAAATATTGATCTAATTTATGATTAAATTAAGTTAAACATTAAATTGTATATTGTAGTCTTAATTTTTCATCAAAGCCAATAAAATCCTTCATAATAGAAGAAAATGTCATTTTGTGTGAGACTTAACGAATGGGAATTTCATCGCACAATTCCACAGTATAGTGGGATATTGCCACTTTAATCATATGTTTCACTAACACAAGTTACCATATGTGTGAGTACATTTGAACAGAGTAGACAGGGAAGAACAGATTGTGAGAGGTAATGTGAATAGAGGATGTGAAGACTGCAGATTGACTGCTGAATGAGTCTGCTCAGTTTAAAGTGTCATACAGCGCTGTGATTTTGGACAGGCAGGAGATCTCGGGCCAGGTGGAGACACTAAATTCAGTCCACTTCTCCACTCAGGAAGAAAGATGGATTGTTGACTTGTGTGGCCCTGTTCCCGCATGCAGCAAAGTTGATCTGAATATTACTTTATTCACTATGTATCAAATGTTTCTACTAGATGGTATGCAGTCTTCAAATTCCAAGTGTTTGTGATTTAAAAGAAAAAAAAGAAAATTTGCTTATTTTGTGCGTATATGCGATCCAGAGTAAGCTGACCCGGTTTAGCTGCGTTTACCTAGTTTATAGCCTGCACCTTGTTCTTTTATAAACAGTTGTTTATAAAGCTAGCTCTGACACAAGTTGGTATTTGTTATGTGTTTTTTTCTGTTCTAAATTATTTTGGTCTTTAGCAAAGTTTCAAGATTTGAAGGGAAACAACGCCTCTTATGGTTTTGATGGAAATCCATTTGGTAGACTCGCCGCTATTTGAACCCCAGACTGGCCACTATTGTACCGGAGCATAAATTAGAAATATTACCTTTTTCATGTAAGTTATCTGCTTTTGCTCTTTTATCTCAGCTTTATCAACAGATTGATCTAATTCAAATTTTTTCTCAGATTAATTGCCATGTTTTGTGACTGCACTATTGTCCTCTCTGTGCTCTTTGCATATTTTTCACTTGTCGTCATTTAACTGCTTTATACAAATCATCAGTGTTCAAGAGGGACTTTCATCTATTCAGATCTATGCTTATGCTTAGTGTCGCTCTGATGAAAGTCTATAATTTGGTCTATATGTGTGTACTTTTCGTATTGCAACCATGTATTTATAATTATGTTTTATGCTGCTGTGGAACTTAGACAATCTTGTTAAGCGCTCCAACGTCATTATTACCAAATATTTCATCGGCTCTCACCAATGTCTGTATCTGACTGATAAAGATCCAGCCTGTTTGAGACCTAAATGAAAAAGACAGCAATGTGCTGTGTGACAGTTCCTATAGTGGTCTAATAAGCGAGGCTAATCTGTAAACCCTGTAATGGCCAACACTCTCCCACCACTTTTGCCACCTCCAGTGTGTTGGCGACAGCATTTCAGCGCCGCTGCTTCTGGAGCCCTCTTAGCCTCTAGGCCAGCCAGCCAGTCGCCCCGTCAGTCCAATCTACCCAGTCCGTCAGTTTTGTTTAAGAGTCTCTTTAATGCCCGTTGATTAAAGTGTCAAAGGTCATCTTGTCGTGCTTTTCCACATCTTGTTGGGGGGTGTAAGGTGGGAGGTGTAGAGGAGGTGGGGTGTAACAGTGTGATAAGAAGCAGATGGGGGGAGGTTCGGAAAAGCGACCTTATCTCAAAGTCACATGGTGGATTTATGACTCAGTAGAAACGAAGACTTGCATGAGCTGTTACATCAAGTCTGAGCAATGCTTCAAGTGGATTAATGTCTGGTAGACTGTACCCACGACCTAAATTAATAACCAGCTCTCAACCTCTGCTTTTCAGAGCTCTCTTAAGCCTCATTTACTTTAGTTCCTTACTTTCCTTTACCTACTGCATCTACCTTATCAAATAAAGCTTCATCTAGGGATTGCTGGAATATTTCTTTCAATGGTTTTCATAGATTTATAGATTTGCTTACTGCTACCACTAATGCAAGCCAAACAACTTGTATGCAGTATCTTATTATAGCTCCACAAACAGTTATCCTTGAGAAATGATGAAATTATATCTGAGCTGATATTTTTTTTAGATTTACCCAGTTATGGCATACAATCTAATGTTTTTCAAGATCCTAATCATGGCTCAGTAAATCTTAAAGCTTTTACAAGCAAGAAAGATCTACGGTGACAGAGAGGGCTTTGCAGTGCAGTGATGCTCATGCCTCTGCATCAGGCATTACAGCTAATGTCTGGTACTGCATGGCTCTGTGATGTCCACTCTTCTTGTCTTGTAAACCTCTAACCTCTGATGGCCTGTCAGTCTGGCCTCTTGCAGTGACTCGCTTACACTGCTGTTCACACCTTTCTTATCAGCCGCCAGTGCTTCTTTGCTATCAGAATCTTTCACAGGAGCTTCCTCTGTGGCCACAGGGAAACCAAAGCTGCCACAGAGCCTGTAGTTAGAGATGTACCCTGCAAAGAAGCAGCAGGACAAATGGCATATCTGTAGATATAGAATTATTCTTCTCCACTTGTAGAGCTGGTCAGTACGTGTGTTGATCTGTTTCAGAATTTGAGGGTGAATATGAATTCTTCTGTTTACCTAAACCCAGTGTAGTCTAGTGTAATCTTGGGATCTGAGGTGAGCAGACCTTGTTAAAAAAGAAAGATGCCTTATCATGACATTCAACAGATTCACTCAGCGGGTGCCCACACAGTAGGAGGTAGGGTGAACCTGTGGACACGGAGAAGAGGTGCATTTCAGAGACATTGCTGAACCCCCTTCATTTATCTAGGTGTGAACATGAGGTCATCTGTGCCAGGGGAGGGGAGAGCAGCAGGGTGCTGGAGACGGTTGTCAGACAGGCACAATGGTTACGTAGCTTCACTCCATTGGTTGGTTGACACTCAATAATGAACCACAGCTTTGCATTGGCTCACTCCTAATGCTTAACATGTAATCTTAGCAGTCACCTATGTAATTGAATATGTCGCCAAACATTTAGAGTTATTAGTGTGGACTTATTTTTAGCAAATGAAGTAATTTTCTGAACAAAAAGCAAGCATCTGATTTAAGTGCTTTGCAGATGATCTTTGTCACTACTGTATAAACACCAATCCTAAATCCTTTAAATAGTTGCAAAGGGCCATGTGCTAGATTATTAATCATATTGCATATTCTACACGTGGAACTAAGCACACAAATGAAATGCAATAAGGGCAAAAAAAAAAAAGTGATTGATAGTATAGAGCTGCAGCAACCCGACTGAGTTAGAATTCTCAACTATATGAAGACTGAAATTTAGTCCTGAAACAGCGGCTTAATAAACACCATTTGGAACTTGAAAAGAGCAAAGCACCATGGCTGTTTGCGGTCTACAGTTTAATGCTTGTGAGTAATTACAAGCAGCTTTTGAAGTGAGCACACAAAAATGTTACAGAAAACCCAGTTACACTGAGGATTGCGGATAATCATACAGACAAATTTTAAAGGTCTGTAGTGGGGATTGCATTAGTTTTGTTGTTTTTTCAGTGTTACAGTTGCACAGTTGTTTTTTTTATATACACTTTTGCAGATATCTATAGAAATCTTTGTTTTCAGTGACTATGTATTGCCTTCAGCATATCATGGATTGTTTTGTACCGAGCAGTTCATTGGCCATATTTTGTCAGGGTAACACTGCATTGGATGGGATGAGTGTGTGGCAAGTTTGTCTAGTATTAAGTATTACAGTAATATAAGGTTTTATTTGAACATGTGTCACTGGGCTATTCATCTTTGTGGTTTGCCTTTTGCAAGTTGCCATTTAAACAGTCAGGCAAAGATAAACATGGTATGGGATGACAGAAAGGCATACTAAGCACTGCAAGTCTATAGGGTATTAAGGACCGCAAACGGGCCAAGGCTTGAACATCTTGGCTGACTCAACATTGCTTGTGTTAAGAGGAAAAAAAAAAAGCAGACTGGGTGGTTGATAAGTGTGCAAAGTAAGATGTTTGATAAGGATGTTGTAGCCAGACAACTAAGTCTTGAAGTAAGTACATAAATCATATATCAAGAGGGCAACAATACAATTTGTTGGCCCCATGTTAGAAGTTGTGGTTGGTCGGCAGTGAAAATGTCTAAGAGGAAGGTATGCTGAGCAATAGTTTGTACTTCTGTTTCTGCAGTGACACAACAGCTTACTGAAGGAGCACATCTCCCGGGCTTTTTATGGAACAGGTCACTAAAGAGATAGGGCAGTTCTCTCTGGGCTCTGTGGTTTTACTGGGACAGCTCTTTGGGAGGTCAACAGTTCTTGCTTTTGCGTGTGTGTGTGTGGGTGTGTGTGGGTGGGTGTACACATCTGTGTTTCTCTGCACCACCATTCAAAAGAGATCAATGACCCTCAGGCTTTAATACTTGTTATACACTTTGTAAAAGATGATATGGTTTAGTTCCCTTGCTGTTTTCAAGAAAAGGATAACATTCTTTAACACTTGAAGTTATCTTGATGGTCTTTCAATATGTTTCTCTTATTTATGCTGCTTTGTTTTACTGGTCACTCAGTACCAATAATCCCCAGTGTTATTTCCTGCTGTCTAAACAGTTTTATATATGCAATAGCAATCTTTGATTCATTTTAGAAATCTCTCTTTCTGCTTTTTACCCTTTATCATAACTCATCAGCTTTCCTCTCTTTTTGTCCACATTTTTGGTCTTACCCTGTCTCTCCACCTCCTAACCTTACCTCTGTCAACCACCACTTCGTTATTCCCTGTCCAGTTCTTGTCCCTCTAACCCATATCTTGATGAGGAGGTGTCTCTGGCCTTTTCCAGGTCCTTGTTACATCGCTGCCCCCTTGTGGTGGGCTGTTCAGTTGAGATCTCTTCACTGTCAAACTGATGGTTGGTTTCAGTTGGCACAAAGTCTAATTTAAATTTAAATGATAATTATTTGGGGGCTGAGTCTTTTAAAACCAAGTAAGGAAGAAACTGCAAGTTCTCTTAGCAAGTTATGTGAGGGGGCCACATTTGAATGACAAATTCAGGTCTCTGACCTTGGAAAACTGGTGAAGGAGTTACAGAGTTTCATTGAGCCAAAGTGGGACTTTATTACATGAAACATTTTGATTAGTGTTGTCCTCTGAGGAAATAATAAAGACTCAATGATAATCTGGAGGGAGCTCAGCCGGTGTTTACACAAGGGGGAAATAGATATAATCATGCAACTACTCTCACTTTCCAAATGAAGCTGACTTTCACTGAGGCGAATACACACAGGCACTCTATAAATATGTTAGATAGTTGTGTGAAATACTCTCATAAACATATGTAGCCTTGGCTGTGTGTTTGTATTCTCATGCAAAAAGTTGTGTAAATGCTGCAAAGCAGAAGGAATTTAGCCACTCAGAGGTCCTCTTCTCTACAAATAAATATTTGGTGATGACAATATTGGAGATATGTTAAACATGAGGAGGGTAATTTTCTAGTCAAATAAACCTCCACAGTGGTGAAGGGGGCACAGATGTGTGTGTTTCTGACATGCTGGCAAGGAAAAGAGTGATCAAAATGCACGAGTGCATGGAAAGAGGGAGAATCTGATGAATGCCTACAGATAAGTTCCTTTATGTTGGAACTTATGTTTGTTTTATATTTCAGACTACTTCGTTTTTTCACTGGGTTGAACTTTTTAAGGGATTTTGGCAAAAAGTCAAATCCAAATGGGTGAGGCTCTCAGGAACTGTCCACTTAGGTGCAAGTTCATCAGAGTTCAATCTGATTATTTTCTAAAATATTAGATTGAAGAAAATGTAGATGTTTTTATAACTGTGGCTTTTCTGTCCTGTGTGAATAATGACTCAATTTTGTCTAACTTTGTTTGATTAAATTGGTGTAACTCATAAGATCTTTTTTTAATTTCCAATAATTTATGTCACTGTAGCCACACTAATAATGATAATTTATGTCATAGTGGCCTTGCTTTATTTATAAAACCATGTTTTACTGTGAAATGATCACTATCTGAGATCAAGGTACAGAGTTCAAAGGATAATTTCAGTAGTATTTTATAAAATCTGGCCAAGACACGACTTCAGATCTGGTACTTAAGTTGAACTTTATAAATTCCAGACTACTCTGTCTTTATCTGATTTGAAGAATAATACATTTTAATGTCAGGAATATTCAGGTTTTCCTCGTCCTGGCTTTGTTGCCTTTTTGTTTTTATTATTTTTACCTATTTTATTTATTTGCCATTTTCATGGTGGTGTGGCTGTTAGCACTGTTGCCAAGCAGCAAGAAGGTTCCCTGTTTGAATATCTGGTGCGGCCTTTCATTGTGTGCATGTTCTCTCTGTGCGGTTGTTGTTCTCTCTGGGTACTCTGGCTTCCTGCCACAGTCCAAAAACCTGCATCTATTGTAGGCTAACTGGTGATTCTAAATTGTCTTTAGGTTCTTTTGGGTCCCTGGCCTTGTGTTATACATATATCTGAGACCAGCAACCTAGCATAGGCATCTTGTTCTTGTAGTTTATACCTTTGCTTGGACCAGGGGCATTAAACCATATGTGAGGGTCACAGTAAATTAACTGATTCATTGAGATTGTTGCTTTGTTGCTCAGCTCCCTTTTACTACTATCATGCTTTACAATGCATAAAACATAGTGTATCAGTTAGGATATACCCCAAACGCTATTTTTTTGTTTGACAACAATAGATGAAACCAGACAGAGTAAAACATTGAAGGCAGGTCGTTGTAAGGTTACTACACAGCTACTTCACAGATTATCCCCTTATCTCATTTCCTAATTTGCACACACTCGGTTCCTCTACTCGACCCATCTATTTGTGTCTTAGTCACTTCCCACCAGGGATACGAGCAGATGAGGCGAGGACGGACACAAGGAGAGAGGAGACAACTTGAGAGGCATTTGTCAAAAAGAGATGGCTTTGCCTCAGAGGATCATTTTAACCTGATGCCAGCTAATATGATGTGTGACTAAACTGCATAATCTGACCAATATTTTGACTGAACAACTTAATTGTTTATGTAAGATGAGTATAAAATTCAGGATTTTATGTTTGACTCAGGTAAATGTATAGGATTAAAGTGGCACACCCCATTAGCTGGATTCCAAAAACAAAATCCTGCAAAGAATAGACTGTTGTATCTTCTCTTATTGTTCCTCCAATTTGCCTCCTCTCTCCTCTGGATGCATTTTAAGACTTA
Organism: Leuresthes tenuis; assembly: GCF_036924035.1. Lineage (NCBI taxonomy): Eukaryota > Metazoa > Chordata > Actinopteri > Atheriniformes > Atherinopsidae > Leuresthes > Leuresthes tenuis. The sequence continues at coordinate 29,855,988 of NW_027325364.1, forward strand.
AGAGATCCTTCAAAAGTTTTTGCAGGAAACAATTTTCCAAGGAGGACAGAGGAGCGATGAGATGAGGATGCTGAAGGTTGAGTGTAGAGTTAAGGCTCAGCTCATATCTCTCTTTACTTTATGAAAGGAAAGCTAAAAACCAACAGGTCTGGAGAGGTTAGGACCTTAGAACAGGCTTAGTAATAAGAAATTAATAGAGTTAATAAAAGTCCCGGAGAGAACAATTTAATAAGAAAATTATTTAAAAATGTCAGTCACCTGTTTTAAAGATAATGAACTTGGAAAATTGTGCCCATGAACTTCTTCTGGTAAAGTTCACTTTATAAATAACAATCTCCCTGGAAATGTGCTCACATGGATCACCTCCACATCCCACCCAGTACATACCCATATTTAACTATAAATGATGAACGCAAAGCACCTCATAAATGTGGATTTATAGGAATGAGCTCTGAATCATGACAACAGCCATGATGAAAACCAAGAAAATGAATTAAGGTGACACTGACACCGAGATGCTTACATCCTCGGAAATCTCTGTGATCCGTGAAAACTTTTCCCTCCTAATTCTTCCATTACGTTATCCTCTATAAGCACCAGTGCATCCATCATGCGGCATTATCTGTGAGTTTTAGTGTTTACAGCAATTACACTGATCATTTCACACCTCCCAAAAAGTAATTCTGACAGTTTGTGGAACCACCATCGTTAAGGATAGATTTAAAATGATTTTATATATGAACATATTTCTATTCATTCTGTAAGTAGTATTAAATTCATTATGGTTTGGACGCATGAATGTGAAGTGTTAACATTGTGTGACAGCTGTTTCTGGGTTCACTTTAGTGGCTAGTGGTGTGATGATGATACAGCGTTGATGAAATAATGAGTGCAGTTTGTTTTGGGATTAGAGTTCCCTTTTGTCTTTTACACTGACAAATGCTTAAGGATTAGCTGTGGGTCACCATATCAAACACTAGTTTTGCTGCTTGTCTAAATGATAAAGTGGATCTATTATGTCTGTTATGAAAAAAAAGACGATCCCACATTTAATTTCGTCGGTCTGCCTTTAGCTCACCAATTTACTATCTACGCTGCTAATTTCCACTCTCCAAAATGTATAGAGAGATCAGAGTTTCCATAGGGGTGCTCACATTCTCTTGTTGGGTTTGTTTAAATAGATCCTGACTCCAGTGGGGTACGCCTCTTTCAGGCCCCATTTTGGCTCCCAGCTAAGACGTGTTTGTTTTAGCTGTAAGTAGTCACACCTGCACCGTTGCATTTTAATCGAAATTCTTTGATGAAAATACAGTAAGGCCACTCAAGAACATGTCAGAGGCAGACCTTGCAGTATAATTAGGTGAATGTAAATGTAATGAGGTATTTTTGAAAACATTTCATTCATTATACCCATAAGCACTGTGGTAATCAGTGTGGTGATGCCGTCCGATGCCCTTATATTGTCTTTTTGGTGGGACTCAGCAGCAAATGAGGGGGGAAAAAAACAGTGAAATGTTTTTTTTTTTTGTTTTGTTTTTTTTATAAAAAAAATAATAACAAACGAGCCCCTCAAGTGTTCTGTGCTGCAGTCCCAACGCTGACATTCACTGTACGGTCCAGTGACGAGTACACCAGTCGTGGTGGTAAGACAGATCTGTCACACGGCACGATAGCCTGCGTGCCTGAAGAGTTGCTGGGGTTTATTTGAACAGCAGTTTAACCTAGCGTTTTTGAAACTGAGAATTAAGATTTATTGTTGAGGCGAGAGGCTGTCAATGAGATTCTTATTTCATGACTTGTCTGATATGTCCAAGAAAAATAAACCCACACCTGAGCTGGGTTTATAGGTCTGCCTGACGTCAGGTCCATTATCCACAGCACTGACTGCAAATTTCTTACAATACTAAAAACCTGTGTGTTTGATTTTGTAAGGCTATACATAATGGATGTGCGTTTGTGTGCAGCATGTGTACTTGCAAATGTAAATAATGATATCGACCCTGCAAAAGATGCAAGAAGTAGCAGTACAGAGCATGTCTGAAGTATGCAGTATCTTCATGCATCATCCACGATTTTAAGATGTACAATGAATAACTGTCTTTTCTTTTCGTATGAAAATAAGTGTTAAGTATTTCACAATACATGCACAATTTTTGAGTGCCTGTTAGTTCATGGGGTCAAGTCCATGCCTTGGATACTTTGCTGCAGCAGAACTCCTATTTTGCAACACTATCTGTCAGATCCAGTCTTGTTTTGGGTCCTGACCTCACAGCAACAAAAACCCAAGCTGAACCCAAACCTTCATAGTTAGGTAATGCACTGTGTTGACCATCCCTTGGGTTTGGATTGAGAGATCTGTTCATTTTACCCTGTTGTCTGGTCTTTATTACTAAGGTCCTCTGGAGCTGAAAACGTTGAGTGACTGCACCCAGTTAAAGGCCTGAATTCCTTAAAGCATATCAATCTCAAGATCATATTAATTATTTTCTTACATTAAAAGACTATTTTGATACTTAATACTTAATAATGATTTCCTTACTTCCAAAGAGATGTAGCTAGTTTGGTTGTCAGTGTATGCCAATGACATGTTATACTTTTGTTTTAAAATACTGAAAATACAGAAAAAGTAATGCGTCAAAATGGTTCCAAATGAATCCAAAATAGACACATTTCAATTAGACTCCTTGGGAAGACGTCTAGTACTCTTTCTGTTTATCCTACAAGGCTTAAAGAGCACTGTGTGAGAAGCCACTGTAAAAAGGAACCCTGTTTTTGTTTTATCACGTGATAAATCTCAGGAAAAATCAGAAAAAACAAAAGCAGAATCGACCCTTTGATCTGCAGGTTGATTAAATCCTTCATTTTAACCAGTATGTACATATCTCTCCACAAAGTTATGAAGTAGCAGCCAGTATGGAGAAAGATTTTGACTGTACAGCCCAAATTACAACCCTAATGCCACCATTTCATCATATTAACTGGCTGCATACTTTACTTGGTCAGAGTTTATGATACAGTATCATAATATTTTTAGTATAGAATGTACTATCTTATCATATTGGTCCATGACAAAACAAACTCTTACCCATAATTACATTATACTTTTTTATGTCGTAAACTGGCCTGAGGCTGTTTATTTGAGGCATGTTGGAAAAGCTTCCAGAGGATCTTTGTCACTTTGTTGCCACTATTGTTTTTCTTCATAACCTCATAACCTGTCTCATTAAGTCTCCTTTTTATCACTGAGAACACGTACAAATGCAAAGACAAAGGTTTTTTTTTTATCTTTGTGGTCCTAACCCTCACCTTAAGCATTACAACTGAAAGCCTAACCTTAACCATTCAAATAATTCATTAAACCAAATCAAAAACTCTTTATACATAGCTTACATTCCTTTGCTATTTTTTTCTTTTCTGCTTTCTTTGACTTTATTTTTGAACACCAAACAAATATTATAGAATGCTAGTTTTGGATCTTCTTCTGAGTAAAAACTTCATCGAACACAGACTATGCTTGACCCAGTGTGTCCGTTATCGCAGCTTGGATGATGCATTCACTTGACCGGAAATAAAATCAGATATTTTGGAGGGTTGATCTGCAAGTCAAAACTCAAAATTGCTGAAGTCTGGTTTCAAGCAGAACAAGTGATGCATCTCTTTTAGGGATGTGTTATGACAGTGAATTATCAATGTACTTCAAACTCAGTCAGTTGCACATACTTATAAGGTTCACACACTTTTGTCCTGCTCAAAATTCTACCGTCACGGTCCATGGAGATAATCAGCCATTGTATATAATTTTGTGTTTAATGGTGACTAATGAATGTTGTAAAACCTAAGCTTCACATAGCAACATTAATGGAAAATATGCCAAGCTGAAATAAACTAGTCATCCCTTAAGAGAGCAGAATTAAACAGAACAAGTGAAATGTTCAAGAAATGAAAGAAAAACAAAAGAAAGGCTTGTGTTAAGATATCAGTTTGTGGTCATCTTGTTTTTTTTTTTTTTTTTTTTTTGTTTTGTTTTTTTTACAAATCTCCTATCCCTTGCCTCCCTCTGCTTAAGCGTCACTCACTTGACATAGGGAGGATTTGTACAGTCACAGGATAAAGGTTGATAATCATGTTCCACTCTTTGATGTAGCTTGTTGTTTCTGTGAGGCTCTCTGCCTTGACGCATCCCCCTTCAGCAGCTGTGCACTGGTCAGCCAGCTGTTACAGAGAGACTTACTGAGGTGGAGTGTGCTGAAATAATCATGCACACAGAGACATAACTACAAGAAATTGAGAACATTTGTTTTAGAAAACTTCTATTGTGCACTTCATAACTGATTACCCTGTGATTGTAACCAGTGAAGAGAAAGCATGCTTACTAAAAGATTCTGAAAATACTGATAGTGTTACACAGTTCTGGCAATTTGGTGATAATTTGATTCATTTATATATACTTTCTTGAAACTTCACACTGTGCGGACGCATAAGAGGTTCAACTTGCATACCTACCTATCAACTTGCTTAACTTAAACATACACAGACTACATACAGCACAGATTATAATGTACAACAGTGTAGTCATGGTACAAGTACCTTCTAGCACCATCGACCAATGTTTTTATAATGGGGGCATCTCCCTGCACAGCAGATATAGTATGTGCAGACTATATCTGCAAAGATGAAAGGAGGTTGGAGAGATGGTATAAACTTGTGGGACATGGCACAACTTGAAAAAAGAAGATACTATGCCTCATCTTTTGACCATAGGGGTCATTCAGCCTTGTGGAGAAATAATACTTGTGGTGTATTCTAAAACCCCAGAATTATGGTGCCGCAGAAGAATACCAGCCTGCTCATTAACAATTTTTTTTTTTTTTTTTTTTACTGAGTTGACTTAGCAGTGGAGCTGCCTGGATAAAGATAAATATGGCTCTATGATTTTGAAGCTCTCTGTTTGAAAAATGAGGGCAAACTGCTTCACAAACTTGTTCATTAGAGTGTTCTCTCTCTCTTTCTCTCTCTCTCTCTCTTATTCTTTCGCCCTCCCTCTCTCCCTGATTCCTCATTCCTCCCCAGTGCCTCGGGCAGTTGTGTTCATTAACTCTGGATGTAATTATTTTTGTTTTAGTCTCATATTGCTGACATTTCAACTCAGGGGCTCCTCAATCAGGATTAACCCAAACCGCAAGAAATCACACTTCACAGCCTTTTCTTACAGCAGCGCTTGTTGCCTCCAATTTCAGTCAAATTAAAGGTTTATTTTATTTAGCCTTTTTTATTTTTTCTTCACTCAGGCACTCTGCCGTTTGAAAACAAACCAGACTCCTTTGCCTTTGATTTGCCTGTTGCTAGTGACTTTCTCAATATTCCCCACACTCTTTCCCTCTGGTGGGCACAAAGCAGTCCTCTGTACAGAAACTGATGCTAAAGATTAGGATCACACAGGTGGTAGCAGTATTATCGTGCGCAATACAAGAAACTTCTCTCATTTATTAGCTTACCGCGCAGTGTCCTCTTACCAGCATTAAACATGTAGTCTGATGCTTGATGTAAGGGTTGAAACTATCTGAAATTAATCTTTTACTTGTTCATGGTTAAACATACCATGAATAAAGCATTCTCTGTGTTTTTAATGTTTTTATAGGCTCTGATCTGTGAAAAAACAAAAAAAGGACATTAAGATGACACATGTTTATACCTAATTGTGTACAACAATACATCTAGGAATAAGCTTGAATTGATGTATTTCAATGTGTAATTTATATAAGGCAGATTTAAAAAGGCAATGTTGTGCTTACATTCTTACCCTTCACAAAGTTGTTTCCATCTATTTGCCTCAACTCATCTTCCTGCCCAAGGGCACTTAGTCTTAACACAGTAGTAATAAACTATCATCACTCTGAGTCAAGAATGAGTGTGTATGTGTCAGTCTGTTACTACAAATCTGTGCATGCAGTCACAGTAGTCGTAGACCAAGCAGTAGTTGTAAAATCTCATCACATTGAGTGGTCCTCCGGGGGTCCTGGACCCCTCTCGCTGTGTGTGGTTTGACCTGCTGTGGCCTTCCAGTCCACCACATGCCCATTAGATAAACAGGCAGTAAACACAGGCAGGCCTAGCATTACTCTCTTCCCTTTGCAGCATATACAAGGACTGTAGATGAAAGGATTTGTTCCTGACACTAATAGCCAGGAGACATTAGTTTCTATCAACCTCCTCTGGCTTATAATTAAAAGTTGATCTACCATGTTTATGGGGTTTCTAATAACAGTAGATGCCCATCTTGGATCACCTGTCCCAAATCTCAGAATTGAAATACATTAACATAAACTTGAAATGGAACCTTGAAACGTCATCAGGTAAGGCAAAAACGTGAAATAATAATAATAAAAAGATCTACGTTGACCCAGTCAGCCTGTATGAGTTAGCGTGGAAAAAGCATTTCTTCTTTCCCATTTACTTGTGAAGATCATGTGTACGAGTAGCCACAGCCATCACACCTTGGTCAATGCAGGCTTCTGTCACAGGGCCACGCTGCTCATGTGTTAGTGGCAGTTTAAGAATGTATTTGAACACGTTTGCAATAATATGTTGTTTTGCTGCTTTCTTTGAAATCTTGGCCTGAGTCATGCCTAGTGTGGAATTTAACAAAGGAAAATACATCTTGGGCTACATTTTTCTAGGAGATTTATTTAATGCGACAGTACCACAGATTATTGACTATTGACAGACAGGGTGTGTTTTGAAGGTGCCATTCAAAGTTAATTATGATCATACTTACAGGTGATCTAATCAGGTGATCGTGTCCCACTTCTCCTACTCTCTAATCACATTTCAAACCTGAACCACTTGGTCTCAATGTGAAGAAAAATACCCTCATCAAATCCGACAGTAGAGCATTTTATCGAGTTCAAGATTTCCATTCATAAAAAAGTAATAAACATGAGTTGTTGTCAATCTCAGAATAGAAATTGAAAGATAAATGCAATTTCTCTGACAACTGATGCCACTTCTCCATCTTCAAAGCCGCCTATATATGCCTATTTTCTGTGGTTTCCTCCCTTTCTCCTTTGTCTTAACTTATGTCGTCCCTCCCCCCATTTCCTTGATTTTTTTTTCACTTCCCTTCCCCTGTTCTCTTGATTCCTATCATCCTCTCATCTCCCACTCCTCTCAATATGTCCTACTGGTCTGCTGTAAGCCCGTCTGGGGAGCTTTTCAAGTGTGTTTAGAATGGCTGACTCATCACTGCTTTTATGTCATGGTTTGTTAATGTAGGGCAGCTGATAATAGTTTGGACGTCCTGTGTTGCAGGTGGTCTAAGGATCTTGTTTTTAAGTGTGGGTGCATGTTTGTCGGTGTATGTGATGTCTGAGTGTCTGAGTGTATAAACACTTCCTCTTTATCCGTAGTGTTTGTGCAGTCGGGAATGACACCCTTCAACAACAAGAAAAGCTCTTTGCTCTTTACTGTGCTGTCAATGAGAAGTGTTCAAACTGTGGCTTCATTCAACAGTAGCTAATAACAGACCAAAGACGCAAAGGAGCTCTTACTTTGAAGGTTCAGGACACATGCACACACGCAATCCCACACAAAAAATCATCAGGTTAGGGTAAAAAAAAAATACTGGTATTGCAAAACAGTGAATGTCAAATGTTCCTTTATACTTTGATGACGTCTTCCTTATTGTCTTTTGTTATCACCTGATCTCTTCTTGAGCTCATATTCGTAGCATTGGCACTGCATTGACCATCTTCTGTCATAAGAAAATGCAGCCAATCAGCACTTGTATTACATTGTCTGTGCACCCCCTGATCCCCCTATCCCTTCCTTTCTGGGTAGCAGCTAAAATATCCCATCCTGAAACCATTAGACCAAATTGCTCAATGGTTCAAATGTGCAACCACTTAAGACTATGTCTTTAAGAGGAGTAATCTTCAATCTGCTGTGGCAAGCAAGAAGAGGATGAGTTGGATAGTGGGAGAAGGAACTGAGACATGGACCTTCAGAGACTGAAACTGAGAAAGGAGAAAAGGGGGAAGGACAATAGTGTGAGATATAAGCCGCCTGATACAAACATCTGCCCACTCACCACATTTAGTTCTGATTTCTCCCAAACCAACCCTATGTTTATTGTTAGACTTTTGGTTTGGAAAGAAAGTGCAAAATTAAAGTAATTATAATATGATTAGCTGTCACAAGCGTAAATGTCTAGTTTAATTAAGAGTGAAAACAAAGGCTCAGACTGCTCTCGTCAGTGTGAGCTTCTTTTATCCGGTTTGTCACGATTCTCAGAAATTTCAGTTGAAGTTTATGTAGATAGAATAGAAATGGAATAGAAAAATCCTTTATTCATATGGATTTATAGATGGAGATAAAAGTGGATGCTGGAGGTTAATCTTAAGTGTAATATACAGATACACCACTTTAGACTAACTATATCTTTATCAGTGTGAAACATTGAGTCACTGACAAACGCATTGTTCTTTTACCCTTTTGTTAAATTACAATACATTATCTCTTATGCCACGTTCGAAATGTCTCTCGTTCACTCACTCATTTTCACTATATAGTGGATTCAATAGGGCAAGAGAGATGCTGATGCATTTCAGAGACTACTTGAATACAGCAATACTTTATAATTATGCACTATTTATTCACAATTACCTGGAGCATAAACGAACCCCAGCAGGATGTGTACTCACCAAATCTAAAGTAATGGACAGCATAATGTGTCTCTTTTGTTTGAACATGTTGTCATTTTTAACAATGACTTAAAGCTGCATGACATCACAACTGCACACTTACCTTTTTAAATTGTACGTAATCCATCTATATAACCTTTGACAGTAGCTCTAACTATATAATTATTTTTTTATTTATAAGTGTCGCAGTTACAACACTCTGCACATACCAACATTTGGCAAAAGTACAATAATTACAGTTTTACAAAGCAAATAAAAAGTGAAATGAGCATTCCCTAACATATGTACATACATGTTTCGAACAGAACTACAAAATGGCTGACTTGCTGTATAATGCATCATATTATGATGGACAGTTTGAACATAGTATTGTTTTCAGTTCCTGAGCTCTACCATGGACGGGTTCTTGAGGGACCATGGCCACTACAGTATTGAGGCTCTGCAATGTGTTTGACATGCCTGTACGAACACGTTGAGCATCAAAGTGAAATGGCTGTGTAAAAAGCTAGTGTTTTATTTTTTTAATTTATGTTTATTTATCTTTTCTGAACAAGTTACCTGTATTTTTTTCATTTCTATTTTGTTAATTTATTTTTCTTTACAGTTTTGGAATCAAATCTAGAAATGAATATAATGGATATCAATCAGACTTTATAAATGTGAAACAAATCCCAACCTTGCTTTTTACAAGAAACCCAATTTTCCATCGGTTGATCTTGGATGCTTTTATTACAATATCTTAGAACTGCAGTTTGTGCGCTATAGGTTTTCCCATAAACAAATAATTTTTTCTCACAATTCTGGCAGCAACATTTTGTTTGTAACACAAACTGCAAAAGAAATCGATAGCTGATGTGAGCTGCAATCAAATAAACATCCATGGAAAAACACTTCTCAATGCTCACTGCATTCTTTTATTAATTATTTGAGTTGCAGAACACGCAAAAGAAAAAAAAAAGTGACCGTTTCTCATCAGTACCCCTGATGGTATATGAAATTTAACCTATTACAGACCAATTGTGTTTACAAATTACCTGACAGGAATATTCAGACCAACTCACTGGATCACTTCCAGATGGGTTTATGAACATTTACAGAAGATCCACTGCATATAATTATGTGACTGTCAGACTCTTCAGAGTAGCATTCCCAGCTTCCTGAGTTGACCCCAAATCTCTGCAAATGGACTTTGATCTGTCATTGAGATAATTTCTTAGTCTACTGAACTGACAAAAGGCCAAGCTGAAATACTGAAGGAACAGGGATGTGGACAGATTTGAAGGTAATTAAAGGCAAGATTTTGTCCTTGATTGTCCTTCATGCTATCTAAAAACTCAAGGGCTGTGGGAGGGAGCCGAAGAGGATAACTGGAGAAGACCGGTTTGCAGGCCCAACAGATGTTTGCTGCAAAAGGCAGCTGGATCATAACGCAGGACAGTTTAAGGATGGAGATGGGAAAAAAGACGGTCTACTGTAGAAATTTGACAGATGAAAAGAAAACAGTCGAAAAAGTGTAAAAAAAAAAAAGAAAAGATCTTAGCGGCTCTTAATCAGTCCAAATAAACAAAAATATACAAATAAAAAATCAGCATGAGAGTGACAGAACGATGTAAATTGGCAGGCAGTGCAATTCAGGCTAAGTATTCTTTCTCAGGACTCACACTTGCAGTTTCCTGTCCATCTGCATGTTGGAAAACAATATGTTTTTTGTTTTTTTTCCAACAGTCACTTTGACTTTTGTGCAGCTAATGCTTCACTAATTGATACCATTCAAGTCAGAACTGCATGATTTTAACGGTGTGATTGCTCTTTATGGACACTTAAAATGATGCTATTTTCTTTCAAATTTGATACATGTTTCATTGTAATTCATATAAGATACTTGGAAGCAACTGCACACAGAGGAAGACGTTAGATTGCTACACTCCCCCTCTCGTCATGACAAACTGAGAGAACTCAGCTTGAACTGCAGAGGAAGCCAGCTGAGTGATAGCAGTGATAAGGTACTTTCAAGGTAACTACGTAAAACTGAAGCTTTCTGTGGGAAAGTAGCAGCAGAAGCAGTGTTTATTTTAATGAGCTCAGAAAGTGTCTCTCCTGTTCCACTTATATTATACTGGGGGCTCATTTAAAGTTCACACAGTGCACCATATGTCCATGATGGATATGGTAATGATACATTAATGCAATCAGGACCAAGTCTGCTTTGTCTCTCATTAAGAAGGCTACCTTCGTATCTTGTTGACAAAAGGCTGGGCACGTTACATTTTGACTGTAAGCATTTTCTATTGGTGGGGTTTGAAGTAAGCACAGTTTAATTGTCTTTGTGAGCCTGGAGTATCTTTAGATGGAGACATCATCTAGAGTGCTCCAAACCAGTTGGGGGCAGCGATTGTGCAGTGTCTGTTTGTCTTTTCAACATTTGGAGAGTTGATAGTGATTTATGAAGGTGAGGAATCAACCAGAAGCAGTCTGGTCATGGAGCCTCTTATCAACATTTGAAGCTTGACAGTGCTGCGCATCGAGTACCTCGACTGCCTATCTGGCCTCACTACAGGCCTGCGATTCATTCCATCTATCTGCATTTTTCCTGGGTGACCTACTTAGTGCATGGTCTAAAAACACCATTGTAACGGTTGCTTTACATTAAAAGAGAATTAAAAAACATTCAGTTGGGGTCCCGATCATGTCTTAAGGGCAGTCCATAGTGGAACTTTTTTGTGATTGATCGGTTATGGATCAGCCTTAGGTATACCTAGGTACTAGTGATGTCATTATTTTACTTTTATTTAGCAGATTGTTTTTTTATTCAAAGTGAATCATAAGTGAGAAACACATTTGGGGACAATATGGGATTCAGTAGGAGTTTATCATAAGGATTAATTGTGAACCAGGGAAGTAAGGGGTGAAACCAGCAAGCTCTGACTGAAGGAGGACATCTTTACCTGCTGGGGCTTCCTATTCAATATCATCTTTATTTAGTATGTTTATTGTATCTATCTAAAAACAGAGCATGCACATATTAACACGCTTTAGACATGGATACTGTATTCATGCATCAGGTATTGTTGAGTTGGGCACCTCCAAAAGCAGTTTGGAGAACACCACTGCATCACAGTCAATGTTGTTGATGAAGGTTTTATCAAAGCTTGTAAATTTGTTGGGTTCTTAACTTTGAGTCACCAGCTCCAGCAGATGGCAAACAGGGAGCTTCTGTCCTGAATGAAAGAAGAGTAGATCTCGTTCTTTATGAGCCCTGCACTATTTGTTAGTTTGACTTTCCTGTTGACATATTGTACATCATGATGTGTGCATTTATTTCAAATGATGCTGTAGATGATTGTGTGCGTTATATATGTGGACCTTTCAAACATGCACAGCACATATATTTATGCTGCTCATCTGCATTAGGGTGTTTTTGATAAAACTGGCTCACAGACTTTCCATGTAGTGAGACTTATTTTTGTTGCTCCATAGATCATAAAGATCCATGACCCATTTCTGAAGCTTCTTGGCTTTTTCACATACCATGTACATTAGGAAAATATATTCAAAGAAGACTTCGTCATCCACCATTTTGTATTTTTTTCTGCCCAAGTACATTTTCTGTCGACATGTTCTGGTCTTTTTCTTGTTTACTTTCTCTCTCTTTTAGTGAGTCTGCAACATTTTAGTATTTTTTCAGCGCTTTTCCACTACTTTCCATGTTGCTTTCTGTCTGTCGTTTGTTGGTTTCCTCATTGGCTCAATCACTTTCCAGCTTTCTTACTTCCCATTGCTATTACTGTACCCACAGCTATAGTCAACCTTTATGAGGTGGGTCTTGCCTGTCAGCTGCAAGCTACCGCTGTTGGATCATACTGAAAAGCACACACACTTATGCATGTAGGCTTATATATTCTGTGTAAACCCCAGACATTCACATAGATAGATGCTGTATATACCAGCTTCCAGTATAGAGAATTAAATAGGCCCAGAATGAGAGCAGGTTTTCCGTAGGCCAGGGTCTGTTTCCAGTCAAACGTGCCTGTGTCCTTCCTGAGCCCCTGGGCTCCTGTGGCGGCATTGCCCTGGGCTGCTGGGTCGCAGCTTAGCAGGGGAACAGCAATACAAAGAATGTGTGTCACAGTGTTTTGTTTGTGTGACTGGTAGCAAGAAGGTGTCAGGGACCTAGATACATAGAAACCCTATGTTAATAAGATGCATGTACACTCAAAAATATATATCCTAACCTTCACTCAACATCTCTTGCACCCACCCACACACAGCTGAGTCCTTTTTTAATGGAGTCAGCAGCTCCAGTTTTCTCTCTCTTTCTCACTTGCACATACACACATGTACACTGACATTGACACACACATCAGAAGAACACCTGTCGAGCTGCATAGCTTGCTCCAGGACACCTTCGAGTCATGAGCTCATCGGAAAAGCAATTAAAGGCGGTGTAGGCTCTGCACGCTGGCGTAATGTTTTGTTTTGCTACTTGGCTTAGAAATTAACCAAACCTGTCAGAAGTCATCTGGCTGACACGGATTGGGCTTTATTTATTTATTTTCTGTTGGAGAAGCTGGACGCAGGGTCCCTGCGCTGCCTCACGTCCAACAATGAAGCGATTCTGAGGGGGTGATTAGCTGGCTGGGACATAAATCCCTCCCACCCACCCAAACACACACAGACTACCTGGGGGGTGGTTGGAGAGCACCTCCCACCTCTCTTTGCTTGCCTGCTTGCTTCTTATTCTAATGTGGGGTCATGGCCCTGTAGTTGAGAGGTTGTGCCCTCTGTAACTGCAATCAGGGCCGTAGTCTCCAATGTGGGACTTGGTTTTGAACTTGCAGTGACCTAAGCACTCCCTATTTCTTGAACTTCATGGATACAGTGATAGAACAGAAGCATATTTTGCATTCAGAAATGTCAGTTATATGAAAAAGAAACAGTAAGAGAACAGAGGTTGCTGTCTGATAGATTACTAGGACTGTTGACCCTGAGAAGCAGAAACTGGCAAGAACAAAGGCTAAAAGGTTGGAGGTGTTTTTTGTCTGGCCTAATGTAGCCTGAGGCCATGAGCGGCCTGATGTCAGACAGCCATAAAACAACACCAGCAGCCCCACGCTCTCTTTTAACTCTACTGGTCTTTCGCCACTGAAGGAAAAAAACACCTTTGACATTAATAGGTCCACTGTGGGTAAGCCAGGGTAAGTGTGTCTTCACAGTACATTCTGTGGTTGTCCATATTTTCAGAGTCGAGGCCACTGAGCAGTTTTCTGGTGTTTTCTTCAGGAATCATTTAAGAAGTAAGAAAAACACCTTTGTTATCATTGTCATCACTTTCTGTAATTACCCAAATGCCACCCTGTTAGAGCAGAGGAAAAACAACAGTTAGCCTGCTGCCGAGGTCGCCCTCTAAGCATGCAAGGCCCTTTCATGGTGCTACACGCTTCAAAGGACGTGTCACTCTGAGACAGTTATTTCAACACAATGATGAAACAAGAACACAGTGTGAATGGTAAACCCTTGGCCTTCAAAGCCTCAAAAGCCAGGTCAACACATATTTTATTTCTTTGTCACTGTCAGACTGGCAGAGAGAGCTGAGGGAAAAACGTTTGCTTTGTTAATCTTGGAGAGAGAGCGTTTGAGTGGAGTTGCGAATTACCAGCATGGTCATTTCTGTCATTAACAGATACCAAACGGATAAAAAGCAATGCAATCAGACTGCAGCTGCTGACTTGACACAGAAAATGCTGTGAATACATTCAGAGTTATTTAAGGAACAAACTTGCAAGACTCCAACTATTTGTACTTAATATACTGACTGTGGCACTACAGAGGATGTAGACAGTGTCAAAATACCTGATGCATATCCTAAAATGTTATTGACACCTTAAGAAATGCAGCTTGTTATGTCATTCTATTTAAAAAATTTGACATTTTGTGAAAAACCTTGAGATACATTTTCTTCTTTTTTTTCTTTTTTCAAAATGAACTATGCAATGATGATTTATTTTGTGAGAAGTCATTTCTGCTCAGTGCACTTAGTCATGCTCAGTGTATCCCATGGACCACAATTTAGGCTCCATTCATCAAACACATCTTCACAGCTCTGCCTGTTCCCAGCCTTTTGGGTCCTAAACTGCTTATGCTGCCTTCAGCGATGTTGAAACCACTTGAAGTCAAGCCCCAGCATTACAACCACAGCCAAAGCTTATTAAGCCGCCACATTGTGGTATAGAAGTTCAAGCCACAGGGCTGAGGTTAGAATACGATTTCTTGTGAGGATGATGAGTAAGGTTGGAATACTGGTTTAAGAAAGATTGATAAAGGGATCTGAGGAAGACTGGAGGAACGGATTGTTTTCTTGAAGAAAAGGGAATGTAATATGCACAGTACACAAGAAGTACGGAAAGAGGGGTTATGAAATAAATTGGAAGCATGATTCAAATCCAACAAGGTTGTTGAAAGGGTCAAATTTATTCATTGAAAGAAAATTGGGAGGAGACTCTAATAAGATGTATGCCTAGATAAGGCTGCAGGGGAAGAACTGCGAGTTGGTTTGGCTTGTTCCAATGGGAATAATATCACTTTACCCATAAATGACTTTATAGCAGGTTTGGTAAAAAGATTCCCATATATAATGTGTGTTTGACATTGCACATTGACTTAAATCTACACATACAAAACATAAATAAGCACATACACGACTTCACAGGCCACAATTCACTGAATGCTGTTAAAGTGGAGCAAATTAGAGCAGTTTTATATTCATTGTTCACAGGGAATAATGAAGGAGGGAGCAATTCCTGCCAAACTGGAGAGCTGGTGTAATAAAACATGTGTAAGTGTCTTTGGTAGTATGTGTGTATGCTTAGGGAGGGTTTAGAATTGTGCTTTGTCCATGCTTTAAAGACACTAAAATGTTAGGGAAGCAGCAGGCAGTCTGGCTTTGTAGAAGATGAAGACACACGTTTACACATTCAGACTTGCACACATGCCTCAGGGCCTGAAACAGGGCCTGAAACAGAAGACCGGAGTCTTGTCCAAAGCTCCATTAAACTGCTGAAAGACCGTCTAGAGCTGAAACATCCTCCTGTCGTCATTCTGGGACATTCCACGGCACGCCAGAGACTCTGCACTAATCCTGCCGGCATGGGAATCATTATTGATATGATCCTAATGCATTACCTCAGGGCCTGCTTATTGTTGGTAAAGATTATTTTTAAGAGTAAACCAAAACCCAGAGAAAGTTTTGAGTTTCATTGAAATTTATCAAAAGAAAATGTTATTCTTGGCTTAGTGTGATACCACTTTGAACAGCACAATTGAAACAAACTGTGCTCCTTGCTGCTCTCCAACAAGCAGTCTTGATACCCACCAGCAGGTCATTAGGAGATAGTGTATTCTGTGCTGTGCCGAAGTGCAAGAACCTGGCACTCAGTCTGAGAAGATTTGCCCTAGTCACTTTAACATTATTATTACCGTACATTGACTTCAGTGATTCATATCACTCTCCTAGTAGGAGGCAGAGTGGTCTCCACTCATTTTGTCCATATCTTTGGCTGGATCCTCTTGAATTGGCAGCGTTGATTAATGAACTGTAACATTGTCAAACCCGTGCCTGAGAAACTTGGCTTCTAATCATTAAGAGCCCCCTTTTTTTCTTCTTAATCATGGGTTTCCTTCCACTCTTTTTTGATCTTTTAAATTAGTTGGTTGAAACATTTATTTTTTCCCTTTCTTTATGTGTTTGTGCTTTCCAGGCGCAGTTCTGCTGGTCAGTGTCCAGGGCATAGCTGTCAATGTGGATCCAATCTTCTGCACATGGTTGTTGTATCAGCCTCACAAAGGGAGCGGCAGGAAACAGCAACCGGTATTTGATCCCATTTCATGTTTCTGAACGATATCTGTCAATTTGTGTTACAGACCTGTGATTCATTAATTCATCCAATTTCTTGCTGCTTAAATGGGGTCAAACCGCCGTTTCAGCTGGCTAAAAATGGATCACAGCTCCCCTTGGATGTCTCAGCTTCTTACCCCATATTTAAGGATGAGCCCAGCCATCCTATTCAGGCAATACTTTAGCATTTTGTTTTTCAACTTTAGATTTTAGTACTTAACTACTAATACTGGACTAATCAAAGTCAATCTTTTGTTCCATTTCACCATGATCCATAAACAATTTTCTTTATTTTCCTTTGTGCAGGAACCTCACACGTTTAAAACGTACTAAGCTTTTATCAAGTATTTGCAGTAATAACTACTGCAGCATGTCTTGGAGTTGCTCTAGCTAAAAGTCTCAAGTTAATGTAAATCTGTACTTCCTCCTCCCTTTA
This sequence comes from Leuresthes tenuis, assembly GCF_036924035.1. Classification (NCBI taxonomy): domain Eukaryota; kingdom Metazoa; phylum Chordata; class Actinopteri; order Atheriniformes; family Atherinopsidae; genus Leuresthes; species Leuresthes tenuis. Next base: position 29,873,014 of record NW_027325364.1, read on the forward strand.
TCGTGACTTCGTTCCCAGCTACCTTTCCTCATGTGTTCTGCTCCCTGTCTTCCATCTAGTCTCTCTCTCTGTTTATTTGATGGGTCATGGTGATGGTTATGAACACTGAATGCTCTGTGCCCGCACTTCATACACGTACACAGACGCAGTCGGTTTGATTGCCTTGGACATAGCATAGGTTCACCTTGAATGTATTGTATTGTTACACTTTTAATCTTGCTCTGTTCTATGCCCCTTGTAGTCTGGAAAGATATATATGTATATATATATATATATGTTATATGTGTGTATCAGACAAAAAAGAGAGGCCTAATTACTCTGGAGATTGTAATTGTACAAGGGAAGCACATGTTATGATATGAACTGCAGCCAATGTGAAAGATACACAACACTGGCTGCTATATATAAGATTGTGTAATTTTCTGTGTTTATGGTCATGCTGTAGCACACGTTTGTGTTTGTGGGAAACTGTCTACCTCAGCTGTCTGTCAGGGCCACTTCTCAAGGCCTGGCTAGTTTAGAGAGGCCTTCAGCTGAAGGACGGTCAATGGCATGTGAAGGACAATGGAGAGGACAGAGACTTGTTTCCATTTGTATTCCAGGTCATACTGAAAAATGAGGAAAACAGGACAAGGGAGGGAACATTTTGGGGTATGAACAAGGAAGCATATCTGACATGAACGGAGCGTATTTAATAGAGAAATGAAAACAAAAGGCACAAAAAAAATAATTGCAAGAGAGTACAATTAGGAATATCAGTGGATGTCAAACAACTGAGAGGGGAATCACATTAATCACAGAGGAATGGGGAAATGTAAGACAGAGTATGGAGCAGAGAGGAGAGGACAGTACTGAGAAGGTGAGGTTGAATTAAAAGTAAACTGAAACCCGAGTGAGCAGGAAACGGAAGAAATCAGATAAGTTGAGGGATGGCTGGGGAAATGAGTAATGAAGGCAAAAGGAGTAAGAAGAAAAAAATCTTTGGGAACCAAATCGTCCATTTTTAATGCCCCCAGCTCCCCATTTCTTTGGTAAAAGGAGTTTATGTGGGTTATGTCGAGTGGAATGAACCTTGGTTATTGGATATAGATTCTGCCTTTGACTAAAATGTTGCCAAAAACGTATTCTGTATGTCTAACTGAATATTTTGCAAACTATAATTTACAAACAGAATAATAAAACGATTTTCTCTTTTCTTTTCTTTTTTTGGCGGTTTGTGTACTGGAAGTGTTATGATCAAGCTTAACTCGAGTATAGATTCACCAAATTATACAGCTAAACCAAATTAGATATGTGGTTTCCAATAAGGTCAATAAACAACTTCTTACCAGCATGTATTATAACCAGCAAAGATGGTTGGTGGGCAGACAAAGTGATGAGCTGGGCAGGCTCCAAGCAAAGGCTCCATAATACACACACACATACTAATTTGCATAAGAGAAAATCATGTAGAATTTGGGCCCATTTATACCGGCACTTCCATATCCTGGCTTGCATAGCTCTGCAAACACACGTTTTATGTTACTTACCAGCCCCAGTTTCAGATAGTTGTAGAACAAGCTGAGGTTAACGCTGCTCTTGAGTTTGTTATTGCTGGAAAGACCGAACTCAAAGTGGACAAAGATTTGCTTCTTGGTGGAGTAAGCTCAGTTGTCAGAAATGATGAAGCTCATCTGATGCAGCTACTGTCTGAGTGCCTTCATCTTTTGCTGTTTTGGCACTTTGTCCTCTTTGCAATGAAATTGTTGTGATCTTCCCTCTTCAACCGTTAGCTTTTTTTTTTTGAGGACTGCAAGCCAGTCTGCATTGGTTGATTGAAAATCCTTCACTCTGCATGGGGTGAGACCGAAGTATACATATACCTACATGCTAACAATAATAAACTCTCAATCATGGCACAAGGGCAAAGGAGTCACAGAATAATTTTAGTACATTCTTGAAAGTCTTGTTTTCAACAGAACTGAATTATTTTCACGTTAATCCCTCCAGTATTTTGTTTGCGTTTATGTAAATAAGACCTAAGAACCCTGGAGGATCATACCTCATACCTCACTCAGTTGCTTCACATTTGGGAGCCCATTTTTAATCACAACCACACCATGTGTCTGGGTCTCAACCTGGTGATGAAAAACAACTGCACTGATACAGGGGCTGCAATACACGGTTGACCTGCTGCCTTATGCAGCTGCATCATAGCCTCGTTGTACTGCTGGCTGACACTAAGAGGGATTTCACATTATTTCTTATTTTAGACCTTATTTTTTTTACCTTCCACTCTTCTGTCTTTCAGCCATCTTACTAACAGTCAAGATATGTGTGTGTGTGTTGTGTTTGGGTGTGTGTGGGTGGGTGAGTGAGTGAGTGACCTGCATGGGAGACTGCTAAAAAAAACAACGGGCTGTCACTGGTTTCTGTTGATCTTGGAGGCCGGTGTTGTGTTCTGCTGTATTTTTCTTCTCTGGTACTCTTTTTGCTTATGCGTAGTATTTTCTGATTAACTCAGAGCTTGAAAGTCGTCGAGTTATCACAGGGCAACGGTCAACAATGCTTTGATGGTTTTATTTACTCGCACACCTGATGGGATGTTTTTTTTTTTTTTTCAAGGACTGAATTAAAGCAAAATCTAGTTTCACAAGCACATTCACGTTGGAATAGAATAACATATTCAATTTCCATGGGTGCTCAGTCATGCTGTGATGTCATTGCAGAATCCAGGTCCAGTTTCTCTGGCCAAGAGGAGGGAGGATGAGGTGTCAGTAGGGAGCACACCATTGGCCAAGCAGCCTTCCAATCAGGCCTCGGACTATGCCAGCAGCCCAGTGAAAACCAAGACAGTAACAGGTAGGTTTACTAACCCTACTATCTGCCTGAGGAACTGTGCATCTTATAAAGACATTATGGGAAATTATAGGTGTGCCACTAAAAACAATAACTGCATAAGAATAAGAAAATAAAGTGAGGAAATATGCATAGAAAATAGCTGAATAAATGTAGAAATATAACAAATACATAGAAGAATTAATAACTAAGCACAAATTAATACAATTTACAAAACCTAAGAACAGTTATTGGGCATTTCATTAAGTTTTGGTGAATGATTTATCCATCCATCCATTTTCTATACCGTCAATCGGGTAGCGGGTGGGCTGGAGCCTATCCCAGCAGTCATCGGGCGAAAGGCGGGGTACACCCTGGACCCACATAGAGACGAACGAGACAAACAACCATGCACACTCACACTCACTCCTAAGGACAATTTGGAGTCACCAATTAACCTGACATGCATGTTTTTGGATGGTGGGAGGAAGCCGGAGTACCTAGAGAGAACCCACGCATACACGGGGAGAACATGCAAACTCCACACAGAAAGGCCCCAGGCAGGGATCGAAGCTGGAACCCTCTTGCTGTGAGGTGATGGTGCTAACCACCACACCACCGTGCAGCCCAATGATGATTTATATTTATTCAATTATATTTTTATTTTTAAATCTATATATATATATATATATATATATATATATATTATGGCATGCCGTTCAGGAAATTAATCTTTGAATATATGGAATGAAACTTTGAATATATTGTATGAACCTTGAATATATTGAATGAAACTTTGAATATATTGAATGAAACTCTGAATATATTGAATGAAACTTGACTGACGTCAGACTTCACGGAAGTGCCTGCGGCCATCTTGTCTAAGGTGTGGATACTGTGGCGAAAAGCGAATGGCAATGAGTCAGTCCGCTCGGAATTTCGTAGGAGGAATATTAAAGTATGGGGGCATCATTAACACACTGGCGAATGCATGTACGGGCCAAAATCCTCCCGATAACCCTGCCAGTTCTTCTAACGAAGAAGTCGTGGCAGACTAACGATAACAGGCCAGGCAGCTGTTTATCAGGCCAACCTCAGCATGCCTTCCACCTCTCAGGAGTGGCCCAAAACGGCAATGCAGGCTGAATATTTAGTTAAGTGGGTGGGAGGAAGGCTTTGCAAAGGGTAAATCCTACTTAAAAACAGAAACCTCACATGCTATTGCCACGACGATGACCCATTTAAAAGCCTAAGGTTTCTCACTTTAATTCAGCTGTGTGCAATAATAGGTATAACATATGAAGTTAGGTTTGGGTAGAATTTTATCCAACCTGTCTAAGCAAAGAGAATAAGATCATTTCAGCGCTAAACAACCACAATCTAATAAAAGGATAAAGATCAGGTTAAATCAGTCTGCCAATCAATTGTCTGAGTGCCAGATGTCTATATAAACATAGTCAGCCAAACAAAAATAGTAGATATCAACATTCCATTCATCACTCTTAAGATGAATCAGAGCAATAATGAATAATTAAGTGAAAGTTAATTGGAACAGCATTTTCAGTTTTCCACGTGAACCTAAACCAACAAGATGCAAGGGAGTTCACTTATTTTTTTTAGGACTATGACAAAGTCATTTTTGAATGGGAAACAAAACATGACAGGAAGAACGCAGTATTATATAACCAGGATAAGGTGGAACTGGAGTTTGGAGTATGGAAAACACAGAGTGTTCAGTGTTGAGCTGTGGTCCATCAAGATCCTCTGACTGCAGGGAGGCTTACAGTTTCACCACAATTAAAACCACAAGGACTAAATGCCTCTGCCCTTTTCTTATCCTGATTGCTTGTGGAAACAATTTGTAACTTTTCATTACATCTCCTCCTGTAACACCACACCAACCTCCAGAAAAGAGCCTCTTCATTTACTTACAGCTCTATTCCAACACAGAAAACTGGAGTGGGGCACCGAGGGTTGAATTCTAACAAAACAGAACATGAGCACCTAGTTACCAGTGTCTTGTTTTCACTTTGCAAGAGAAATATTTGGATAAGAAAGATCTTGAGTCTGACTCAGTATTTGTTTCTGACCAACTAATGTAGTCCAACAATGAGATGCCATATACAAATATATCCAACACTAAACACTTCAACAGACACAATTTAGGACCAGATGTGCTGTCCTCTGAACTAATCACAACAGCCAAATCACCATGTGTGAGTGTTTTTTATTTGTGTGTGTTAGTTAATACTAAGATCGTGCCAGGTTTTGTTTTCACTTATCTACAATAAGTGGCAGACCTGGTGGCAGACAGAATGACAAAAATCCAGACAGGATGAGTCAGACAGAAGAAAAGGCAATGAAAAAAGAGCAGAAAGTTTGCAGGAAGACAAACAGACAAGCTAGACCGACAGAAAAACAAAAAGTTCGACAGAAATACTGTGGAGCAGTAACAGTGATGGACAACACCCTGACAGCTAGTGTACTCTGGTAAGAGTGTTGCTGACAAACTACAGCCTTTTGTAGCTTTGTGTGCAATGTTGGAGCCAAGGTGATTGTTTACTGACAATCCAAATGAGAAAATATACTGTTGAGATGTGAATAAGCAAATATGCTGTGGTATGAAAAAGCCATCAGTGTGGACTGAATGAAATAAGGAAAAAAAAAAAAACAAGAGAAGAAAATGGCAGCATGACTTTTCGGCTGTGAGCTGTTGAAACGAGCAAGGAAAGAACTCTATTTTAGACTCCAAAATGTCAAAGGACCTAACAAAACATGGTGGAACGTTTTACACATCCAGCATTATTTACAGCCACAAGGCGAAAAAAAAAACAAAACAGGGATTCATCACTCCAGTTGGGGCCACATTTCCCAGCAAAGTATTACTTGCTTGTTTACCCTGACTCATCACTGTAGCATTTTGGCAAAGAACGTTTAAACCGTTACAGCATTTGAATGACCTAAAGGTCAAACAGCAGAAACCGGAAGAACTCCTTAAAAGCTAATCAAATCTTATCATTTCATTTATCCATTTATAACCTATTAAGGGGAAATCACTACAAGGGCTCAGATACATTTCTGAAAAACTACCGTTGATGCACCTGAAAAACCAGGTGAAACTTCTAATGTAAAAAAAAATATGAATCAAGAAAATGAAAAAGTAAAGGGGTTGGTGACTTGAAAGATCGAAATCAGAAATTCTTTCTGAAAGTCGCAGACGCTGCTTCCTGTTGACCAAAGAGGAAAGAGACCATTCGACTTGGTGAGATTCTGACACCAGACAGGAGGGTCAGTCGAGCTGCAACAAACTGTGAGACAATACGTAATACAATTGGATCCTAAATGATTTGTTCTGAAGCAGACCCTGATGTAGAGCTAAAGTAAAAACAAGTGACAGCCTTCTCCTTAAACAGCAATGTACATAAAGAGGAAGCCAATGACTCATGCAGAAATGTGACTGGCTCAGAGGAGAGTGTGGCTGAAACCTTAGTGGTTCAGAGTAAAAGAAATGGCAACACCTATCTGGATATAACAATGCAGGAATATGAAAAAGAGTGAAAACAAATAAAAGGGACAAAAAGAAAGAAATGTCAGTGAAAAATGTGAATAAAGAAAAAAAGAAAAAAGTTCATGCACACGATATATATATATATATATATATTATGGCATGCCGTTCAGGAAATTAATCTTTGAATATATGGAATGAAACTTTGAATATATTGAATGAACCTTGAATATATGGAATGAAACTCTGAATATATGGAGTGAAACTCTGAATATATTGAATGAACCTTGAATATATTGAATGAAACTCTGAATATATTGAATGAACCTTGAATATATGGAATGAAACTCTGAATATATTCAATGAAACTCTGAATATATGGATGGGTGGGTGAGTTTTCTAAAGATGACCTACTATTTGGTCTGGATGTCTATTAGAATAAATAAATGAATTATTTGATTCAATAAAAATTAATCTGACCCTCAAGCCTGTTTAGTTATGAGTTAACTATTTTCAACTTTATTTTAGATAATATATTGACTGCTAGCAGGACATAAAGCAGTCATCTGCTTTTTCTTGTTGATAAGATGCACTTCATCTTAATGGACATTTTCCCTCTTCAAATAAACTGACGATTTCTTTGGAATCTATTTGAAATCACTATGCTTTCACTCCAGGACATTTGATCCAGATATTTAAGTTGGATTGAGTTAGTAAGCATGAATGATTCACTTAAGTGTAAAGATGATTTGAGTGTAACTGAAAAATTAGCATTGTGAATTGATGGATCTCAATCTATCAGCTACAACACAGATTTTCATGCATATTAATAATTGCCTTAAGACAAAGATTATTCCCTTTTTTGGGGCAGGTACGCAAGGCAACGTGCTTTTTTTCTAAATTATGATTTGGCATTTTCCTTCATAGATGTAATGTGCTTGTTTTAACATGACTCCAAATGAATGTCCGGATGTAAGACAAGGTCGATTTCATTTGTGGGTTTATTGCAGGCATATCATTTCTCAGAGGACTCAAAGGGAGTTTGTAATCACTGCAGCAACGTTTTATTTTTCAGTCTTCAGTCATTTGTTTGGGTAAACAGAGAAAAGATTTGCAGGTCCTTTGCCAAATGGAGTCAAAACGTGTATGAGCTGCCATTCACAGGGCTGCATGAGGAATAAACATAGATCGAGCTTGGGTTCAGCAGCAGCAGTCAGCCAACTGGACTGCTACTGGTACTGCTGCTCAACTTGACTGTCAAGAAGACATTGTGTGATTCTTAAAGGAGCCATAATAATATTACACTGTTGCTGACTAATTTACAATATTGTTATAAGATAGTTCTACAATGAAATGAAAAAAAGAAAATACTAATTTTTTCCCAAAAGGAAATTATATAATGGGGAAATTCCTGAAAGACTTTTTACACCAATTGAATAGACACGTTTCAAGATATTCCACAAGTGAATGAGGTGCTGCTGATGTTAGAAATTTTCCAAATGAAATCTTGCAATCCATTTTTGACCCGATTCATCTGGTGAGTTACCTTTCAGTGTCCGATGAAATGCATGTGCTGCATCGACATTTTATGTCGCTGTCTTTGATAAACATGAAGGTCAGTTGCAATAAAAGCAGAATGTTGAACCTCTCAAATGGTTTTCATCTTACGTTTGTTGTTTTTCAATGGCTGAAGGGGGAAAAAAAAACTAGAAATGTCCAGAAAACCCTCGGGATTAGAAGACATTTTTAAATAAAGCCTCAGATTGTAATGGGTTAACTTTAATCCAAATACAGTAGTGACTCCACCTGGTTCCGTGTTGCTGTTGCCCACATTTAAACATAATGAAGGGGAAAAAGAAGCGTAAAAAAGCAAACAAACAAAAGAAAACAAGGTTATCCTGATTATGTGTAGTGAGGAGTACTGCGTTGCATGACATTTCACGCTAAACTGTATATCAACATGGATACTGTACTTGCCCCCTGAGAAATTACCAACATGGCAAACCTGAACTGTGTAGGTTAACCATATATTGGAGTAGGCAGATCAAAAATGAAGGTTGCAAGATAAAACGACCCTATGTGCTAGATATGTGAAATGTTGCCTTATTTTGTTCTGCCCTGATAATTTTGGTCCTTGTAATATTGTACAGTGCAAAACATCAGTTGTTGAAATCCCAGTGAAATTGGCAACTGGAACCTTTTTCTTTGCCTATTGACTTTCATAGTTTGAAGCTATTGATGTCTGCCCAATATCACTCTGGGGCAATTAACAGAATAAATCCCAACTCATTGAAAGGAAATCATTTTCAGAGTTTTGTGAGGTCAAAGACTTCTCAGAACATTGCTCAAGCTAGATGTCCTCGCTTCCAGTTGACTGTTTGAACCAATGCTTGACATTTTAGTGATGCAGATGTTGTTGTTCTGTTACTGCATTCAGCCAAGCTACAGTTTTGCAGTAATCAGGGGGGACTTTCCTGCATTCCTCTTGGTGGGTGCTTGTTAATGTGTTGTCAAATCTACAGAGACACACAGAACCAGTTGAATGCAGATCATTTCCCCTAAAAAAAAGAAAGAAAAGAAAGAAAAAGCATTGAGGTGATATCATACTGGAGCCGTGGGACAGCTCAAGTCTTTCAACTAGTACCCACTCAGCTCCTTTTGGCAACAAAATATTTATCCCTTTCTCTCCTCTGTGTCTGCATTTGATCATTGCACACGATAGATACGAGGAGCAGATGTTAGAAAACACTGCTAACTTTCCGAACATAACCTGGGTGAAATGATTTAAAGCCTGTTCTGGTGGGTGATGTTGACGTTGATTTTGAACGCAGCGCTTTGTATATGCATAGGATCTGTTGTCATGCTACTAAACACACAAAGTCTGCAAATTAGACTGGTGCTGTTTGAACTGGTCTGTCTTTTATAATGACACATTCTTTGTACACTTAATGAGTACTTAGTAAGTATTAAGCCTTGCCTTGCCTGTTACTGGACAAATATATGATCTGACTGAATATTCTGGTAGATGAACTGTAGAGCCTGAGGTTTTGACTTAATTTCTAAATAAAACACTGATCATTCAACTTGCATCACAGGTTTGTTTGAGTGTTGCTTAGTAACATCATCCCAGAAGTGTTAACAGTCGTTTTTTTTGTGTGATTATCCTTTACAAGAGAGGCCGTGGAAAGACAACTTTGAAAACAAGTCATTTCTCCTAAGTTTGAGGTCGATTTCTGTCTGCCCACACAATTACGCCACAAATTGGTTCACATAAAACTAGCCTCTAAGTATTTTCTTTATTTGTCCCTAATGAATGTTCTGGTTGGCAGTAACACCGTGTCTCTGATCAAGAGCCTCCCAAGTCCCAAGCTTCTCATTGTTCTCTAACATCTACCAGAGTAATGATCTCACTGGCTTTTCTTTTCAGTCCTAAAATTAGCTGCTGGCTCTCTGAGAACATACTTCTTTAGCTGAGAAATATATTCTCATATTTGGCTTTGCTCTCTAAAGGTTGGAATGAAAATTGTTGTCTTTGTTCCTGACTGCTTGTGGTCTGGATGATGGGATTAGATGTAATTTGCCTGTTTACTAGAGCGACCCAAAAGAGATGAACCCAAATGGAAACATTTGTATTTTTCACACTGTCGGTCTGGAAGGTCAGAGACAATATCTGGTGATAGTCAAGGCTGGACTGCTCACAAAAATAAATAAACGATTTGATAAATAAATAGATCAATAAAAACTGGGAGCGGGGGGTGATTTAGCCATGAAACAGAGCAGACAAATTGCTACATTTTGGAAGAATAAACAGCTGAGTGAAACTAATATATACATATGTAAAAGAGAGGGAACTGATGAGTGAACATCAGACAGAAGTGCGCAGTCATACATAACTATATTCCAAGCCCAAGTAGCCTGATTGAAATCAGGCTGGTTTTTATTGGCTGCTGTGTGCTTTTCAGAGGGGGATAATATTTTCATTGTGGAGTTATTTATATAGTTTAATTTTTCTGGTAAAGTCAATAATTTGTCATGGTAATGATGATCGGTGTGGGGAAGGAAAACACGAAAAACGAGGAATAATGAGATGGAAATCCCTACCGCCTTTAAAAGAATGGTTGTGGCCTGCAGGGGACTCTACTCGTCACATTATAATGTCTCTGGCCTATGCACACTGATGAGCCCATACAAACCTCTGATTGACTGCCAGAATGAACTGAGAGGTCTGTGGGGAATGCATGTGTCCTTATGAATCTCGTCTCTGCTTTCATGAATGATAACGGTATTAGGCCCTGTGGATGTTGGCTGTGGTTTTTTAGGGTTTAAGTAAGAGGAGCAGAGGGGGAAGTTGGGGTTGAGTTGTGGTTCATCAGATGCAGCGTGGATTAGTATACTGGCTAGTGGGGGTTTAGTGACAGGATGACGGAGTAAAAGGAGGGGAGAAGATGATTTCACATGGGATGTTTTAAAAGTTCCCGGTGTCACAGAGAAGACATGTCATTTTGTTGAACTTCTTTAGATGTTGTGTCATATGTGCATGGCCTGCAGAAATTCTATCTTGTTGAGGATTATCTTTGCATATGAAGTTGTACATTGGTTAGTAAATTTAGACGATGGAATTTACAAATTCTCTCTTAATTAGTCTATCTGCACATACACAAACTGACAAGTCGTCCTTCACAATTACCTTGACTTATTAGGGCACAGAAGAAGAGACAGTGCAGTGTGTATTGTTTTGCATTATGTGCAGAAACTCTGCCTGCCGCAACACTACTTTTTAATGTGGTCTTCCTCAATGTTGTAACAAATGGAGCTAATGTAAATAATATAAATTAAGTCCTAACTTTCATCCATAAGAAATAAGAAGGCAGTTTTATTAAAAAGCCCAATTGCTTCCTATGGACGCAGCTGTTACAGAATATACAACACTTCAACTCACTGTAAACCGTTTGTAATAGGGAACATACCAAAGATGGCAGGCGGCATGAGGAAATGTGAAATCCCTCAGGGAGGTTGTTTTCATGGTTGAGTTGCTCAACCACTTGGGAAAAGTGTATGGATGCTTTGCACTTTTGTTGCCGTGGTTAATGTTAAATTGAATTAGCAGTGGAAATTTTACTGGTTTTGTTATGATGTTAGCGTTTCAGTGTGATCGAGGATGAAGTGACTTTGTATTGTCATACGTGTGTTCAATAGTAAATTGCACATTTGAATGATTTACACCCACCACACCACACACCCTCACACATTTTACAGCCCTGTTACTTTGTTGTGGCAGTGTTGTGTTGGACATTGTGAAATGAGGCAACATTGATTTGTTTCTTGCCTTAAAGTCAGTGTTGTAATGGGACTCTGGTCTCTGAATTTTCTCTGATCACTTGACACATGCTCCGGCTGTTGACTTCAAACACATGTGCCATTCTATTGCTGGGAGATGTGATGGAGCTGTTAAAGAGGATGAATAATCACCATCAGAATACAAGAACGTTTATAGGGAACTGAACTGGCAGCTCCACAAACCAGCTGAGTGCTGACACAGATGGGCAGAGGGAGTGGTTGAGGCCAGTGAGAGCAAAACAGATTAGGAAAGGCAAGGAAAAGAGATAGTCAAACTTTGGCCAATAACAAATTAGCCTAATGGGTAAGCAGAGGGTGAAAACGAGGACGTGGCTGAGATGGCACAAGGTAGGGGGAATAACCCCACTTTAAGAGGACTCGTAAGGCTTATTAGGCTTGGGTAGGTTTAAGAGCATTGGGCACTCCCTCCCTATTTCTCTTCCATTGTAATTTAGAACTCTTGTGTTCTTTCTTATTCTCTGTCCCTGTCTGCATCTCTCATTCTCTCTCGTTTTCCCTCTCTTTACCCTCTCTGCAAAAATGGCAGGCGCCAAGTCACTATAACAAGATATGGCAGTTTTATTCCAAATAATGACCCCAGGATTAGCAGATAGAGTCTTGGAATTGTATTTAAAACCAAGCACAGAGCTTAATGCAGAGTAGCCTTGCGTTGTTACAGCCTATGCTGTACTTTAGCACACTTTCTGATTGGCCTAACAGACTCTCTCCGGGGAAGAGCTTTCACAATGCTGCTTACCCCCAAAGTCTTTTGGGTCAAGGTCTGCCAGGTTTAGGGCAATTGCCAGGTTTTATAGATGAAAAATGCAACTTGATACTAAACTTCTGACCTTTATGAAAATTAATTAATGAATAAATAAATAGGACGGAGTAGAAATAGACTGATCGAGCACAATGATTCAAGATAGATTTTGAAAGCTACTATTGATTTTGGGTTTAAATGTAATGCAGAATAGGGGTGTTTTAATATGAATGATTTTAGCTCTACCTGCTGTTTGTAAGACTATTTAAAATCAGTCTTTTCTTTCAAATGTATTCACAGACATTTAAAAATTTGCCAGTTTTTAGTCATGCAAGTTCCACTCCTTCTTCCTGCTAATACTAAGATGGTGTGTAGTAGATTATTTTGGAAACTGGAATAAAAAAAAGACAAGATTATGATATAGCTATAGATAATCTCTGATTGAATGAAAACTTTGCTCAACCAAGCATACACACACAAGCGCATCGTTACTGACTTGTTATTTCGAAAAGGAAAAAGCACACTAGGCTTACTGTACATGTTTATTCAAAGAGCATACCCTGTTGGTGGAGGAATTTCTGCCTTGTCTAGAAAACTGGATCAAATGACAGAGAGCAGTAGCCACAGAGCTCACATGCTCTGTCATGTCTCTACGGATCCTCAGCAGGGCTGAATAGGAAACCGCTCCTTAATGAAGTCCAATAGAACAACTCCAACACACACCCACTGGCATTACAGCAGTTTAATGAAAAACGCTCCATAAAACAAAATCTGTCCTGTCAAAAGCAATTTTTGCCATCATTCACCATGTGGGTATTTAGCATAGGAACCTTGGAATTAGATGTATATAATTCACACAGAAAATGTAGCAGAAGAGTTACAATGAAGGAAAACGTAGATTGGAAAATATACTTTGCCAAATGTACAAAACATGCAGTTCAACGCTGATTGTAGGCATCATGACAAATAGTCTATTTCATAGCTCCCTAGTGCAAAAGGCACCTGGATGCTGAGCGTGAGAAAATAGAGTCCAGTCTGCTTTCTTCCACTTACACGCGTGTGCGCACACACAAAGTATCATCATGCACCTGCGGTCTTAGTCACTCATTCTATGCACACGTTCTTGTGCACACATGCGAACGCAGGCACTCGATCCACAAGTTTTGGCAAGTTGCCACAGCAACAACACACAAGTTACCAATTATCAATTTACCATTATCCCAGTAACATGTTGTTATTGCCATGCCAACCCATTTGGTGATATTCGGGAACATGACATCTGAGTGGGCACAATAGTGCTGTGACTTCAGTGCTATTTCAAGACAACTGTGGGATAGAGCTGCTGAGCAAGGCAAACCTTTAAATCATGGAATATGTCTTAATGCGTCTTGAGAGAAACCTCCCCTGCTCTAACCTCTTATGCCCTGATGGCTTTAACATTCACAGACCTCAATTTAACCTGGTAGGCTTTGTGTTCTCTGCATATGCCTCTGTCTCAGCCCCCCGTCTCTGCTTCTGTACATCTCTTGCACTCAGTTTCTCCTTCTCCGTCTCATTTTTCTACAAGAACCGCCTCGTGAACATGGGAGTTGTCTTTTGGTCCCCTGGTTCATATGGTTACTCTAAAGGTTAATTGTATATATTTGTTGCTGCGTCGTTTATGTTGCCATGAGTGTCAGCAAAGACAATCATCCCTCGTCTAGACCACAGCAAGTGCACAAGGACAAATCATGTCTAGGACAGCGTGTGTGTGTGCGCGCGCGCGCGTGTACGGACACACTTTCTCTCAGTTCTCACAATTCCCTCTCTCACTCACTGTAGGAGACAAGAAACCTGAGTGCCAGCATTACATCACCTCAATGAAGTGTCAGTTAAACATCATATAACATGATACTGTACAGCAAATGAAAATAACAGAGATTTTTAAAGAGGGTTAGGTAAAGGATAAATGCATGACAGTACATTTCCTCATGTTAATAAATTACATAGTTATTTTGCTTAAGATTTTACAGGGTGCTACATTACTTATGTGGTAAAGAGGTTACTTTAGCAGTGGGCTAAATGTTTAAACAAATCTGACATCGCTACTGGGTGCATACAGTTCTGAAAAATGTTCACGAAAAGCACAATGTGACTGACTATTAAAGAAGAACTCAAATCCAGGATCCCCTGCATCCTCACCATTTTCTTTTTTTCTTTCTTTCTTTCTTTTAGAATCACGTCCTCTGTCCGTCCCAATAAGGGTGATGCCTGACACCGCAGTTGAGGAGTCATGGACAGCCTCAGAGGAGAGAATGAAGGAACTAATCGCTCATGCCTGGGATGCTGTAAAACGACTTACTCTGCAGGTACCAAGCCAGATTGTCATCATGATTGATCCCTCTACTGCATTCACTACCCATCAGTCAACAATAGGCAAACGTTTATAAAAATTTCTTTTGTTGTGGTGCAAGGACACAATGATTTTTTTCTTGCCATCTAACACTACAGCACTTATCCTCATTTGTCTATTCTACAGGAATGTTTATGGCACACAAACTGAATTCTGAATCAGCTCTAGAGACCATCAAACCATGTTACTGTCCACCTCTTCTCACAGGTGCTACAGAAATTTGCGGAGGTTTAGCTTAACTCTGCCACGCTAAGCTGTCTCCGAACTTGTGGCTATATCGTTTCCAGGGACTCATGTTAGCCAATTAGCTTGTTTTACATATATATGCATTTATGACAGCTCATGGTTCCTTGTGGCTTGCTGCGTGGAAATACCTATCTGTCTAAAAATGTAACTGGAAAGTTAAGAGCTCATAGTATGTCTCTGCTTCCTGCATTTGACTGGACCAGTTAGCAGAGACCACATCACAACCAAGCCCATCTGAAGTTGATCAGGAAGCGTCGACAGCTCTTGACTGGCATCCCCATGATGCAAGAGCACCACATTGTGTTGAATGTGCATTGATCATGTGGGATGCGTTACTGAATGGGCTTACTGGCATCTTTTTGCATGCTACAGTTTTCCATTTTTGATAATACTGTATTATTTAGAAATAACGCAGTTTAACCATTTTTGTGTTAAGAGGATTAATGCGTTCTTTGACTGTTGGTGTTTTCAATCACACCACAACAAGCTTACTGTTGCAGTGAGATGTCAAATTTCCATCATCTTAAGATTTCAACTAGCATAAATCAAGTGGATTCTGTTTTACCTCTTGTAAGTGCTGGCAAGTCTTAACAGGTGCATAGTAGTTTTTTTGTCAGTTGGTACATAGTTGCATAACTTAATTACAGCTAAATAATTTAGAATTAGAATACAGCTCATTGGCGAGTTTCTTTGTGCATGTAAACAATAACCAATGAGGCAAGTTCAGTAATCATTCTTAAGTCTGCTTAATTCTTTATGCTATTGCCACAGAAACTGATGTCATTCAAACATGAATGCGAGCATGACACATGAACTGAAATAATGCTCCAGAATCCAGGTCCCATGTCAGTCCATTGAACTGTTTACATTACTATCACAAAAGTAACTGAACCTTCTAATAGTTTGCTGAGCCCGTCATTGCCTCCACTTTCCTCTGTCCCCTTCGGCTGTGTGACTATAGGACCGCACCACAAACTCCAGCAGTAATTAGGAAACACTCTGTCCTGTTGACATGGGAGTGGAAGCGAACCAAACCGAATAACCCAACAGCTGGTACCCCAGGTCTTGGATATCCCCAAACTTAAACCACTCCATTTATTTAAGTGTGGTGTAAACAGAATATCTAATGGCTCACACTACTGCTGCACATGTGCCCAATTTACCATGTGGGGGTTTCTTTCCATCTTTTACAGAAGGGAAAGGAACTAAAGGGATTGAGAGAAGTTGCGTCCGTGAGACTGGCGGATCCAAAGTTACAAAAGTATTTATTATTCTGTGGCTGCTCAGACCACTTTAAGCTGTTTAAACAGAATAGGGACATTTGATAGTTAGAGATTGTGTAAACTGTAAAAAATATAATAGTTCTGGTCTGAAATGCGGTTATGATGCTTTGTCGCTATGACATACTTACACACGAGATTTACGACAAAAGAGACAAAGAGAATGAAATCCGCTTTAATTCCACACTGTTCATTCAAAGTTTGAAAATACTGACAACTGACTAATGGAAAATGGGAAAGGTACAATACCCTAAGGTTTACTTTGTCACTTTTTCCACCAGTACCAGAACTTTACAAATATCAGAGACAACAGAGAATAGAACATGTTCTCTGATTTTAGCATCACACATTTTGGTCACATACGTTAGTTGTTCAAGTTTTAAGCTTTTATCCCTTATTGTACCTCTAGAAATCTGGACAAGCTAAGTCTTACCATACTATGTATTTAATTAAGCAGTGAGTTTATAGTTGAATATAGCTAATTTAATGTTTTAAACACCACTAACTCAAAGTATAAAAAGCAGAAAAGCAGCTGGAAAAAGTTCAGCAAGCTCAGAATCTGCTTTGTAGTTTTGGTCTTTGTAGTTATGCACTAAAATGAGCATAAAAGACACTACACCTCTCTTTTTTCAATGAAATAGATTACATAGATTTGTGCTGATGTCCTGTCATGCACAGTCAGGGCCCAGGTTGTCATGTGAATCTATGAGTATCACAGTCTATTTGTGGGTGAGTCTAAAACCAAACTCCACAAATGCTTCTGAGCCATGGTTCCTATATGACTCAAAATAAATCTCGATTCTCTAGCCATCACAGTTTCTCATACACTCTCTCTATATATACTATATTATATACTATAGCTTTACCGTATGTTTATGGGACGCCTGTTCAGCCAGTTGAGCTAACTGGCGCCCTGGGTGGGGAACTTCTGTCACAAAGTGGAAGTGTCATCGAGCGGTGGAACTAGCACTTTGAGAGTCTCCTCAATCTAGCCACTATGTCCTCAGCTGAGGAGGCAGAGTGTGAGGTCTTGGGGGAAGACCAACCTATCACTTTGGCAGAGGTTGAAGGCTCTGGACTTTGTGGGACTAACTTGGCAGACATGTCTTTTTCATGTCACATAGAGGTCTGGTGTAATGGAGTGGCAGGCCAGGGTGGTGGTCCTATTTTTAGGAGACTGGTTTAAGTATCTTTGGATCTTGTTTGATCTTTGTCAGCAGTAATTAGCGTGTTACACCGGTCAGGTGTGGTAAAGAGGCAGCTGAGCCGAAAGGCAAAGCTTTCAATTCACCGGTCCAATTCATTTCAGTTTACTGGGTTTCGTACCAACCGTTATCCTATTGCCGTGAGATTTGGGTAGTGACTGAAAGAATGATATCATGAAAACAAGTGGATGAAATTAGTTTCCCTTGGAGGGTGACTGGGCTCAGCCTTTGAGATAGAGTTAGAAGTTAGCTCATCTGGAGGGAATTTGAAGTAGAGCTGCTACTCTTCAACATGAAAAGGAGTCAGCTGAGGTGGTTTGGGCATCTAATAAGAATGCCTCCTGGTTGCCTCCCTTTGGTTGTTTTTCCGAGCACATCCAATTGGGAGGCCCAGAACTCACTGTAACATAGCAAAACTCAACATTTAGCATCAGAGAAAGGGTTTGCATTCCAAGGTGCACACAAACCATCGATAGATTCTTCCACTTAGGGCTGAATTGCCGTTGTTCAGTTGTCACCTTGGCCTGAGCTAACTGAAAACATTCTTATATGACCTCTCCAACTCTGACCCCAACTATACTTCCACCTAATATTCTAGCTCACTGCTGTGTTACTTCTTGCTAAAGTGTATTTTACTGGGTCCTTCCTTATCTTGTGTTTTATTGCATCTGTAGTCTTATTATGGGCTATGCAGCCCTCCCCAAAAAAATGTTATGCCTACCACTACTCACCTTTACCCCTTCACCCCTTCATTTTGTCATCTTTCCTTCTCCACCTTATTTTCCCTGAGGACACCCGTGTTCTCCCTCAGCCCTGATAATAATTGCAAGTGATCAGGATGGTGATTCTATTTCAGGAATTTTGAAATAATTCCTTCTATTTAACACATGAATGTGTTCAGCATTGGCAAAGGAGCACGTTGCTACCAAAACTGTAATGGGATCTGCTGAAACAGAGAGACTGTTGCCATGGAAAAATGAAGTAACACTGCTCCCTGCAGCTGCCACGCATTAATGAGTAGGATATTTTTTTGAAAGAGAGAAAAAAGAGGAGAAAAAGCGCTGGGGTTGAAAAGGTAAAATGATGGAAAGGAGAGAGAGGTTAGGAAGCAATGAAGAATAAAGAAAAATGGACAGAAAATGAGTTTGAAGGCAGGGACAAAGTGAGAAAGACAGCAAAAAGAATCATGTGTGCTGCATGTTGGTGTGGCTCGAATAGAGGTGGCCAGATGGTTTCCATGAAAAGGATCTGACCCTCTGCTGGAGTGCCTTGTGCAGGCGCATTACTTCATCCTCTGCCCTTTCCCCTCATCTTATCATCCCTCTATTCAACACCTCATCTTCGCTACCTGTCAGATCACACAAATTTCAAATGATTGATCAAATTTTTGACAAATTAAGACGAGGCTTTGAAGATTGTACTGATCGTACTCAGTATTGAGTACTGATTATAACGTAAAGCTGTTTTGTAATCGCAACATCAGCTGTGTCAGCCTTCTGTGCTTGAGTAACTGCATGAATGTACATTTAAAATGATAAACCACTGTGTGAAAGTATGCATGTTTAAATATGAACGAGTCAGCTCAGTGGAATATTGATTAGAAGAATAAAAATATATTTTTTAAAGTTTGAAACTATACACACTCCCCGCTACATTCCTGTAGAGATCTAAACAAGGACAAGGGTCACCTTTTGATGGCAAAATGACTGGATGAGAGAATCTCCATCACGGGAGGTCTTGTGTGATGTTTCCTGTGTGCAATGAAAGGAGAGGGGAAAAACAGTGGAATCATTAATGCCTGTGTGGATCAGAGACTTGACTGTGTTTGATTACGCTGAGCAGTTAATGCATCACAAATGACTGAAGGTCTTAATGCTACTTTAGACTGAATGGATGTATGGGGCTGCAAAATTGCAGGCCAGTCAACTGGTCCTTGTCTACTGACAAAAGTGGACAGAAGATCGTCAGAGGAAGATGGCCTGCTTCGAAGAATCATTTTCTTTTAGGTGTGGTGGCAATGCTGTTTTTTTATTTTTGGTCCAGGCTAATGCCTGCATGTTAAATGGCTCAAACTGAATGACAGAATGCAGTCTAAACAAGAGGTTGATAGAGCTATCGAAATTATACACTGTATGACTAAAAAAGGTAAACATAGGGGCTTGTACAATATTGGGTGGTTTTTGTTCTACCAAAATTTTGATAAAGCTGAGATTGTGAATGAGATGAGCGTAAGTGGAAGTGTAGGCAAAGGCATGCTGGAATGTCTATGGGTGAGAAATATTTTGATAGTCATATTTTGCATCCCCTGCTTGTTAAATAGAAATTTATTGGCTTAGTGCAGGCAGAGAAAAGGGTCAGTGCTGAGGGTAGAAAATTTCTGCTCCGGTTGAACTTCCACTAATATTTCTGCTCCGATGGGGAAATTAAAACAAATTAGATGAATGAAAAGAAGGAAGGAGAGAAGGTAAGGTACAGAAGAAGATATTTCTCGAAAATGAAAAAGTAAATGAGAGAATCATGGACATTTTCTCCTGATCAGATCTCTACATTTTTTGTATCACATTATTTAAACGAAGACCCCCACAATATAATATTAGATGGGCCTTGAGCTGTTTGTCGTGTGAGAACACTGAGTTTGTGAGTTCAAGCTTGCACACATGCACATGTTAATGAGTGTCTTAACGCATGTGCAGCCACATCCCCATTCCATCATCTACCACTTTGTCAATACATTGATGACCTCACAATCATAGAAGCACATATGTATTTGACCCTCACAAGGGGCTGTGCTGGAAAAGTGCTTACCAAGCTTCTTTTGTGTCTGTAACCTCTTGAATCTCAGAGGCATTAAAGAAATTTTATATACCCCAGCATTTCTTAAGTTTTATCAGAAACTAAAATTGCTTAAAAATTTGGGATGCTTTAAAATGGTCACAGAAAAATTATTAGAGTTGTTGAAGCATTCATCCTTTGTCTTGGGGAGAAAGAGGAAGCAATGCCAAAAATAGGTTAAAACAGATCATTTGGGGTTTAGAACAGCCCAGTTTGGCGTACTTCATTTAGTCACACTACATAAATCAGGAGTGGTGAGAATTTGCCAGAGTTAGCCCATAAAACCTTTTTGCATCTGCAGTCCTGCATGATCTGATCCAATTTGGCCTGTATTACATGCTGCATAACATAATCACAGCCACCTTTACTCTCTTCTGTAAGCCCTAGGCACATTTTTTTGGCCACACCACTACTGTAGATCAACTTAGCCAATCCTAATTTTTTTGCATCTGTCCATATTAGTCCAGCCGACTTTGTACGTGAAAGCTTTTGTCTGAACTCTAAACCATACCAAGACTCTTGCAAAGCCTACAACCTGTCTTTAAGCCCAGTCCATTCTAGTTACTTCACCGCATTCCCAGTTAATAGGCTGTCTCTCTCAACTAAGGAATCTCATCCATTAAATCCTTGTCCCTGCTCAGCTATCACATCAGAATACATTGAGTTACGACCACCCTCTCCAAGTGTATTCTCAGCTTTAGTTTGGTGTGGTCACCCCATTAGACCCTGTCTGTGTTGGCTCACCAAGCTGGGATGGTGGAGGGGTGATTATTTGGGATAGGCGGTGGGAGTAGGCGAGGCAGACCAGGCCAGCCGCACTCCTAAGGCCACTGTTGGATCAATAAACGCAGCGATCAAAGTTGCAATTAACCCACCGCGCTAACACAAACAGCCGGGCCAGCAGAAACAAACAAAGCCTTCATGTCACCTAAAGCGTTTATTTTTGCAGATTTCCACCTCGGCCAGGGAGACCTCCAGAGCTTGTCAGCTTCTGTAAGCAGTGTTAGAAGTGAGGAATGCAGGGCCACAGGGATGGCTGGCTGCCTGACTATGTTGCTGTGCCAGGCCACGAGCTTATTGGTTGTGGTGGCATGTGGGTGAGACCAAGCCTATCTGTTGTCAGGATGCATCAAGCTTAAATGTTTTTCTCATGGACATCAGGGTGGAAAGCTGCTTCCTGAGGTTGTAGCCAAAACTTTGTTTGTCCATGTGTGCACCCCAAGACACATCTGCATGGTGTCATCTTCAGGTATACACATTAATCACGTTAATGTACAGGGAGACAATGTTTATGTAATTAATCACTATTCCAAAAGAGTGTTTTTGGATAGAGCAAAAAATTTAGAAAGATATGAAAAAGAAAGTGGAGCTAAAGGTTAAAAATGTGTGGGGTGGGGGGGTTGCTTTGTGGACCTTCCGACCATCTACTTAGGAAACACAGTGTCCTGTCTGGTGCAGGCACAGGAAGATTACATTTGGAGAGGTATCAGGTTTTTAAAACAAAAGGATGTGTTTTCCGTTTGCTGCCGATCCCTCCGCTGAGGTTTTTCAGCTCCAGAGTTGCAAATGTTTTCACTGGGGATGCTGGGAGGGTGTTTCTAATTTCCTATCCTCTATCTCTGGGTGATTTCCTGTGTGTCATAGCTTGCTTATTGTGTATAGAGAAAATGAGAGAAAAATGTGTCCGTGCATACTGTGTGCGCTTGAATGTATTAGTTAATACGCAAGCTTGTGTGTGCTTCCCAAGTTGTGGGATCTCTGTCTGCATCTTGACCTACAGAGTTCATGCTCTGTTGAAGTCTGTGCAGAGCTGGGCCATCCAAGTTTCTCTTCCCTCCTGTGAAATAAAAACAATAAGCCTAACAGCGGATATGTCCACAGCACCACAAGACAAATGTCACACATGTTAGATAATGACTACAGTAATTACATTTAGTTCTCTTCAGTATTGTCTCTTAAGACATCTGTGCACCAGAAATTATTTTTAAGGCAAGCTGCAGTGGTTTATATCATCTTCCAGGCTGTCGAAGCGACACTGAACCCCACGTTGCCTCCCAGTGTATCACTGGGGTATGAATGTGTGTATGAATGATTAGAAGAAAAAAAAGCACGTAGTTATGTGTATCTTAAGACGTGCGGTATGAATGTGTGTGAGTGGGGTGAATGCGGCATGTAGTGAAGCGCTTTGAGTGGTCAGTTAGACTAGAAAAGCGCTATACAAGTACAAGTCCATTTACCATTTACCATAATGTTTCGATATTATAATACATTGTTGAAAGCAAAAATTTTACTTCATATTCCTTCAAGGAATGTATGCAAGCTTTATTTTGTTAGTTATACCTATAACTAACATACATTTACCTATAAAGTTTATTTTTATTTCGAACGTTGCTATGGTGGTTACTAAGGATGCTACTATCGCTGTAGCTTCTGCAAACGTCACATTAATCACCATAGGCTACTTTTTTGTTTGTGTGTTTTAATTTACTTTTGTTCCGGCTTCGCAGCTGAAATACGCTATAAATTAAATACACTCAGGCAACAGAGAAATAAGTTTGTTTTGGATGAACAACGGCGCACCCTGAAAGATCACTGTAACTGACTTATGCATCGAATCAGAGCGCCGAGGCAAATGGAGAGAGCTGGAATAATTATATTTACTGCAGCATGTATTCACGGAGAGCTAATATATAAACAAAATAAAATAGGTTTTATTTGTCATTCTTATGAAATCCCTTCATCATCTTCACATCATCGCTAATAAACAACATTTGTAAAATTAAAACTGTATATCAGATACGTATTGGCACTACAAAATACTGAAGTCTTGGTCATCTTGGACCATCCTGTCAGCCTGGGGAAAGGGATACAGTTGGTATAATTGACCATAATTAGGTCATTAGAAAATATAATATGAACCTCACTGTAAATTATGGTCCAAACACTGGTCCAAATTTCAAAGTCTGACTGTGTATTAAGCAGATGTCAATATCTTGAACACATGTGGCCACTAACAACCCCTTAAAACATGTTTGAATTATTTCATCCAGCTTGGTCTTAATAAGGTTCTGAGAAAGTACATCTCAAAGGGCCTTGCCTTGGAGCAAGATAAAAATTAAACTTTGGTGTAGGACAAAAGTTAAGATATCGTTGGAAAGGTCTTGACCGAGGGAGTAACATATGTCAGTATGAAAATTATGGGCAGCTCCTGCTCCTCAGAGGTGAACTTTGAACCTTGAACCTGAGACACTTTTGAAGGCTTAAGGAGCAGCAACAAAATGGGCTACAGACCAGTTTTAAACCGTTTTGGAGGAAACACATTCGAACTACAAAACATATGGCGCTGCCCGCCACTGTGTATGTCAATTTAGTACAAATTGTAGTTTTTATATCGTGCTTTCGGGTTAGGGTCAGGGTTGCAAAATTAGGGTTTAAAAAACATATATCTGCGCATTCTTCAATTGAAGAAGTATAACCCTAACATGTATGTTTATTTCGTGAGAAAAGCTATGTTATGAAAACATAAAAATGCTAATTCAGACATGATTCCTGCCACTCTGTTTCGCCGACGGAAAGGTGCGTCTTCAATAGCTAAAACGAGTGGAAGCCATTTTTCACTGCAGGAAATTGCACATGCACACTGGTCGCTCTGGTCATTGGATATTCGTAGGACAGTGCACGAAAATCAGTACATAACTTTTCGTACATTTCCATAGAACCCTTTCATGAGAATATGTCACATCTTTATACAGTGTAGAATAGTCAAAAGCTATTGGATCACAAGAAAGGGCAAACTAATCAAAAATGGTCTAGTATCCACATCTCTGTTTATGTGTTTGTATACACACACACTCACACACATGTATTTATATATATATATATATATATACCAACTATATAGGTCGTTGTAAGTGCATAATATATATATATATATATATATTATACACTTACAACTACCTTTCTTATTCGCCCTATAGTATAGAGAGGCTGTCCTCAATCTAACTGACTGCTCTGTCATTTACTGGCGAGGCCCGATGGATCCTAAGAGCCTCCTGTGGTTATATAGGCCATTTCCACATGGCTTCAGCCTTTTAAAGCCTAAGTGTGTTTGGCCCTCAGTTTCCTTTCTATTAGAACCTGCTCTGCTGGAACCAGATAAACCATCTTCACAAATACTCAAGGGAGAAATACTACACAAGACCGATCATACACTCCAGTTGCCGCTTAGAAGAGAGGACGTATAAGATGCTTTTTGAATGTATTAAGCCTGAAAGATTTGAAGCAGGGTTGACACATGTGGCTGTACTCTCAACACTATCTGATAGTACAGAGAAGTGATCAGGAATAAAACTGAGCAGAACTTGCCACAAAAAAGGAAAAAAGTCACATACTCAGAGCCCTGTGATCTGATGCCAGGCAGGGATGAGAAGGAATAAATTGAAATAGACCCCCACAGAAAAAAGTCTTTAGGCATCTTACCATTTTAATCAAAGTATCCTCCAAATGGATGTTTCAAGCCTTTTTATGTTTCCTGCATTTTCTTTGCCTGTTTCGTCTCTAGCTGCTTTATTTACCCCCAACAGCATGTGGTTTCCTGATTCATAATCCCGACTGGATGAGAACCTGTGAATACTATTTCAAAGTGTAAGAAGATCCTCGTTCATTTAGCTGCCCAAGAGAAAGGGCTTTGTTCTTCAGTAAAAAGATAAGCAATGGTCACCTACTAAATAACCAATCTGTCACTCTGAGACCTCTGGAACTCTTTTTACTCAGTCTTTTCTTTGTTAGTATGCGTACTTAGACTTAAACTAGACAAGAGCACTAACCCTCAGACACTATGCTATCTGATATAAATCCCTAAGTTTCCAGTTTATCCCTGTTCACTAAATGCTGTGTACTGTCAGACAACTCAGTTTGGAAAGTAAATGACTCTCAAAGAAAAAAAGCTTCTTTACATAGCAGAGATATGCTGATAAAACACAGAAATAAATAAGTAAATTGAATACTACTTTATCTACCCCAAAGAGAGAAATTATTTTTCAATAACAGTCATTTTCATTAGTAATCATAAAATTGTTTTGAGGTATGCTGTTGCCTTTAATTTCCCTCAATTCAGAAAAGTTAAAGACACCTCTTATTGAACACAATTTGATCACTTTATTATGTATGGAGTGAGCAGTGTTGTTCATTATGTTCAGTAACTTGTTCAGCATTTGTTTTTGCATAATTTCGTGACGGGATCCAGACTAGTACCCAAATACAGAGCCAGTCTTCTTTATCAGTTTATTCAGTTTCTTTGAGTCACTCTGTCTGATCTGACTGGCCTCAAAGCAGATGGCTTCAAAGCAGAGTGCACTCTCCACCACAGACGTATAAAAGAAATGCAGCATCTTGCTGCAAACACTGAAGGAACTACAGTCTACTCTGTTAATTTTTTTTATAGACAGCCTCAGTGTTGCATTTGCTGTTAAATCGTTTGTCCCGGTGAACAACCAGGTATCTGTGATGCCCTCCACCTCTTCTGCCAGGACAAAAAAATTTTTTTTTCTTGTTTCTGGTCCTCCTAATTCGTTTCGTTTACATTGGAGATGAGGGGATTGTTCCCAGACCATGCCACAAACTGGTTAACCAGTTCCCTCCATTCAGCCTCTTGTCTGTCAATGATACACCCCACAAGTGCATAGTCATCTGAGTATTTCTAAAAATGACAGGAATCTGATTGAAGGTGTACAGATAAAAGAGAAACTGATAATTTGATCTGTTTGCCAGGTAGTCATTAATTCAGGTGATTGTGGAGAGATCCACCTCTGTTTTCTAGAGGTTCTCTCATAACAGTGCAGACTGGATTGTGGTAAAAGCAGTGAAGAAATCAAAGAACATGATCCTCACAGTGCTGCCTGCTTTGTCAAGATTAGATTGGATTTATTAAAGCTTGTAGGTGATGGTAACTTCAAGCCCAACCCCCGGAGGAAATGCAAACTGCTACTGTGTTCTGATTCAGTCTCTCTAGTTGCCTCTTCACCTGAATACTGGGGACAGACGAGTGGAAGGAAAATATGGTCTGTGTAGGTAATAGCAGAGTAGGATAATGTTGATTATTCTTCTATTAAAAAGTAAATTCAGTCTATTGAACTGTCCAGACTTCATCACTCTTTCCCCCTTCTTCTTAAAGGCTGTGATCTTTTTCAGCCCTGACCATTCCTCTCTCTCATTGGTATCCTTAAGCCTTTTATCCAGCTTTTTGTATACTTTTTGTATACTTTGTATACTCCTCAATTACTCACTGTCTCTCTACTGTCTCTCTGTTTTCATATTAAACATTTTTATTTAGGCCAATCGGTTGATCCTAGGGTTATTATTGGGGAAACACCTCAATGCTCTTGTTGGGTTGATGGTTTCCACACAGAAGTTGCAGCCTGTCACACACTCAGTCATGACACTGGTGTCTCCATGTGACTCTCAGAGTTCATTGTTGTCTGTGGCTTTAGCCTCCAGAAACCAACTCTGAACAGTATTGAGAATGCATTATTATGTGTTTCACTGAGACATGGATGCAGGAGCATATTACAGACTTAAATACATCTTCTTGGCTTTAAGAGAATACAAGCCAACAGACATCAGGAGTGGCAGCAAAAGCAAAGGTGGAGGAGTATCACAGTGTTTGTTGACAACAAATGGTGTCATCCTGGACATGTTACTGTGAAGGAGAGAATCTGTCACCAGGATATTTTTATTTTATTTATTTTTATTTTTTTCCCTTGTCCTGTTCAGCATTATGGCAGCAGTATTGTAATCTGAATACCTTTGATGCCAAACAGATTTGCTTTGCCAAGGGAAGTTTTATAAATGTAAAGCTCCCCTTGATGCCCATTTATTTATTTCTGTTTACAATATATGACATGTAATAGAACTGAACCGGACCGGGGGACAAGGAAAGAAGAAGAGGAAAGAAGAGGAAACAGAACAAAAATAGAAACAAAAACCAGACAACCAGCTGCTACACCTGTAAAAAACAAAACAGACAACAATCCATGGCCTCTGAGGGGAATCCAGCCTTAGCGCCACCAGGAGCACCTGAAAGCAGACAAGCTGAGAAAAAAACAAACACACAAACAAACAAAAACAAGCACAAGAAGCGGCAATCGCATACAACACAGCTGTGGATATAGATGACCTGAGACGACATGATAATACATCAACTGCTTAGCGACCATGCTACTGGACTAATGAATGTGTGTGTGTGTGTGTGTGTGTGAGAACATGCATCACCCATGGCACAGGACCTACATGATAACCGTGCTTAGTTATGAGTGTATAAGCGTACAGGGCCACAATCCACAGCCCCCCAAGCAATCAGAAGCAGGCAGAGAGGGCCACAAGACCCAGGCCACCAGCAGCCCCCACGGAGCACAGAACCCAGGAAGCCCACCGCAGGGGCAACCACGCATCCACCCAGAAGACTGCAGAGGAAGCCCCCGGACAGAGCCCCCATAAGCATAGGGCAGAGGCCCTCCGGGAGCCAGGGGCAACAGCCCACCGACCCCGACAGGCCCCAGCCGCCCAGACACGGGCCGTGCACTGGACCCGGGCCCCAGGAGCCCGAGCGCCCCCAGGAGCCCGAGCGCCCCCAAACCCCCCGGCAGAGGCCCCACCCAATACCCAGGAGGGCCAAGTGCCCCAGACAGCCACACAGTGGGTCAGCGCCTGCCCCAGCACCCCTGGCCAAATGCCCTGGGTGAAGTAGCGAGCAGCGGGGAGAGGCAACGCCGCCCCCCCATCAGGAGAAGCACAGGCAGGCCAGGCGACAGCAAGTCCCAGATCCAGACCCAATCATTACCACACACACTTTCACGTCCCATACATCCACACATCCACACGTCCTCCCTCCCTCGACTCCGCTGGGGTGTAATGCAGCGGGCACACCAGGGGGCCAGCAGCCCCCCAGCCACCACAGACCCCGAACCAGCAGAAAAATTCATTAATCCTCTTGGCCCCTCCCGCCCCGAGCAGCAACCAGGAAGCAGGGGTGTGGGAAGAAGACTCCTCCCCTCACCCTTCTGGCTCTTCAGTATTTTCTAATAGTGAGCGATTAAAATTGAGGGGCAGCCAAACTTGTAGAACTGGGAGCGCGGCCCTCTGGGCAGCCTACATACCCAAAGAGCCCTGCCCACCAGATGCCACTCAGTGTAACTACCCCCCAAGACCTAATGTGTGTGTGTGAGTGTGTTTGATAAGTAGTAATGTCTAAGGTGTAATTAAAACAGGGGCGGGGAACTGCAGAGTGCAACCAAAGGGGACCACCTACGTGGCCCCATCCCCTACCCCCCACCGAACACACACGCCCCCAAAACCCTTCATGTGTGAGTGTGTGCTGTGTACAGGAGCCAGAAGAGAGAGGGGTATGGGGATATACACCGGGGGAGCTACTCTCCCCCGGAGAGGGCAGCCAGGGACTGGCTGCAATAGGCACCCCCGCTACCTGGGAGCCAACACAGGGCAGGAGGGCCTGATGTCCACCAGGCTCGGGGCCTGCAGCGACCATATTCCGGGAGCTACTGTACCCCCAGAAGGTACCCATCCCGCCCCACCCCACCCCACCCCACTCAACCCAACCCCACCCCGGAGGACCTCTACAAAAAACAAACAAACAACAACAAAAAACAAACAAACAAACCCCCCCCCGCCCCAACACCCTGAAAAAAAACAACCATCTGCGGACACCTTGGAGGTCCCAGAGCAACAAGCCGGCACCAGGACCTGCACCAACCCACCCATACTGTGGCGCGTCCAGGGCAACCCAGCCCCCCCAGGCAAAGGCAGGGCCCCCCCCCCCCCAGGCGCAAGGCAGCACCCAGCCACCAGGGCCCAGGCCCAGCACCACCTCCCACGCCAGAGCGGCCCGGCCACCTGGCATAGAGCCAGCAGCCACCACCGTAAGGCCCCTAAGGGACCCCGCCCCACACCGCAAGACAGCCCCACCCGCAAGCCCCCAAAACTGCCCTCCAAGCCCGACACACAGTCCCCCCCAGCAATGACCAACCCGGTCCCCACGACCCGAGAGACCACCAGACGCCCGAAGCCACACAGCCCCCCCCAGCACACACCCAACCGCCCAGAGCGACGGGACAGCAACCCACCACCAACACTATGTGATAAAGCTAATCAGAGGGGACCAGAGAGAATGAAATTCAGCCAATTGATGTTTTGAGGAGGCAGACATTGTTTCCATGCTAATATAATCTAAAAGAAAATTTCTAAACTGGTTAATACACAGATTGTTCTTTGCTTTCCAGTTCATGAGAATAGTTTTCTTTGCGATACATAACACTGTGAGAACCATGTGTGCTGAGTTCATTTCCATGTGGATGTTGTCTAAGTCACCCAGTATGCACAGTGTGGGGCATGCAGGAATGCTACACTTTAGCCATGTTGATAGGTCCTCACAGACTTCAAGCCAGAACTTCTGGACAGGCGCACAAAACCACAAAGCGTGTGCATAATCATCAGGTGTGTTATCTGTGCAATGTGAGCAGATGTTTGAGTGTGTTAGACCCATCCTGAACATCCTTTGTCCTGTATAGTGTGTTCTATGAAGGATTTTGTATTGTATGAGTTGTAAATTAGGATTTTGAGTCATTCTGAAGGTGTTCAAACATATTTGTGGCCAGAAGCTATGACTAGAACTGATGGATAAATCTGCCTCCCATTTTGAGGATGGTAGAGACATTGTGTCATCTATCTTAGACAATAATTTATATATTTTTGATAGTAGTTTTTGGGTGCAGATGCTTAGATATTCTGCTACCCTAATGGGGAGTTGTAAGTCTGGTTGGTGGAGGATATATTTCTTTGTTATTATAGACTTAAGTTGTTGATATTCTAGGAATTTATTGCTGCCTATCTCATGTTGTGATATGAGCTCATCAAATGAAATAAAATTTCCATTTTGGATTATATGTTCCAGATGTTTGATTCCTTTGATCTTCCACAGAGTAAAGTTTAGCATTTTTTTGTTTTGCAGTATGTCAGGATTGTTCAAGATGGGTGTAAGCTTACATGGGACAATTGAAAACTTTGTTGTTTTAAGAAATTCCCACCAGGCTGTCAGAGAGGTGCTGATGTTAATGCTTTTGAAACATTTGTGATTTTTTACATTTTGACTAATAAGTGGCAGGTCAGAGATTTCCAGATTATCACACAATGCTTGTTCTATATTTATCCATGGTTCATCTATTGGGCTAGGTTTAAACCATTTTGATATATACTGTAACCTATTGGCTAAGGAATAGTGGTAAAAATTAGGTAAATCTAATCCACCACTGTCCTTGGTCTTCTGTAGGGTTTTTAAACTAATACGTGGTGGTTTGTTTTTCCACAGAAATGTGGAGATGCATGAATCTAGTGACTTAAACCAAGTAGCAGATGGTTTTATGGGGATCATTGAGAACAAATAATTAACTTTTGGTAGTATCATCATTTTAATGGTTGTAACTCTCCCCATAAGTGATATAGGTAAGGACTTCCAACGAGAGAGATCGTCCTCTACTGTCTTTAATAATTGCACATAATTTAGCTTTGTTAGCTCTGAGAGCCTGGAGGAAATGTTTATGCCTAAATATCTAATATTTCCTGACTGTAAAGTGATCGCGGGTATATTCTGGACTCTGCAGTTAATGAGCAGAACTGTGGTCTTGGACCAATTGATAGAGTAGTCAGAAAGTGCTGAGAATTTATTTATGAGTGTGATCGTGTGAGTGAGAGACGTTTGAGAGTTCTGAAGGAAAAGTAAAACATCATCAGCATGAAGACCTATTTTATGCTCAATATTTTGGGGTTGGATGCCTTTAATATTTCTATCTTGTCTGATAGCAGCTGCGGTTCGATGAAAATAGCAAAAAGTGAGGGAGAAAGTGGGCAACCCTGTCTTGTACCTCTCTGCAGACTGAAGCTTGGAGAAGTTTGATCGTTTGTCCTGACACACGCATTTGGGGAGCTATATAATATCCTTATCCAGTTGATGAAGTGTGACCCAAACCCAAATTTGTTTAATGCTGCGAATAAAAATTTCCAGTTCACTCGATCAAATGCTTTTTCTGCATCTAGAGAGACTATTGTGGTTTCCAGGTTGTTGATGGTAGAATAGTCTATGAGATTAATTAGCCTTCGAGTGTTAGGGGATGAGTGTCTACCCTTTATGAAACCTATCTGGTCAGGATGTATTATAAGTATGTATTATTATGGAGTTATTTTTTCTATTCTTTTGGCAAGGGCCTTACAAATTATTTTGAGGTCTGCATTTATTAGAGATATTGGGCGGTAGCTGGATGGAAGTATGGGGTCTTTTCCTGGTTTCTGTAGCAGGATAATGTTTGCAGAGTTCATGTGTGGGGATAATCTGCCATTCTGCTTAACTTGTAATACCATTTTGTGAAATGTAGGTGCCAAAACAGTCCAAAATTCTTTGTAGAACTCTAACCATCTGGTCCCGGGGTTTTGTTACTAGGCATATGTTGAAGGGCTTCATGGAGTTCTCCTATTGAAATAGGTGAATCCAGAGCCATTGCCTGTTCGGTTTGTAATTTTGGAAGGTTGATATTACTAAGAAACTGATCTATGTTACTGTCTGATGGATCATTTTGTGATGAATATAAGGTTTTATAGAAGTCCCTAAAAGCATTGTTGATTACATCGGGGTCATGGGTGACATTTACTTTTGAGTCTTTAACAGAAGTGATTGTTGTTTTCTCTTTGTTTCTCTTTAGTTGGTTAGCTAGGAACCTTCCAGATTTATTGCCATGCTCAAAGTTCTCCAAGCGAAGTCTTTGTATCAGAAACTGTGTTTGTTTATCAATAATTTTGTTTAATTCAAGTTTAGCTTTTCTTAGTTCATTCAGTATGTGTTCCTCTTTGGAGGTATTGTAGACAATTTCTAATGATTTAATCCTGAGTTCTAAATCTGATATCCTTGAACTTTCCCTCTTTTTCTTATTTGATGAAAAATACATTATTTTGCCTCTCATAACTGATTTTCCGGCTTCCCAGAGAGTACAAGCTGACATTCCTGGCAGGTCATTATTTTCTAAATATACAGACCATTCCCTTTTGAAATAATTAATAAAATCAGGGTCTTTTAGTAATGATGTATTAAATCTCCAATTCCTAGCTGGTGGTGTAACTCTGTTATTCTTCAGTGTGATAGAAACTGGAGCGTGATCACTGATAGTGATGGGGTGGATTTTGGTGTCTGAAATATCCCTCATCAAGGAACTGCTAACTAAGAAATAATCTATTCTTGAATATGAGTGGTGTACCGGTGAGAAGAAGGTGTATTCTCTAAGAGTGAGGTGGTGGGAGCGCCAAGCATCACAAAGACCAAAATCTTTCATATACTGTTTAACAATATTCGTGGACTGCCAGTTCCGCTGACTTCCTGAAGTACTGAGTCTGTCTACTCCTGAGTCTAATACCATGTTAAAATCCCCTCCTATGATGAGTGTGCTATCTGAGTGATCAGAGAGTGAAGTGAAAAAGGTGTGAAAAAATGAGGGGTCATCCACATTTGGACCATATATATTTGCAATGCATAAATTCATATTTTGAATAGATAAATTAACTATTAGAAATCTACCTTCTGGATCTATAACTGTGTTGTTTACGGTGAAATTTACTCTTCTATTTATCAGAATGGCTACACTTCTTTGTCTGGAGGCTGAGTACACATGCAATCTCTCTCCTGAAATGACTGATGGTTGTGTTGTAAGGGGGGATATGTTTATATATATATATATTTTTTTTCATTTTTGCATATACCTAATGTGAACATGCAAGCACATATGATGTATGTGTGTATGCTTTTGTAGATTAATAAGTATGTCATTTGAGCATGTTTTCCCAGTCAAAGTACAGCACGTGCACCCTCATGAGAAGTTGATTGCTTTCAGTCCTTTTTTTAAACTGAGATTTCCTGGTCAAAATTGAAAAGTGTTTCCACTTTTTTGAAGTATATTAATAATGTGTGCTGCAAGTGATACACCCTGGCCCTGAATACACACAGGCACTTTGTCCATCAATGTTTTTCCCGAATGAATCTGTCATTAGAGGTGGTAGGAAACTGAAGTAAATGTCCAAGACTGCTGACAGTTGACTCCATTTGTTATGTTAAAGATTTTGTTTCACTATGACAGGACATGATGTCATTGGACAAATGAACAATTATGTCTTTTTTACTTCTCTTTTCCCTGCTGAACCTTCTATAATTGCATAGATACTATTTGAACACACCTGCCATTCTGGACTCCTGGCCAAAAGTAGGCTTGAACTCAAATATGTGTGTTAATCATAACCTAAGATAATTCCTCCCCAGTTACACCTCACATTGTCAGAAATTAGTGTTTAACCCACAAGATAGTTCAAGATAGTTCACTCATGGATCCCACACTGTCACTGAAGTGCTGTGCAACTCTTTTCATTATTTGTTATTTGTTGTGCCTGACTTGTTTTCAAGTCTGTCATTTTTGCTGCTGTTTATTTCACATTGACATGAACACATATGAAGGTAAAGTTGTGTAATAGATATTCCATGCTCTAATTATACCTCCAGCTTTCAAGTTTTTTCTTTTTGCCCGTTTCTATTTTTAATGTAATTCTAGATTTTTCCTTCAGCTACATTTGGAACAGTTGCCTTCCCACACACTAACAGAAAATAAATTTCCACTTTGCTATTATGGATAAAAAAAAAAAGTTTAGTTTGCGGAGCCTTGTGAGTGGCTTGTGAACATACTGACACACTGCGAATGCAGCCCTTTGCCTCCCAAGCATGTGACAGACCAAACTGAGTTTTAGGAAAGTCTGGCATCCCCGTCACTTTCCTGCCCTGTCATGGAACTTTCTCCTTCTCTTTCACTGTCTCTCTCTCACTCTCTCCATCCCTCTCTTTCACTCTCTATCTCATGTACGTACACCTACACACACACACACACGCACACACACACACACACAAGAACCTTGGGAGCCTATCAGCTCATGGTAGGCAGACATTGTCACACACACTAACTGCTTCCAGCACTGTGTTTATTGGCCTGTACAGAGCTATTAAACATAATTGTGTAGGGTACCAATTAGAAACTCACACAACCTTATTTGAACTTCTACACCTTAACACAAACATGGTCTCACTTTCAACTTTGATCTTCACTTTTCATCTTAACCTGTGTTTTTTCTTTCTTTTTTTCCCTTCCCCAACCTTGTGCGCCATAACCTTGAACTGTATACCCACCTTATTTTTTCTCTGTGCCTCATCTCATCTTTTCCATTCCTGTCCCTCTCTTCTGTTATCACGGGCATAACATCTCTACAGACTTTCCACCGTACCGTACACCCTGAATCAGAGAACAGGACAAAAGGACAGAGACTTGGGAGGTTAGGACGGTAGGATAGAGGACTATAAAGCTGGACAGCATGAAGAGAAGCTGTCAGTGGTTTTGGCAGTGGTCAAAACAGTGAGGCACACGGGACATTGTGACCTCAGTCTGTTTCTCTCTTGGATCTGTCAGCGCTGTTTTCAGTGCCAGTCCTCCCCTTTTCTACCCTCTGTTGCCTTTCTTGCCTTTGTTTGGATACTGTAACTGTGCCTCACCGGCTATGTACAAGTCACATCTCAAATCTTAAACCACAGAGTGAGTTTAATCATGGTACCACATAGAACATGGAGGAGGATGGCCAATTTTTTACCATTTCAAGTTTCAATACTAAGTGCAACACTAACTCAGAACTATGGATGTTCTTTTACTTTCTGAAAATAGTTTGGTGAACAAGGGAAAATCTCTTTTTTTTCATCATGATGCATGGTACACCATTTTAACGTTTACTTTCATGACCTGATGTACTGGCTGAAACAAATATGGCCCATTTTTTGCTTGATTGTCTATAAATTTGTATTTTGTACTAGATTTAGATGAAACATTTCATTCTCTTTATTAATGTAACATATTTGGACTATTACACCGTCTCTGAGCACTTTCTCTTGTCATTATATTTTAATCTAACTGTGCAAACATGGTAAATGTTTGTCATGGATACAGCTTCAGGAGTAGGTATAGATTACAATAAGTAGGTTGTTCATAGGCTCCCTGTCCTCACAGACGTAAGCACAATTTAATCCAAACCCTGGCAAGATATCTTTCTGTCAGTACAGTTATCCATTCAGTTAAAGTTGCACTTTTCCCCTTGTATTTCTGTGTTATTATCCTGTACATACAGACATTTATTGATGGAGTCCCCAATAAGCAGAATGAGTCTGCTGCAGTTCTTATCTAACGTACTGGCCTTACCTTCCTCACTCTAGAAAAGCAAATGTTGCACTTATTACCACCCTCATCAAGACTCATGCACAGTTGCCATTGTGAATTATAATACTGTTTTTTATAATACTGTGTTTTGTAACTTTTATTAGCCTCCACCCAAAGTAAACTTAAAGGAATTCAAAGCCAACCAGAAATTTGTTTTGTATCAACTAAGTTTAGGAGTGATATTCTTTTTTTTTTCCATTACATAATTTGGCCCTTTGAAGCATTCTGATCCTTTTTTTTGCTTCAGTGTTAACATCTAGAAACGATGGGTGCCATACTCACTGAATGTCATTCAAACATTCAGATTTTTTTGTCTGGTTCCATCTATGAAATGTTATCTTGTTATTCATAATAGTATTTCACTGTGTGATGTGCCAGATTTGCAGTGGCTATACACTTAACATAATCTTTCATCTCATGATACCATAGTCGGAAATAAAGTGTATTACAGGTACACAATGTGTTCTTCACACTCATTGGAGAAGTTAGGTTAGTACTCTGTGCAGTAATTGTTGATTTTCAGCTAACTAAGCATGACCTCTCTCTTTTTCTCTTATTGAGACTTTTGTAAAGGCTAACAAAATATGCTTTACACAGTGAATGTCAAAAATGCCTGGGTTATATTTCTGGGTGACGAGCACACGGTATATAATGTGTGAATATATGCAGGGGATAGAAAGAAATACAGACCCATTTCCCAAATGCAGATATTACATACTTTCTCTGACAGTTTGGAAGAATGGAGAAAAAAAAAGATTTTTTTTCAGCATTTATCAACAGCAAGAATTTGCTATCAAAAAACTTTGAACGATATGTCTGGTGAAATGATGTTACATCTATGTCCACTTGAGAATTTATTTTGGTGGCTAATATGTTAATTTAATTAAGTGCCATATAAAAGTTACACAACTCCCAGGGGTGATAAATGGTGACAGATTTAGTCAACCATCATACTCAGAGTGGAAGTCAGTGATTTAGGTAACTGTAATAGGTCATTTACTGTTATTTTTTTGGTACAATTGCTGTGCTCTCAAATGATCCGTTTGAAACAGCAAATGTTGAGGTATAAGATTACTTTCTGTTTGTTATGGTTGTACTTTTTACATATGTGCATGTATGGCTATAATAGAGTTAAGCTCACATCTCTAGGCATATCTTTAAATGACTTGAGTGTGATTCTGTGTTAAGTTAATCCTCAAATTATTCAACATTCTAACTGTCAACTGATCTAAAATTAATCAGGTAAAACATTAATATGGCCTTAATTACTTTGGCCTTTTATTAATCAAAAACATGTTATGGTCACGTCTTTTCCTTTTTTTTCTTTCACATACTTGATATTGGATATAGTCAGATGAAGTTCACTCAACTTGATTTTTTTTTTATTGCGCCCTATTGTCCTTCATTCTGGCACACACATTATTTGTGTATATTCACCACTGATGATTGAAAATGTCCAAAGTGCTGAACCCCAGTTTCCATGAGTCTGCCTGCTTTACAACTTAACCCACTCAGATATGCAGCACCACAGACAGTGTCAGTGAATCTACTCCCACAAGCACTGGAAAAAGCCAAAGCCTTGCATGTCAGTATGCAAACGTGTTCCGATTTCAAAGACCTTTGAAGACCAAGCAGCAGGTCGAGTAATGTGAGATGAATTTGTCTCCATATCTCCCGAACTTGTTGTCTCACTTCCTCTCAGTCTCTCATTTTAGCCCTTTATTTCAACTCCCATTAAAGCCAGAAGACCTGACCTCCATTTATAGGCCTGTGCAGCATTTACACATGATTTACAAAAACAAAGTTTTCTAATGGAGTTCGTGTATCTTTCCATGTGTGTATGCATAACATAACACACATAACATAAATGAGATTGTAATAATTTTCCACTCATTTGACTTGTATATTGATTATTTACACTATACTCCTTCTGAATTCTCTGTATCTTACATATAGATGCACGAGTGCCTAGAAAGACGTGCTGTCTTCCCACTGGACTTGTTCATCCTTTCTTTATGTGAACATGTCTTTTAAATCAGTGGAGCCCCTGCATAATGCAAAAAGACAAACTACTGTTGAGGCACAGAAAGGTTACACGCTGCTTTCACTCTTACTGGTTACTGATTAGTGACCTAAATGACTTGTAAATGGAGCTTTTTTTTAGCTGAAAAAATGTGTGACACGGTGCAGCTGGATATGGTCTCCACTTATTTAAAAAGGACTTCAAAAAGATTTTAGTTCAAGATTTAACGACCCAAGGTCCCTAAAGTTGTAAAAGGTTTTCTGTTTCATAGAAGAGAATTTCATTTTTATTTTAAATGGGCATGGTCACATTCGATTTTTTAAATTTTTTTAAGGGAAATTCTACTGGCCAGAGAAGAACTGTAGCGTGCGATAATGGTCTTCTTATAATGTGTGAATAAGGCTAGGTTATTATCTCCATCAGTCAAACCATCGTGCATAACCAAGCATGGGAAGAACCTTTTTTTTTGTAGTTGAGGGCAGTAATATTAAGCCTTTCTTGCAACAACCAATCACCAACACTTATTGAGTTCATTTTCATTGCAGCAGTAACCCTTGAACATTTGGACTGTTTACTGAAAATTATTTTGAAGGGCTGAGACAGCCACATGGTCGGTAATCAAGTGACACTGACTCGGGTAACATGACTTCATATCTCTCATGATTTTCTCTCCCTTTTCCAGTTGGAGCTGCAGTCATGCTGTGTGTTCCTGCCAAATGACAGCCTCCCCTCTCCGAGCACTATCATCTGTGGTGACATACCTGGCACCGTCCGCAGCTGGTATCACAACCAAGCCTCCATGCCTGGAACTCTGGTTATCTGCCTCCCTCAGATTAGTGTCCTCAGTGCCGGGCAAAAATATATGGAACCCCTGCAGGAGCTCCCCTTTGTTGTATCAAGGCCCATCTTAGAAGAAGGTAGGGTTTTCATTCCAATGACATACATTTGAATTAGTATGGTTGAAATACTTGGTAAAATGAATGGTTTGATAACAGTTTTAGGCTATATGATGCGAATTCATCATCATTATGTTCTTTTCAACACGAGGCAAACCTTTGACCTACAACCACTCATTTACTTTGACAAAAGACAAACAAACTTAAGTAGAGTGAGTTTGAGAGATAGAGCTTCAACATGTGGCGTGCACACCTGGTAGAGTTGACACAAGCAACACTTAGAAAGTTGAACAGTGTTTTTTCTTTAGTGAAAGAAGAAAAAAAGGAGGGGCACCTTTTTTTTCCCCTTCAGCTTTTCAATGACATCAGCATTGGACATACATATTTCAAAATCTCCGGAGAAAGAAAAAACAACTGTAAAAACAGTGACATCAGCATTTCGATGCAACAGCAAAAATGAACAACTCAACTTGAAGTGATTAATTCCTGACCTTTGAAAAAAAACAAAAAACGTATTCACTCCTGATTTTCTGTGCGCTGGATCAAAGCATCCTGTCCACTGCACATGGGAAATGTGGTGTTTGAGGATATGTTTGCAAACAAGTAGAGTAAAGTGCTAAAGACTAAGACTGGATTACCCTTTGGGATCTTTTTTGCACCTACTTAGACTTAAACATTACTCGATTGTTTACTGCATCATTAAATTTACTGGATATACACTTCATATCAGTACTGGGAGGCTGAAACTATTCTCCCACGATTTTAAGGTTATACATAATAATTTAGTTGTTGTAGTGTTTTTGATACTCAGTAGTGCTGGCGTGTCCTTATGACACCATAAGCCATTGTTCTATTTCTTTCCGTTTTTGTAAAAATGTACACTTTCTTTTCTTTTCTTTGTCATCATACCAATCAACTTGTTTTTTTTTTTTCACAATCTCATCACTGTCCCACATAACGTATCCTTCCTCCTCTTGTGTCCACCAGGTGATGCCTTCCCATGGACAATAAGCCTGAGTCAGTTCAGCATTTACACATTGTTGGGACAGCAGCAAAGCCTAAACCTGTTGGAGCCTATGGGATGCACATCCACGCTGGCTGTCACATCTAAACTACAGGGCAGTTCTGAAGGAAGACCCTCTTTTGTAGTCTGCCTCCATGTTGATCTACAGCCTGTCCACGTCAAGTGCTCCAACCCTCAGGTCAGCCAGAGAGTCCTGAAATTCACTAGTCATTAGAATTCTGTGTATTTATACAAATCATTCCTTTGTAAACTTTTCTGCAATACAAACCCACCAACCTCTGGCAGGAAGATCCTGCCTCTGTATAGTTTTCTAATGCAGACTGACTCCAGTAAATAAACCTCTTACATCGTATTATTTTCATGAAAGTAAAAATGTAAACACGAGAGTGTTGCCTTGTTTTTGGTTAAATATTTTGAGGTCTTAGTTAAGAACAGTGGGGGATTGCAGAACTCATCAGTGTTGTTTTACAATGTCTTATTATGTTTTAGTGACAGCCTAATGAACACAGACAGATTGGGAACATGATTGTCTCCCTGTTAGGTCCCTGGGTAATTTTTCACTGCTTTATTACAACATTATAATCATGTTTCTTTTTTTTTCACTATTGAATTAGCTGTTTTGAGCCAGGTTCCTATGTAAACACCGAATGTGAATGACCTTTTGAGTGGTCACACTGCTTTCGATAGCAGTGGTAAGCCATGGTGATATTGAGGCAAATTAGTTTCACAAAAAAGGAAGGTCTCAGTGCCCTGTGATGGGATAAGGTCCAGCTGCCGGACCTACTCCATGCTCTTCAGAGCAAAGACACCGCACATCATTGCTTTGTAGTAATTGTTGCACTGGCGAATGTGTGTGTGTGATTGTTGCAGAACTGCATACGTGCTGCACAGTGAGTGTAACCATCACGTGAGCTGCATCTACAGTTTCAGAGCTCATAAATTGTTCCCGTGCTGGTTTTGAGACAATCGTACATTTAAAGTGCATGAATAAAACGAAAAAAACAATGGCCTCATGATTTCCCCTGCCCTCTACACTGCATTTTTGTGACATTAAATCAGATTTTCCATTACATGTGATGTGATGAAATACTTTACAGTACAAACAAAGGTATTTTCAGAAAGTGAGGTGAAGTGGTCATGCCCTCAAGTGAACACTGTTACATTTTTAAGGTAGCATTTATGGTTTAAAATGATCATATATAGAGATTATATGACTTCAATTTCGTGTTAGATAGGAAGTGAAGTCAGTGTGTATGAACATATGAGAGCAAGATTAGGAGTAAAAGTTTTAAGATGGAAAAAAAAGAATAGACTGGTGCATGTGAACACATTTGCAAACATGGGACCATCAGATTTATCTCTGTTCAACATAGGGTGGAATTAATTTATTTTATTACAAAACACCCAAGTCAAATGTTGCGTGCTAGATCAAAGCAGAGCACTCACTCCTCCAAGTCATGCAAGCTCATTCACATATGGTAATAACTTCTTCAACGGTTATGTACTTCTTACGCACACATCAATATTAAAATTATTTAACTGTTCCTAAACTGTGAAATGCCTTTTAGTGGAATGGTGGTTAAATTCATTTGCATGTGAGTTTTTTCACAACACTAAATGTGTCCAGTTTTGAGTCCATGTGAATGATTCACTAAGAAGGATGGGGTTAGTGGCTGTACTTTTACCATAAGATGAACGCTCTCCATCTGTAATCTCTCTTGTCCTGCTCCATCTTTGTGTTTTGATGAATGACTGTGAAAGCTTCTGTTCAGTATTCAATTTGTACAACTGCTGCTTGGATCCTGCTGCATCCTATATGCAAACAACAGGTCTTAAGACACAGTCCAAATGTTCTGATGGTGTCTCCAATGAATAAATGTGGCATCTGAATTTAGAGCTCATGTAAGCTGTGTTAGAAATTGTGAGAGTGTTTGCATCTTTGTGTAGATATGTATAGTAAATATGTGTTTCCTGTCAAAGCTGCCTGTTGGCCAATGAACTGACATTTAGTTTCCAGACCGATATATAATGAGGGAGAAGTAGTTACAGGATAGCCATTGCTCTTATTGGCTTATTGTTCGATGGCACTTATTTTTCAAGCCAATGGTTAATGTTAGATGAATCAGTAAACTTGGTGGAGTTGATAGGTTAAAAGGTTCTACCCAGGCAAGTAGGACTGGAGATACTTTACCTTGGAGATTAATGATGAGAGGGTTGGTGGAAGGAATCTTAGAGCTTCTAAGTATCTCATCTTAAAACAAGTAAATTCCAGATACTGAAACCAAGGTCATTCCTTATCCCATTTCAGTCTCACTCTACATATCCCCATCCCTTTTTTCCTATACTCCGAATTCTTCATTCTATTGTTCCACATCTGCTGCTGAAGGCAGTAGGCCTCGTTGTGCTTGGTTGGAGTTCCAGTTCCAAAAAAATCTCAGAGAGGGGAACATGTCGTTGTACCTCCCCTGCCGGCAGTGCAGTTTGGTTGGGTATGTAAGACAGCTGTTGGCCCAGACCCTGGACGGCAGCTGGATCGACATTAGCAGCTCTTCCTGGACATGTTTGAAATGACCCAGCTGTAAAGTATTGTGCTGCTTTTAATTTGATTTATGCTCATTTGTGGAGGCTTCTCTGCAGGAGTGCATGTATGTGATCGAGCAATAGAAAGTAAATTGGTTTGGAGCAGGAAAATCCAGTTTTTGATTGTGTTCGTTTGTGTGCACCTTAAAATTCGAGGGACCCTCAGTGGTGGGGGTTGGGTGGAGGAGTAGCTGGCTGCAGAAGCGAGGCATTTGAAATCCAGAAATTAGCTCACTGTGAAAGCGTGTTGCTTTTCTCCCTTTCTTTCCTTCTCTGCCCCTCCTAAAAATACTGTGTGAATGCATGAATAACTGAAAGCAACACATCGCATTCCCCTGTTCTCCCCTCATGTTTTCCACTTTTGTTTTTGTTTTTTTTTTGTTGTTTAAAGCCAAGACCTTATTTCATGTGAAAACATGATAAATAGTTGAGAACACATGACAGTGAGCCTTCAGTTTTTCCTAATCATGATGAGCTTCTCAGAGGAAATTGATGACTTAACTTAACTTTCCTCTGTGGGTTTTTCCTTGGAAGTTTCGTTGTTATGGAGAACCGATTTGTACAGTG
The DNA here is from genome assembly GCF_036924035.1 of Leuresthes tenuis. Lineage (NCBI taxonomy): Eukaryota > Metazoa > Chordata > Actinopteri > Atheriniformes > Atherinopsidae > Leuresthes > Leuresthes tenuis. The sequence goes on from NW_027325364.1 coordinate 29,915,825, forward strand.
AAGCATGTGTGTTAGCATGCTGAGCTTTTCAAAGAATGATCCATCAAGTAAAACTTGAACACTGGTTTAAAACTATGTTATGTTGTAGTGAAAGAAATGAGAATGGATAGTAGTCAGTTTCTGGCTAAGATTTCTTTCTCTTTCCTTCAGCCTCCTTCCAGCAAGGTTCAGTGTCACATAACTACACAGCTGCCAAACGAAATTATGTTCATGAGCTCAGAATTCAAAATGATGATTATTCCCAAGTGTTTGAGTTGAATCTGGTTTTTAATATTAAATTTACTCGTGGTGTGTTGGTTACATATTCAGGTACTATAATGGCTCAGCGGGCTTTGTATATATTGAGTATGAGAAAATAAAAGAGACTGCTAGTTTTTCCTTCCCAACCAGTGTGAGGTCTGTAATTCCTTGAAGGTGTCTTACCTTTCTTTATCCATGTCACTCTCTAGGTTCAACTTTTATATGAGCTCCTCCTCAGCTGGAGCTCCACGTGGGCACGTCTCCAGAAACATGGTATTTTACGCCAGACCTCCAGCATCCCAGACCCCCCTGCTGGTGCTGCTCCATCCTCCCCAGTGCGCAGCAGTGCTGGAACTGCCCTTCCTGACACCAGCACCTGCAGCCCTTCTGCAGACTTTGGTTCCCCCACGGAGGTTTGTTTTGATTTCATGACTGCACATTTCATTTAGTCAGTTCAGTGTTTTTAGGAATTTGAAATCGTATGCTTGTCTGTGCTGTGATATTTTTGTTATGTTTCAGCATACATTTTTCAGCAGCATAAACACCTTGTCATAATCAGGGAAGGAGAAGAAGAAGAAAAAACTTTCTAATGCCATCAGTGTATCATGAAACAGACGTTAAACGGTTAATTTATTCCCCTATGCACTTTATTTTTTTATTTCTGACTTCTGCTTTTGCTGTCTACCCAGTAGAACACTATCAAAGTAGTCACTGTATTTTCCTGGTAATGCTACTTTCATGTTTTGCTACTTAACTTACAAACCCAAAGACTGCTCTCTGTCAACACTTAACAATGGCTGTTAGTCATCTAAGGTGCTATGAGTCATGCTGTTTCACATGATATTTAAGCCTTTGTTGTGTACATAATTCGTGTGCAGATTTATGATTTTAAGTGCGAACATTGTTTTATTGTTTTGAGTAGCTGAGTCAGCGCTAATGCATGTAATTTGTCAAATAATATGTTTTGTTTTGGAATCATTTTCAAACCTGGAAAAATCTCATCAGAGCTTGTATTTCTTACATTATTTTTTCTTACTCCGAGCAGATACTCCAAATAGGTTTTAAGCTTTGGCTCCATTTAATTCGTTTAGGCAGAGGCCTGATTAAGTATAAACCTTTCTCTTAATTTAGGGAAAATAATAACCTGTATTTTAATTTTTCACTCAGTCAAAAAATTCAACCCAGACCATGACGCATGCAGCCTCGCAGCAACTCGCTCGGAGTGCAGTGTTCCGTGACATCTAGCTTTCTGTCAGTGTTAAGAAAACCCTTGGAGAATAGTAGAGCCATCACACTGCCTCAGGAAGCATTAGAATGTCTACATGTCCGTGGGAAAAAGAAGTGTTTCATATTTCTATGTGCATCTGTGTTTGAATTTGATTCTGTGCTATCAACATGTGTGTGTTTCTGCGTCATTTGTGGACTCACAGAAGTCACAGTCCTGTAGTGTGACTTCCATGGAGGACCTATGGAATAGTAGAGTCTGTAACAAGGCTCAGTGGCCCCTGACAGCCCACTTGTCACTGTTTACATAAGAACAAACACTGGTAGAAGTGTTTAGTCCTCTGGGAGGCTCAGTGGTTGAGCAAGACTGTAGGAGCTGTTTTGATAAGTCTCAGCAGTAGTTGCAGCAGTTTCTCCCCAACAACCTCAAGCCCCTCAAACACATCTTACAGCCCACCCCTTCAAAAAAGAAAACTGCCCTATAGTACCCTTCAACCTTTCCTTTCCACTATAAATCTAAGAATTAAATTCATACTTGATTTATATCCAAAATACTGCTTACAGTAATTAATGCAACAAATTTGTTATTCAATAGGAGTTTCTATTACGTCTCTTCTCCTTTCACTGCTTTGTTTCTTGTGCCTCTGTTTATCACTCTGATTTATTGTTCATCTCATGTTGATCCCAACTTGACAAGATTTTCCTGTAGCTCTCGTCCACCTGACCATACTTTGAATAGCATTCCCTCTCAGCAGCAGCTACAAACTAGAAAACTCTCTCTTCCCAAAGCTACAACTGTTACTTATCTGTCTGAAGCTTATCCCACCTCTATTCCATTTATTTCTAACATGTCTTCTTTGACTTAGGGTTTCCTTTCCCCTTCTCCAAGTCGCCCTCCTCCTTTCACCTGTCCCCACACTTTTCTATTGCATTCTTCTCTCATAATCTGCATTTTCCCCTATTTCTCTTTGACACCTCCTGACCTGCTGTTGTTTTCCAATGTTTGAATCTCTCTGATGAGCAAAGACAAACTCTGCAGAGAAAATAAATCTGGAACCTCAGCCCGTTTATAACGCCGAGGCCCAGGAATTAAACTGTATACTTTACAACTTGGCTTGTGGAGGTGTGGGAAAATAGCTCCCTCTAAGAATGTGTGTGATAGTTAGGGGCCCCGATCTGGCAGCTCATGGACATGCGAGATCCCACCTCTATCATATCTGCACCACCATCCTGTGATCTTACTTTTTTTCCCTCTCATATTATTTTCATTTCTGTGTTTTTATTTTCCTGTTTTCTTTACATTAACTGGTCATCATGGAGTTCAGCATTGATTTTTTTTTTTTTAATTCCAATAATGTACTTTATGAACCTCAAACATCTGACGGAAGACTCTTTTGCTCAACAAATCTAATGCACATTCTGTGGTTTTATTCTCTTACTTCATCCTCTTCAGATGTAGCTAAAATGCTTAGATGGCTGTCAGATACCCATCATTTCTCTTTCTTCTGACCCTCATAAAATCAGTCTGTATGAGAATGATTTTGAAATTGACCGCAGCTGTTCGGAGTGGGAAGTAAGAGCAGTCGGGTGTCCGATGCTGAGGAATAACCATGCAGCAGTACACAGTGGTCCGAGCTGCCCACAGCGCCAGCGGCTGGCTCCTGTTTCCACACACGACATAAGAGAGTCTAATCCTACTGACTGGTCAGAACTGTAAACTAAACAATCCTAACCAAACACACACACACATGTGTTCACATGCACAGACACACAAACAATTTCTTTTTTTGTTTTGACTCCATCTCAACAATAATTAGTCCCCACATGGCAGTTGACACAAGAATATCTCAGTGTGACTGACTGAACACTATTACTTCTAGGCTCATATTACTTGCTACCAGTTACTATTATTACACACAGTCAAGCACAAGCTGACGCATACTCACACACCTACCTTGCCTGTTTGATGCCATGGAAATGCATATTGACACCGACTAGTTTTGTACATGTACAATATTTAGATCTCCTCCAGCTAAGTGGTGCTTTTTGGTTCATCTATATACTTTTTTTTGTCTCCGAGAGCCAGTGCGTGGAGCACATGTTTATCATCATTGTCTAGTGGCCCCCAATCTATTTTTGTATCGGCATAATCCTGAATTGATTTATATTATTGTCATCTGCTGTTATCATGCTCTGCTTTCAGCCATCCTCAAGTGTGCGATTAAATTAAATTAAAATTGCAAATTAGGGTGCCCCCCCACCCCACCTCCAGCTGTGGAAAGGAGACATAGTTTCCTCATCTGGATCCTCTTTTGGACACTGTAATCAGCCCGAGCAGCTGTAGGGTTTCTAATTGAGATGGTTGATAACCTCCTCACCAACCACAGCCAGGCTCAATAATCATGACACATTACCACACTGCGATTTTAGAGGCAGTGGAAAAAGTGAAACTCTGTATTGCCAAAGCTGCAAATTGTCATATTGTTTGTTTGCAGGCTTTTCACTTTATGTGTCAGCCAGATAGATACATGTTTGGAAGAGAGCAGGAGGAGAGATAAAGACATTAAAAATGTCCCCAGTAGTGTCCCCACTATGTTCAGTGCCTTGCCAAGTCCTCAGTAATGAGTTGAGGGCTCGGAGGAGCCAGCCTCTTCCACCGCATCCTGCTTGCCTCTCCACTTCACCCCCACCTTCGCCCCCGCCTCCGGTCCTTATTTCCTATTCTCTCCCAGGATGCGAGACGTGTGTGTCCTGCCGCACTTGAGTGAAAGGATTCCATGTGGGTGCTAGTGGCTCAGTTTGGGGTTAACACCAGTGACAGCTTCTCACAGTGTTCCTCCCCCCCACATTGCTCTGTTCTGTGTGGAGTTCTGCTTACCAGACACTGATGTCATCTACACACAAAAAGGCTGAGTTGTTGGTTGCTTTGTTATGGCTACATGCACAGCGACAACACTTGCAAACATACACATTCAGCAAACACATGGTTGGACGCATGCCTTAAAATGTAGAGACAGCTAAAGCGCAACCTTCAGAATTTTTAATTCAGTTTTATACTTTTGCAAATGTTATTCTTCGTTTTAATCCATTTACATGTTGTATCACTTAACTGACTATGCTGTCTCATAAGAATTTCTAAAAGGACTTGACTAAATAAAATCATTTCAAATGTCTAACTTTTATAATGCATGTGTACTTCAAGCGTTCCGCGTAGTCAAGTTTATGGCTTGTTGCCATCCTTTCAAAAAACACCTGTTTTGCCTCCTTAGGCTGACTCAGTGCCTGCCGGAGATGATGGTCCATTCGCTGACACAGTGACTCTGGAGCAAAAAACTAGCAGCATTGAGGGAACCAGTGGGAAGGTCAGCCTTTGGATGCAGTGGATGTTACCCAAGGTTACAGTTCAACTGTTCGCTCCTGACGCTACTGCCAGAAAGACAGGTACCTTAGCACTGACATCATTCCTACTGCTCTTTTTCTGCCTCTTTTCTCAGTAAAACTTTATAAGCCCTCGGAACAGGAATGCAGCTGTAGAGAAGTTGGGATCGAGGGAAAGACAAATAAATAAATGGGTGATGAATCCCAAGCAATCCGCCCCTTGTCCCCTTTAGATTTACTGAGCGATGAAAGGCTAGATTTACCTTTAATTGGTAGCTGTATTATTTAGCATCTGCCAACCAGATCACCCTACTTAAGGTTCTTAATAGTGGAAGTGGAATGTTTTAGAAGACCTCACAGAGATGGTTTGACTTAGAGACATCTTAAATAGAAATTACTTTGGATTTGGGCTTAATATATGCCATGTGAGTTTCAGCATGAACTCAATATTAGATTTTCTGTATGCAACACATTAAGTATTTTATTAAAAATAAAAATTGGTGTCAACACCATTTATTTGAAACTGTCTATCACAACTATTTTCTCTGAGATAATAGAGTGCCGTGATCTGATGTTTTTCCAACAGTAAATTAGATTAGCTCAATGTATTTTATTGGGCTTATTTCAAAGAAATGAAAAAACACACTCTAGGCATAGTATTTCGTGTATACTGCAGAATTCTGTTGTGTAAAAAATCAAGGTAGAAAATCAAGTCTACAAAATCAAGTCTACAAAAGTAAGACACAAATTAGTTCTAAACTTTCTTTTCAGATGAACTGTTCAAGACAAAGAAACTACAGGTTTCCATTGCTTTGTTTGGCTTTCAAAAACTCACAGACATAAGCATCAGGGCTTTGTCAGAGACTTCGAGTTTCAGAGATTTCTTTCATCCACAGTGCGTCCACAATAAAATTGACAGTCTTGTTTTGTTCGGTATTAGTAAGCTGCTGATGACCTCTATATTCCCCAAGTCACCACAACAACCATATGGATAAAGCCCAATTTCCCAAGCTAGCTTGTGATTGTGGGAGTTTCTCAGTGGAAACAATGAGAGATTCAGCAGTTAAGCTCAAAGGCTCTGTTCAGCACAAAGTAAATCAGTCCGTCTGTGAAGCTTACTTGCTTCGCCTGCAGTGGGTGGCTTTGTGTGCACACAAGGTGCACGATGGCACGCACACAACTGGAGCAATGTGCGCGTGCACAGAAGAGTCTAAGTGACGTTCACTATCATTTCATTTTTAAATTAATTCTTTTTCTCTCAAATTGATCATTCTGGGCACAGATATGCAGTTCCTTGAGATGACGTGTTGTGATTTGGCACTTTAGGAATATTTCTGAACTTAAAATATGAATACTTCATAAATCTGAAACAGTGCTTTAATATTTGAAATAGAAACGGAGCATGTTATTTTTTTCATGATTTCTTTTCTCTATTTTGAGTGTCCTTAACTTCCCCTCTAAGAAAAATTTTTTTTTTTAATTTTTGCATGGTTTACAGAGCCAGTTATAATTTAAGTTTATGTTAATATGTGATTTATTATTTTGCTATACAAACAAAACTTACAGTGTGGTGATTCAAAATTTTTTGCCAATTTTTGCACATGCATAGGCTTCAGACTTAGGCAGTCCAGATACAAAGGAAAAGAAAGAAAGAAATGTACAGGGACCATGATAACTGAATCAAGACCAAAGTCAAGACATGGACTGCGTTGAACCCAGCACAGATCCTTGCCCTCTGAAATGAAATTCACACATACAAGTGAAACATTCGCTCCAGAGATTCAAGTTCAGATGTGTTGCTAATATTTCCAGTACAACGGTGCAACACACTGCCAGCTAAAATGAAAATACTCCTGACATTCATGGTATTGTAAAAGGAATTAAGCCTCTGTGTAAGTGTTTGTCTTTCTGTCCCTCCAGTTTACTTCATGATCTAGAAATAAAAAAGAAGAACAATACAAAAGAAAACATGGAATTCAGGTTTGTTTGTTTTTTACACTTGTGCGTGTGTTTTTTTCAGAGATCTATGTCATCAGTGAGCTGGAAGACCTGAGTGCCTCTGTAGATGTCCAAGATGTTTACACAAAGATAAAATGTAAAGTTGGCAGCTTCAACATTGACCAATATCGATGCAGGTACAAGTACATCCCAATCATCTAAAATCATCACTCATATAAGATTTGTGGATCGTGTGTGATGATGATGTTCAGACCCCTCAGTTTCGGGACATTCTTTTTGTCCACCAACTAACCCTGCCCCCCCACACACAGGCTCCCCTGATCTTATGGCCTCCACACATTCTGTGCACGGACACTTTGTTCCTAATTCTCTTCATTTTTTTTTTTTTGCTTTATCACCTCTAAATCTGTCTCCAGACAGCTGTTGTGGTTGTGACCACAGGCTAACAGACAGGTGGACTGACCGACTAGATAGATGGGGTCAGTGGATTTGGTGCTGGCCTTACTCAAACTCACAGAAGCTGAAGAGGTCACACAGTTCATCAGTCATTTTCTCTCTTCCTGTGGTGTCTGACTAGATTCACAGAAACATTAACACGTTGTTAGAGGAGGGAAACCACTGAGCGATTTTTTTTTTCACTGCATTCTAATGGTAATCAGTCCTTATGACTATCCTTTGGAAATAGGACAATTAGGTCTGGGTTCTGAAAAGATGAAAGCACATACCGTAACATTTTGAAACTGTATGTGTGACTGAGATTTCAAGTTTTCCTCCATGAAACTGTGCGTGTGACTAAGATTTCAAGTTTTTCTCAATGCCTCATGCATACGCTCCTTTTATTAATTAGACTGGCCTTATTTCAATATCTTAATCTGTGTTTTTTCCTGCATTTCTTTCTCCTTGCCACGATCACATAACTCTGCAATTGAGTCAGCAGCTCAAAGTTTGAACTGTTTATGGGCCTCAGGCCTTGTTTTGTTGGGAAGAGACCACTTAGCAGGAGGCAATTCCCCCTGTCTCGGTCTGAGGAGATAATGAAGCGGCAATCAAACTGTACAGCATGTTGTATTCACCAGTATATGTGTGTGTTTGTTGTTGTTGTTTTTTTCAGGTCTGTATGCTTATGTGCCTCTGCATGTGTACTGTATGTTCCCAAGTGCCTCTTGCTTCGACCAAGCCAGACAACGAGAGAGAGTTGGACCCTCACAGGGACTGTACCTGTGTTGAACCCCATCATTAACAGTCACTGCTCTCACAACTAACATGATAATAGTTATTGGTTTTGATTTGCCAGGTTTTAAAATCACCTAAATTGAGTCCTAGGCATGTCAGTACAGGTCAGGGAGGGATTGAAGTGATTGCCTTGGCTTTGAACCTCAGTGTCAAACAGGCATTGCATAGACCTCCCTGTTTTGGTGTAGCTTAGCTAATTCATAATTCTGTCAGTCCACATGTGTTTCATACAGTAAATAATATCAACATATGCCAGGACAATGTCAATGGGTTGACATTTTTTAGAGTGTAAAGACATTGTGGGTCATGATGTAATTCTGTTCTGCTCTCCACAGGTGTGTGTCCAATTGCTTTTGAGACTATGCCAACACTTATCTCTTTACTCTGAGCTTTCTTAAGTACATAATTAGTCAATTTTCTCATTTCTAGCTTATTTCAATGTGATATGCAGCAACATGGTCTCAATACGCTCAACAAGCCCACCACAGTTTTTGCTGGCAGAAGCACTTCATCATCCAAGCCAGGTTATAGTTGTGGCTGTTCAGGAGAGAGCGGGGGACTTTGAGGCAGCTGGCCCACTCTAAGCTCTATCACATAAGAGAACCCACAGAGATTGGAGTCCATATTAATCATTTTGAACAGATAATTGCTTGGTATTTCATCACCCAGCCCAGGTTATTTGTGCACAATGGGTCAGATTAGATCAAGCTTTACAGAGAAAATGTATTGTCTGCTATTAGGTATGTCACAGTTGGAAAATTAATGGAATATTAGCTAGGACAGGCAGACATGGGAGACAAATATATAATGGTATTCCTCATTGTATGAAAATAAGATAAGGACAAGAAAGGATGAAGTAGGGGGGGGGGGGAGGCAGAAAAGAAGCCCATCAGAAATGCAAAATAGGTGGGCGTAGATCCTAGATACAGGATGCGGTCAGTCATAGAACAGAGGAGGGTATTTAAAGGGGAACACACAAAGGTAATGGGGTATTTCAGTATAAAACTCACAAGGGATGTTTCCTTTGTTGTCGCAAATTCAAAACATTAGAAAGCCTCATTTCCTCCTTATTTTAGTCAAGTCTTCATAAGCAGCGGTGTTGATTAAACTATTGGGTTACACAGAGATGCTCCCTGAAGACGAGTAGTGACACTGCATCCTTTTTCACTCCAGCAAATCACTCAAATTAAAGCTTATGTCTTCCAGCTGTTTCACGATAAGTTAGGAGTAAAAGATGGCCAGTTTGGAGCACATGGAGAGAAAAGGAGTGTGTCACTCTTACATTGGTGGCTGAGGATTCAAAGAGGAATATTCTCATTATTTCAAATATTCTCATTTCAAAAATAAAAAACGGACATACACATGCAAGTAAAAAATGCTCAAAACACAGACACACTCACACACATTTATCAGAAGATGCAGTCGGGCTAAATGAGAGGATGCAGATGATGCTGAATGATTCATGACATGTGACTGATAAATATGTCTGTCCTCAAGTTAATTTCTTTGTTTTCTGTTGTGCAGGTGGTTTCTGCTCCTTGTGGATGGCTACAATAACATGTTAAAATCTAAAAAAATAAATATGTCTCAAATACACATTTTATATTTTCATTTATACCTCCAAATATCGTGTTTTGGAATTGTTTTTCCAGGCTAAAAGTTTGTTTACAATTTTTGTATCAGCTTGTAGCTCAGTCAGCAAAACGCTATGTTGTAACTACTGTCGGCTCTCAAGTGGTAATATCAGCCCCTGGCACAGCAACAATTGTAGTCCCACGTGTCCATTTTAAGCTTGGCCTTGCGTGTCTCTGCAGGCCAGGGCAGGGCTGGCACTCTGGCAACTATGAAGGACTCATTCTGCAATGCAAGGAGACAGCTGTGGTGAGGCTCATATGTGTCCCAGAGCAGTCATAGCAGACTTCTACATACTGATTGACACACTGCTTCTCCTAATCAAGGTCCCTCATCTCTGCTCTTGCTGGACAGACAGGAAAACATGGAGGAAATGACAAAACATTGTGTTTGGCTATAATGCAAGGTGTAGAGAAGAGTGGTGCTTTGTACACCTTAAATTCATGACAACAGAATGAAATGATGAATTGATTCTGTATACAGCTTAACAAACACCTGTCTCTCCAGTAACTGAATACACAAGCCAAAAAAATCTGGTGACATACTTCTTCGTGTGTGTTGCAGAAAACTATGACTTGGGCCTCCATTGATTGGTGATATGAGATCTTACTTTTGGAGATGGTCTTATACTAGCACCAAAAAACATGAATATGTACATTTTTAAGCTGTTTGTTTGTTCACAGCATTTTACTTGGTCCTTTTTAAAGGTTTAAAGTGCATCTAAATCGTGCTGTTTCTATTTGAAATGTTTAAACTGAACAGCTGCTTCGGTGCGTGTATTGATGGTTAGTATAAGACCATTCCTCAATATTTCAGCTGATTCAAGCTGGTGCATCTTGCTATGATGTTATTACTTTATTCTATCTAATTTAACAAAAACATCTAACATTTCATGCTTGTCTGGCTTTTCTTCCCATTTTCTTCTCTGTCCCTCTCTTCCTGATCTCGTTATATGCGTCTATATTACCTGCCCCTTCACTGTGATCCTCATTGCCCTTCTCGGCATCCACTCTCTCATCCCCTTCCCTCTCCTCACCTCCAGTATGGAGGAGGGTGTTCGGAGTTCGGGCAGCTGTGGAGGAGTGGTCCTCTCTTGCACTGACAAGCTGAACAGACGCACTGTCTTGGTTCGACCCGTCAGCAAGCAAGACCCTTTCAGCCACTTCTCTGGCTTTTTCCCACCTGTAAGAATCCAGCTCCTCTTATTTTTTTGTTGATTCTGTTAACACCCATCAGCAGTGGCTCGAGAGTTTTGTGTGTTCTTCAGAGAAATTTTAGAAATTTCCATTTGATTTTTTTAACAAATTCAAAGTTCCCTGTACATTTAGAACCACTCGTGAAAGTAAGTCACATGTCATCCTAAAATATATAACTCTGCTGTTGTTGTGCAACACACACGGCATTTACTCTAACCTTAGGTAGTCTTTTTCTGTATCTCTTAACATTTTTAAAATTTTCTCCCAAAATATGAAAAAATGCCTTCTTTATGTCGGCAGTTATTAAGTGCACTGTTTCTGGATGTTTTTGCAGACTTTACCTTGATGTCTTAAATCAATCCACCTGTTGAAAAATCATGAAACATGTAGATCATTTTTATGATAACTTTTTTCACTTTCCATATTTGCTTTGCAAATCAGTCATTAGATTAGAGTTTGGAAATTTTTGACAAATCAGAAATGAATCTTTTTTATTTTTTTAGACTTTTGTGTGTCCTGTAAAGTAGGCTGGTTCACTGATTCTTGTTAAATTAATGTGTAAAATATTACAAAACTTATTTTGTTAGTAGCTTCTGCTTGGCTGGCTATAAAATGCACTTAAAAAATAAACATATGGCCGTTTTATTTGGATGAATTCAAGTCTTTTTCTTGAACTGGAAGGATCCAGTAGAAAACTTGGTCTTACAAATCACAATTCATTTAAGGGAGCATTATTGAATGTATAACCTCTTCTCTTTAAAGTTCTTTATTGAAAGAAATCCTTATTGAAAGAAACTGTACACTTGACTTTTTAAAAATTGAAAGTAAAGACTTCACACTCATCCAAAAAAAATCTGGCCAAAATAACATTGAACAGATATTTGTCTCTCGTTGATGACATCTATTATCAGTCTGATTTGTCCTCTCACCAATGGTCAGACGGCAGCTAAAGTCCTAGAGGGCTCTCATCAGCAGCATGGCTTCCTGTCCATCACCTACACTCAGGCTGTCACCAAAAATGTCCGTCACAAGCTCATCACTCGACCAGAGCGTCCATCGCGCACCGGTATTACCGCTGCCAGTCAGCGGATGACAGCTGATCCCCTGGCAGACAGCTCACCTCAGTACCTGAGAGAGATTCTGCTGACTGCCCAGCCTTTTGATGTGGTTCTATCCTGTCCGTTACTGGCCACTGTAGCAGGAGTGTTTCAGGTAAAATGTATAAATATATATATATATATATATATATAATTTATGATATCTGAGTTCAGGCATTTCTAAATATGGAAATAAATTTTGGGGTTTTTTGGTTACCTTAAAAGTAGAGTTACATATAATCATAGTTAATCAGACTTATTCCCGAAGATTGTGAGATCTATCATGATGCATACTTTACCAGTTTGCGGTTTGATGGTGATGGTGGTGAAAATTTACTTAGTTTTGTTTGTTCTATGAACTACATCATGACTGAGGAAATTGTGACCTTCTCAAATAGTTATGTCTGCCTTGGACTTGGTTTCTTTCCAGGCTACAGTACCACGACGCTACAGAGAACGTGGGAAGTCAGCAGGACAGCCAATGAGAAGCCACACATTGACATCTCGGTGCTTGCCTCTCATTTACATCAACACCAGTGTCATCAGGGTCTTCTGCCATGGAACACAAGACAAAAATGCAGTTTCAGGTTAGACAATTGTCTCTTTTAGCACACATGGAAACTTTTAAAACAATTGCACAAACGGGATAACAAGAGTGACTTTTTTTAATGTTGTTTCCTAGATCAATGATATATGTATATATATATATATATATATCTGTTTGCTTGTCTGTTCTACTTTACTCAAATACTATAATATACTACGGAATTGCATGACAGTTTTATTAGAGTTGTGATATGAGCCAACTTAGAGGTACTTATCAGTTGACGTCATATTAGACAACATCTGTGTTTAGATGTAGCATTTTTGTGTTGGTAAGGGTTTGCAGTCTCCTGTTCAACAGAGATTTTCAGTAAAGATTTTACTGATTCTGGATTTGCCTGCTAACAAAAGAATGTAATTGCAGTATAAATTTGCCTTTGAGTACACGTAAACTGGCTGTGTTGAATTCATCATTTGAACAGTGGGGTGACGATATTGCAAATACAAGAATTTTCATTTCAAAGAAGCCGGACCTCTGTTTGTCTATTTATACTGCCTCACCATATTGATCTTTTTCAAAGAATATCAGAAAATAATACATAAAAACGTAGGTTACTCTGTACGCTTATGTAGCCTACATTTATTGTTTTACACAGTCCACAATTATGCTTGCTTTACAACCTGGTTTTCTAACTTAGACTTACTGAAGTAAATGTGAAATCATTTCCAAAATTTGGTCATTTTTACTTTGAAACAAAACTCTTTTTTCCCCTGGTTTGCTAACCGCTCTTTCCATGTTCTTAATTTCAAGATGGACAAAATTGTGTGAACTAAACTCTTTTCAATTGTGGTCACATGATTATCTTTGTTTATGGTGTCTTAAACACGAGGAGTTTTTCATATTACCCAAAAGCTAGATTTACCCATTCTTTTATACTGTGTAAGAGGCTGTGTTTTTCTTTCTAGCCTGTGGTGCTTATACGAAAGTCACTGTCATAATCAACCAGACAGGGCAGAGCCACCACATCAGTACAGAAAGACTTTAGCTAAAACAAATAAATAAGTGCTCAAGACATATTGTTAGATTGTCATCAATCTACAGACAAAAGTAGACTCTATGTCTACTTTTGTCTGCTGGTTATACTGTAATGACTAATAGTGTACAAGCGTGCCCTTTTAAGGCTCTATAAGTCCGTGTTTTAGTGAGTGACTGAGTAAGCGTTGATTGGATGTTTTTAAGACATTGGCTGATTTTTCTCTAATAATTTGAAATCTAGTTAAATTGCCAATGTCTAAACAATACAATCGGCCACAATTTCAATTTGTTTTCACTTTAATTTTGTATGTGCATTTTTTATGTGTCCTACTAGATTCCAGTGAGAAGAAAGAAGACACACTAGTCCTAAAGCTGGGATCCCTCAGCATGGCTCCTCAGGCTGATAACCCACTGACCCGGACTGTGCTCCGAAAAGATATCTACCAGTAAGACAAAGTACCTTCTCAGCAAAGCACCTCTGCTAAAGTCACGTTTTACTGTCTCAAAAGCAAAGTGCTGTTAAAAACCGCAGTGATGAGTCTTGTTATGCATTTATTGGACCGCCTTCTTGTTTCTCCTGGCAGTTTCCTGAGCACAAGGTTTGCAAGACTTACCACTGCGTCTAACTCCAAATCTCTGTCCCAACTGTCCTTTCTGACACTTTTCCTGTTGTTAAAACTGATCACACTTTTGAAAGTGTACTTGTCGTCCTAAACTTTAAAGAATATTCATTGGTGGGCCTCAGTAATCAAATATGCCACCTAAAATTTCTTCGAAATGGAGACATTTTCAGTTAAACCTGTTGGATCATTTGTGATTGGTGTCTTACTGTTTATTTCTTTATGTGGATACCCATGTGTCCTCTTGTTAGTGTATGATGCAGTGGATAATAGCACCTCATAGTGGTTAAACTGTCCCTGCATTGACAGAGAGCAATGAGTGACACCTTGGGGGTCCAGCAGGCCCTCCAGCTGAAACACAAGACTGTTGACACAAGCCTCCTGTGCCATGTGGATCAAAGCTGCAGGGCAAGGAAAATCTGGACTTTGGAGGGAAATAGTTCTGCGCAAAGCACATTCACTGGTGTAGGCAGCAAGAATCTGGATTGTGTCATAGCGGCCTCAAAACCACAGCCCCACAGAGCGTATGCGTGTGTGAAAGAGAGAGCAGTTGGGCAGATATGGAGCTGGCAAACACATGTAATGAGGGAGATAAAAGTGGTGCCTAATGCGTTGTGCAGCTGCAAGTTAGATGTGAGCTGATGTGAAATGGAGAAAAAGGAAAATGGACAACAAAAGGAGAGGAGGGGCCACTTAAGTCTTCACTGCTGCCTTCAGTTGGTTAAAGTGTCATATGTAGGGTTATTGGATAGAGCATAGAGGCAGAGGTGGTCTAGGCCTGTTGGTATGTTGGAGGTTCTGGAACAGTCAAGGCAAGATTGAGAGAAGTTTTTATCCCATGGCACCCAAGCCATCTCCATAAGAATGCAGTTTACTTTCTGATGGTTTGGAACAAGGATGGTATTGATCAGTAACCATAGCTACTGTTGTGTCGGAAATGCTGGTCCTTTTTAAATTCTTTTTTTTACCTCACTAGCTTCTCACTAAGCTGCTCAATGTGTTTGCTATTTGTTTTTACACGAGACAGAGCAGCTGATGAGATGTAGCAGCCCTGTCTCCATGGAAACTGTTCTTGAGTTTCTTTAGTTGACATGCTGGCCATGTTGTTATCTTGTCAGATGATAAATGATGATCTTGTGGGCATGGAACATAATCTGGAGTTTTTCTCAGACTTTCACCCCAAAAACCAGTGAAACCATCCATGTAATTTCAACCCGTACTACCCAACAGTGTTCAGCCTCTCATAGTTAGAGGACTTGTAGCTCTGTGGCTGTGGTGCCCACATCTGCTCAGAGATAAATTGCATTGCACAACACTCCACCCAGGTCTGAACGGACACACGCTACCATGGAGCATTCCAGATGCATGTAGACATACAATATGCCCTCACAAACGCAGTCACTTCTCTGGACTAAGTCAGTATCTTTTAGATATGTATTCTCACCAATGTGTCCAAAAAATGGACTTATAAAGACTATAGTCATCACACTGATAGCAAGCATGTATCTTTATTCAAACGCATTCTCACTGAGTCACCACACAGAAGCCAACAGTCACCACTTCCCTCCCTGCAGTGAAACCCAAAAATGATGTTGAACCACTATCTGTGTTCATTCTTCCATTCCAAACCCACCATTATCCTCACCACCTTCCCTGTTCATATCTGCCCTCCAATTTAGGATGATCACACTTCTGAATCATCTGATTGATAACCCTGAGATCAGAAATTTGTCAGAAAATACCATTGCCAGCATAGTTTTGTGCTTTATCTATGCTGAGTATAGAAAGTCTGTAATCATGCAAACCAATGTGTTTTTACAGTCTATATCCAACTGTGGCTGTTGTAAGAAATATGTCCCAATCCCAGTAGCCATTTGATGCAATTCTGTTTAAAGTCCACCGCTAATTACGTCCGTTGTTATAATTAAATGACTGATCTAAGCAGCTATGCTTTTATTGCCTACTGTTCATGAAATGATTGCCTCACAATGTCTAAAACCAAGATTTAGTGGAATGCCACCCTAGAAGACAAGACGTGAGAAGAGTGAAGGCTAAAATAGCAGGCGTATGTAAACATCTTGATAGAACACATCATGATATGGTTTCACTAACACGGTTTCTGAGTGAGTAAGAGCACCCAGCTTCCATTTCAGCCACACAATATTCAGGATACAGTGTCTATTTATCATTGAGAGTGGGTAGACTTCTTCAAAGCAGCTAAAACAAGCTTTGTTTAACTGTAATGGCATATAACTGAGTTGATCTCCTCCACAAATGTATTTGGCAATAATTAGCACAGTTTGATTTTCTCATGTGATGTTGAGTTTTGTTTCCTGAAAGAATAGGACCCGACCCGAGCAGTTTTTATACTGAGCAGAACTTATACCAGGACTGCAGGCTTCCCCTCTTTCTCCCTCTTCGTCTTCAGCTACAAGGCCTCTGTCAATTTACACAGCTGAAATCATTTTCCTGCCTTAAAAAAGCGCACTTTTTCCAAGTACATGAGCACCAGTCCGGGGAATGTCCAGCATGCATTCAGCCCTGACTTTCTTGTGGTTTGGGCCTCTTTAAAATCTCACATCTTTTACTCTTACATCTTTTACTCCCTGCTCCTATTTTTTTCCACTGACTTTTTTCAATAAATGGAACACTTAATTGAAAGTTTCTTGTATGCAGGGGCAAAATGGGACCAGTCTTTGAAGAATTCTTTGGAGACTGGGTCTCTGGTCTTTGAGTAAGAATCAAAACTAACATTTTTAAGAACTTCAGCAATGACGTTACATATGTATTGAGAAAACTTGAGCAATAAATAGACGGCTTGGGCAAAAAACTGAATTCCACATCACCTCAGATGCGTCCACATGTGTGTGAATGCGTGTGATGGAGAAAAAAAAACCCACTGCCTTGCATGTAACACCGTATACACTAAGAAGGGCTTTACGTGTGTGTGTGTGTGTGTGTGTGTGTGTGGATGGGTAACTGTGGCTTTTAGTGTAAAAGTGACAAGAAAGACTCGAAAAGTACTATATTAATACATTCCATTTACCATTTATTTTTAAGCATTTTAGAATGTTAAAATCTAATTGAACATCTTTGTATTCTAAATATTTGTTTCAGCCTCATTAACAATGCCAACTGAATGAAAAAAGATTAAACAAAAAAAGCACCACAGAAACCATTGATGGAGAAATGGATACCATTGTACTGATTCGTTAAATCTTTTCACTTGTACGCAACTGTCTGTTTCTACATTTAATTTGCGATCCTTCAGTTAAGTTTATGACGTGAGGGAAATTTGTTTTGACAGACCAAATCTCCTGAGTTATGAAGGTTGTGGATTACCAAAAAACGGACAATTTCTATTTTCATTGAACATAAAACTGTTGTATAAACATATTTATGAATATTATGTTTAGGAAATTCATTAAAATAACTACTGTCCAAGGAAGGTTTAAACCTTCAGCTTTCTTGCTGTATGTACTCGTCCTCCCTGTGCGCCTGCTTGCATGTGTCTGCACATGTTTTTGAGTCCGTGTGTGTGTGTGTGTTTGGGTCTAAAAATACCCTGGACATTTCCCGACATCTCCACACCTAGATGACACAGCTTTAGATTCCGTCACAGAATCATTTGCCTCTTGGTCTGTCCAAGGGAGGCGAACATCCCTCCACCCCAAAATATGTTTTTTGTTTTGATCGGTGCACACTTGTGTGTTTCTACAGTAACAGCAGAGAAGGCTGCTGTGTCGGGGTTGATACAGAGCCGTAGTCAACAGGATGTGGCTGTATCAGTGGGGCTCTATTTCATTCTCTTATCCTGTATCTTTTTGTTTTACACTTTCCTCCATTTTCCCTCATCTTGGTTTGTCATCACCTCTTTCTTGTAATTTCCATATTTTCGCACCACATTCTGGATTTTTTTTTTACCTCCTTATTCTTTATCACCTTCTGTGCTTCTTTCCTTCTGCTTGCTTCTCGTTACAGACATTTTCACACATGCAGTGACATCTTGACATGTTCTTTCTTGATGTTTGGTGTATACGAAGGCATGTCCACGGCATTCACTATAGACTTTGTGAGGAAATTTTCAAGCCTGCTGCAGCCCCTCCCTTCCTTTTTAGCTGTGAGAGTGCGTTTAGAATCTCCCACTGTTAAGTGCATGTATGAACTGTGAAAAAATTCTGGACCAAAGTGTCTGCACACAAGTGTTGATGTGTGGGAACAGTTTCTATCTCCAAGCTTCCCTGACTGGGCTGTTTTCTCCAGTGAGGCTTTCCTTCTTTTATTTAATATGCTCTCCCTGGCTGTTTTTGGTTTTGCAACTAACCATCTCACCCTTGTCTCTTTTTTTTTCTTTTACATGTCTAAATATTTGTTTTTCACAGTTCCATCAGCTCCTTACCAGACACTTTCTCCTTCATATAGTTTCCCGCACCACTGTGTTTCTGTTAGTATTTGTTATTTCCTTCCTGTCTCGCTTTTCCTCTGTGTTACATCAGTGTTGGTTAGGCTGGTCCCAGTCCCAGCTCACTGTGGTCAGCAAGCCACCTCCTTATTGCTGTTGAATGGCTGCCTACTTAAACCCACATCTATGTCCTAATAAGTGGTTGAGATGGGGATCTCCCCTTTACAGATAAACACAGCCTGCTGAAGCCAGGACCCTGCCTGTCACTAATAACATTTCCGTGCAGATAATTTTATGCACGCTTCTCTCACAGTAGCCTCCTTCCACGTCTAGAGGTGTGTGGATTGAGCCACAGAACAATAATGTTACTAAAGAGCTGTGAAGAAGAGAATCAATTTTAGCTGCTTGGAAGATTACAGGACAGCAAATTTAGCTGTTTTTTTAGCAGAAGAACTGAAAACCTTTCTATGGGAACTGTTATTTTATTATAGTGACTGATGCAAATCCCATGGAAAATACTGAACTTGTTTTGAAAGACTGGTTATTATAATAAACATGTAGCCAGATAATCAATGTAAGTATAATGAATTACATCTGTCATGCAAAAAAAACGAACTTCAGAAGTTGCTGAGAAGGTTTCAGTTGTAGAAACCGAGGCATTTCTTTCATTTTAGGGACTAAACGTTAAAGTGCAGTGTAGCAGACGGCTTCGAATGAACCTTCAGCACATAAGCTCTGTTCAAAAGTGTGAAACTGTCAGATTTTCAGCACTCACCTCAGTAAATTCATCAACTGTCACTCACGTTTACTTACTGCTGCTACATTAGTGATAGGATTAGTTATATAACCTTATCCTCACGGGGGAAAACACTGACTTATCCTCTCAGGTGTCTGTATGACAGCTGCAGCTTTCTAACTTTCTTTTCATCAAAAAAGCTTCTTAGCTGCTCTACTTCTTTCTTGTCTTGCCCCTCATCTTTCTTTTCCTCATAAAACCCAGCGTTCCCAGTAAATGATTCATTAGATGCTTCAGTGCACACTTGCCTCATCACTCACTTTAGTCCGCTGCCAAGTGCCCCATTTCCCCATTTGTTTACACCAGTGAAAAGTGCTCCAGCTTTGCTTCGCTGCCGCAGCAGTGCGGAGCTGCTCAGGCCACACACAGAGACACCCACTACATACTCTTATATACACTGAATTTCTTTAAAAATTACCCCTGCTGCTGTGCAGATTCAATGATAAACTCCTCTTAGAGGCTACAATGGCAATAATTGTCATCTCACAACATTTGGGGAAGCTTATTGGCAGAAATGTGTATAATTTGCAGCTACCTTTTTATTATTATGGAATTGTTAATAGAATATTAGAATTATGTGAAAACAACAATCGTTGTGGTGTCATTGCCTTAAAATGAGTGAATGATATCCAGAGACACTATTGCACGGACAGCCAAGTCACTAAAGATGCCCAAAAGAGGCAAAGCAAACACTGTCTTTAGAGCAAGATTTAAACATTTTTGAAGCTACTGTCGTTTGTGGATTTATGTGGGAGTTAATTTAGTTCAGATACAGTTTAGATCATTTGTTGCAAGATTTTTATAGATAGATAGATGAATAGTTTCTAATTTAAACTGCCACTGTAGATCAACCTACATGACGAGCAGAATTCTGAGTGACAATCTTTGCTGAGCACAGATATTGTAAGAAAGATGTTTTGTTTAAGTTTGCAACTTCACTAAATATTCTTTTCTTTGTCATTTCTCTCCATTGAAAATGGTGACCAGCAAAGAAGGACCCACACTTCTTGGTATAAATGTACCTCTCAATATTTAAATTATTAGTCTGTACTAGTTAAAGCAATATAGTGATACTTTTTATTTACTGATATAAGATACTTAAAAGACAACACAAACAGATTGATGGAGATGGATGTTCTGACAGATTGATACTTTTTTTTTTTCTGTGTAAAAATGTCTTGTGTATGGTAAAGCCATACCAACTTATTAAACCTCTTAAATTCTATTCCTGTATAGCTGTTTAATCTTTGAACCTGTTTGTGAAAATGCTGATGTCATTACTGCTTTTATCACTCTGACTCTGTTAGGGATGAGAAAGGGGAACAGCAATAAGCTTTAGAGTATGCTGAACTTGAGCCAGCTGAACGAGGGGCCTAATAGCTGACCAAAGGTAATCTGCTCAATTGCAGAAAAGATTTCATCAGCAATACTCACTCATTTAAGCCACAAAACCGTGTTTCATTCCTTTTTATATAATGCTTGAATTTGGGAGGGGGAGAGAAAAAAAGATATCGGTTAGAAATGATTAGAGCTTCATCAACTGTAAATTATGTAACTTCCTTTGCTTTTCTCCCTTTTTTCACATCTCTTTTTTTTATTATCTTACCTCAGATGTACATCCATGTTCCCACTCTCTTCTCAAGAGAAAGAAGATAAAATAAGTGAGGATGGGGGGTTGGCCAAAATAAACGTTGCTTTTTGTCATTCCAGCAAATGAAACACCTGGTGCTGGTAAACTCGGAGGACATATTTCACATAGCCTTGACACTCAGGATTAATGCAATATCAAACTGTTTTAGAAACACAGGGAAGGACACAGAGTAAATCATGCTCCCCCCTTTTATTAAAGTTTGCCCTAGAATTTATGTTTCGAGTCCAATGGGAAACCCAACTGATGAGCATGGGAGTGAGTTCAGAAAGCTTATGTTGGCTAATGGTCCTCAGGCAACTTGTTGTTATGTGCACAGGAAGTTTAGATTCAACCACTGAACAACCACAGAATACTGATGTGGCTTTGGCTACACACACACACACATATATATATATGTATACAGTATATATAGATATCCCAAATCCATATATATATATAATGTAAATGCATATATATTGTATGATATATGTGTATTTTTATCACACCATCTTTTCAACAAATGCATCGAAAAGCAATAATTAATTTAATGGCCCCCATTTACCACCAGTATGTTTTACACAACCATAGCACACTTATTAGATTAATTTAATTTGTCCAAGCAACTTGACATGTTGTATTTGGAAAGCTCTGACCGCCTTTAATATCTTACTTGATGCACTGTCCAGTTGGAGTATAGATACTATGGCTCCACTCATCGCTGGTGTGTGTATATTTAAATGAAACCATGAAGAGCATTAACATGAACATATCCCATGTCTGAATGACACTCAAGTGCACTCAATTTAACAGATCAATTAAGTTTTTAATTTGATGTTTCTCATGAAAATAAGGCAATACTTTATCCATATCTCTCTTTCTGTCCCTCTAATTGTACTTCTCTGTCATTGGTGAGCTTTTGAACAAAGCGCTACACTTCAGCTGGCAGTTTTTGTATTGTACATGAGCCTCTATACAGCATCATGTGTTCTGTGTTGTGGTGTCTGCTGACTTCTGTGTACAGTCTGTGGTTCATTCCATAAATTTCTGTGGCCTCTGTGATGTTATTCTCAGGCCCTCTGCTTTGTGAGAAGATTGCACCACAACACTTGTATTCCTCTGCCTGCACTTTGAGGTTTAGGGGGATTAGGAGGGAGAGAACTCCAGCCTGGGCCCTGCTATGTATTTTTATGTCCTTTTTATGTATATGACTCTGATGTAGTGTGGAAAGAAAATGGAAGAGAGAAGGGAGTATTAGGTGTCACCACAGAGGAATCAAACCACTACTTATTTATGCTTTCTTTATTGGCACAAAGTGGAGTTGCTGTTTGGATTGCAATGTCAGTCTGTGAAATTATGGTATGCAAATCTGTCAATGATGATGAATTCTTGTCAGTTTGTGTGTCCCACAGTCATTTTTGAGGAGCCACAGTTAGGCCACTGAAGCTGTTCACTTTGTTCAGTTTTGCAAAACCTACTGTGAAAACTTTTCCTTGTAAGCTTGTTGTGTCTCACTTCACTCAGAGGATAATTCTTAATAATAGTTCATATGATATCTCGCGTACCCAAGAGACAAGTGTCTAATGTTTGCTGAACAACATTATGTTTCCCTTTATAATTAGTTTAACAATTCATTTTTAATGTGAATTTTGTTCATTTGCTCTGGGCTCCTCTGTCCATAGAACATTTTTCCCGTCAGCCCAGCTTGGTTTAGTGTGCATCAGTTACTTGAGATATTCTACACTTTGTACTGACAATTTATGGGTGACAATAATTCTCTGTATGACTTTATTTTATCTCCCCTTTCTCATGCATCACAGACCGACGAAAAATTACTACAAGCATGTATTCATTCTCATCAGCAGCGTAGTTGTCTTTTTTCATGTGTGTGCTGTTAATGGAAGCAGTGAGGAGTTCCGCACCCAACACAGACAGGCCTAATTCAGAGCTTCCCGGAAACTACGCTTATGTTTTGGCATGCTGCTGTCAGTCGGGTCGGGATGCATGCTGACAGAGGCAAGCGAGATCACCCCTCAGCTGTCCTTCACACATAAAAGGGCCTGATCCATGGATTGACCGCATGGCCGCAGGGCTCGAGTCTCAACGGTCGTGCCTGTATGTGAGTGTGAGTGTAAATGTCTCATCCCGAAGCAGGATATAAGGGCTCTAAGAATATACCCAACCTCGGAAGTTCTGCTCTCAACTGCAGCGTGCGATACACACATTCTACCAGTATCATTCTGTCTGCGTGTGTGTGGCCAGCTCCATTTTTTTGTGTATTATTGTGTTTAGTTCCTTTTCTCCCTGCTCATGACATGTTGATGTTCTGGCATCCTGCATGGATGTTTTGAAGCTGTCAGTGCACTGACAGGGAGATTCTGACTGGCCTGTCTTACAGCAGTAGTTGAGGGCAGGTGGGGAATTCAAGCATATAATGTTGATCGTGTGTCTTCACCTTGTCTATGTTTTTTCCCCCTGTGAGATTTACATGGAAATAGCTGAACTTGAGTCATGCATCAAGGTACACAGCAAGATCTTAGATGATACATTTGGAGGGAGAATTGTTGGCAACCCTTTTCTCACAGAAATGAGGCTTCGCGTGTAGTTACAGTGGAGTCATGTTACTGTTTTCAACAGCTTAGTTCTGTTTGAAAATATCCAGAGTAGCACCAGCGATATTTGATATAATTGGGGGGGATTTTTGATAAATTGTATTTTCTATTTCCATATTAAAAAAAACAACTATATACTGTGTTTCTGTATCTTGTATAAGCAACAGGTTGTAAGCATTGTACATTAAGCTTAATTTTGTAGGAAATGATCCACGTATATTCTTTGTTTATGTTTGCGTGGTCAGTTATTTTTTTTAAGTAATTTTGAACAGAGCTATCGCTAGGCTAAAAACAGAACATCAGACCAGAGAAGAATCCACTCAAGTACAAAAGAGGGGAAAAATAAGTCAATTACAAGAGAGAAGGAATGTGCCGATATTTTCAAATGTCCATGTGTGAAGCCACAAGCTCTTCTGCGGCTCTTGGAAGCCAGTGAGAAACCAGTGGCATAATTGCCTAATGCTTGTGTAACAAGAGGCACATTACAACCCCAGGAGGCCCAACCAGACTTAAAAGAACCAGAGGCTGGTACTAAAGTGGGCTTTCTCCCTGTGTGTTTTTTTTTCTTTTTCTTTTTTTTACTCTTTGCCCCTCTGGAATTGCCCCTGCTTTTAAACTACTTTCCTTAATACACAGAGATGCATTCTTCTTGAAAAAACAAGTGCAAAGTCTTTTTGTGGTCTTCATGTAGTCATATTGTATACATTTAGTCTCATCCCGTGATATGATTTAACACATCTATATGTGGTTTGTGTGCCAAAGTGTTGATTCCAGCCCACATTTTACTCTTACCTGCACCAACAGGTACCGATGCTAAGTGAAAGTGACACTCCTATTGGATTGAATTCTCCACAGTTTTTATTTATGGGAGCGAGATTAGCAAGGTTTACGACAGGGTTCTCTCTGTGTGTGTGTGACAGAATATCAGTCAAGTTACTTCAACTGCAGCTTTGTGGGAAATGTGTAGCCACCGTGTAGACAACTCTACTGTGGTGGTCCCCTTTCTTCTCTGCATAACTTATCCCCCACACACAAACACATACGCACAACAGTCCTCCAATCAGCACACAGCCACTGTCAATTAATCACTGCACAGCTCTAGTTATGCACATGTAGATGGCATAAAACGTTCTGACTCTACCAGATATGTTTCGCACCATATACATATGCTTAAATAAAATGTCCTACTGTTGGCAAGACTTGCCTCAATTTCTCAGCAATGATGAGAAGCCAGTGATTCAAACATAATTGCCCCCTCCTCCCTTGATATTTTTTTCCATCTTGTCTTGCTAGAAACTAAGAAGACATTTGAAGAGCTTTGAAGGCATTTATTTTTTTCTTAATTCCTCCTAAGGCATTATGTACAGCCTGGGAATAGACTGATACTGTTTAAAAGCCACATCAGTTTTTTCTTTAGGAAGCACATGGCTGTGTGAATGTTTATGGAGAGATCCAGCTGATAGGCACATGTTGGACAGGGAGCACAGGGAGACAAGAGATGCACACATTAAATTATGTAGGCAGAGGAATATAGCTGTGCTCCACAACACGTACAAACACTTACCCTAATTCAAACTGAGGACATCATTGAATGTTTTCAACCACACACAAACCTTTCCTTTCTGTTTATGTCGACCTGCCCTCACAAAGCCAAACAAGAACACGCATACATGCAGTTTAATAGTGGTATACACAACCTTGTAAACATACTGATAGAAGCTAGCTGATATCTGTAAAGTGTGCTTAGAGAGAAGAATATATATTTTTCCTAGCTGTATCAGTAAACTATCAATTAGGCTACTTTTTTTCTGCTCCCCTCCAAATGTATTTTCTTCTTACCGGTGGTTCCCGTTTTTAGCCAACAAAGACTTCTTTATCTTTAGTTCAGATAATATTAGACTGATTGAGATGGAACTATCTCCTTGCTGACTCTTTTTATGCTTTGTCTGCCCTGTTCTTGCAACAAAATCCCCTCAGCCCCACCCACCCCATCCCCATCTAGTTTTCCTCCACATATGCTCCTCTTTTCTCTAATCTGCCCTCTTCTCTGCAGGATGTTTTGAAACATTTTCTACATCTGCTCTATTCTGTTCCCGACTTCCCCTTTTATTTGGGCTTCTTGTTGCTCCCTCTCGTCTGTCTCACACTGGTCAGCTCGCACAGTGCTGTAGAGCATTTCCTGCCATCAGGGTTACAGGAAAAAGGCAGCACACGGCTCTGTTTGATGTGCCATCTCCTCTAATTCTTTACACCTGGACTGTATTCTATACAGATTTTAGGCTGAACAGAAGCACTACTTGTTCCATTCCCTCAATCTTTCAATATTGCTCACTCAGTCTTTCAGTGTCTTGCTGCAGCCTTTTACTGCTCAACATGTTTTTCTGTCCAATTTGCTTCTTAGACTTCTGCAGGGGGTATCGGCTCCGTTCCACAGAGGCACGGGGGGCTGTTGTGTTTGCATGATGTCTTTTGATCTTTTTCTCCTCTAATAAAACCAAGCTTCAGTTCATTCTCCTGCTCAACACAGAAACTGCCGAAGATCTGTTCTTCATGTTTTTAATTTTTAACCACCCACAACTTATTTCACAATTTAGTCCCTTTTTCATGTCTGCTTCTCTCTCTCTCTCTCTCTTTTCTTTTTTCAACCATCAGTTGCTGTCACTGCCTGCAGCTGTTTAGATGTCAGCTTGGTGGTCAGAAGTTTTGGCATTCTGTTATGTGAATCCTATATTTTCACAGCACCGTCTGTTTTGATTTGCGGTTTATCAGGAGCCTGGCCTTCAGGGGCCACTTCCTCCTCACTGTTTTGGAGTTGCTTCACCAAAATCCTTACCGACATATCAGGAAAGGGGGACAAAAAGGATCTTGATATTATGAAAGCGAGTAAATTAAAAAAATACTGAGGCCCAGCCCACAAAGTTCTTCATCCCTCAAAAAAAAAAAAGATAAAGAAAGAAAAAATAAACTTTCTACCAAGCTCTTTAGGGGGATTAGGTACAAGTACCTTTCTATTTATCGTCTTTTGTGTTGTGTTTTAACATATTCCATCCATTTTATACCCCCTTCATCAACTTGGGGGGACGGAGCCTATCTCAGCGGTTACCTGTCACTCTGGACAGGTCGGCAACTATGTGAAGATAATGTAACACAAGTAACAATAGAAAATGACTGTTGAGATTTTGCAGCAGAAATCTATATAAGGATGTTTTCTTTCATGGGTAAATACTCTGTTCCATGCACTGTTCTGTTGCTACCTCAGTGTCCATCACAGTGCTATACGCAGGGGACTGTGACCATGCACACAGGCATACCAAACAAGGTGCTGCTTTTTGCTCATAACAGCAGCAAACTCTACTTACAGCCTTTTGAAATAATAGGTTTCAGAGAAACGTTGTGTTGCGTGAACTCCTTGATTCTTTGAAAACACTGTCATTCCTGACACACATATTACTGACCCTCATGGAGCTGATTATTGCAGTTCCAATCACCTGTATACACTGAGATGAAACAGCATCCAGCCAGACAGTTGGATGGGATTCCAGTTACATCTAATCTCACACGCACCTTCTGTCGGAAATAGCTTGTGCGCGCTCACACGGAAGATTCTGAGAGCTTTAAGATAGATTTTGTATTACTTAATCTTAGTCTATGATGTGAGCCTTCCTCCTTTGCTTCAAGTGTGCTACATTCACATTTTCTTTCCTGTTGATTTCAAAAGATATCTGAACCATATCTCCTTTTTTCTTTTTTAAAAAAAAAACCCACCTTCTTCTCCAAATCAACAGCATCACTTCTAGAACTGGATAAGCAGATGAGTTCACTCCCCTATGTCACTTCCTCAGTTCGAGGGGAGAAAGGGGAAAACTCCCATATAGAAATGTCACTTTGTGTAAACACACTTGGAGGTCTGGATGAATTTGAGATTCGCTTCAGAATTATAAACATTGCCTCCGCAGTCATTCACAAAGGAGGAAGAATTAGCTGGTGTAGGAAGCATGTGTGCCCCAGATTATTGTAATTATTTTATGCTGTTTCTTCTCGCTGACATAAAAGTATTTGGACACTGGCTCATGAGAAGCCGGCAGTATTCCTGCTGCCCTTTGTCGGACGATGGGCTTTTGAGCTGCTTTCAAAGTCCAGCCTTGCTTTCTGTGCCGCTTGTGATTTGGACAGAAGTTTTTAATTTCAATATGTGGGAGTTTCGAGCAGCAAACTGTTCTGTTTTGCTTCATTCTGCCTTTTGTTTGTGAGAAAGATATTTGACTAAAAACAAAATGTTGTTTAAGGTCAAGGGAAACGTTAATGAGAAGGATTTACTGTTTTAGTTATCTGATTACATGTTTGTTCAGCCTCTCTGCTTAACCTGTAGCATGCAGGTTAAGCACTAATGGCCATCCTTTCTCTGACTTCCTTTTGGAAAGTTTTTTATTCTTTATCCAAAGAAATTGGGCCTTGATACGTAATCTTGTGGCCTTAAACATGTGTAATCAGCTTCAAAGTGTGGAGCCAAAAACCTTCATTTTCTAAGATAAAACTGAGCATCCTCAGAAATATACACAACAAGTTTATGTGTATACTAATGTGAACTGGCTTGGAAATACTGAACCACTTTATCAATATCAACTTGGAAAAAAAGCTGTAGTGTTTCATGCTGTGGGATCCATAAAATGTGCCTAATTTTACAGCTCTATAAAACACTCCTTGCAGGAGCACAAATTGAACAATTTATGTGCAGGAGTAAGTCACTGGCAATGCTCTGGAGTCTATAACCATCTCCATTGGAGACATGTATCAAATTGAGCATTTTGACTTTTTTCGTTTGTTTGTCTGTTTGTTTGTTTTTTTGTTTGATTTTTGGTCTCGTATTTTTTAATACTTTACTTCTCAGCATTTGTGACCAGAATATACAACGCTCCTCCATGAATCTGACAATCTGGAGAACATGTCTGATAAAACGATGCTGCTCAACAATCACTGCTCATGTCAGATGAGTTCAGTGTACTATCATCTGCCACAGCCTTTGTCAATCAGACTGCCGAACACACTGCTTGACATTCCAGGGACCCGTTACAGGGTTTGGATCTGAGATATCCCTCTAGCAAAATTGTGATATTTCTTTAGTGTTTCTTTAGTCTGTTCTACTTTAACTTGATGAAAAAGGCGACATATGAGTGCAAACCAGATCCTTTCCTATGCCTGTCATGTTTCCTCCTGCAGTCAGTTACGAATAATCTATTCCATGCATGTGTTAAGAGATTAATTAAAGATAAGGGCTCTCAAATTTAAATGGCAGTGGGATTACGTCATCGTGAAATTACTTGGTGGGGACACAAATCTGGTTTCCATCAGTGGTTTGAGGAATTTAGCGAGGCATTCCCTTCACACCTCTGCATCAGGAACTCACTGCTAAAACTCTGCCTGACATGTTTTATAAAAGCAGCATTAAGTCTATTTTCAGAGCAGGGAGGAAGCTGATCAAATCTGTTACCGCCAACAGAGGAAGTGATTTCACAAACATTGGCCTACTCAGTTTGAGCAAGAAATGATAGCTTTGTGCTATGGCTAAGCACTCCCACATAGTACGACTTGTAAGTCTTACCTGCAACTTTAAGATCATATATTTTTGAAGATTTCAGACAGACTGGTGCACTCAGACGGACCTGTCAGCAGTTTTCAGCAGCAGCTAGGAGTGCAGTTGTTCTCAAATAAGGATCCAAGGTCCCTTATTTCAGGAGATCCATTACAGATGTACCTACTGTATAAAGGAATCCAATGAGTCAGTGCCATTAAAAAGCCTGTGAATTACTGTCCCCGTTACCTTGGAATGTTCCATGCTTAGAGCTACATACAAGCTGAAGCAGAGAAGAGCACATTTAAAGCTAAACAGACCAAGCAAAGTGCGTCTGTGTATGTGTGTGTGCGCCTGTGTAAGGCAAAGCAGAACAGAAGCAGTGGGGATGAGGACAACATCTGTGCATTTCAGTAAAGGGCCCTTGTGGTGCCGTTAGCCAGGACAAACTGCAGAGTACTTCAGGCTGAAATAGAAGTTTGAAGTAGCATCAACATTCTGACTGATGTACAGCCAAGGATATCTAATATACACAGCTTTAGAAATTCCTTAAAGCTATAATGTCTAAATAAATGAGTCCAACATGTGATTTGAGCAAGCTATAGATTTCGACTGGACAGTGAATTATGGAGCATAACAACAGATTAGCAGTTTGCATAGCCACCCCTATGCGGGAGTTCCAGGAATGTATGTATCTGCTGAAGATAAATGAAGTATCCTCATAAATGAAGTATCCTCTCAGTCCTCACACATGGCTTTTTTTTGCAACATTGTGGTTTGATGCAATAAGCAGATTCTGAATGAGTTCACGATGAGCCCATAAATTACACTGGCAAGATTGACATCTTTAACAGGCCATCATGGGAAGCACATGTTACTCAGTGTCTTCATGTCTAACACAGACCGTGTTTAGAACAGTATAACTTCACTGACATGTAAACTGTACGGGAGATAAATGACTCTTGTAATTAAGATATGTTGAAATCAAAGTGCAAACACTGAGTTTTGCTGTACACCATGTCATTGTAAACAGAGGGCCTTCTTTCTCTTAACTTCTTACTATCGTGTACTGCTGTCATGAGGGTGGTATGAGCCCAAGCTAATCCTTGCTTGTATTGTATATAGAAGTAATAGTTTCCTCCTAAGATCTTGTGTAAATATGATATAATTGGTCAAGTATGAATGTCTTTAAAGTGCAATCAGCCTAATGAATAACAGGCTTCTGTTGGGAGCAGGGGTGGAGATGAGTAATGCTGCTTTGCTAAATAAGAATAGATGATTGAGGTTTTGCCATGGGAATTTGTCAGCACATCAAAAGCAGCGATTTTTGTTTTTCGTTTATTGTGCCAATGCGGAAAAAAAAAAGAAAACTATAAATGAGAAACGTGCTTGGCATAAAATAAGCCCAAGTAGCTTGTTATAGCCGAGCTTGACAAATTTGAAGGATTATTGCTGCTCTGTTTTCTTGGATATTTTGTTGTTTTGTGACTCCTGTGGAAAAGCACCAGTTATCAAAAATCATTTTAGTTGCAATGATGTAAAAGTTTGATTTGTCATACTCCACAACATACTCCAACCACCCCCAACCCCACTCTATCTGAGAGCTGCTCCGCATTATGATTCACAGCTTTAATTACTATAATTGGTAGATGCAAATGAACAGAAATTGGACTTGTCTGGAGTCATAGATCTGATCATGGTAGGTAGCGGTGCATAACTTACTAAGTAAATGTGAGTTTCATGAATAATAATACTTACAAATTCCCCATTGGCACACATACATCCCCAGTGGGACTACACTCTAAGTCACTGGGAGTCAGAACAGGCTGATTGAGAATCCACAGTGCAACTTCTCCGCAACAGAAATACCATGAAGAAGTAGCTGGGTGCTAATGGTTTTTAGTTAATAGCAGTTGGAGCCACAGAGAAAGAATATCAAAACCTCACTTGAATTATGTCCTCTTTTTTTTTTTTTTAGAACTTATAGATGAGTTATACTTTTTGTGCTGACCTCACACAAATGCTTTTGCCTCTTGGATGTTACTCTCATTTGAAAACGTGGTTTACACCAAAGGCCATCACACATCAAGATGTGCATTGTGTGTTTTATGTAGCATGTGTTCTTTCAGTTTAAATACTCACTAGCTGGAGTCTACTAAAAACAAAAACACGAAGAACATTCATTAGATATGAAAAATCTCTGTATAAACCTAATTTACCTTGACTTTGGCTATATTAAGCTTGAGATCTCAATTAAATTTCTACTCAGTATGTATGTTGTATCAGGCAGCAGAAGCAGAGGGCCTCAGTCTCTTTCAACACACACACACTAACATTCACATGCACATACACGTTTACATATACTCATGCCTCTGTTGAATATGTAAGCAGACATGTATCGTACATGACTGTTGGGGAAACGGAGTGAAAACCATGCCTGGGGTTGTGGGTTAAGGTTGCGGGTTTCAGAGTGACGAGATCCAGAAGCCAGCAGCACTTTGTATTACCCCGGTGCTTCCTGCCCTACTGGCCTGGGGCCGGGGGAAGGTATTGAGTGGAAAGTGGAGGGAGGCTGAGAAAGAAAGGTGGAAGACCATTTAAAGCTATGAGCTATGATACACTCTGCCCCAAAGCATCCTGAGCAATAGGCTTCAACACAGCTCATTGCTCCCACATGCCTACCATTGGGCCTTGAGCCTCAACCAGATCCCACTGCGGTTTGTTTTACAACCTTGAACCACAGCTAGCCTTCAAACCCTCAGCGTGGTAATCAGGCTCTCTCAATATTCCACTTTCACTCTTTTTCATCAAACCTTTTCACTTATTTACCCCTTGGCTCTATTTAATTTGATACTTTATCTATGTAGCGGTGTTTATACGCATTTAACTTTATTTTTCTTGGAATTCACCTTTTCCAATCATGCAAGTCCTGGATGTTTGTTCAAAGTGGTCCTCAACAGGAAAGTAAATCCCTCACTGGTTACATCTAATACCTCTATGGCATGAAGTAGCAGCATGTGTTTGCATGAGCTTTTTTGTTGTTTATCAGTCAATACATTGGCATTAGCTAATGTCTCTATTAATTGGTGTGTTACACATATGGCCTGAGGGTTTTTTTTTTTCAACAGATTATATTTCCATTTCAGCACAGAGTCACAAATCTGCTTCACATTAAACGCTAAACCCCCCTACACATCGACTTTAAAAACACAAATCATGACTGATGCTCTGCCCAACACATACAGGCACCTAAAGAATGCTAAACAGAGGAACATGCAGTAGATTAGTAGTTTTTGTCTGATTATTTTCTGTTCAAAGATATTCGGGACATCATTATTTTGTTCAGAGTGATGACGCACCAGTGAATTGTCTTTTCCATGTCCTGCATTTTGGATTACCAACACTGCAATGTCTTCACTATTTTGTGCTTGAATAGGGTGGAGGGCTTGACTTTGGGCCATAATAATGTTGGATCTCAGCCCTCATATTTCAGCTCTGATGCAAAATCGGCCCAGTGGCTTTTTGGACTCAAACTGGGTTTAAATTGTTTTTTTTTTTAAATAATAGCCATGAATGCAGTGAAACGGAACATTCTTACTGCAGAGCTTTTGATCCCTCTTTATAAATAGCAGAATTTTGTCATAAAAAATAATGTTTCTGCGGTCTTTTTCTGCAATTAAAATAAGGTTGGCTCAGGAACAAGGGTAAATCTAAGTAACTAGTGCTTGAGAAAAATTCCCCATTCTCTTCCTGCCCCCCACCCGTCTTCCTCATCTGCGAAAGCATGTCATTTATGACTTATTTTGATTTTTCTGCATATTTTTCACATATGGGGGGGAGGCAGATCTCTGATAATGGCATATGAAGCCCAACAGAAGTGTGTGTTCCACCTGCATCACTTTGTATGTTTTTAGTTCTTCCTTGTATATGATGGGCAGAGTAAGTTCCGTGCTTTTCCAAGACATTCTCTGATTCTTCTTGGCCAAGCAGTGTGGTCTTCACATGACCAATCAAATATGTCAAACCGCCAGTGTTTTCCCCCCACATGTACAACAAGAAAATGTGGCTTCAATTATTATTGCACCCCAAGGGGAACTTCCAAAATTCCTCCCCTCCTCATTTGTCAGAAATGAAGCTCTCTAGTTTCCTGCGATTTGCTGAAATATGTCTTTTGATATTAAATCACACCATTTTCCACTGGCTGCATGACCAAGACAAATGTTTATCATATTTATTTATGTCATTGGAGATGACCCTGCAGCTCAGCAACGAAGAGACTTGGCTGCAGACTCCCATGTTATGTTGATTATGAGTGAGAGAGTCTCCTAAATAAGCTAAAGTTAAGAGATAATTTGGAAAGCATATGAGGTAAATGTGGTTTCTTTAATCTGAAAAATACAGTTTGGGGTTGGGGAGGGTGGTGGAGGTACTGTTACCAAAACCCTAATGAATCTAGACTGACACATCCCACCCAAATCTTACAGAGCTCTAAGTTTGATTTATATTATACTCTGTTGATAAATGCGGTTCCAAATGTTGATTAAGGATCTGTTTCACTTGTTTGTATGTCAACAAATCCAGCTAAATCCAGTTATACACCTCTGATCTACCATTGCCGTTGTTTTTGTACTTGGTGCTTATTGTCATAACATCATGCTCTGGTAGAAGCCTTTTCAGTGCGGCTTGAGAAGGGAAATGCTATCTGAAAATTGCCATTGACGTTACCGAAACAAATAAAACTACTCATGCTGCCACTACATCTGTAGCCATTTTAAGCCTTTATTTATACCATTTAAGCTCTCATTTGAATTCACCAGCACAAATAAACATATCATAATGAACCGAAAGCCCTGACCTCATATGCAGATGTTGAATTTTGATTATTCCTTTTGTCTCATGAATTCGTCAGGATCTTGTCTCTCAAAAAGGCAAAATAGATTACATCATTTTTTTTCTTGGCACTCATGGGACAGCGTATACTCCCTTGACTGTAGCCATTCAGCTACAGACACACCGCTGCCCACTCCTGACATATCTCTACATCTCCTCTACCATATTACAGCTTGTGTATACTGCAAAAGTCTTGTGTTTTCGTAGACCGAAATAGAAAGCAAAAGGCAATACGAGCCACAGTCTCCAGACTACTGTGCCGTCCAGCCAGCGTTTTAGTAATGTTTATTGCCAATGATAAGCTGGCATAAAGCAGAACTTTATAAAAGTCAAATGATTTCACCTGAGACATGTGGGGTTATTTATCTGAGCTTTGCTGGACAAGTACCAGAGGCCATGATTTAGTCATAAATCTTCCTGTAAGAAACATGTGCTACTAAACCACTAAAAAGGCAGGAAAAAGTTAGAAGTGGATAAGGCCTGGTGCCAGAACATCTTTACTGTTTCATTATAACAGACTACCTGGCGTGCTCCTAGAGTGGTGTGCTTCATTGTAATTGACAACAAAAAGAACAGTCTGACCCATCATAATTGTCTTGACTGAGAATAAAAAATGTGACTTGTACACTCCCTTCTAACACATAAAGTATATCATAGAACAGAACCATTGAATTTCATTTATGTGCTAATTCCCATGTAATTTTCTTCTTGGGTGATGATTTAGTATTTTTCTAAGTAAACCCAAAGAAGGGTTCATCTGTAAAATGACTCAACCTTTTCTTTCTGTTTTTCTGTAGACGTGCGCTGAACCTCGGCATTCTGCGTGACCCAGGATCAGAGGTGGAGGATCGGCAGTATCAGGTCGACCTCCAGTCTATCAACATTGGAACTGCTCAGTGGGAGCAACTCAAGCCGGAGAAGGAGGGAATCAAAGGAGGTGTTTCAGCAGATAGTGAGAGGAGCTCCCAGAATCCAGCTCTGGAGTGGAACATGGCTAGCAGGTCAGCATGCACTTCATTCTGTTTACAGGCTAATCTTTAATGTTTCACAATATTGAATTATGGAATCATGGAAACTGTTATTTTCTTTACTTTAATGAGACAAATAGGCACACACACACTGTGATAGTCTTGCCAAGAAAAAAATCTGGCTGGTGATGCTGATAGGTGGGCCCTCTGCTCTCAGACCTGAGATAATAGTTTTTATTGTGCAGCCAGTAGAGATTTATGCATTGAGGATGCTTTTATTAAACTATCTTCCTCCTGAATGAACTTTTGCTAGTGTATGTGTTTTCATAAACCTAAACAATGTCCATGGAACGTTTTATATTCAAACAATTTATTTGACTCATTCTTGGTACAGGAATGTATTTTTTATTCATCTATTTCTTATAAATGAAGAAATAGATGAATAAAAAATACATTCCTGTATTGGATTAAAAACTGAGACGGATGGAAGAATTAGATTGAGTTCAGGTTACAGTTGAGGTACTGACCACACCTTCCAAATCAACCCAAAGGAGAAGGAGAAGAGAAGCACTGCTGTTGTTGTGCAATCAGCTGAGTTTGTACAAGTCTTTGAATAAAGTGGGAAATGGTTTACAGATCTTTTATCTACGTCTATTTCTAAATCATAATGTATTGATTTCTCATTTCAGTCTTCAATGTAACAGCTCAAATAAAGGGCAAACAAGTGCAGCATGAGTGTGAACCTGTAGGACTGAGTATCTGACATCCAACAACCCTGATTTCTTTCTTCTGTGTCCACAGTGATTTAACTATGTCAGCCTAAGCCTTTGCCTGTCTTGGAATTCCTCAGCCGTGATAGTCAGAGTCTGTTGTCAAATAACTATTTTACACAACAGGCTTGGCAACGCTTGTTAAGCCTATTAGATGACCTATGGTAGTCAGAAGCTCTTGTACATGTGTAAGGTGCTTCTGAAGCTTGGTCTCTGCATAGCTTGTCTTTCTTTTCAGTCTCCTTCAGACATACCATAACTGCTGCTCTGGATTTCTGTTTTTTAGCATGATTATCAGATGACTTCACATCCAGCTTTTATTGCTTTTTTCCCTAAAGTGTTGACGCATTAATGCATTGTACTTCAACTACGTTTCACTTGTCATATGTCAGAAGACTTGAGCTCCATGAAGCATTTCTATTTTCAAAGTGGACTATCATAACGCATCAGATTTGATCTGCGTGCTGCTATTTCCGGTCTCTTCTTCTCATTGTCATATCATCAGTCAGCAAGCAGTGTCGTTGTTTCGTCACAGTGAGAAGCTCAAAGTTTCTTTTGTTTTCGATCTCTCATTCAGACATTTGGATCCCAAACAAATCTTTCAAGGTGGCTGTGGTTGCCTTGTGTTTCACTGCTTGTGTTTCCCTGCTCTCCATGCTGTGGCAGGGCGGACAATGAAAGGCAATTGGAATTGGAAAATGGGCTTTGCTGTTCTGCAGCATGCTGCTCTCATGCCTAGTCCACCACCACTACTAAGTCATAACTGAACATGTGATTTAAAATGTTCCAATACACTGAGGAAAGGGGAGTCAAGTTCACAGCTTTACTTGTCTGCTGCAATCACTTGCAGAAATTCACCACCTTCGTTTTAACAAGTTTTGACACACATGACTTCCAAAGTTCACACCTTTCCTTATTTCCTACATTGATACACCCCACTCCCCCCTTCTTTAAACTCATGGCATGTTCACTGCTGCTTTTTGGGTTCAGTTCCAGTAGTTGCGAATCTACAGTGGCCTCACTTTGCTTCCTGAGGTTTTTGTGAGGAAATTCCAGCTCCATGGATCGACTGACAGGATCTGTCCTCGTCACAGTTTTTAGTTGCTGGCTAGGAAAGACCCTGTGTCAGGGAGCTGTGAACTCCCCCCGTCGCCTCTCCTATCAGCTACCCAGCACAAGCTTCCCCTTTTGTTCCTACCACTTATATATCGCTTTACTGATTCCACCATAAAACACTGAATGAAAGAAAAGTCGCGCATTCCATATTTTGCTATTTGTACAGCACACACACACACACACACAGGCACACACCCACAGTTCTCCTGCCCTGTCAGAGGCTCCCATAATACGGGTAAATTGAGCCCCACGCCTCCTAGCTTAGCTGGTGAATGATAGCACCTGTCCACTGCAACGAGACGCTCATTGTTTCAATGCCTGTCTGACGGGAGATTAGTCCAACACCAATTGGCCTCACAGATCATTTCACCTTAGAATTAGGCTCCCCTCAAACACTGTCCACAAAGAAATGTGTCAGGATATAATCCCTTAAGGGCACTGGTAATGCACATTTGTGTAGCAGAAGTGAATATGATATTGGTTCTGGTTAAGTACTGTAGTTGAGGCCACCTAGAAACTAGGCCTTTTATAATCCTCGCCAACTATAAATATTGGAAGTTGTACCATTTGATTGTTTTAATAGCAGCAGATGTGGCAATTAACACCACTTTATAAAGCCCTCTTGTATATTTGTTTTACTGCTAACAAATGTTCCCACAAATATGACTTGATTGTGGGAATGAACATTAGTGAAATGGAGAGAGTTGATATTAGAAGGTCTCAGCTTGATCTCATGTATACAATTAAGGGGTGTTCCCAATCGAGACTTGTCAAATAACATCTCACTCTGTAACTATATTCAGCCATCCAGCAAAAAAAAAAAAAAAATCAGCTCAGTTATGGATATTTGTCACAAATATGCCCGCAAGACAAATCTGTTTTGAAATCTATCTGTCTCTCTCTTTGTCTGTGTGTGTGTGTAGCTTTGTACTGCTTTAAATTTGAAAGGCCAGAGCAAGTTTGAAATATGTCTGCCTTTCAGCTAAGGGCATAACAATAGCTCAGTTGTGAATACTTTGTGGTTTTGCCTGTGTTGTGTTGACTCATCATTCCTAGGCAGATGGGACAGTCTTACAATATTTTACAACTGGTAACCATAACAAGTTATTGGTAAATAAAAGGAGACCTGTTTTAGTGAATAAGTGGTCCCTGATGGTTGCTCTTACTGTTGGATATATTCCTTGGCAAGTGGGACAAATGTGTAAACAGACATTTAGATTATTCCTGATGAAATGTCTTTGTATGTATGTATTTCTGTTCAGTATCAGGAGACACCAGGAGCGCCGAGCCATCCTGACACCAATCTTAACGGACTTCTCTGTTCGGGTGACTGCTGCCCCAGCCATCATATTCAGCAAGAGTCTTTCCCCTGACAGCGGGCAGACAGAGGTCAGCGTCCATTCAGCTCAGAATGAACACTTACACATCTGCAAATTTCTGTAAAAAGTATTTTTACACTAGTGTATTTATCTGTGTACTCAACTAGATAGTAGAGGTTTGTTCACTACTTAAACTGCCTTCTGGTGCCCTTTGGCCAGAACCTGTTTTTGCCATAATTGCGGCCATTACTCTTAGAATCTGTTGTTCATATGAAAATTGACGATGATTATGTGAGATGTCAAAAGTATTTATATTTTGCTTTTACATACAGTAACTTACTCAGCCAATCCACTATGTAATGGAGGTTTTTGACCTCTAGAGTTCAGAACTCTCTGCTTATACAGCTGATGTTTTCTGGCACGGCTCTCTGAGACTTCCTGCCTCTTTGATGCTTCGTCCGACCACGCTAACGTGCCCCTTGACAATGTGTAACAGCTAATCCATAGTTTGTTCTGAGACACACATACACACAGTGTGATTTCTATAATTCCCTTGAATATAAAGATTCAGAGCCAATAATAACAAAAACAAAATAATACTTTGAACTGGGATGTATGGATCAATGTTTGTTGTAAAATTCCTATAACTTTATGCTGCTAATTTTATTTTGTGAAATTGTTCACGGATGCTACAAAACATCAATGTGATAGCTGTATTTAACTTCATTTGGTAACGTGTCTAGATTTTTTGTCACCTAACAATGTGTTTTGTAACTATTATTTTAACATCTTGATAGTCTGAACATGTATCATAATCACTACTACTGCTCATACAGCTGCTACTATTGATTATGATAATACAGTCAATGTGTTCTTCTGAATCTGATAGGCACAAGACAAGATCTTGAATATAAACAACATATATATTTGTATTGAATACAATTTCAATAGCATTGTGTGTAGTTACTGCAGGTTTGGTCCATGTGTGCAGTCCAGTCCTCAGTAGTGAGTAATATCCTTTTAGATCTAAGGTTTACACTGTTGTATGTGGGTGGGGCCCAAGAGAGGACAGAGGGAAGAGGAATGCACTGAACAGAGACCAGGGCAGAGAGAAGATGTAATGTGAACAAAGTACTGTAAGAGTTTACAAGATGCGAAACAGAGAAGCACTGAATGAGGCCACAAACAATCCTGATGTTGTGTTGAATGCATTTCACTCTCTCTCCTCCTACCTCCTCTTCTAATATCCCCTCGCTCTACGTCCCTTCTTTCCTTAGGAGTTGGTGGTGTGTGGCCACTCTCTGGAGGTGAATGTGACCAGTAGTTTAGATTTCTACCTAAGTATTGCCCAGGTGCAGCTCCTCCAGCAGCTTCTCAGAGACAACCTGATGGGCATGGACGCTCCAGAGAAAAGCGCTGAGGTACAAACTCTAATCACAAGCTTCCAAATGTAGACATATGAACGCGATGACATTTCTGTAGAGCTTCAGGGTGTGTTATTTAGGGTTATGCACTGGTGTAAATGCAATTCAGTATTCATAAATGTGTAGAATTGTATAAAAAGTGAAACACTAGTCTTTTAATTGCTGTTACTACAGTGCAAAAAAAATGTCTCATCAGTTATTCATTAAGGTTCTACATTTTTATTCACATTCACACTCATTTTTGTCACAAGTTCACTCATTATTAAGCAACTATACTAGTTTTGCTCAGAGATCCATCGTGATGATTCTCCTGATACTGTGCCCCTAACTACCGGGGGGGGCCCTTACTATTATGGGTGAATCCAGCACATTTAAATATTTACTCATTCTTAGCTAGGCAGTTCTCTAATGTGGCATTAGTTTACTGAGCTTAGCTCAGCTGCAGCTTTCAGGGCCCTTCCTATTGTTTACAGGACAAGGAGCTCCAAGGCGCCATTTGCCCCGTCTGACCACTTAATGAAGCTTTCTAATGGAACACAATATAAAAATATTTACCAGCTGTGGTGAGGATGGGAGTCATCAAAGAGGAAAGGGGACAGGGTAGAGAAGAGGGGGTGTTAGTAGAAATGAAATGAGTTGACAATGTGACTTTATTGTTATCTCCACTTGAGATTGTTGCGTGTGAGATGACTTAGATCCATCTGAGGTTTCCTAAACAAGATATAAACACATAGAATAGATTGTTACTGTGATGACATTGATTACACTGACACTCTACTATCTAACATGAATTAGTACAGTACATATTGATTTTTTTTTCTTTTTCTTTCTTTTTTCAAACGGTAGAGAGGCATTGAGGTTCGTCCATTTAGTTTAGAGAAAGTTTGCAGTTGTTCTTTGAGGTCTGTTGGCAACAGTTTAACATTTAGAAAATGTTTTCCCCCAAAACATTATTGACCTTCTATGTCAGGTTTATTATTATTATACTTCTTTCATAGAGTTGCTTAAACACACTCTCTATGATTTCAGTTTTCCTCTTTTTCAGTAACTTCTATGCATTTGTGCTGAGCAGCTACGATCGGATGTTGCTGGATATTTAGAGTGTTGCATGAGGCCATTGACAGGGGCTGCATTGTTTGTTTGTTTGTTTTTCAATAGTTGTCTGATGTCTGATTTCCAACTTTTGTGCAGAAATTTACAGCTAACTACATTTTTCTTCCTTGCTTTAGCTGGATTTAGTGAAACTGAAATGACCAACAGATCCACAGTGATGTAATGATAATAATGCTTGGGAGTTTTCCCTCTTAAATTTGCTTTATCTGTTTCATAGATAGAGGACAAGGACATCATAAACACTGGGATCAGTTTGTCTATCTTTACCTCTGCACATCCAATGAGGGTGCACTTACTA
Source organism: Leuresthes tenuis (assembly GCF_036924035.1). Lineage (NCBI taxonomy): Eukaryota > Metazoa > Chordata > Actinopteri > Atheriniformes > Atherinopsidae > Leuresthes > Leuresthes tenuis. The sequence goes on from NW_027325364.1 coordinate 29,956,887, forward strand.
ACTGTGGTCTGGTTTTTTGGACGCTGTAAAATCATTTTTTACCTCCATCTACTAGAGTGTTGTGAGTCTTCATGGTTGAGTAGGATGTGTTCTTGTCTATGAAAGCTGATTTTACAAGCTACAGAGCCCTCTAGTGGTGCATTTATCTACAGTGTCATATGATTCTTCAGAGCCATGTTCCTGTGGTTTCTCGGCTGTGCCAACAGTCTGTCTTCCCCCTTCTTACGTATGAGATGCACCAGCATAAAATAATATCAGTAGTATGTACCCTAAGAATGCAATATGGGATTATGATAGTGTTTTAAAAAAATGGTTCAGACAGCACTTACTGGATAGCCTGCCCATCCCCTGCTACACAGTTACAAATAATGATCATAAAGTTATGATGTAGTTCGATTGTTTTTTTAATCCAAAATGTCAGAATCTGGATTTGAAACATATATCAGTTTTTATGATCCGTCCTAACTTTAGTAATGATATTCATACAATTTGAAAGTTTTGTTTGTACTTTCTTTGCACAACCTGTTCAAAGGATTCAATGAGAAACAGGTCCTGGAGCTGAAGCATCTGGTGTGGGAGAACTGTTTTTGTTGCTGTGCTTCAAAAGAGCATCTCCTCTCTCACAGTCAGCACTGTTTCCAGTTCAAATTTAAACTAAACACTGCTCATTACTCACTCTCCCATATTACCAAATCCTCTTTCCTCTTTTTTTCTTATGTTGTTTGTCTTGAACAGATTCTCCTCAATCCCATGCACTGTTTTCAAACAGTTCTCATCCCCCCTCACAGCTGTGTCTTATTGTCAGGGTTAATGAATTTGTTTTGTTGGGGCTTTTGGGTTCCCTGGTAGTAGAGAGGCGAGCCAGGCGTGTGGCCAATATGCGCAAGCATTGTGTATGATTTCAGTCATTTCTAGACACTAAGCTATGCTCTGAATTTGTCCACAGACACGCTTACTCTAACGTTTCATTCTATCACATTGCGCACTCGAGCCAGTTGTCCACAGTTAGCTTACCATGTGCATAAGAGCCACATGTTTTCTGAGCAGTCCATATGCAGATGTGTTGCTCTTCAAATCACTGCACTATTGGAATGCTTATCACAGCATTAGGTATGGTCCGTCACAGCCTGACTTCATCTCAGTATTTCCTGGTTGATGTTAATGATGATGAAGTGAGGCTGGGTTTGAATCAGACAGCTTTCAGCAGCGGGAGGTCCCACAGCCCAGGAGCTATGAATAGATGATAGAGCAGTTTCTGGGACTTATGTCATCAACAGTGTCACCCAGCAACATATATATATGCATATACACATGGTGTCCATCTTTTCTAGTAAGTGTCTGCAGCATTTATTTGGGAGTCATGAGTGTAATATGTCTTCATGACAACTGACTTATTTGTACATATGAGTGCATGTGTGTGTACATGTGTGCAAGACTCTCATCCACCTTCTCATTGACAGTATACTTATCCGAAACACTAATTCTTCCTTCACACAACATTGTGTCTTTCTCTCTTTATAAAGGAAGTGATGTCTCTGAAATAATTTCCTCTGTAATATCTCATTGTCAGCATCACTACCTGGTTGTCATTCAGTTTTCACAATAAGAAGCACCTGATTTTTTTTTATTATTATTTTTTAGCAAGGCCTTAACAGTATCTTCATAAGTGAGGATAGGATTTTTTTTCTCTTTTTTTTTTAGTATGTCTCTCTTTCTTTTTTTAGTAAGTCTCTCTGTCTGTCTCTCTTTCTCTCTGACACACACGCACATACACACAGTCTCACACAGAGGCAGCCTGGGTCAGCCATGTGCTTGTACCACAGTGTGAGAGGAAAATACCCTTTGGTGCAGGGGAAGTCCCGCTCCACCTCATCCTGGGATGATTACACGCATGGGAAACAGGGCTTTAGACTTCCTGTAACTCTCATTTACACACACACACGCACACATCATTGCCAGTGCACACACATGGGTAATACACAGGCACAGGAGAAGGTATCAGACATCGCAGGAACCTCAGAATTAAAGTTTTTAGTAAACACACATGTGGAGAATCTCACAATCTCCTATTACCTGTCTTATCTCTACTCTTTCTCTTCCCCTCATTTTCAACATTTAATCCTCTGTTTTAATCCCCTGGTTATCTGAGGCATTTTTCCTCATGTTTTTACCTTTATCCAAATGTTATCTCGCTGCTTTTGTTTTATTATTCGCCTCTCTTTTCCATGCACTTCATTTCTCTTTCCTTCGTGGGACTGGCACAGCTTCTTGTTGGAAAATTGTCGGCCCTTTCAGAACTGCCTGCTTACATAGCTGGTTGGCTAATAGTGGAGAAGGTTCCTCCTCAGACAGAATTTGATACTCTGTAGATTTCAATATTACCGTTCTCCTGAATATACGCAATCTTAGGCATATATCCAAAAGAGAAAGCAACACTCTTACTAATGCAGTCTTAAAAAGTGGGCAAGGTTCTCAACCAACATGAATTGCTGTGAGAAGTGTATTTACAGAAGGCACATGCTTTTTTTTGCTTTTTTTTTCATTATTATGCACTATATAGTACACTCTACTCTCAATGTTGGTATCATAATAAAAAAATCTGTACTTTCTAGTGTGCAGTTTATCTTTTGATTAAAGAGAGTCATGTTGCTGTTCATGTCCAATGCTGAGCTGGAGTTTTAAGCACTTCTTATGTTCACATCACACGTTGCCATTACTCAGGTGTTCCGCTCCATATTTGTTCCACATAAGACAATAACTCCAAATATACAGCCAGTCATAAAACAGTATCCACAGCAAGAGGAAGAACAAGGAGGCCTGCTGCGACAGATGGTTTGGTCCGCACAAATCTGAACATCAGGGAATCAGTCTTGGATTACATAAGGAGACATTAAACACTGAGACAGCCTAAATCCCCATAAGAACTGCAAGGAGAGTCAGTCTGATGCTTGGCACAACACTTCTGTCAGGTACCTTGAAAAACAATGCTCTGTATGTTGATTTATGAAAGCATTGTCACTTTACTTTTAGAAGACATGCACAGTATGGTTACTCAGTCAACAACTTAGAAAAGACACTACAAATATCAGTAGTTTAACCTTTGTAGATAGAAAAATAGCAGAACATATAAAATGGATTCAAACTTTTCTCTGTTTTTGGGCCACATGATCCTGACTGTTACACTGTGGAAGCATGAAAGCTTGGTGATCTATTCTGCTTTCTTGTGTAACAGTTTAACTCTTGTTCATGTAGGAGTACTTGCTGAATGTCAAAAGCACGTAGGACAGCTTATCTAAGCGACGGTGTTATTGACAAGCTTGGCTCAGTAAGCGACCCTTGGCCCTATCCCCATAAGTGTAAGTTTAAAGTAAACCTTTTTCAAGATTGCTCCTCTTGGTGATGAGTTTCATATTGTCTTCATATTGTAAGATATCAGAGGATATTTTATGTGCTACAGTGGCCATCAGAAATAATGAAACATTAGAGTAGGGTTAAAATCCATTCGGGGTAAAGGAACTGATCAGACAGCTTGAGCAAGGATTGCCAAATGACAGAGAATGCAACACAGAAAGGCAGTAATCCTTGCAGACGAGACATGACACAGTGAGAGAGAAAGTCTGAGTCTGATGTTTGCTTTGCTTTCTGACTCTGTCCAAAGTATTTGTCTGTAAATGTGGGAGCTGATTTTCTTGAGAGGTCACGTCTTAACCAGTCAACTTGGCCATTAACCCTCTTTGAGTGCCAGATTCTTTTCAGCCTGACCTCTTCCCATCCTGCTTTGCACTATTTTCATTCTCCCTATTGCTGCTGAGAGGAATAATAAATAGAGCTCCCCATGCAACCATCTCCTTTTCCATTTTGGCTGCCTTACATCTGTAAAGTAAGTGTCGTTGTCTCGGCTTATCTTAAGCACACATATTTTCATAGTCCATGTTCATCTTGCTCCCCTTCTTTTGTTTTGAAATGATATATTTTTTCTATGTCTCGCTGAACCTCCTGTGTGAATCAACTGCTAATTGACAGCCCGTCATAACAACTCACCTCCCTGGTTCAGCCGCTACATCCTTACCCACCTTCAATTCGAAGTATAACCATGGCGCAGTCTTAAATTGGCCCCTCGAAACTCAATCTATTTGAGATCAGTAGCAACTGAATTTGCTGCCTCCTCAATCTGTTTTGGCAAAATTGGCGTGAAAACTCCAGATAGAATCACGAAAGCTGGAATTCTGTTGGAGCGGAGAAACAAACCTTGCCTTTTAGAAGAGGCAGGAGGCCCCAACTGTGAACTCCAGGATCAAGTGACGAATCAAGTGAGCAGATCTCAGTAGTGCCCTCGCCCTCTGCCTGCAAGCGAAAAAAGGGTCACAGACCCATGGGACTAGTAAAAGCAGCCGTAGTAGACTTTGTCTTGTGAAAAATCCAAGAATTTGTCAAGAATTTCTGAAGAGGTGAAAAGAGGAAACAGTTTTTTTTCTTACACCTGCAGAAGCAAGATTCTACTTAGAATAACATCTGATACACAGTATTAAGTGACTTGAATAGCACAGTAAAGACGCTCCTCTCCTCATCTTTCTCTCTGTCCTCTACTGTGTGCCTCACGAACGGCTCTCATTAAACTAAATATTTAATTTTGTGTACCACTACATGCCTGTGGAAGATTTCCATGGATACAGACAAATTTTCTTTTTTCCACATCTCTCTGTGATGTCACACTTGGATTTTTAAAGTGTGTGCAGGTGTTTATCTATGGCTCACGCTTCAGCTTGTTATCTTCTCCAATAGTATGTTCCTAGCTTTGTCCTCTAAGTCCCCTTTATCAAGGCCCTCTTTGCTAATTCAGATGAGGGAACATTGTTCTTGCATCATTCTCCTCTGAGAACCTAACATATAGTACATCCACTCCTTTGTTTCACTCAGCCCTGGGAGAACATCCAGAGAGAAATTAAAGGAAGATTACTTCAATCCTCCTCTTCTAATTTCAGCTCTGTAAATAGAGAGTCAGCCAGGATTGTTCTTGACTTCACGCCACTCTTTTGAGTTTGCAACTTGTTCGTCGGTGTGTGTTTTCTCTTTTTTTTTTTAATATGTACTGTGGATGATGTTCGCTTGTAATGTGTCTTTTCACAACTATGAGTGTGTGTTCTGGCTCCCCAGGGTGTGGGCTGTCCTCAACAGACCACCAAAGCCTCATCTGCCCCCCTTAACCCTTCACTTCCCAGTCTGTGCTGCTCCCAACAGCCTTATCTCACCTCAAGTTGTTTTTTCTCCTGCTGTCGCTGTTTTTTCACAGTCTTGTAACTAAAGCACAGAAACTCTCCCAGGCAGTGCAGACAGGCATTTTTAAGAACGCTCCATGACCTGATGAAAGCTTTTTAAGGACATCTGTTTTTGTGAACTGCCAAGCCCATGCTGAGGACAATACAGTTTGAGAGCCTCTTTTTGTTTGTTTAAAACATAATGCCAAAGTTAATTCCTTTAGTTTAAAACTACGCTGAGTGATATTTAGGTGCATAGGTCTTTGCTGCTCTTTTTATGTATTTCACTGTAAGCATGCCTGTGAACAGAGGTTCATTTGTTTTACCTACAGTATAAACGATGCAGCGCTCATAAGACTCACTGTAGATCAAATTGTTGAGTCAAGTTGCAATCACAAACGATTCTCAGCCATGTGCACTTTCATGTTTGCTTTCAGAAAACATTTGTAACAACGAGTTCACATCATTCAGGGCTTCTTGGAATGTGTAAATACTGGAGCATGTGTTGGATTAGGGGGGTTATACCCACACTAATCTCAAAAATAAATACAAATGATGACAGCTAATGAGGCCAGTTGTACTCTGCTCCAGTCCCATGAAAAAAGAGAGGACAAAGGAAAGAGAGACTGATGAGTTTTCTGCTGCTGCTGCTATATATTTGTTTATTACTTTTATCAAATCTGTTAATCCATATGTCAAATATTCTTTGTGCCAAGTTCTCCATCTAGCTTTAGAATATCAGTGTTTTTACTTTCCTTATTATGTTTATCTTGTATCTCATGTGTCATTAATGATAGAAGCATTTGGTGATAAAGTCTGTTCAGCAGCATCCGATTCCAGCCAAGGGATTATGTCAGATGAGCCGAGAAAGCCTGTGTGTCATTTCTGAATACTTACATCACGATGGTCAGACCACTTTCCGTCATTGTTTATTTTCACTAACAGTTGCGGTGTTAGTCTAGAAATTGTCTTCTGGCATTTTTCAATACTCCTTTCAATACTACCACATTGCATCCTGCTTATACAAACAGCCAGTGTTTTTGTAGCAATGTGGCGTAATTTCTGCGTATCCTTACAGTCACCCCTAACCTAAGCACCGCATTTGATTGGGGCATCTAAATCAGGGTTTTGGTTTCGATCGGTGAATCTGTTGAGAATGACTAAAGCAATAAGTCTCTTGTTGAGCTTTAAGGGAGGTGGCTGTCAAATCTTCTAAATCATTCTTGATTGCCTGAGATATTTAGTGGGCCATGGTTGGTTTGGCGAGTGTTACCGAGAGCCTGGATTCTCAGTAGGAAGGCCTCAATCTTAAACTCACAATAATGAGCACACTGCTGCAGCCTGCTTAACGTCAGCACTCTGGATACAACTCTGTTCTGCTGCTCAGTGGCAATCTGCATTCTATTTGTGGCAAAATATTTGTAAGCAAACTAATGTCATGCACAGGCATGGGAGAAAGATGGTTTTGAAGTTCAGTCAATTATAAAACAGAGGCTTTGGCCGCCACATTTCTCAGAGCCAGGTCTTTGTTGAGCAGCATACTGTAGTTCCCCAGATGGACTACATTAACTAACTCTTTTCACAATTTTTCTTTTCATTCTCCAGCCTTTATCATTTTGCATCTTTGTTTTAAAGCCAGGACTCTTTATGGTCCAAACCATAAAGCAGCTGAAAACTGAAGAACATCATCTCTGTATTCGTGTTTTCATGTTTGTTCGTCTTTCCTTTGTTTTCTGTGTGAAGGGTTTCAGAAACTTATCTCCTGTTCCTCTCTTTAGACCAGCCATCCCCTCTACCTTCGCGTCAGTGTTTCTTTCCAAATGGAAAGTGTTCCAACTTACCTAGTACCTTAAGAATGTTGACATGCATCCTTATAACTGTCACCACAAACTGACCCCACCCCACACACACACACACACACGCACACACACACACACGCGCGCACACACACACACACACACACACACACACACACACGCGCACGCGCGCGCGCGCACACACACACACACGTAACATGGCATTAGAGGAACAAGATAGTTTTTGACATGGCATCATGGCGGGCAGTTTTTCTTTCCTCTCACTTCATCTTTCTAATCCTGCCAACTGAGACAGTGGTGCTTAGGGATAAATAAGAGATCCTTGGAAAAGTAAAAGAAATAGTATAAGATTTCTGCTCTTGTGCTCCTCTGAGAAACATACTGTTGAACCTTGGAGGAGTAAACCCACCCATGAGCATTACCGGATGAAGGGAGCTTGTTAAAACGACCCCTCTCGGTGCCATAGGCTTTGGCTCACACAGTTTAAAGTGAGGTTGACTGTCACACTGAAGCACTCTGCATTCATTTGCAGGCTCCGGGGTTGTGACCTTCCATTGCATCTTTGTTGTGGTTCAGTTGAAGTGCATAGCAGGTTGCCTTTGTTATTGAAACAAAGTTCAGTGTATTAACTGACTGCCTTTGATGCCCCTCTTTACTTTGTGCTCGCTGTTATGGCATACAAGCAATGACTTCATATTATAAATGCCTTCCACCTTCTGTTTTCCACAAGAAAATGAGAGAAAGAAAGACTGTCATTGTGGCATTTGGTTAAGTGTTGTTATTATTTTTGATTAAGATGAGGTATTGCTGTGTTGCGGCTTTCTTCTAATAATACAAAAGCACAGAGCCTTGCTATCAGCTTTATGGTTCTGGTAAACAAAAGTGGATAACACAGCAGGGGCCTAACCTGTAAACTTTGATGTAGTCAAGATACAGATGTTAATCTTTGCAAGCATCATGCAAGCTAGTAGCTCAACTGAATGGCAACGTCAGAAGGATTTATTTATGACTTCCTTCACTTTTCAATGGCAATTCTACTGTTGTTACAAGAATGCATGGGAAAACTCTTGATAAACATTTTTCAACTAGAAATGCATTAGAATAATGGCTCAGTTCTTTACTCAAGCCTAACCTGACTGCTATGGCTACTGGAACTGTCTGCCGCTGGTTGTAGTCGGATCAAGATCGTATTTCTCCTTTCAGCTGAAGCTAATAAACAAACTTGTAATATGCTCTTATAGAAAAACTCAAAAAAACACAATGCCTTCTCTTCTCTGTCCCCATAATTTAAGGTTTTTCTCTGAGCTGCTCTATATTTCTGTAATTATTTAAACTTTGTGACCTCTTTCACTCATCACCCACCCAGCTTTTGCATTCATCATATTCTTATGTAGTTAATTTTTATCTGTTGATCGTAGTGAGAATATGTGGCTGTTAAATGTACCATTTGGAAAGCAATGATAGTCACCTTTGTTACTTGGACGGTACTTATTTTATTCTTTCCTGTCAACTACCATGGACTTTCATACCATCTTAAAACATCCAGATTTTCATGTTCCCTGATCTCTGAACCCAAATTGCAACCTACTTTTCATTCATCTGGAAACAATCAACCACATATGTGGTATTCAGATGTGAAAGTTATGTTGTCATATTCAACTAGCCAGCCAACACTGTAAACGGGTGGCATTTGGATGATGTGACATTTGCTTCCGAGTATTAGCCTTCCTCTAGTCAAGCTGTTCTGAGTTACACTGACAGAGACGGGGTCAGAAGTCGTACAGATGCACTCTGATATGATTGGCACTTGAGAGACTCATGGTTTCACACTTTGGGGATTATCCTCCTTTTTCCAGAATGTTCTGCCTTGATACTCTGAGGGAATGACCTCATGATTGGCTTGGGGGGTGGGGTGTACGTGTGTAGTCACACGTTCATGATCATGATCAGCAAAGTCCAGAGAAAGATTGCGTTGGGATCTGGAAACAGTGTTTCAGTGCAACCATTATATAATAGCATAGAAATTAATGGTTGGAAAAGGGGATTTCAGCTGGGACCAGGCCTCCAGCTAAAGCTCATGTTTGTACTCTAAATTTATTGCTCTCTGTCAATGAATAAATAGGCATTAGGCTAATCCATATAGGCTGCAGAGGTACATTATACTTTGTCGTGAATACCTGTTCTCTTTTTCAAAGAGGAAGTATCAATGTGACCAACCCTGAGGTAAATTGAAACATGAGAAAAAAAAGCAATTATGTGCTTTAGAACTATAAATCCAACCAAATTCTGCAAAGCAAACTGATCTAATGTGTGTTTGTGTACATTTTCTTTACTACACTGATCACGTGTTGATCCAAACGGGATGAACACTGCACCGCAGCATATTTTCTTATTGTCTCTTTTCCTATGTGCACCCAATTTGTGTTCTTCATCATCCCTTATTCCACTTGTAAGCACATCTAAATTTAGACCAAGAATTTGCTTGGGGGGCACTCTCTTAGTAGTGGTGGTTAAGAGAAGATGGGATATTTGCTGTAATTGTAAATACATGTGTAGAGTCTGTGCTTGGGAAGAGACACAGAGAAGCATAAAGATTATCTGGCAGTTTCTGCTGGCTCCTACTCTTCCCCTGCTGCTGTGTAGCTCATTTGTCCCCACTAATGTTGGGTGCTCCTTGGCGTGGAGACTTTGCTTTTGCTGAATACCTTCTCAATTACCTCCTTACCTCAGTACATGTTTCACTCACCTAACACAACACACATGGAGACGGGTTCAGGCCCTTTGCTGCTTACTTTCCTCTCCTTATTACTTGGAAAATCTTACATTTCTACAGAAAAGAAGTGCACACATCCTGTCCTCATTATGGTAGGGAAAGGAGATGGATCTGGCATGGTCGATCTTATGGAAGTCCCACATATGAGCGTGGTTGAGCAGAATAGGCATACAGGCAGCCATGCTGCTGCGTTTTATATGGCTCTTGTTCTTTGCCTTTGATGACACTGTTTTGAATAGGAAATATCTAATAAGTCAAGTATTCTGTCTAATGTGCTGCCAGTGGGTTTAGTATTTGCCTTGAGGTCTTGAAACACTATCTCCGACACAGCAATAATATACATTTAAAATTCTCATTCAGTAGAAGGGAGGGAGTGATATAGAGAAAGAAAAGGGGCAGCTGAGAGTACATGCTCTAATGGTAACCATATGTAGGATGGAGTAGATGAGGGTGGGATAGAATGGGACACACCTTTGTTCTGTTTCCTGTATTTTGCAATTCATCAAAATCACGTTTCAAAGACAGCAGTAGCTAATTGAAACTGACGTCGTATCCATTAACATGAGCGAGAAACCATGAGAATAGGCTTAAAAAATTCTGTAACAGTGTTGATAATGATGATTAATGGGTGAAGTTGTTCATCATATACCTGACAGGCCTGCAGCTAGAGAGGAAATGTCTAATTGATGCTGAGGTTATGTAAACCGGAACATCCTTACATGTTTACATTTTCCCTTATTGTATACTTTTAGTTATTTATATTATTATATTATGTTATAATATTTTTTCTTTTCTTTGACACAGCTCTAAGAGAAAAAAAGGCAGGGGCAATAAGTTACATTTCCTCAGGATTTACAAAATATTTCTATGCTTTTGGAACTAGTATCTAGTAGCATTGACAGGTAGCATTTACTTGTATATGTTTGTGTCATCCTTGTCCTATCAGAGTAACTTTCAGCTTCTTTATATTGTTGAAGATGGTGTGCTTCTTTATTCTGGTAGCTGTTTCCTTTGTTTCTTGAAACCCAGAAACCTCCTCACATTGATTTATATTCTGTGTCACTGAAAGCCTTTTATTGCCACAAAGGCTGGAACCCTCTCGACATCCATTATTTGGAGTTGAGCATAAAATCTCAGCTGCTTTCAACACAATACCACAGTCACTGCACAAAGCTATTTCATTTGTAGGGGTGAGGCCCTTTTTTGAAGACATTTCAAATATTGCGAGAAGTGCAAAATGATTTTCGACCACAGAAAGAGTCCCAGGGCTCGTCTTTGTGGCTCTACCCTGTTCTCCTTTGTTCAGTTTGTCTATGGGTATTTGGTTTGTGCCCTCTTAAAAAGCTGGGCTGTAACAAGAAACAAATTTCCAAGTTTTCCAGCCAACCATTAGCTTATAACAAGTTTATCCTATAGATCAGGGATGTCCAAATCCGGTCCTCGAGGGCAGCTGTCCTGCAGGTTTTAGATGTTTCCCTTCTTCAACACGCCTGATTAAAATCAATGCATCATTAGCAGGCTTGTGCAAAACTTAACAATCTTTTGAAGAGATCTGTTTCATCTGAATCAGGTGTGTTGAAGCAGGGAAACATCTAAAACCTGCAGGACAGCGGCCCTCGAGGACCGGATATGGACAACCCTGCTATAGATGGTGATAGGAGGTCATTTTAGTTATCCAGGCTATCACAGAGAGACAGACAGCCATGCATACTTGTGCCCATTAACATTGTAGGCAAGGAATTATTTTACATTTTGTCTAATACCTCCAAATCATGCTTTGTTCATTTAGCTTGGAATTTCAACTCCGCTAATTGAGATACCTCCTCCTTCTTTCCAGCCATATCTAGGATTTCTAAAATCTCACCAGCATTGTTGACTTGGCTTTTCCATTTCCATGTCTCTGTACAGGTGCGTCGACAAGAGCAAAAGCTGGGTCTTTTAGAACCTACTGCAGGAACAGAGTCTTCATCACATCACAGCGTGACTGGACAGGACAGCGGCTTCGGCAGTGACAGCGCTCGCATTCGAATTGTCCAAATAGAGCAGCAGAGTGGGGCTAGCCACCACTGTATCGCTAGACCCTCACGCAAATCCACCATTACGAAGAACCTCAGCTTTATCCCTTTTGACATATTTCTTACTGCTAGTAGACTGTCTGTTATGACCTATGCTTGCTCTAGTCCCCCAAAAGCCCTCTCCACATTGTCTGATACGCCAAGTACACCAGAGAAGACGGAGGCTGGGGAAAAGGTAGGGAAAACCCAGGTATTTGGATGCTATTGTTTCTTTTTTCACTGCCTCAAGTAATGCTTTACAATTATATCCCTGGGGCTGTACTGAATTACCTTACTGTGTCTAATTTAGGTAGGAAAAAGTGTCCTCAATCATCCTGAGATCACATCTGAGTCTCCTCCAGCCTCGACCTCCCCAACTCCAGATCCAACCCCAGCTGCCCAGGGTTCACTTGCGGGTCTGACTGCTGAGGACATCCTCAACAGCAACACCTCCCAGCCAGCTTCTCCTCTACTGAGAGGAAGCCTTCTCTCTCTTGATGGTCTGCCCACTCCCACCCGCTCTTCAGCCCGCCATGCACTGGGTGTTACTATAGTGAGGCAACCAGGTCGAAGAGGGACTGGAGACCAAGTGCTGGAACCTCTCTTGTATCTCCAAGTTATGCAGCCCTCTGTGCTGCTCAGTTGCCACCATCGCAAGCAGAGAATGGAGTTGTCTTTGTTTGATATGTCCTTAAGAGGAGTAGCTTCTGACTACAAGTGCCTTGGTGAGAGAAAATTTATTTGGGAATCCTCTTAGCATGAAGGATGGGTTGTAGTGGTAATCAAGGTGTTTGTAAGATAACTTTTCTACAGACCAATATGTCGACGAATAATAACTGGGTTACTGATATATATATATATATAACCTATGAAACTAATGAGCACTTTGCTGTGTTTCCACTTAGTTGATGTGTTCTGTGGCAATTTTCCTTTTCTTAATCTCTGTATCTGCCTCATTTCATCCAGACCCAGGGAAGACACTGCCTGAATCTCTGGACTACACTGTGATTTGGCTGCAGACAGTAGCAGGAGAGGTGGACAGTAAAACGGGTATCCCCCCTCCTCTGCTTTGCCTCCAAATCAAAGATTTCCTCAACGGACCTGGTGAGTGTCATACACATACAAACACCTTTCTACACTCACTGCATCGATTTCACATTTGCATGGGAAGTGTTGATTGCTGTGAAGCAGAAGAGCACACGCACACCATCTAAACAAACATACTTTGAAAAGCCACAACATTAAGACCACTGAGGTGAAATAAATAACTTTCATCATCTTGAAACAATGGACCCGTCCAGGACGTACCCTGACTTTCACCTTATTTTGATAGACTCCGCCAAAAACTGTTCAAGATTAGCTCAAAGAACATGACGAAGATTTCAAAACATTGACCCAGCATCCAAACTTGCAATGTCCCAGTCTGATAGAGAATCTTTAAGATATGCCAGAACAAACCTAATCCACGAAGGCCTCATTCCACAGCTGATAAGATCCAAAGTTTCTGTTGCCATCATCCTTGTGTCAGGTGTCATATAGGCATGTCTTCAAGGGTGAAAGCAGTTTTGGCGGCACCTATACTAAATCAGACCAGTTGTTTTCATAATACAGCTTATCACTATATATCAGGGAGAAGACAACGTAACGGTCTTATGGTCTGCTGTGTGGGTTCATGTTGAGTGGTTAAATTACATTGCGGATGTTTGATTCAGCAACTCCTGATATCCCACTCACTTTGGACCACAGATACTTGTTCCTATGTGCCCAGTGTGCACGCATTAGTGTTTAGTGTCAGGTTTCTCTAAATTTTCCTTCAACAGGGTTTACCTTGCTATTTTTAGACTGATATGATATCCATATGAGCAGATTTACCCTCAGGTTGTTGACCTAAGGGTGTGTTTGACATCCTGCCCAAATACAACTGTAATGAATAAAAGTGTGAGTGGGCTTTTGAGTCTTAGTGCTCTCAGCCTTTTTCATCCCTGTGAGGGTTTCATGGAGAGTGTGTGTAGGCGCAGGTCATCCTTCAGCTCCCTGAACGCAGGCCAGATGTTGTAGATTCATACACACTGAAACGTAACTGCAGAAATGCTTTGACATATATGCTGTCTTTTTTCCACATGCATACAGTCATGAACACATACGGTGGATGTGTACAAAAAGGAGCTCTCGGTATAATTGATGGTAGTTTTGCATCTTGTTATGTAGCATAGCTCTCCCATCCCCACATTCATCCCTTCCTGCAGTCTGCTGAAAGTGTGCAGTGTCTCATTCCCCTTGAATACACAGAACATAATACAGCTCTGTGTAAAGCCCAACGATCACACATTAAAGCCATATCTTCTTAATGTCTATATGCCTGATAAAACTGCCAGAGAAATCACAATGACCACAATCTTTTTAAAATATCAATTAGAATTTTGGCCAGATTTAAGCATATATGGTAAATATGAGTCCTTTCGATGGATACGGAAGCATAAAGTGGGAGCAGTGGTTAGAAAGTGTGTTTACATACTGATCTTTTGTCTCCAGGCAGAAAGGAGCAACAAAGAAGAGCAACATTAAAGGGAATAGAATGTCTTTCATGACATGAAATAGTTTTAGATTCATTTGTCTATTGCTCTATAAAATACAGCATAATCTTCAGTGTTGATTTTGCTGTGTTTTATGATTTATTTATCAGACGTGTCTGCAGGGTCACTGTCATCTGTTTAATTGTAAATAACATTATACTTTGGTTATATCCCTGGGTACAGTTGTGGAGACATTGATATTGAGGAACTACTGTCAGTAGTGTTTCCCTTGAACTAGTAAAGAGCAGAACTGTCTCGGCAGTACAATTTTAATAATAATTGGTCACACTTATTCTCTCCACATACACACACATACTAACAACACTCTCTCAATTGACTCAGACAGGATCCAGGCTCAGTGTGAGGTTGCCCCAGGTCAGGCTCTGCTGGAAATATCTAGAATTGACCACACATGCTACTGGTTCTCCTCCAACCCCTCAACCATTCAGTCTCACACACACACACAATTGCACATATCCGCATGCACATTTTCAACTGTTTGTTGTTTAGCTAGATGACTCTGGAGGAGATAATTACCCTCTTCAAGGACAAGGAATATTGGAGGAACAAGACAGAGCTGTGGAATTCATTAGCATTGGTGATTTTTGTTCAACACTCCGATTCCTGTTGTTTAACAGGACAGAGACGGAACAGGAATAATTCTCAAGTAAACTGAAGAATCAGGACTTGATAAGAGGTGTCAGGAAATGTCTTGTTGGATTGACCTCATTTGATTTGTTTAAATGAATGGAAGTTGAAGGGAGAAAAAGAGGAAAAATGGGTAAAGACAGGATTAGGAAAGAAAAGTGCACTCAGCATTTTATTCATCTGTCCCCTGTCTTTATAAATGTCTGTGTGTGTTGCAATGTGTATTTATCATGTTTGGCGGCTCTACTTTGATTCGACAAAGCTTCACATTTGATTTATTTCAACCAGGCGCAAACAGAGAGCAGACCACCATGAGGCCATGTCTTGCTGTGTGTTTACAGCAATATGCTCACAATTTCAGCAGCATTTATTCTGCAAGACCAATCAAAGCTGCCTTCCAAAGGATGCTGAGTGGGAAACACTTGTAACATGTGTACTGTAAACTATACAGTGTTTCAGCATTGACCCCCACTCAGCAGCCGCTCATCACAGACACGTAGAGTCTCATAAACATTACTAATGCAAAGGCATACAGGAAGCCAGATTTTTAAGAACTAAGGGATGTCAAGGTTTGACCAGCAAACTTATACATAAAAAGGAATTTTTTAAAAATTGCTTTTTTTTGGGGTTTTGTTTTGTTTTGGTTATTTTAGTCTTTTCTTGTCTTTGTTTTGCAGCATGAGCAGGGTTTAGTCTCTGATCAGCTAACACAAGAACACTTTTCTCTCTTTCCTTTCGTCATCTTTCCTGCTCAGTTCTTGCCTTTGAACGGGTCAGTGAGGGAGTCCAGAGATGTAACTGCTACCACTTGGAGACAAAAGATCAGTCTTCTCTCCGTAGAGAAGCAGCAGGTGATAGATTAGCTAGAACAAATTGGAACCATTTCTCTCCTGTGTCCCTGGTTCCTGTCAAGCAATGAGTTCTTAGAAATGTTGTCAGTTACTGTATACAAGCATGTGCCCCTCCGAACCATCCAGAACCTCTCTAATTCAAGTCAGATGGCATCAGAGGTATGTGTCATTGGCCTTACACAAAATTAGACTTTTTGTAACCGTGGGATTCAGTAGATACCCCTCAAAATATTATTGGCCCTTCTAAACACAGACATACACACATGCCCTTCACATATGGACCCTGTGTAATTGGACACATTGCCACCTGTGTCTGACACAGGCTTTCGGCTGTCAAGTGTCAAGCGTGAAAGTCAGCTAGAGAAATCAAAGGTGGAGTAAAAAAGAAAACAGTGTTTTGGTGGGTACACGCACACACACATATATCCAACACCAGGTTCAGAGTGGGGACGGCGTCATGCATGACCTCGCCAAAAAGGCACAGTAACCTGGGTAATAAGCATATTTGATCTCCCCCACCACTTTGTAGAGGCATATACATGTGTGTATGTGCCTCTGTCAGACCCTGATCTTCCACTTTCTCCAGTACTAATAGAGGCTGACACCTGAGAAGGGCCAGTCTATGATTCCTTGCAGCCTGTTCACATTAAGGCTTGTTCTTTAAAGGTATGTGAACACCAGCACCATGTCTCTCTGTCTGTAGACTTGGTGCTTGTCCTTCCTCTGAGACTCTCTAGCGTAAAATAGTCATTCATTTTATGACTAAAGTCAAAGTGTTCCTAATGAAAACATTTGTGCATGAGAGTCCCACTGCTGTTGAAGTCCTCACCCTGCACAATGATCAAAGTAAGACCACATTTCTTTCAATATGTTTTCTTCACTTTTAAAAGCTTCTTTGTTGATTCTACTAAAACATAATAGGCACACTTTAAACAGTGACATCGATATGCTTCCTTTACTTTACAGTGAATAAGCATAATCCCACAATGTTGCACCTGAATCCATAAATTCTGAATTTGCAGCTCGGTCTGTAAAACCTATAACCTATGTTTTTTTTCCTGTTGCGAGGTTTTAGTTTACTCCTTTTATATATTCATTGCCTTGAGAGAAAGATCAAATGGAGCACATTCCTACTGTATATTTGTCTTGCATCCATAGCACAAAAGGGAAAAAAAATAAAAATTGAATATCATCTTAGGAGTATTACTCAAATCTGTTCCACATATGGTTGTATTGAGCTACAATATGCTGGTATTAAGATTTAGTGAGTCATCTCTTGATGCTGCTTCCCTGCAGTAAAGATGTTCTCCCTCACTTGTTGAATAAACTTTGAGGGAGCGGTACAGATGCTGAGGCCCAGTTCATTTGCTGAGTCCTACATGGAGAGTTGACTTTGTGACCAATCAGGTTAAAATCCAGATTTAGCAGTGAAGTGATAAAGAAATATTTTTGTGACTAATCATGCAATACCTTGAATTTAGAAATGTATATTGTGTATGTTGAATATGTATTTAATATACAGAAATGGTCTTTTAATTTTGTCACCGTGCCTCTGACCTACAGTGTGTTGTCATGTAAGTCTGTAGGTTTTTGGTAATTAATACACTAGCTGCAACTGACTCCATAGTCTGTTTGATGAACCAATTTAAGCCTTTTAGCTTGGAATATAAAAGCAATTCAGTCTGTGTTCAGAATTATATTAATTTGTGTAATTAGCTGTATGTAGTGCCTGTAATTTAACAATATTAGTTGTGTCCCAACTAAATGTATAACCCTTAATGACTTTTAGGAGGTTTTTGTTATTATAAACATTACTCATTCAAGAAAATGTTCAATTGATAGCAAATCTTGAAAAATGTTAGAATTTTTAACAAGTTGGATCATTTGTAATCCTAGTCAGGGGAAATTCAGATGGAATAAAGGCAACGAATCAGTTACAATCACACCAGAGCTGGCTGGGTTGGAGCTTGGGATGAGTTTTTCAAGGTGGGGGCAAAAAGGAACATAGGGAGGGAGGACAAACTATAATCAGTAACAGGTCACCATGTGTTGAGAGCCAGGCAAGGCTCAGGCCCCTTCACTGGCCCTGAGTGGGTCATCAGAGACATCTTTATGTGATTACGGGGGGAGGGGCTCATTAGGTTGTAGGTTGAAAAAAAGAAAGATAAAGAAGGGTAAGGAAGAGAGGAGAAAAAGTATTAATGTAAAAGACAGAAGAAGCACATACATGGGCTACATGAAGGATAGGGGATCGAGTGAGAGGGTGAAAGACTATGGAAAGAGAACGGCAGAACCTGAGCAGTTGCATATGGGATATTTATTTCACCACTGGAAAGTTTCCTGGTGACAAGTCAAGTGGAAATGATAAGCTACATTGCACAGCAAATTCCACCTATCTTCCATCCAGTTCCTCTCTCTAGCTATCCTTCCATTTGACTATGTGCCTCACTTCCACTGGAAGACTGTGCACACAGCCTCTTAATGTTTGTGCGTGAGTGTGAGCATACTGATCTGCCATTCTTGGCAGTTCTCCAGTTCATGTCATCCAGTGCACCTACCTGGGCAGGAGGCAGACAGAAGGCATGAAACCCTTAAAAAGCCTCTGAACACTGGAGCCTTGATGAGACCATGAAAAACAGCTGCGCTTGTTTTCGGCCGCTTCCCTCTCCCCATCATCATGACCAAGTGGAAAAATGGGATAATGGAAGTGGTGTAAAACGGCATTGAGTTAATTCTTGTGTCTCAGTAAATTCCAGTCAAGTGTTTGAAGGCAGCAGTGCACCAGAGAGGGAGAGAGAGTTGGAACTGCAGAGAGCAATCTCTTGATTTATGTAGTTGGCATGAAGGAGATATTCTCCTCTGCTATTCCGCAGTGTCACGTTAGGATATTACAGTGAGACAGCCAGTAACTCTGTGTGTGTATGTGCGTTCATGAGGAGAAAGAGAGTGGACCCAGCTTTGCATGCCTGTTTATTGCATGCAAACATAGTGATTAGAGAAAGAGAGAAGAGCTCAAAGATTGATTTACAAGACACAGTACCATGTAGTTTCCCATGGGTTAGATAGCTTAAGATCTGTTCAGAGACACTGATAACCCCCAGATGGACTGTGACCAGTTTATGGTGGGTTACCAGATTTCAATGGTAGGTTTTAAAGAGCGAGGCCCCCAGCCAACAGTGAATTTATTCAATTTGTGTCCTCAGTTTGACATAATTTAAAAGGCACTGCTTTAGCATTGAAGAAATCTTTGTGAACAGTTTTTCACTAGATTGTTATGCATTCTTTCATTCATTCAAACTTTATTACAGAGTCGTGTTCCAATCATAAAAGGTTTACACAAAATACTAATTTCATATTCTCAAATACCAACAGAACATGCAGAACACCGAAAGATTAGGCATGACTGTGCGCTGTTGAGAGAAGAAGTTTTATTACCTTCCCAAAAGCTTTGCTCTTTCTACTTCCTGCTGGGATTTCTTCAACACTCAGCACTTCATAAATACTAGTCGGGATGAGCACAAGAGGCCCTCCCCTCTTTAAAAGTGGCTACTCAGAAGCAGCTCACAAAAGGAATTGTTTGTGAGGTTTTGTTGGCAGTGCAGTTTTATTAATGCGCTTTTATTTTCTGTTTTTCTTCCCCCTTCTCCATCTCTCATTTTTTCTTGCTATTTTCTTTTACTTTCCCTCTCCACAGCTGAGTTAAATGTTGAGCTATCACGCCCCCTGAAAATCAGTCCCACTTTGGCAAAGCTGGAGCAAGCCAAAGCCTACCTGAAGAAAGTTCTGCCAACCCATACGTGGGATACCTCCAGTAAAACACTGTCTGCTTCCTCCACGCCTCAATCGTCCCCGATGAAGACACCACTCAGGGCCTGTCCTGGTCGTTCGGACCCTCACCACCAGGCCTCAGCCCTTGGTAAAGCCAGCAGCATCAGGGCTCCAGCATTGTCCTTCCACAAGGTTTTTCTCCACACCGCACAGATTGTTGTTGTCATGGAAACAGAGGCCCATCCAAGGAAGCCCAGCATGACAGTATCGGTGTCAGGCATGACAGGGAGTCTGAACATAAAGCCAGGGCCAAGAATAGAAGGTGAGTAAAATGCAAACCTAAAACTGCAAATAAGTAAGTGAATGATCAAATAAACACGACTGAACATTTGTATTATACGCAAGAGTCATCTTAATTCTTTTATGGCTTTGTGTTAAGTGTATGAGCTGTAGTGCTCATACACTTAACACAAAGCCCCCCCCCCAATAAGTTTTAGCAGAGCTCACTGTGTAATTAGGTCTTTGACCTGAGTTACTCTTATGTTCTTCATTTGAAAAGGGAAAAAGTAGTAATTCGTAATGTGATTCATCTTTTTCTGCTGTATTTCAATATATGTACCACTTGTTTCAAGGAAATTCTTGAAACAAGTGGAGCTACATTGGAAACAACTGTAGTGACTTCACTCCATCTGGCAGATTTAGTCTTTTTTTTTTAAAGTAACCACAGATTTAGGCCTCAGTGATGCAGTGCTAGTAAGTGTACATGCTCCTTTATTTGTGGCGTGTCACTTGTCTGGTGCCCAAACTCACAACTTAATCCAACAGGAATCATTCCAGGCTCCTTGAAAATGAAATAGTTATACATCGATAAATATCGAACACAAAAATGTAGAACATGGGGAACAAATTGTTCTGTTTCATGATATTATGGAACCAATCAAAAGTGGACGTAAGCTCTATTCAGCGCACACCACAATTACATACGTTGTTCTCCCAGATTTAGAATTTTGTCAGTGCTGTCTGGCCAGGACTCTCTTCCAAAGAAGACCTTTGATCCAATGGGACTCTTTCCTGGTTAAATAAAGGTTATAATTAGGCTTGTAGCTGAGATAGAACCTGTCGGTCATGTGTGTAATCACAGGGTTTGGCAACACATTGCAGAAATATAAATTGATTATGATACTTCACAAAGGGTTGTCGTTTCTGATTATTTGACACTGTTACGCACTTACCCAAACTTTCCACTTCCCACCTTGCTTTATGATGTCTCAGCCAGTTTGGATGACCTTAGACTCTGTTTTTGACTCACAGTGGAGAAAGATCACGCACCAAACAGAAGTATTGCTTTCAGTATTATTTGGAAAATTTTGTGTTTTATTTTGTATGTGCTAGTAAAGCCATCTTCTGCCAATGTTTCTCAGTAAACTGTAAAGTGAGATATTTGAGTTGGTATTGGATCTCAAGTTGTTTTGGGACTGTGTGTGTTTGATTACATGGGTGTGTGTGTATTAGGACCCCAGCAAAATAAGATGTTTTCGTGTAATGCGTTCTGAGGGTGAGAGGATTGTTTTCATGTTAGAACCTAACCCTGCCTTCATCAACACTGACTGTTATCCAGGAGCCACCGCAGTGTTTCCATTATGCCAATCAGAACTGCTAATGCTAATGTAAATGAAAAAAGCTTCCAATTCTTCTGTGCCTCTGGTGTGAACCGGCGTGCTTTAACAAATGTTCAGCGATTTTTAGTTTGTTTTTCAGTTTTTGTTATTCCTTGGCATGTCGTTCAAATTGGACAGCTGATAGAAACAGACGGAAAAAAGAGAGTTTTGAGCTGACATACCACATGCAGTAGATATCAAGAAACACTTTGACTCATAACTTTGCAAGTAGATGGTTTATACCTCAGTGCCGCCGAGCAAAACATTCTTTGTTGACTGGGGTTCGAGGACAGAGCTGGAACATGTCTCAACTAAGTGCCTTCATCTGTTTAACAGATGTTGTTAATATAGGGTTACTTCAGATAAAATGATTGTCAAAAATGTTAATTAAAACCTCAAACAATTTGCACTTTGTTTACGCAAATCTGCATAACTGCACAATGACACAATACTCAGTCCTGTTTCCCTGCACTGATTTTCATCAGCTTTTAAGCTTTCATCCGTCTTTGATATGGTGACTTTGATAAACACAATTGAGTTTCAACTATATGTGTACAATGCAGTGAAAAAAAGAGCATAAACACAATCATGCTAATATGGAAACAAATATTCTCCCAATCGCTTTGCTTTAAAAATTCATTCTACTGTATAGAGCAGTCAGTCTCTTTAGTACTCATTAATACTTTCAAAGAGGTCTTTGATTTGTTTCAGTAAACACAAAAAATGAAGATTGATTGGCAGTGAAACAGAGCCACTACTACAGGCTGACGGAACGCAAATAAAACACTTGGGATCAGAACCACTGGAGTTTATTGACATCTACTGGATCATTCATCCTTAGTTTGGCTCCAAACTCTTTGAAACTTGGTGTGCAGCAGAAATTATGTCTGTCTGAAATACCTGGAAGTTTTAAGACCCTGATGTTTAATTTCTGTGCCTCCTTACTGAAGACACATTGACATCATCAGAACCTGGAAATTCTGACAGTAGAGAAATTTATCACCAAAGTTTGAAAAGATTTTAAAGCAGACTACAGTAGATGTGCTTCTGAATAACATTTATCCAGTTATCCAGTTTCTTTTTTGTTGTTGTTTTTGAGAACTTAAGCACCCATATAGATTGTGTCACAACAGGGAAAACCCTGAGGGCTTCTTCACATAGTGTTTCCAGATTTGTTGCCACTGAAAGGAGACAAACTATCTCCAATTACATGGACTGATCTCTGGTGACAATAGATGTATCTGCTGACTTTTAGCCTTAACTGCACCACCTTCATCACTCACCACTCTGATCCAAACCGAACCCCAGAAAATGGATACCATGGAATTTTCCAGAGATAAAGGTCAGGATTCCTGTTCACTAAGGTTTAGCCTTTGAGCTACCGCAATAAGTCAGGAGGAATTGCCCCACAGGGAATGGCTGTACATGAGATGTAAGACAGAAAAATTTAATCCTACTACTGCTACAGTGTGCATTGCTACAGTTACTGTTGTTGTTGCTGCTGCTGGTCCTCAGTGGCAGAGGGAGACGAATGGACCAAACCCTGAGCAGACCTCAAGTTGATGGCATTGTGCAAGGAGAAACAGGGGAGGAGAGAGAGTGATGTGAAAGACTCACAAGAGGGGTTAAAGAAATAGATGTAGAGAGAAAAATAAGAAGATGTAGTGAAAGAAACATGAGAGGTGATAAGAGTCTGAAAATAGCGCACATATAAGTTAAAAATAAAGTTGCAAAGGAAAGAATGCACAGAGGAAAGAGAATGGAAGGAGATATGCGGTAATATGGGACAGACGGGAAACAGAACACTTCAATGACTGATCGGTAAGTTGAGTCTCTTCTGTAGATGTCATTACAATCACCCCATCCCACCCTGTCTTCATCACCAAACATACGTTGCTGTCATCCATTCCCCATGCGTCCGAGGAACATCTGGGGCTCTGTACCTGGTCATAGCAGCCCCTCTCAACCAGGGGACAAGATGGAGAGAGGGGGGATTAGGTTGACAGTGAGGTGTGTTACCAGATCCTGTGTTAATGAAAAACAAGTGGAAGCCTGCATTCCTCTCTCCATCCATGGCTCACCACTCCCCAAGGTAGGGGGGCATTTATAGTTCAATGAAAGAAAAGAGGGAGACGGGCAAAAGAGAGAGAACAGATGTCTTAGGGTCCATGAAACAGGACCCTCCCTAATCTCTCAGCTCTCAGTCATACTGCCCATACAGTGCCCCTGATTTCCTATAAACACACGCACACACACACAGCCCCACCTGCACGCCAGCAGACTTTGTTACTATTACTACTGCGCACAATTTCTAAGCATACACACGCATGCAAGTCTTTCTCCTTGGTCCTTTCCCTATTTCTCATGGTGATTTACTTCAGTAAAATGTTAAAGCTAACTCAATTAATGAATGATTTGCAGTGAATTAGTAATTGAATTGTGTGAAAGAGAATGTCACTTGGGAAGGCGAGGGCTGAATTGTCCAGTTACCAACACATGCAGCTGCTCAGTCAAATGTATTTTGTAGTTATAGAGATTAAATGTAAACAGCATCCTTCATTGCAGGATCAGAGCTCATATTTTGATGAACATGGTTAGCTCCGGGTGTGGATCTTTGTGGAAACTTCTACCCTGACTGGTGGTTTAAAAAAAGTACTGTTAACCCTTTAGGTTTGCAAACCTGACAAGGACCTCTTCAGGCAGGTTATGTCTAGACACCATGCCATAACCTAAGAACCATTTATGATCACGCAAAACCTGCAAAATAACTAAATCCTCAGATCTTTCCTAGCAAAGGTTATACATTTATTTTAGATGAGCACTGAAGTCACTTACCTAATTCTCAGTATGTATACAGTGTAGCACCGGTAAAAGGTTTGATACACCTACTAATTCAAAATGAATGGATAGTTGTCTCTTGAATGGTTCTGCATATAATAATAGAAGAGGAGCGGGAAGCCATGAGGATTTGGATTACATTATAAAATAACCAAAATGAATATGAAGTTGTCCAAAAGACCCAAACTTTACCTAAAACCTAATAATTTGTCACGTTCATCAGATTTTGGTAAGGATGAATAGTTCATGTACACTTTTATCTTCTAATCTTTGTTCTGACGAGGAAATCATATTTAGAGTTGAATATTTAGAATTTAACGCATATCTGTCACACATATTTTATGTATGCATTGCAGCTGTCATTGAACCCATATGTAACTCATCAGCTCTCATCAGCTCATGTATTTGTAATGGCTTGGATGACACACAGCTTCCTACACTGCGCCATTTTGGCCGACAATGTCCCCTGCTACAAAACCAGTTTCCTCCAGTGTCCTATAGTGGTCTTGTGGTGAGTGAATAGCATACTTCTGTGGTGAGTGACAGTATATTACTTCTATTACTCTTACCATCCCAGAAGGTCTTCAGGGGCCTCTGCTAGTTATGTAATGACTCCTTTAGGTTTCTGCTAATTGATACCAGTACGTTGCAGGGTATAAATCAGCCAGGCAGTGGTCAGATAACGGCTGCCAGGGAGAAACCGACATGGTAAATCAGTCTCCGATCCTATCTAATCTTACCCGGGTGTTTGGCAGAGATGTCTTTCACTTTAGGAAGATTTCCACCCACCCTTTTTCCCACCACCCACGTGGTTCCTCAAGTGTATTACGTTGTATGTTAGCTTGCAGTGGATATGCGTGTGTACTTGATGACTGGTAGGCTACAATGGCAGCATTAGGCATACAGGTGTACGTTGTGTTTGTACGTTTAAAGCATGAATCCATACTGATACGTGTTCCTTGCTAAGGTCTTACTCAATCATTATCTAGTTGTTGCTTTTTCAGAGTTTGGACAGGAGTATAGATTGCTTGTTTTTATATGTGACCATGTCAACACATTTATTGTGCTGCCAAAGTAATGCTCTATAGTCAGGATATTGGATATAAATGTATAGTTTATTAAAATGAATGCGATATGATTTTGTCAAAAAATCCCTTTGCACAAACAGCTGTTTCCTTACGTCTACTGAAACAACACTCCTCAGACCAGCCTGTTTTAGGAGTGGGGAGCAGGGAAGTGAACAGCTTCTCACTCTACCTTGTACACCGCTATGCTCTTCTTGAGGTTGTGACCAATGGCTACTCCATCCCATGTAAACAGGATGTTGGTGAATACTAAGTTACTGCATTTTTTTTTTTTAAATTGGCTAGGGACACACTGTCATGTTGACTTTTGCATACAACCCACTGCAAGTGACTCAAGATTATGTCATACAGCATGTTTCAGTACTTTACATGTGATCAAAACCTGGACCGCTGTTGAGTACCTTGATTAAATCAATTCAAATATGATAAAGCTATTCCTCCATTCACATCAATAACACTCAAGCTCTCTCTCGTTTCATATAGATATAGTTAGAAAATGTTTACCACCCTAGGTTGAAAGTTATCGGTACCAGCAAACCATATTTTCTCATAAGTCATAATGGACCAAGCAGATGTACACAGCATAACTCATTACAATGCATGTGTGCCATTTATTAGTGTGTTTAAACATTTTGTATATAGATAGGTCCATATAAATTAGGACACTGACAGAAGTTTTTTTTCTTTTTTTTTTACCTGAATACTGAAACATATTCCAATTATAGTTATATAATGGACATGGACATAATGTGTAAACTCTCAGCTTTCATTTGAGGGTATCCACATTTGAATTGGATGAAGGGTTTATGAGTTTCAGCTCTTTAATATATGCCACCCTCTTTTTAAAGGGACCAAAAGTAATTGGACAATTGACTCAAAGGCTATTTCATGGGCAGGTGTATGCAATTCCTTCATTATGTCATTATCAATTAAGCAGATAAAAGGCCTGGAGTTGATTTGAGGTGTGGTGCTTGCATTTGGAAGATTTTGCTGTGAACAGACAACATGCGGTCAAAGGAGTTCTCTATGCAAGTGAAACCAGCCATCCTTAAGCTGCAAAAACAGAAGAAACCCATCTGAGAAATTGCTACAATATTAGAAGTAGTAAAGTTTGGTACATCCTGAGAAACAAAGAAAGAAAGAAAGCAACGCAAAAAGATCTGGATGTCCACAGAAGACAACAGTGGTGGATGATCGCAGAATCATTTCCATGGTGAAGATAAACCCCTTCACAACAGCCAACCAAGTTAACAAAACTCTCCAGGAGGTAGGCAAATCAATATCCAAGTCTACCATAAAGAGAAAACTGCATAAAAGTAAATACAGAAGGTTCACTGCAAGGTGCAAGCCACTCATAGGCCTCAAGAATAGAAAGCCTAGATTGGACTTCTAAAAGTCCATCTAGATGAAAACATCTAAAAAAGCCAGCAAAGCTCTGGAAAAACATTCTTTGGACAGATTAAACCAAGACCAACTTCAACCAGAATGATGGCAAGAAAAAAGTATGGAGAAGGCATGGAACAGCTCATGATCCAAGGCATACCACCTCATCTGTAAAACACAGCGGAGGCCGTGTGATGGCTTGGGCGTGCGTTGCTGCCAGTGACACTGGGACACTAGTGTTTATTGATGATGTGACACAGTACAGAAGCAGCCGAATGAATTCTGAGGTGTTCAGAGACATACTGTCTGCTCAAATCCAGCTAAATGCAGTCAAACTGATAGGGCAGCGTTTCATAATACAGATGGACAATGACCCAAAACATACAGCCAAAGCAACCCAGGAGTTTATTAAAGCAAGGAAGTGGAATATTCTTGAATGTTCAAGTCATTCACCTGATCTTAACCCAACTGAGCAAGCATTTCACTTGTTGAAGACTAAACTTCGGACAGAAACAAACAGCAACTGAAAGCTGCTGCACTAAAAGCCTGGCAGAGCATTAAAAAGGAAGGAAACCCAGCATCGGGTGATGTCCATGAGTTCAAGACTTCAGGCTGTCATTGCCAGCAAATGGTTTTCAACCAAGTATTAGAAATTACCGTAACATTTTATTCTCAGTTATTTGATTTTTTTCCAATTATTTTTGAGCCCCTGAAATGAAGGGATTGTGTTAAAAAAATGCCTCACATTTTTATTTTGTTGTTTCTTTTGTTCTTTTGTTTTTTTTGTTTCATTTAAAATTCATTGTGGTAATGTACAGAACCAAAATTAGAAAAAAGTTGTCTCTGTCCAGATATTCATGGACCTGACTGTATTAACATCTCCTAAATTACTGCACTTGGAGACCTACATCCATCATAAAAACATGCTAATAAAGTAATACAAGAAATTAGAAATTTAAAAAAAGAAGACCTTGCAAAAATATTGTATATGATATTATAATCTGAAGGGACCACTTAATTATATATTTTCAAACCAAGGGGGCTCAGAAAAGTGCCTGGTGTGTGTTCAGAATGTTTCAGCTGGTAATGACTCCAGACATCTAAAATTCTCTCAAGAACAGAAAAGGTTATTTTTCTCGCATGTCCCCTTTAAATTTCAAAATGGCTAAGTATGATATGATTGTAAAATATATAAAGGATAATTTAATTTCTCTGTATGCATGTGTTTATGTGTTTGCCTTGTAAGGTATCAAGTGATTATTTGATTATTTTTCCACTGGCTTCCAGCATTAATCATCCCCTGCACACAGCCATGTGCCTGCATCTCTTCCATTTTCTTCCCGTCATCAGCAACACACACTCTTTCTTATTCATTTTCCTTATGTATATTATTTATCATGCATCCCTATTCGTTTCATTCTCCATATCTGCATATGATACTTTTTACCTATGATATGTAAGAATATACAGCATGTGCTAAAGCCTGCCCCTTCTTCCAACAGTTTCTCAGGTTGCCATTTAGTTTTTTGCATTCCATCTGCTCCTCCTGCACAATCCAACAAGGTAATATCTTTGGGCTGTCTCCTGTCACATCTCTGGAGACAAACCTACAGAACCGTAATTTAGTCATACAAAAACAGAAGTAAAGAGAAAAGATGGAGAAATGTACCCCCTGACTATTTACTCAGCCTGGAAGGAAGAATGGGGTTTAAAAAAGAAAGGGATCTCCCCTCATTAAAACCACTCTCAATTAGGTTGATTGTTGAGAGGGCAGGCTGCTGCTGCTGGCTTTAAAACCAGGATGCTGCGGTCAGCTGAGCTGTAAATGACGCACAGTGAGACAGGAGAGAATGCTTTGATACTCATCGTGTGTGTGAGAATGTGCATGTGGGAGGATGTCTTTCCACTTGTTCACCTGGGTGTGATGGTTGAATATCTGCTGGATGCAGTCATTTGGCAGTACTTTTTTGTATGTACTTTCTGTATGTACTTACGTGTGTCTTCACTTAAATGTGCTTTTATATGCGTTTATGAAAGATTCTCAATTTAACAAGCTAGTTTGGGATTTCCCTTTTGGGCTGTTCACTAAATTTTAGCCATGAAAACATGCCCAATGTCCAAAGTCTAGTAAGTAATCTCTAAGAAATCTGTGCCGCAACACCAAAAGCAGGTAAAAGGCCAGTTTATATCAAGAATGTCTTTTCTGAGAAATGTGAGTCACCCATTGTTTATTCAGGCAAAGCCCTGTTTCACTGAATCACCCGTGTTGTATTAGTGCTCTTCAATGTTGGATTAGGTGTTCCTGAGTCAGTTTACTAAGTCTGGAAATATATTGTGTGTCATTTCATCATATCATAGTATCATAGTCCCTTTTTCTTTCACACTTTTTAGTCTTGTCTCTCACATGTTCCTACCGTCTTTGTCAGTATCTATTCATCTTCTCATTTATCACCTCCTTCCCTAGCTTCTCCATATTCCAGAACTTTTTTCACTGATTTTACCCCAAGTAACCCCCAAGCCCTGACAAGTCTGTCTTTCCTCAGTGAATTGAGATGCAGTTATGTCTGGAAATATCTGGATACTGTGGATAATGACAGTTTTTTTTTCTTGTCTCCCCATTTATCGAAACCTTTTCAGGTTTCAGTTATGAACTTGATATGGACATTAAGTGCAAACTAAGTATGCAAACAGAGGGTGCTCACATCCAAAGCAAAAGGAAGGGTTTAGGAATAAGAACTCTTTAGTATGTAGAGCCCTCTTCTTTTCAGCAGCTCAGATTGTAATTGGCCTTCTCCATACTTTTGTCTTTGTGTTATTCTTGTACGGGGTGACGTTTTTGATCTTTTTTTCAAAAAACTGACTTTGACCTTTTTGTTCTTGATACGTGTGAATGGCTTGTAGCTTGTGGTAAACCATCTGTATTAATTCTCCTGAAGTCCTCTCTTTTTTTGTATGCTTTGAAAAATGTATGATCTGCTTTCTCCCTGAAGAGAGATTTTCCCTGAGCTGGTTGTTGTGAGGGGGTTTTTCTTTTACATTGAAACAATCCTGTGATCATCTACCACTATCAGATTTCTGCATTGATCTTATTTTTATATGGTGTGATGAGTCATAAAGTAGAAGACTGCAGTTACAGTTTCCGATTGTACTTACAACTGGAAACCAAATAAAATGTGCCCGCTGTACAGTCAGGCCAGCTGAAAAGAGCATTTCTAGAGCAGAAGTTTGAAAGAGCACTTCTTATGGCATAAGATGTATAACAGAGGTTTTGCTGTAATAGTTTTAACTAACCAATTCAAGGAAGGGTTTCAGTCTACTCAGTTATGGTGCAAATGACGCTTGAGGTTGTCTTTATTTTAATTTAATTTTTTTCATTTATTACATTTTTTTTAGTTTTCTTACTGTACAACAAACAGTGTTGTACAATACATCTCTTGCTACATTACTTAATTTTTCAAAACATTTATCTCTTACTGTCTGTTTTTCCTCTGTGGTTCTGCCCTGTATTGTACTTCCAATATATTTGCTCTCCATGTGTTCATAGATGCAGCTCAAACTGCTTCTGTGCTGCTAAAGTTGAAAGATGTGCTGGTGAAAACAGGATTGAAGGACCGAAGCCATATACTGCTGGGACCATTTTCCTGTAGCAGTTCCCTGGAAGCTCGGTGGTGTCGGCACAGCGGCAGCCCTGGACCTGAGCCTGGCCCCCCTAAACTGCTGCTGGACCTGAAGGGAGGTCTGCTACAGGTTTGTGTACCTATGACTTCACTTAAACTCCCTCAATCATAAGATTTATTACCTAGCATGTCTACAGTTTGTTGAGGTTAAGGTTAGATCAGCGCCTCTGCACCTGGTTGGAAGTGAAGATGATTGAAAGTCTTGCTCAAGGACACCTAATGTATCAATAAGGTTGTTCCAGCTATAAAACCCCCTATTCACTAAGTGATCCCACTGCCTCCTAAAACGTCAGCTTAAATCTACGTAGTTTCCAAATTATAAATTACCATTAACAAATTAAAACTTACAAAATTCATTAACACACGAGCAGCTCATCACATTTTTAGTCCAACCGTCCATTTTATATACCCGCTTAATCTAACTCAGGGTTGCAGGGGAGCAGGAGCCTATCCCAGCTGTCATTGACAGGTTGCCAGTCCATCACAGGGCCACAGAGACAAATGAGTCCAACAACCAGTGACATAAGTGACATCTGCTGTTTACGGACTGAATATTATGGCTATTCAAGGTTATTTATAGGGTATGGGGGTTATCTTATGTCTGCCTTTTTATTTTCTATGAGAAATTACGAAATGTCCTCATTGAAAAGTCCCTTTTAAATGTGACAAACGGACCACATTATTTCTGATGTATTATTCCAGATCACATCCTCAGGGGGAACCCCCTCGCTTATGTTCAGTGGTTTCCTTAATGCTATTATTGCGTGCCCATTAACAGAAACATCACTTGCAACTCAACACTTAATATGTGATCGTACATTTCCCTCTGCAAATATTGGCGTTTGTGGTGTTTCAATCAAGTGTTGTACCAAAACCACCGGAATTCCTTCCGATTCCATTTGCTTGGGCTTCTCTTTCCAAAAACTTGGGGGGAAAAAAAATCCCCAAATTTTCCTGTTTTTAGAGTTTAGTCATAACCCACCCTTGCAATCTAGTGAGTGGCAGGAAAGCAGGCAGGCAGCTCCATGTGTGAAGAGTCTTTGACTCAGAGATTCCTAATCCTCAATCCAAACCCCAGGCAGACTCACTTTGATGGAGAACAGAAAGGGGAATGCCATGGTTAAGTGAGGAGAATGTAAAGTTGCATTGGGTAATACTTGTAAGGTTATGAACTAGTGATGACAGGGATAACCCTGGCCACTTTTTCTCTTGTTTCAGAAAAAAGTACAGTCATTTATGATGTAGGTATTTCTGCAGCAACAGGAAGTCTGTGTCATTGTGCAGCTTTTACTCATGCATGCCCTGTTTTTCAATCTTCCTTTCCTTACTTCCTATATATCTCCTTTATTCTTCCAAGCATACCTGCTGTACACAACTTGTTGAGTTATTTGCTGCTATCTTAGCCTATCTAGTTCTTCCAAAACAGGTCTTTTGGGGCCAGGAACATTTGAACTGCCTGATGCTGATGGAGGAGCATCTTCGTGCATACCTCAATCTCCAGAATGGGGATGCAGCTGATAGCTGTTCTACAGGCAAGGCCTGCCACACCCAGCCTCCTCCCTCTCCTGTTTCTCCCTCTCCTCGGACAGAGCACAGCTCAGATGACTTGCGCACTGGAAATTTTCAATACATTCAAGACTCAGGTGAACTTTTACTCGATGCACATTAACAACAAGAGATCATATTTAATACATATCAAGGTAAAACTTTGGCTACCTATCATTAATATCCCATTGAAAACGAGCTGATTGCTCTTTGGAACTTTCTCTCTTAGAACAGCATGTTACAGGATGAGCTGTATTGTAAAGAATTCAGAGTAAAATGATAATGCATAAACATGGATTTGTGTCTTACAAGTCCATAGCATAAATTAACCGTGGTTGCCTCTTCATCAGTTAATAGATTTGAGTTGGGTAAGCTAGAAAAATAATATTTTTGGCAAAGTAAGATGTCACTAAGATACTTATTTGCTTCAATCAAAGTCAGATCAAAGCCCTATGTGAAATTAAGTTTCATCGGACATGCCTGCCTGTTTCCACTCTGAGAAACATGGTGTTTATTCCCCCTCTTTGTGCCTTGTGTGTGCTGTCCTTTGTGTGCACACGCAGTCAGACACTCACGGCAATATACACAAAGGATCAAACTTCTCTCTGGCTGTAGACCAGCCATCCACTCTGTCAGCTGTGGTTGAGTCTTTGTTTGTTGTACTGTTTCACTGAGCTTTGATGCATCTAATATTCTGGCCGAGCTGGAGCACATACAGTAGTGAACTAGAACCAAGAGGACAGTCTGTCTGCAACATGTTGTCAACAGCCTGAGAAAACTTGGCCCCAGAGTGGCCTCCCAAGGCCTTACACAGGAACTGATGGAATAGATGGACAGAAGCGTAAATAAAAGATAATTGGGGGGGAAAAGATAGAGTCTCTGTCTCATTCTATCCAGGTTAAAGCAAATGCAGATGTCAGCAAAATCTCATAAAAATCCCTTTTTTTCTTATATCCACTTTTTGGCAAATAACAATATGATGATCCACTTCAAAAGGGTTCACTGCTTATCACAAACAGGAAAATTAGCCACAGACAGATTTTGTGTTTGCATCCCCAGGGAGCAGACAAAGCAGCAGTTCTCCACTCGACTTTATTCTGTCCTTTTTCCAAATAAACTTGAATCCCAAACAGCAGCTACAACACAAGTCAAACAACACTTAGAAGTTTAGATCCTGTGTTATTCAGCTGTTGCAGGTGCTTGGCACAGTTCAATCAATAGAAGTTTACTCAAAAGCAAAAATGTTTACTCGGCCACATTGTTTATGCACATTTTCTGACACATGTAAACATTAAAAAAACGCAGGAATGGGGCTTCTTTTTTTTCCCTTTTTTTTACATAACACTGTTTAGGAGTTTTCAGATTCCATCGTCCAAAAATCAAATGCTGTACTAAAGATGGATGCCATTGAAAATTATGTTACCACAAACGATCATTTTGATCATTTTAAAAGGGTCCATTTCAATTTTTTTGCTTCACAAACATCTGTGAAGATCAGCTTTGGGCTTTAAGCTTTAAACTGGATTGTTAATTAAATTTTGTTTGTCGTTGGGTTTTATGTGTTTTGGTTTCTTTTCAGCTATTTTGAAAGGAGCCAATTTTTTTTTAATTCTCTAACCCCCTTTTTTGTTTTTGTGTTTTGCTGTTGAGCTCAGCATAGGCTTTGCAGTTAAATGATTGGATTTAATCAATTATTACTGTCATGACTTTCACGTTATGTTTCTTTCAGGTTCGCAGAGACTACCAGGACCCCATGAAGTGGTATTTTACAGCGAAACAGAAGATAGCCCAGGGGTTATGCTCTGGAGATACCCTGAACCCCGTGTTCTCGCCTTTGTCAGGATAACACCTGTCCCTTTCAACACCACAGAAGATCCTGAGATCAGTACTGCTGACCTTGGAGATGTCCTACAGGTAGAAAGCGACACATTTATCACCAATAAAACTGTTATGTGCTCTCTTTCCTCTCTTCATTCAGATTTTCTTGTGTACTTTTATGCCAAAGCTCCAGGAAAGCTAAGGCTCAGTGAGTCAAGCAGCTGCATGTGTCATTGCATTGCATGAGCTGTATAGCCATCTGCTGTCAGGTAGGAGTCATAAGAAATGTAAGAGGAAAGGAGAATCCACACGTTTCTCTCACACCTCGCTACTTAACGTCACCTGCACCAAAAGAGAAGTAAACAGTTTTAGAACTGGGCTGTGTGCCATTGTGATTCCCTTGACATGAGTCATGTTACTGAATGACAGAGACCCCTGCTGTCCCTCCAAACATGTAATACATGTTCACACAGCTGTGGAAGTCATCTTGCATGCTCTGGTGTGAATAGCCAGGTGCCTTCAACCACAGATGAGGTTATATTTTGGCAGGCTGTTGCAGCTACCGAGCCTGCGGGGCTCAGTGGGGGACAGGACATCCTACTTTTCCTCCTATCACTCATCCAGTTTTCTTTCAATCCCCCGTCTCTCTGTCCAGAGGATAATTTTAAAGAAAAGATTTGTCCCAAGTTTTGTTCTACTGCAACCGCCTCCATATTCTCACTTTTTTTTTTCCTGAAGCAGAAATATGCTATTTTTAAGTAATATCATGACACTCTCATAGCAAGTCAGACTTTTTTTTTCTTTTAATCGCTGCCATGCATTAGGAATAGAATTTTTGGTGACAGAATGCTTCTTCTATGTATGAAAATAAGCTATAGACCAACTGAATATGTAAAGGAACAAACATTTCATGAATGTTAAAGTGATTCACAACAGAACTTTGTAAATACTGATTCATGCTTAGGACTGAATATTTTTCATGTCATATTACTAAAATTATTTATGACAAATGAATGCTTTAATAATATGTTATTGCATTTTCCTGAAATTAGTAACAATCCCAATTTTATTACATTTTCAGATCATTTATAAGGAAATTTTAATTAGATTTTTTTTTGCACCTCCGATCTAGGTTATCTTCCTATCTTCCTCTTGCTTCTTTCCTCCTTCTGTAGCAGAGATTTCTCATCTCCCCATATCTCTCAGATTCTCGCCAACACCCCCACAATCTTTCCACCAACAGTGCAGATGTTCAATCTGTTTATGTGTGCCGGCCCAGGAGAGGCAAGATATTGGAAGGTGCTGCAGATGTCTGACTTTCAAGCGGGGCCCCACAGCTGTAGAATTTGCAAAGTGTAAAAAAGCCTGTAACTGATGTCATATATTGAGTTACAGTAGGGAATGGAGAGATCTGATGTGTTCGGAGGAGGGAGTGGTAGAAGAAGATATTTTGATAGACAGTTGGGGAAAAAGAGGTTGGTTAATGTGAGTAGAGTAACAGGAAGGAGGAGTGCTAAACAGAACAATTGAGTGAGAGGAGGTCAGGAGTTGCAGAGATATGATGTCTTCTGTAATGCTTTCAGAAGCTCCTGTATCTATGTGAAACTACATTTTACCTAGTCCAAGTAAAAGAAAGGTGATTATTTATGATATGATGAAATGAGAGGCAGATGAAATGAGACCATATGTCTTTTCTGGCTGGAGATATTGTGCACAGGTATTTCATCACACACAAAAACTACAGTGGGAGATAAATCACATTCACACTATTAATACGTAGTGCAGTCTGTCATAAAAGAATTGAACCATGATACCTTATGACCGTGAGGAGATGGTTGGTTATATGCCCACAAAAGCTCTCGTCTGTGACTGCAGATGAGGGTTACCCTGGCTAATCAATATGTATAAGTCTGCATTTACAGAGTAGGAGTTGATTAACATGTGGTTTTCACTTCCTTCTTTTTTTTTTAATGGTCCCAACTTATGTTACCAGTTTGTTCAAAAGAATCAGGTAAGGAGGGTGTCACAACTATATTGGTGAAAGGCTGACGCTCCTAGCACAAAACTATTCCTCAAACGTCCGTATGTAGAAATTAGACACCTTTTCTGTAGTCTTTAGAGCACGCCAAAAAAGGTTAGTAATGCAATAGCTGTGCAACATTTCTTATTTCATTGAGAGACTTGGACTCACAAATGTGCCAATGATAGGTCAGAAGTTAGTCTGATGACTTCCTTATTCTGCTGCTTGTGTTATTGTGGCATCCATGTAAATGTCATGACCCTGCTGGCAATAGGACTTGTTTGTTATAGTGTTAACATGACTTAAAGTCATGTTTCTTAAGCTGATTTTAATCCAATTTCAAAACCTTCACTGAAGGATTTGTTTAACAAGCTAAAAACAGTATAATCTGTCATGGAGTTAAATGAGATCAAAAAGATTTAAGCCTGCTGTGTGAGAGGGTGAGGTTGATGAGGGTAATTTTCTCTAAACCTCAGATAAGTCACTGAAATCCCAAATTTAATTTATTTCAGCCTGTGATTATGCAGTGATTATGAATGACCCCTTATACCAAAAAGAGTCCACCTCGAAAGAATAGAAATGCAGCCATAAAATTCCACAACACTGCTGTGGCACAGTTTCATTTATTTTATATCAAGACTGTGCAGAACGAGAGAGAGAGAGAGAGAGCTGGACAGAGATGGAAGACACTCATAATTTCTCAGGCCTCTAAAATTACCATGTGGCCATGCAGAGATGGAGGCTGATGGATTTTGAGAAATGGAAAGTGAGAGGCATAAAGAAAGAAAAGGAATACGCAGGAAGGAGAGAGCGATAGTTGGTAGTTAGCTATCTGCTCATACTTCCCCTCCTTTTAGGCAGGAATGTTTCATGTGGCAACAGGTGGATGGAGAGGGGTTGCATGTAAACAAAATAAGAGTAGACTTTCTCCTAATTTCTTCTTCTCGCCACTCCTAACTCTTCCTCACTCATCATTCTCTTTTTGTCATTCCCCAACCTCTCCTTTCTCTCAACCCCACTTAATAGAGGAGTTGGAAAGTGGGGGCTCTTGCTCTGAGCCTTGCTGCTCCCTTGTCCCCAGAGCAGATCATATTAACATTTTATAAAATCAAGATTTCCTGCATTTAAATAGTTGTGGTTTCCCAACTGGTTCCAGTATCTCAAAGGGGGAATTCAAATCTCCTTCCATTACTCAAAGTCAAATTTTTGCCCGTGCTGTTTTTACATACAGTAAAAAGGGAGCAGTGTCATAGTGTAGGGTTTTGGGGAGCAGCTGAAAAACAAACGATCCCTGATGGAGCATCCACAGGTTCCCACCTGTGTAGTGATGAAGGGGAAGAAGGGGGGAGGATGATGACTCATTCTCACCTTCTTACCGCCGTGTGGTCCAGTCTTCTGAATCACAAGTAGGTGTTCTTATTGCTCTTCCTCTGTCCCTCTTTTTTTTGTCGTGCCTTCCTTTTTGCCTCCCTGTGGGGATTCTGAAGCCTGAGAAACATAAAGTAAACACAGAGGCTATGATTCACCCTGACCCCTAGCTCAGAGGAGCTGGAGAAGGAGATACGATATGTTAAAGCAGAGAGCAAAAACCTGTCTTCACACATATTGTAAAGCACACGCAACACATTCTGTTCTCATTCACATGCTTTTTACCATCACCAACTTTTCTCTGTGTGCAAAACTGTTAATGCAATCATCCACTCACTGTTTGAGGAAATTTCAAAGTTGCTCCAACTTTTTCAGTCAAACAGCACGCCATCTGCTCCCCTGCTGTTGCTTTCGTGCATCACAATGTGGGATCGCCTTTCATGTCCCAGCAGGGCCCTGTTGCCACTGAGGCCCTGCTGGCCTGCGACTGATATCATAAAAGTTCTGTGGCCTGAGATGATCCGGCAACCTTCAGCTGTTTTTTCTGTCATTGCTGTTTTTATGAGAAGTACAGTTCTACCATCACTTTCATGTCCAAGATGCTCCTTTTTTTTTCTTTTGATTATTATATATTTTTTAGTGGATATGGACTTTTTATCCAATTAGTAGAAATATGTAACCTTTTGTAGGAAGTTACAATCTAATGGGATCTTCTGGGATATTTCACTTGAGAGCAAAACCTTGAATCAGAAAGAACGAGATGGTAACATAGCCAAAATAACTATTATTTAATGGGACAGTGCTCAAGCAGACCTGCATTAGTCACAGCTAATGCACTGTAAAAATAAAAGACTGTCCATGTGGTTAATTTGATCTGGAGTTTCTACACCTCATCCACCAAAAACTTTAGTCCTTTTAAAGTTTGGCTTTAAGGAGGAAAAACAAAACAAAAAAAGTTAGCTTGAAGATCTCAGCATGGGCTTATTCCTGATTTTCCACACTGATTAATGTTAACATATATTAGCCCACCTGAGACAGTGTAGTGGGAGTCATTTTCAGAGCAATTTTCATTACATCTCTTGAATAAACATTTGCTCAAGCCGATGTCGATTCAATTTGTCTCCTGGCTGATAAGAGGTAGCTAGCTGTGGAATTTTTCTATGTATAGGCATTGGTGAAATAACAGAACACCTAATAGTAGTGTTGATATTGTTAATGAAAGTAATGGCACACAAGGCTGTAGATGTCAGCAGCACAGTTTCAAAGTGAGCTGAGGGACTCTTCAGTTGCAGAGACATATTTGAAATTTTGCAGCAATCACACTTTGGTTGGACACGGAAATTGAAATAATTTCTTTGTGTTGTGCCTTTGCTTTAGCGTGCCTAAAATTAAACTTTTGAGAAATCACAATACTTCAAAAGACCCAGAAAGCAAATCCAAGCAGAATAGTAGCCTGTAGTTTGTCCTAAACAGAGCTGGGTGTCAGGAATGAAAATGGAAATAAGATTTATGTGGGCTGCTAACATTTCTTAATGTAAAAATATTTGTAAACACTTTGATATATTTAACTACTTGAAAAATCCTCAACATGGTTTTCAAGGCCTTTGAACCACCCCCAAAATGAAAACCAAAATATTTTTCTTGACTGATATTTTGCCCAAGGTCTAGCTGCTAGGCCTTCTTTGTTGAATGCTTGAAGAAAACACAGATTGGACCCATCCAGCCGAGGGAATGTAAGCTATTCAGGCTTCCATATTGTTTTTCAGATAAGGTACACACACAATCAGGCCGAGGAAATTGACACTGCTCATACCATATCTTGCACTTACATACAAACGCACACCTGTGTATACACATATGTTTACCTTCATCTTTCATGTAATTAGAGCAGTCCTCCCCCTGAATACACACACAATCCATTTGACATATAAACAGGTGCCATCACCTCCAAAAAGCATGTGCCAAACATCCAACTCAGCATACAAAGAAAAAGCTTTTATTTTTTCCTCTCTTACGTCACTCTCGCATTTTTTAAAAGTTATCAACTTCATCTCAACTTTCTTCCCAGACCAGAACTACAAGTTGAAGGGAACATGAGACCTATTCAACCATCCAAATGTATTTCACTGTACTATATATGGGTCTCAAGTATCCAGTTCTGCATGTTGTCATGCGTATTGAATATCACAGTTGGAAAAAAGAGCATGCTGGATGTTTTAGCAATGCGGTTCTGGGAATTCTCAATAAGGATTCTGTGAGTTTCCGCTCTAGTGGCACAGTGTTGGGATTGCGGGTGCACAACTCTGTCAGGTACAATTATGAGAAGTTGATTCCAGGAAAACCTGTGTGACATTTCATACATGATGTAAGCTACGGTTACCTCATTAATTTCTCTGCACCAGTACATTCTAACAAATGTGAATGTACGGATGTATCCGCGCACACACACAACGCTCCCACACACAAACTGGCTGACATTCCCAAGAGTTTGGAAATAGTTGAAGGAGCTCTATACCCGTGTTGGACAATTCACTCGCTAACCCACAGACACACACACACACACATTCACGTCTCACTACATGGCATTTTTCAGGTGTGCTCTAGAGAGGGCTCTGCCACAACTGATCCATTAGTTGCTGAATTTTGCAGGTGGTCAAGGGAACCCGAGAGCCTGGTTTAGTTCACACAGGAGCACCAGGCACATTTGTGTTAATTTTGGCACAGAGCACTACGAGTCATTACTGCAATGATTCTTAAAAGGAAAACATTCTCATAACCTGTTTTTATTCAGTGTGAGAAATGACCACAGAACATGAATGCTCGTGACTGTTGTACAGTTATCTGGTATTTAGGCTGTAGTTATGCATTATTCTTGAGGAGATATTTCTTTTTCAT
This sequence comes from Leuresthes tenuis, assembly GCF_036924035.1. Classification (NCBI taxonomy): domain Eukaryota; kingdom Metazoa; phylum Chordata; class Actinopteri; order Atheriniformes; family Atherinopsidae; genus Leuresthes; species Leuresthes tenuis. The sequence continues at coordinate 29,996,913 of NW_027325364.1, forward strand.
TTTCTTGCTATGTTTGTGGTTTGCTCTTGAAAAGCTTTCATTTTTCACCACTTAAATGAGAAATTTGCTTTTGCCTGAATTGGGTAAAAATCAATCAAGTCAAATCAAGTGTTTTTCCCTCTCTAAGGCAGGGATTACCTTTGTATTGTAAGGATCAGTAAAGTATCAGAGTTTTATCAGCAGAGCACTGCAGCTGTTTAATATTTAATGTGTAACAGGGGGATCCACAAAACTGTTGTACCTTGTTTAGCACAATCTAACAATAATCCTACAGCTGATGAGTTATCTGGGTTACGCTGGTCTTTTTGTTCGCACCAGAGAATTAAATCTGTGTGGATGAAAAGTGTGGGATGAAAATGCATTTAAGAGAAATTTGCCTTTATTGAACCAAAGCCACTGGGTATGAAGAAGAATGGCTGTGTTCAAAGAATATCAGTCATTTGGCCTCCTGCTGGTGAATAATCAAATTTGTTCCACAATACTAACTTTATGAAATAATGGTTGGGTAGAATCTTTGTTCAACAAATGAGTTTTTTCTACAACTCTTGTGGACTAAGAAAAAGTTGTGCTGGGTCTTTGGCTCCTTGTGAAGCCATTGTCAAAGGCATTTCCTCACGGTCTGTGTGTCATCTGTATAATTTGTTTTTGGTGGTTTTCAGCAGAGACTAGCTTACTGTATGGAAAAAAGGGAAGAGAAAAAGGATGGTAATACATCCTGATTTAGTGATCACATGTTCTGTACTTATTATAAGCAATGGTATTTTATCATTATGAAACAAATATTTTTAACAGTAGGAAAACTCATTCATATTTTTGTTCAGCAAAAAAAAAAAATAGTTCAGATACACTGAATATTAAAACCTTATAAAAGATGTATCACTCTTTCAGGTACCATGCTGTCTGGAATACTGGGATGAGCTTCAGCAGGCCTTTGTTCCATACCGCGAGTTCAGCCTGTCAGAAAGCTGCGCCTGCCAGCTGCAGCTGCCCAGCCTCAGCCTCACCGATCAGCAGAAGGAGATGGTGGCCTCAGACCTCTGGAGGATTGTACTCAATAATAACGGAGAGGGAGGAGATGAACAGAGGTGTGGAAAAATTCTGCATTGTACCGCGTTATGTTTCTTTGTTCTTGTAGGTATCTGTAGCTGCTGTAGTCACATATAAACTAGCAAGGCCAACAGAGCATGTTAATATCTGCGCACAAGTACCGTATGTGTGTGGATTTATGGACTTTGTGCTGTCCTCTGTGAGGACAAGTTGAGGGAGAGTGCTCTCAGACCACTGAACACAAAAAACTAGAATGTGTCCCTCGCCCCACATCTGGTGTGCAGGAGCAGGGAGCGGGCTTGGAAGGCGTTCAGATCGGCCTAATGAGATTTCCCAGCACACCAAGTGCCTGTCAGGGCCCATCCGGATTCCTTCGTGCTTACCTTGAGTGTATCTAATCGAGGGGAAGCTCTCGGGAAGCAAAAGGAATAAAGCCCCCTATGGGCTGGCTCGTAAGCTTGGATGGGATGGTTTGGACCAAACAGTGTCACACCTCATGGAGCATGCTTTTACTCCTTTCTTTTTGCTACCACTGCTTCCTCTCTTTACCTCCCTTATGTCTCACCCAACCTTCTGTTATGTCTTTTTTCTCATTCCTTCATCATCTTACTTCACTCTCTTTTTTTCTTTCTCTCCCATTTTTACTTCCTTTTGGGATTTGGGGATCTCTTTGTGTAAGAGAATTGCCAAGCCCACAAGCTGAGTGGTTTACATAGATCCAGAAAAGGAGAACAGGAGGAATAAGAAAACATGTAAGAGAGGAAACCGAAAGAAAGCTCCCCAAGACCAGATACTGTATAAAGAAAAATATACATCTGCATTTCATTACAATCATACTCCAAACATTGTATTTCTTTTATGTTTAAATTATTTGTCTTTTTTTTATCAAAATTGATTCCCTTCTCCTTACACACACATTTCATCTGCCATACTTTAGTTTCCACTAGAAAAATTACTTGGCTGCTATGCCAACTGGAAGTAATGAAAATTGTCAACATATGATGCTTATCTTTTTAAAGGGAACACTGCTGCACCAGCATTTCTCAGGTCTTTAGAGTTTCCTGTTGGAGTTTTTATTGGTAGATCATGGTTGGAGCAAATTGTAGAGCAAACGGTCATTCATTTCAATTACCTCCCATTCAACATCATTAACCATGACATGCAATTAATGTCCACCGAGGGGTTCTCCTGGAAACTGTGGGCATAATAGTGTACCTAATAGCTCAGGACAGTGAGGAGGCCTTCTCCATATAATGTCTCCTTTCATTCCAAATAGTTTATCTGAATAATGATGTGGTGTGGTGCTGCTTTCACTGTGGATTTTTCTGTGAAGATGCACGATTTGGATAAGAGACGAAATCACTGACCTACAAATGAGAGTCAGGCTGTTGTTATTCGTGTCTGTATTTTTTGTGGTCAGTATTAAATTTGGGCCAGTGGTTTTGATATTATGAAATAAAGTTTGAGGGGAAAACAAAACTCTAAATACTGAATCACAGTTTCGTATTTGGAATGTTTCTCCACTATTATTTTTACATGAACTAATGTAATCAGTTTGCTGTTTCCTCTATTTCTTAGCACTGGTAGTGCCTTACACAGATTTTTGTAAATATTATTAGCTGTCGTCTGAATCTTCTCTGCTCCTCCAGTTCAGATAGTGAGTGTGGGTCACAGCTGCACTGCGACCAGTTGGTGTCCCCAATTGCATTGGCAGCCTGCACCCGTGTGGACTCTTGTTTTGCACCTTGGTTTGTCCCCTCTCTGGGTGTGTCCCTACAACTTGCACGGCTGGAAGTTCATCTCTGCCACCACCTTGAACAGCTGGGCACAGGTAGGACAGAGTATATCTCATTACAAAGTCTTGTTCAAACTGAATAGCGTTGGGTTTGTTAAAAGGGATTGTCTGCTATTGAAAGTGACTTTAAAATTACTCTTGATTTATTAATCTGGTAAACAGCCTTTTCTTGCTTTAATACTATCATAGACAGGACTTATTCTTATTGGCATCTAATTCACCTCTCATTTGTACATTTCGCATTTGTTTTTAAATTGATATATTTCATGTTTGTTTCTTCTCCTTTAAAGCAGTAAAGATCCACTGTGTGTAAAAAAGAAACAAAAAAAACATATGGGTTATGTTGACTTAGACCCATGTGACCCTCTCAGATGATAGTTACCGTAAATTTTGGACTATAAGCCGCTACTTTTTGTCCAGGCTTTGAGCGCCACGGCTTATAATACAGTGCAGCTAATGTTTTTTTTTCTTTTTTTTCATGCCGTCAAAAACATTTTGCCTCGTAACATTAAACCAATAAAATTAACGAATAGTTCACAGTGGTCCAATGAAATTGTACAATAACACACTTACACTACTAAATTATTGTAAATCGGTCATTTGTACTCACCCTCAACATGGAAAACAAACGAAGAGATGCATGCAGCTTTTAAATTGAAGGCGATCAATGACTTTTCCTTGTAGGCTACTGTCTTTTTTTTTTTACCAGCCATGTTACAGGCACTATTAAAAAAAAACATTTGCAGCATGTATTTGTTTATGTTCCCATACGCATTTAATTAAAAGCTTAAAAATCCTAACGTGAATCCCATCTCATATTATAATGTGGACACCCACGGCTTATAATCCGGTGCAGCCTATACAAGTACAAAATGGATTTTCTTTTTAAAATTAGAGGTTGCGGCTTATATTCAGGTGTGCTCCATAGCCCGGAATTTACAGTATTCATTTTTTAGAGTGTATGTTGTTTTTGACCATCAGTATTGAATGTTGACATTTTTTGTATGTTCAAAATGTATTTTAGTACATATATGTGTCAATCTTCCAGTTCCATCTGGGAAACTTCATCCCTTCCTGCCTGACAGGAAGTTACCTCAGGAACAGGAGTTCATGGTGATTGGTACCCAGGTGCCCCAGGTTTTCTTGCGCCAGTGGAACAGTGGACCACGTCATTGTCAGGAGATCAGCTTTTCCACCCAGCTAGACTCCAAACTGCTGGAGTACCGAAACCTAACACACCTTCAGCTTCTTCAGTCTTGTGTGCTACAGGTAGAGCTCAGCACATTTTATATCTGCGGTGATATTCTAATTCAGAGCATTGATCAGAATTAAATTAAGATATTTTTTAATTTATGATTTTATTTTATGTGTGTTATAGGGCCAGGCCACAATCACCAGTGCGCCCCAGAAAACCTCTTTTGATGTGAATGTGTTTGTGGACCCGGTGCTCCTCAATATTGGCCAGTATGCCATCCACACCATGGACACTGCCCTGCTCAGCTGGCAGCAGGTAATAGAAACTTTATCTTGACCGTAACACTTTTTATTTTTAACCAAAAGATATATAACAAAGATCAACTAAGGACGTGCTAGTATCAGAAGTAAACTAGTTGAGTTTTTTATCTATAAAGGTTACCTCCAGGCAACTTTTCCCTGCAGCATGAGGAAGTGTATTTGAAATGGCCAAAGAATCAGGTGATATGGTTATTTGGGTTTTTAAGTATTGGAGGACACTTTGTTCACTTCTATATTTAAATTGTGGGACACATTCAGACATTTAGGGAAACTAGGGATTTTCCCTGATATTTAATCTCTTACACCTGTACATGTGAACTCCATGTAGCACCCAGGGCTTGTAAATTTGCAAAGGAAATCTATAGAAAAATGTTGCACATTCAGAAAATATGCTGGGAGACTGCCCTTTGTCCCAGATGAAGTATCAGCTAAACAAACTAACAAAGTGGATTTCATGAGAATGGTTTTGGTTGCATGCCAGCTGTAATAAAATTTTCAGAATGAAACTGTATTTCTGTTTGGTTTCAATTCTGACTAGGGATACTGGTGCTGTGGTCCTCATCATCTCTCAGTTCTCAGCTCTCAGCACTGCTCCTGGTAGCCAGAATCTTAGTGTGTGAAGTGATGCCCATGAAAACATGATAAAAGTTGAGTGGTGACACCTGCCAAGACTTCATCTGGCCCTCGCTCCCCACCCTTTTGTCTATTCAGCATATACACACGCTCGTCTCTATGGCTTTGTGTGCCATACCATGGCTCTGCTCAGCTCAGCTGTGCTGACTCATATACTGGCCTCTCGAGACATGAGGTTCTCCCATGATTTTACATGCATGCAGCAACTCCCTGTCAGGTGAAAGAAATAATCAATGTTTTTCTAGGAATAGCTGTGGGTTTTTTACTAGTGGAAAAAAAAAACTAAACAAGCTGTATAAAATACCCTATTGCATGTTATTTTGGCTTGCAGTTTAATACCTTTGCTTTCACTCAGTGGCATCACTGACTCTTAACTCGCCTTGTTTGATGATTGGTCACATTTGCTACTTCGCGCTGTTGCTTGTTCCCTTGTGTTCCCTATTTATGCTGGTTATTTTTGTCATAAATAAGGCTTCAGAGTGTCTGAGATGTTTTAATGAAAGGTCGTATTGCAGCTTTATTGGTTTGTTTGGAGCATTTTGGTGTTCATGGAGGGCTTTACACAACATGAGAAACATAAAATCTATGTTGCTGTCAGACACACCTCTTTTGACACTGTTACATTCATCTTTTTGAATGATACGCTGGCTCAGTGAATTTAGCTCCTCACCATCATGCCTCATGACCTAAACTGTAGGGGTCTGTTTATCTGTTTCTTTCCAGAGACACCACCCGTTTTTTTGGGGACTGTCATCTCCCCACTTGTTCTTTTTATCATCAGAGTTGGGACTTGCACATAAAATTCCAACAATGCAGCACCTTTCCACAGGGCTAGGTTTATGTGTTCATTTGTGCTTTAGAATGTAACTGTGATAAAAACCGTCAGTAGATTATACTTTTTATTGTGAGTTGAGCAGTTGGTGAGTTTCCATGTTCAAATGCTGTAAACAGAAGCAGATTATTCTGGCTTTAAGGCCATAACATACCATGTGTAATCACACCACACTTATTTCAACTCCACAAGCTGCGTACTCCTGTTCATTTATGTCAGATTAAGGTATAAATCAGCTGTATTGTCCAGCCATCACTTCACAAAATACTATTGGAAAATGCACCATAGTTAGAAAGTAAATTTGCATTTGTCCATGGTAGGTTTGGAAAAAGAAATAAAGAGAAGTCAAGTACAACAGGCAAATTCTTTAGGATAAAACATTTTGATTGGGTTTTTTGATCGGGGGTTGGTCTTCTCTGAAACCAAATGAGCCATACAAGGCTTCCACTCAGCACTAAATTTTGCACCATAGCAATGGACGTAAAGAGCCAATCGTTTAAAGTATGGGTCTTTAACCTGGGAGCAGATTACATTTCACACACACCAATGCACACATTGTCATACATGCTGTAGAAAGACTTGTGCTAAACTTAGTTGAAAATGTAATCAGTAATAGTCAGAGATGTTAACAAGCTCTCATCTTCCGCAACAGAAGGACATATGATTGTTTCAGTGATTCTCATATTTCCTGCTGTCAAGGCTGGCAGACAGGCCAGTAGAGATGTGGCCCGCAGCACTGAAGCACAGAGCAGATTCCTCAGCTATGGTACTACTGGAACCTCACAACTCAGCCATGGTCAAACCAGACCACTACAACCAGAGCAGCTAAAAAACTTCCAGTTGGATTGCAATAAATGCAAAGACTCTTATTAGTTCTGTATGTGATTTCAGTTGACACTCATTTAACAACACACAGTTCTTGGTTCCATAATGACATCATAAAGACTTTTCCAGCAGTTATAAGTGAGCACGTTTAATATTGTAGTTTCTCATTAATATTGACACAATATTATGTTTACTTTAAAACATGGAATATCCTCAAGAAAGAAAGCTCCCCTTCTATTCCTCGTCACTTTTGGTGTGCTTTTTAGTTCTAACCTTCAATTGAGTCCTCAGTAAGTTCTGGTATAGTGGAAAAAGATAGAGGTTATATAAAACTTCAATGTTTCACAATTTTGAGATCTCTGTTTAAATGATGAATTAAGTTAGTACTAAATAAGATTTTATTTTTTCTTCGTTGCCCTATTCTTGGACTCAATGGCCCCATATGGCCCCAACCTCAGCCCCCTACCACTCTAACCTCAGGCCCATGCCTCCATTTTCAACTCTAAGTCTCAGCACCATTCTCAGTATTTGCTCTCTTCAGCCCCTAACCCGAGGGAAGTGGCTTATGTGGAGAGCCACACAAAAGCCCAGTAGTATTTACACACTCTGCTTTCTCATAGAACAGTCACAGGCTGTTACATGTGCAACTGAGACAACAAGAATTTTGGAGAAAAAAAAAAGATTTGTCTATTCTTCCCATGTTTGAATAATTTTCTGCTTTCCATTGCAACCAGAAAGAAAGTGATCCAGTGATCAAGTTCCAGGTTGTAGCAGATGTGTGGGCGTGGGTCATGTGTTGAAGAATGTATTTCTGTTTGTAGATCTGAATAGTGTTTCATTGTGTCCATTTTGCAGGTCTCGTATAACCTTCACAGTGTCTTGTTTTATGTGTATGTCTTTTGAGTGGGTGTGATTATTTACAATCTGTTTTCCAGACATTTTACTGTACCTTTCCATTTATGTGTGCCATGCAGGTCTGGGTTAAAGTCTGTGAAATCTTGGGTAATAGTATCTTGGTAGATTAGGGAAATGGATACTTTGATGCCAAGTAGGACAGTGCCTGAAGAAGAAGCTGTCATCTTTTGTCCTTTAACGAGATTTATAGCTTAAATGTTTGAATATCTTTGTTTTAAGATTTGTCCATTTAAAACCCTACATACACAGAGAGTGATTTTGATTACAGGAGGAAGGTTTTCTGATGTGTGTATCGCATTGCCTTGTGAATTTGTGCAGAAAGACGATACTGTCAAAGAGTGGGCTTAGCAATGGCAGCAGGAAGTTTGTAAATCGCGGCGTCGCATTCAAAAGTGAGCACAGATAGTGTTCCACTATAAAACTGGAAGTGGATTTTAACTTGCTGTCACAGCTGTCCCATCCATTTTTTTTAACTCTCCCTACCTCTTTTGTACACACACATCTATCATCACAACTTTCTTTATATTGGTGTAAACTTTCCCATCCGTTTTCAATCACATCAACAACCCCAGGGCCCTGAACGTGCTTGGCAATCAGACTGAGCTTTTACTGCCAGCCTCTTTTAACCGTCAACCATCAACGCCCCCTGCCATTTAAAAGTATACAGCAGGCCGGGATCCCTCTTTGTTGGCGTAGTTGAGTAATTATTGAGAAGCAGTCTAAACTGCATTTGTGGGCATCAACAGTCAAGTAGGGGTGTGCAGAAAAAATCCCATCAGGGTCAATGGGCCTTTGGAAGGAGGTCAAGTAAAACTTGCACTTACGCCCATGTGCTCACTGTCAAACACATATGCACACACTATGCGGTGTTTCGAAATGTGTAGGAATTCTTGGATGCAGCAGATTGAACCCAACCTTCTCTCTCCCTTTCAAACCGGTGTTTTCAGAGGTAAAGCAGTGAACTCTTCTCTTTTGCATGCAAGGTTACATGTGGGTGGGCAACATCCATGTCTGACTTGAATGGCTTTCTGTAAGGCTTATTCAGTGAACCAGTACCTTAGGATTGGACTCCACCACATTGTTCTCTTCTGTTATGAACATTATATTGATGACTGTTAACCAAAATAATTATTTTTGTCGATGCTGGCCCTCTTTGTTACAAATATTAAGAATATGTTAGGACAAATCACGCACAAAGGTACTATTTTAAACGAGCTGATGTCTCAATGCCTGTTTTTTTACACAAAGATCAAAAAAGGGATATTGAATTATTTGATGGTTTGCTGAGGAGAGAAGTCAGCCTGAGAACTTTTAGGACCCTTACAAACGTGTGTGGACACCTGTACACACAATTGATATACTCTTATATTATAAATCTACAGTAAAAATATGTAGTTTTCTTTTTCTTTTATTCATATTGTTTCTTTATGTCACCTCTCCTCTTTATCTTTCTCTACAATTATTTATCTAGCCATGCTTTTTTATGTCTTCATCTCACCTCCCTGTTTTTTCTCAGAATGGAAACCCGGAGGCTGAGGAGCTGCTCTATAGCCATTATGTGATCTGTAATGACACCCACGAGACTCTGCGCTTTGGCCAGGTGGACACAGATGAAAACGTGTTGCTTGCTAGCCTCCACAGCCACCAGTATAGCTGGAGATCCCACAAGTCTGCTCAGGTAACACACACAAACACACATGCATTTGCCCAGAGATGGAGAAATAACTGATGACCCAAAGCCTTGTGGTTTTTAAACGCACACACATATGTGTGAACACATTTATATCACTTATTCACAACTTCAGAAGGCTCATTATTATTATATTCAGAAAGACAGGAATGGATCACTACCGTGCAGTGAGCCGTGGAAATATTTGGACAGTGATGATATGATTTTCTGAATTTGGCTCTGCTGTGCTATTACAGAATATTTCTAATAAAACTATTGAAAAATGGAGTTGGATTCTACAGTTGAAGCTTCTATTCAAGGGGTTAAATAAAAATATTGCATACAAAACTAGGAGTTCCATCATTTTAATGTGAGCTTATTTCCCCACAAATCACTGTAGGTTTAATATGCTTTCCTAAACAGCAAGAATAAAACTGTGTCAGTAAACTGTATATGATACGTACAGATAGATAGATAGATAGATAGATAGATAGATAGATAGATAGATAGATAGATAGATAGATAGATAGATAGATAGATAGATAGATAGATAGATAGATAGATAGATAGATAGATAGATAGATAGATAGATAGATAGATAGATAGATAGATAGATCGATCGATCTGTAGATTTTAGCGCAAGCATTCTGGAGCACGGACGTATGCATTCCTGAATTACACTCCTTGTGCATGTGTTGAAATGCTTACACACATAAATCCAATCACATTGAGTGGAAAATGCAAATTCACTCCACAGAGGCACACACACACTGTCATCAGTGTGCAGCCGCTATCAGTGTGTTCCTGTCAGCGTTCTCAGACAGTTCCCTGACAGCATTGTTAAATAAGATTGATTATATTTAACCCTTTGTGGTTTTGAGGTTGAGTGGAGGGTGGGCTGGTGATCCATGGCATATGTGTGTGTGTGTGTGTTTGGTGCGCACATGTTCCAGGACCCCCATGTGTTCCACAAGGAGTGTGAGAAAGTCAAGCTTGAGAAAAGACATGGCCATAATTGCTCACAGTAAGTCAGTAAGTCAAGTTGTATTAATCATCGACCATGGTTAATCTGTGCTCTTACCTCACTCTCACTCTCACTCACACACTTTGTGAGTGGCAGTCTGGCGTATCGGCACAGTGAATACCACATCGCGTTTTTGTAGTGAGTCAAAATGACCTCTGTATTTTCAAGGATATTTTGGATGAAAGATTGTCCAAGTGAGCCAGATGTCATCATAGATGAAGAATGTGATTCCAAGATGATTCTGTCATGTTTTATTCCATCATGTGTTTGTGCTATATGAAATATGTGTTCTTAAGATGAACAGGATTTGTGAAACTAGATAAATAAGAAATAGGACAACGTTGCCAAAAACATTCAACTGACTTTAAGCTTGATGATAAAAAGCCTGCCAATTTGTCCGCCTCAACAAATTGTAGCAAACACTCCTAATTACATTACGGGGTTATAAAAACAGTTACACTGATAAGAGAAAGGCTTGTATTTCTTTAATGGTTATGTGGGCCTGCAAGTGTGTTTTTTTTTTTTATACCTCTAACATTTAGTTTCCAGGCAGTGTCATGAATGGCTGTGCCATTTGCTCAATTTCCATGATATTGTGGAGTGTCTAAAACAACTATGATCGTCACAAGCTATTAGGCTTCAACACCCATTAGCCTTTGAACTCTGTTTTCCAGTTATTTTTCGAACCTCTCAAACTTGACATAACACTTGATTCTTTACTACTGCTCAATTGTACTGTCACTTCATATCTATATTTCTTTCTTTCCAAAACTCAGGGTAATTTAGTTCGCAAGGGGTATCTGTTCTGATCGATGTAGCCTTCACAACTATATTAAACATCAAATCAGAATACCCTGAGGTTGTAGCAGCCACAGTATTTGCAGTATGACTTATGGAATTCAAGTCTTTGATAATATTTGTATGACACTTGTTCTTTCTATTCTGAAACTTTTCCAGCTAGAAGACCTGTGCTCTGCCATTTTCCAAAGACAGTTCTTGTTCCCATTTTTTCTTTATAATGTCATCCTCTCTCTGTCCCCAATGCTGCAACCCTTCAAAGTGTATCAATAAACACTTTTATGTTTGCAAATCATGGTGCAATTGGCTCATACTATTGTACTATGCATAGAAATGTTGTTATTATAATTTCTTGCCATGTACTATAAGGGACCCACCAGATATAAGCCAAAACCCATCTCTGGCCTCACACCCTAAGCCTTAGTTTAGCAAACATAGCTGTACAACATCCCCTTGTTTTTGGCTCAGCTCAGGTCTCTCTTTAGTCCTAATGCCTCTGCTACATCAGCTCGATGACATCAGTAGACCTGGACAGTCTCTAGCATCCACACTGTTTTGGGGTCATACTTGAATATATATTTTTCTTAAGACCGTCCAAAAACCACACACATCTTTCCACTATTGTCCTTGTCTCTTTCTCAGTTCCTTGCAGCACAGCCCTCTGTTTATAGCCATGTTGACTGAGTTCATTAGCCTTCTTTATTGATGCCTACCCTCCGCCTGCCTATCCTCTCCTGTTCTGGACTCTTCCTAGAAGCCAACATTGTGTTTTTAATCTTAGTCGCACTCCAGTAAGTGCTGTCCTCGCATTTGTAATCATGGCTGTTCAGTCCCCCTAAAGCTTTGCTCCACATCTGGACCAGTCAGCTCAGTGATCATTAAGTCTCTTTTGGATTAATGGAGTCTCTTTACAGCCTTTTGTATCTTTTCCTCTTCTTACATTATCCAGTCTATGGTCATATTGCTCTGTAAGTAGCTCTGGTTTGACTCTTTATTGTAACATGACCCCACCTTCTTTAATTTTGCCCCTCTCGCCACCCCCAAACACATACACATATACGCACACATATATACTTTGAAGTATAGCCTCCCCTGGTGTTTATGGGCAATCTTGTCTTGTCTGTGAGGCCTAGGGCCTGTCGACAGGGCAGGCCATCAGCCTGTCCTCATGGTTCTGGTATGATGTGTGTCCCGGCTGATCTGTCCCCCAGGCAGTCACACACACTCACATAAGCCAGAGCTACTAATTTGCTGTTGTAAAGTAATCTATCCCTGTTTTTCTCTTGAACACCCTTGAGAACTCACTGGACATGAGATCATCTTGAAAGAAGGCAGATGGATAGAAAAGATAGACTGTGGAAATGAAGAATGAGAGATAGGGGGATAATAGAAAGGGGAAGGATATTGTTTAGCCTTATTTGAGAAAAAAACAAGTGGTCTTTTAAAAGGAAAACAAGCAAAAGATGAGCCATGAACACAGACTTTGGTGATGCACTAGCAAGGCATCAAGGAATCATCGATGAGTCATTTTTGCAAAGAGTAGATCCACTGTAGTCCTTCAATTCTAACACTTATCATAAAAACATAGATAGGAAAGAAAAAAATATCTTCTATGTGAACAGGCAGTATTTCACCTTGAGCTAAAGGGATACTGAAAATCCGGCGTTTGCTATCTGTTAGTTGATGTGTCTCTTTGTGAAAGAAGAGTGTAATTCTGACCCATCTAACCTTCATATACATATCTCTTATGATGCTGACCTACCTTTGAATATCAGTCACTTTAAAAAAAAAAACACTCCTTCTCACTGCTCCTCTGTTTCATCCCTTGACTTTCTGTACCACCCTGTTTCTACTGTCACTCACAACCACAGGACATATCAAATGGCCCAACTGAGCCAGTCACATCCTTCAAACCCGCTTTTGTCTAACATTTGAAAAAACGTCTTACACGCACTATGATCAAGTGTTTCCTTAGGCCTGGAGTTCATCAGACCTCTCTGTGTAGTCTTTCTTTCATGCTCAGCATACCTTCACACCCTTGTGGTTACCAGCTCATGTAAAAATGTTTAGAAATACATACAATTTTCTCCATTTTTAGTTCAATCATGGTAAACTAAATAAAAGGATTGCAATGACAGATTAATAAGTCTGTAAATAAAGACAGCATGATCGTCAGTGTAACTACGCACACTCTCTGTAATTACTCATACTTTATATCTCACACAAACACACTCTCCATCCCCACCCTCCTGTTTTCAGGGCTCTAGAGTGTGGTGTGGTGTGGATGGTTGAAATATCTGGCTGCTCGGTACAGGATGCAGCCTGGCTGATGGAAATCCTTGTGGTTAGTGTGGTTAGCAAGGAGATGGGTGTAAAAAGCCCCCTGGATTTGGGAAGGACTTTTTAAGTGCCTTCAAGGAATATTCTCAATTTAAATAAATTGTATTTTACTCCAGCAGCAGGCTTCTACAGTGGAGTTCTCCTTCTTTCTTTCTGAATCCTTCAGTGTCTGTGCCTGTGTTTGTTTGTGTGTCGTCTGATCCAAGTGTATGTGTTTGTGTGTGAGAGTTGGATTTGTGTTGTGTGCCCTTGTGGGTCCCAGGTGTGATGGGCTGGAGATAGTGACCAAAGCCATTAGTTTGTGGTTAGATTGGCCACATTGTTGGAAGCAGGGTTGACAGGCCGGTATTGGATATGAGAGTGTGTGTGTTTATTTTGTGTTGTGTGAAAGAGAAGAGTGAGAAACTATTTTTACACTGGTTGAAGCGGTCAGTATCAGATCTGTGTATGACTGTTTGTGTATTAGGAGCTGGGCTTAGTGAGTGTATCATGTTGCTTACTTGCCACAGCCTTATTCAAGTGTCTTGAACTTCAACGTTTACAGCTGGTAAGTATTTGTCCTTTTTGGTTTAGCCCTTATTATGTATCTGATCTTTTGTCTGATTCACTCATTACCTGGTGCTGATCGATTGTCTGAGACACACTGCCCTCAAGTGCAGTGGTTTATTTATACTGTTCGTTCAAGATGGAAGCTTCGTCTTCAGTAGTTTAGGCTGACTGGACGGTAAATTTTAGCCACAATCACTTAAATCTACTCATTGAATGATCATAGAAGAAGGAAAGAAAGAAGTTTCTGGGCATAACTGGTCACCGGTTTGATCCTTTCTTTTAAGGCGCACATGTTGTTGCATGTATTACCTTATTTTATAAAATGGTTGAGACATCAGAAAAGCTCAGGGTGTAGACTGTTGTTTGGCAGTGGTGTTATGTTGGCTACTTTCAGAGTTACGCTTTGGTTATAGTTTGTGTTAAAGTTGAAACTTATGTGTAAGGATATGAACTACTGGTGCCAGAAGAATGTGCTCCCTCGTCATTTTTAATCGTTCATCTGCATGGAACAGCACAGTTTTTATTCTGTATTGTCACATTATAAATCTTGTTTAAACATGTCTTATTAAAAAACATTGTGGTGGAAGAATAAAAACAGTCTCACCATAGTGAAGCCAACCCTGTCAAAACTTGTAAAATATATTGACTAAATGATTAAATGTGAAGATGTTTTATGCACTGATTATTTTTACATTTTGCATCTATGGAAACCAGATGCAAATTAAATGTGAAAATTTGAGTGTATCTTAAGGTGAGGTCACAGCCTTTTTCAGCTTTGCACAGTTCAAATTCCTGATTCAGCTTGCACAGTGGATGTCATATTGAGTTTGATCGACTTGGTCTTATTAATCAAAACTATCAAAACTAAACCCTTTAATAAACCCAGGGGTTAGACTAGCACGTCTGCTTGATGGATCAGTACGAATAGCATCCAGAAATCACCCTGTACGTCTCCTTATTTTACTCACTGATACTGAGCTGTGCCACCGGCTTGTTACAAGTTACAAGTCTTGAAAAATGACACAAACCCTGAGTACAGACCCTGACCGCCAGAGATGGTTATTAATGCCACTCAGAAACATTTCTTTATTTCTTGAAACTAGGGCACCTTTCCAATCAGTTTTGTACACATAGTGACATCATTTTCATCTCTCCGACACTCTTTGTACTCATGAGTACAGAAGTCACATTTACTTCTCGCACTCAGCTTTGTGCAGTGTGTGTCGTTGTCTTGAGCAAGTCTACACCACACCTCATCGAATACAAACACATTATTATTTTTTTAATCAAACTTAGAGGCAGGCAGTTGTTTTTTTGCTGCATTTTCTGTTGTTTGTACAGTGACTCTTCCTTTACATCCTAACCACTAAAGTATATTATACTTGTACAATATACTTTGTATACAAATTTCAATCTTGTCATTTACTTCTTGTTGCATGTTTCATTCAGTTTCTTGATACTTTTCATGGAAAATTTACAATCTTAAATCATTTTACTTTGTAAGGTCACATAACTTACACTTTTTTGTCTACATTTCTGCTTTCCCGAGCCACACATTGATTTGTAGCTGGACTCCCAGGGCACAAGGTTAATGATTCTCAAGTGTATCAGTTCAGTGGTCACGTTATCCAAAGGGTTAGTTTAGGTCTCTACACTCTCAGCCAGAACAAGCTTTAAGGTTAAAGTTTTAGTTTTTTTTTTAAGGAAATTGGCATGTAGTTTGCAGATTTAGTTTTATTTGTTTGTAGAAAAAGTCACTGGAGGAATAAAACATTTTCTCCCAGTACTGCATGGTGGGAGCAGCCTGATTAGTGATTAATGAAAAATGTCTCAAGAAGGTCAGATCCACAGTTTATCTTATATTAAATTTTATAAAATTTAAAAGACAATGTTTCTCCCTCGTACTGACCTACTATAAGATTCCATTACAATTTCTGATGAGAGCTGGACAACTACAGTCTTATTAACGTAACAGCATTTCACTAATTAAGTTTTTTTTCCATCTTTGCCGTCAAGTCACTGGTCTTAAAACTGCAAAACCCTGCATTGCAAGTTTAAACAGAAAAACAGTAACTTATTGGTGTCCACATGACAAAAGTATTGTTACTGTATACTTTAATTAACCATGCCCAAATTAGGATTTATTTAGCTGGAAGGAAAGTCCTAACAAGTTCACCAGCTCTTTTTGAAAGAGGTCTCTTTCTCTCTCATTTGACACATACACACATAAGATATCATATGAAGGTTAAATATATTAATGGAATCATAGAGGCATTAAAAGTATTTGAGTAAGGAATCTTATACAAATGTGAGCAGGTTCAGAAGTACTACTTCATGATGTACACTGAAATTCTGTCTATCTGAAAGCATTAAATCAAAAGGGACTCTGAAATTAATTTGTCAGTTAGACACACCATGCACCACCACATCATCTCCTGCCTGTCCTTGCGTGTCCATAACCCTGTTAGTTTTTTTTTTTTTCATGCAAGACAATAAGAATCTAGTGTTTCTCCTTTGTTGATAACCTAAATATTTTGAATAAAAATCCTTAAAAATGTTTTGTCAGAGCAAATGCTTTATGGGCACATTCATAAGTAAGTCCAGTTGTGGCGCAGACAGCAATTAAATTAATTAAACAAGTATCTTACAGTTGTTTATTCATATTTATTAACCATTTTGTGTTGACAGAAGAAACCAAACAAGAGTCAATGACACCATGACCTTATTGGACTACTGACTACCTCCACAATGCACCAAAAAGGACTAACCAGCTTCCTAAAAAAAAAAAGGCCTCAGTTACTACAATCAAAGCAGTCTACCAGTTAATTCCTCACTGAATCAGAATACAAAAAAGTGCAGGTGAAGAATTTCACATTGTGCTGGCCTGGGTTCAGCACCATGGACAGTACCGCAATTCTGTATGGCCTGTCCGAAATGAGAGACACTTGGCTACTTGTACATTTTGACTCCCTGAAGCCAAGAATCTTAGAGAATAAATTTGAAAGTAAATAAGAAAGCAAAAAGAAAAAAAGAAGACAGAGTTGGAGAAAGCGTTTAATGCACATGTGCTACTGGCTCCAGGAGAAACTCTTTTTGGTCTATGAGCATGTTATGATGATGTTTTCTATATTTTTCTGGGCTTAAGTTATTGCACAATCGATTCTGCGGTCTGGGGTAGCCATATATGGTCAACCCATGCTTAATTTCTTTAGAAGAAAAGCTTGTGGTTTCATTGCAGAGTGGAAAAAAAGCTCTTATGAAAAGTGCATTTTCAAACAAGTGGAGATATTAGTTCCATTCATGTTGTATGAGTTAGACTTCAATCTGCCCACATTCACTGGTAGTTTAGAAGCACTCTAGTTGTGGTTATGGTATGGGTGACAGAGGTCTCCCCTAATGTGTACTTTTATTTGTGTATGCCTTCAAGGGATATATCAATTTCTTTTTAAGTGGGGTGGTGGGAAGTACAAATGAGTGGTTAGTGCTTTACCTTAAGCAGATAGCAGTTAGTTTTAATTTGGAGAAACGGGGAGAATTTCTGATGGGGGACATCTTAAATTTCATTGTGGTTTTATCAAAAGCTATATTGTGACATTTTTACACCATGTAATCTTTGAGAAAGTTATTTGATTAGTTTTTATTTTTTCAGCCAAAGAAGGCCTGTGTTGTTCCACATAACTGCACAATGGCTGTGTAATGTATACTGCTGCCGAACTGCTGGGACTGACAGTGATGCCAGTGTTATCCCAAAATACCAACTAAGAGAAAGTACAGATGAGGGAACAGCCTGGAGCACAAGCATGTACCATCTTTTAAAACTCTGCAAAATGAAGTCTGACGCAACTCCCAATGCACACAGCTGATCAGTGAGGGGACACATTGTACAGGCACTGTACAAGCAATGCACTTCACCAAACCTCATGTAAAAAAAAGAGTCCTTCAGCAAAAGTGTATGCGTCAGAAAGGAAGATGGAAATGATGAAGGTTAACCTGAACATGGGTGACTGTTGTACATATACTGGATGTTCAAGAAGTTTTCTCCTTTTCTATTCCTTGTGATAGGCTTTTATTCTCTCTTTTTTTTTTGTTGACGTCGTTGTCAGACTGAGACAAGGTGTCTGTCTTTCCAAGGGTCTTCGACCACTGACTTCTTTATCCCCCTTCCCTGCGGTTTTTAAACTTCCCTCCTCTCAGACAGTACTCCTTTTGTTACCTCCTTTCAGTTGGTGTACGCACTTGCCATGTCTGAATATTCTGGAACCCTTGAGGCCCTGCATATCTAAGATGCCTTAGTAGAAACCAGAGGAGAAAAATGGAACAATGTTAGTCAAGCATAAACCTCTTAACATCCCCCCTGTCAACCATGGACCCACACAATGGCTTCTCTCTGTACCTTCTTCCAGCTCTGAAACCGCTTCTTAGACTTGCAGATCTACGCTTTGATGTTGTGCAGCTTTGCTTCTATTTGTCAGAGAAAGGGAGTCGAAGAGGAGAGAGGCATTGTAGACAGCTGTTAAAGCCACCATATTTCCCTCATGTTACATGGGTTTGCTCTTACGGCCTTGAAATTGATGTTATTGTGTGTCTTTCTCCCTCGTCCTCTCTCTCACATGTTTCTTTCTCACACTCATTTTGTTTTCACCACAAAGTAATCCATATTCTTTTGTTTTGCTGTCTGGGTATAAACCTGCTTCTCATTAGATAGGTGGCTAGCTAGGTCCCTTGTTCCAAAGTAATTTCACCAGACAAGACCAGGCCTGTGTTCCACATCCTTCTTTTCATCTGCGCCTGTATAACATTAACCAAGATTTGCAGTACTTTCAAACTATTTTTTCTAAACTGTCACTATGTGACATCGAATTCATATGATTTTAATAAATCATCAAATATATTCCTTAACTATATGGGCTTTTTTACACTGACTTGTGTGCAGAGCTACTGGTGTTGTTTATACCTCTCAATTGCCACAAATCTCAAATCTCTGATTACTGTCTGACTGAAATGAATGAAGGAAGGGTAATAATGGGAAGAAGACCAATGACCACTGCAGCTTGTCAAACCCATCAAACCGCCAGACAGACACTTAATTTGTGCTTTGTACACTCAAGCACATTCCTGCCAGAGGACAGTAACGGATAGTAGTTACAGTGGGAAGACTGACTCAGTCTTTCTGCAAGAGCCCATAAGTGTGTAAGTGTGTGTGTTCATCATCTATGATTGTGCTTTTCTTTATTTATTATTTATTTATTCTTACACTAACATTATTAGAGTAGAAACTTGAGTGTTTACTGCTAAAATATGTAATGACTCTGTTTACATGGAGGTTCACAGTCATTGCTTTGGTAATGACTGACTGATACCTTACTGTGTTTTACAGGAAACTTTGTTGCTATTGATTGTCTCCTGGGACAGGATTAAGCTATGAAACAGGCAGTAGACATGACATCGAAGCCATCATAGAAGTCGGTTGGCTTATTGACTCACTGAACATAACATACAGTTTAGGCGGATGGGGTTAGTATTTCTCAGAAGTTAACACCATTTGTGAATGTGTCAGTCCCATGTTTGGGTTCTGCAGTCAGTTTCCATGGCAATCTAAAATCTGGGTGACGGGATGATCATGTGTTACTGATCTTATGTTTAGACCATATATTACTCCAGCATGATCTTTGTGGATTTTGATGTCATCACTTTGTCCATCTGATTTTCGATTTAGTGGACAGGTGTTTTCTGTTACTTTAAGATTAGTCACATCTTCAGCACAGTCTTTGATTTGTCAAAGCATCGCTGTGGGCTCAGCTTTCAAGGGTACTTGTAGACCCCAAGACATCTAACCATATTTGATTGTGGCAAAATCAGCAAAACTGGTGTTAATATGGTAATACAATATATAAGCCATATCAAACTATCAAGTTTTCATCACTGTCCTCCTGCTGATTTTGCCATGCATTAAAATGCACGAAACTGAGATGAGTCATCCATCTGTAGATGTAGATGCCACACTAAAGCAACATTATGGTGGATTATTTTGTTTCTGAAGAATAAGAATTTTAGCTGGATTATTTTAGTACCCTGAAAAGGTGCCATAAGGGTTATATTGATATAGTAGTACTCCTGCTCAGGTAGAATCTGAAGTAGTTGGATGATTACTAATGTAATTAGTAACCATAATGTCTAAAGGAAAGCTACAAAGATGATTTTTAGCAAAACACATGCATTAAATGATGGATACATGGCAATCTCAGGTAGATGACTCTGTATTAAAGTTGTAACCTTGAAATGTATGTAATGTGTTACCACAATCTCTCCCTGGGG
The DNA here is from genome assembly GCF_036924035.1 of Leuresthes tenuis. Lineage (NCBI taxonomy): Eukaryota > Metazoa > Chordata > Actinopteri > Atheriniformes > Atherinopsidae > Leuresthes > Leuresthes tenuis. Next base: position 30,017,170 of record NW_027325364.1, read on the forward strand.
ATGAAAGGATTTAAAGAGATTTAAAGAAAAAAATCAGTTCACATTCTTTCACACACAGTATCACAGATATACTTTTTGTTGGTTTTGGACAAAAATTCTCTACTCTTGGCCAGCTGCTGTGGGTGAGTGGAGGAGTCTATAAAATATTTATTAGCAGATTAGATTAGAATTTTGACTAGCATCTGAGGCTAAAGGCTGCTTTTTCTCAAGATGTTGTTTTTGTTCAGAGAGAGTACCACAATTTGCAGAGCTGATAGATGATTACATATTTGTTGTAATTAAATTCTGAATAATTCAGACATAATTTACTCTTTTCCTACTTGCAAGTTTCCCTTTTGTTTCAGTCCAGTTTTGTTTGTAACCCAGGAACACTGACCTCACATTTTCACCACAAGTAGTTTTGGACTTTATGTATTTTGGGTTTATAAACGATTGCGATACCAGTTTAAGGCCATGTATAAGTTTTTTCATTATGCTCATCCCCCTATTGATTTGGATCTTGTTACCCACGGTGAATAACGTCACAATGTAAATTGAAATCAATAGATTCCACCTTAGGTGATAGTTTCGTGATCAGTGACATATTCCTCTCAGATTAAGCTTTGTCATTCTTCAAAGCCATTTTCATTGCGGATGCTCTTCATTTTGTTTAATGTTGTTAGCAGGAGGCCATGGTTAAACCATGTGCAAAGAATGAGCGCATATGACTGACTGGGTTTTGTCCGAGTCACAACCGCCATATACGACACAAAGAGTTAGAACAGCTTCTTATTTTTCATTCTTGTTGTCCTACGTGTCCAGTTCATCTGTGTCACTTTTTTTTCCCCTGCTGCTTTTGTTTTAATTCACCACTGCTCTGACTCCAGCAGTGGTGATTTAAAACAAAAGCAGCAGTCACTGTTTGAAGTTTGAGTAGAGACGTTATTATGACTTTTCCCTTAGAGGTCAAGTTGAGCCACAGGCACGATAAAGTGCATGGAGAGAAGAGAGGAGGGATTGGGGAGTTAAAGGAGGGAAAAGTGTTGAAATAACAAATCTGTCTTCGCAGATGACAGTACAGCAGAGATCTCCAGTGAGTTTGCCACCACAACCTTTTCACCATAATTAACACCAGTCTGGTTGCACTCAAAACCTAAAAGTTAATACAAAAAATTTAAACATAGTTTTGAGTTGAATGTGAATGAAAAGGTTTTAATCTTATCAGTGGTAGATCACTGAAGGAAAGACGGGAGACAGAATAGCAGAAAATCCCATATTATTGTTGTTTTTCAAGTTTTCCTCAAACCTCTGGGATCTTGACAGGTCTTTATTATAAATCTAGTGCCGGGCCTGGGGAATCTAGTGGTTCTCCACCCTCAGGCTTAACCTTAACCTCCACCACCTGGCTGTTTACGCCATTCTGCCACTTTGCCTGTGATTAAATCCACTGAGCAAGAGATCTGAAAAATGTAAGTAATTTCCTTGCAGCCAACAAGGAGGAGGGGTGATCTTCAAGAAAGTGAATACAGGCTTTGATTAAGAATGTTATTGTAAAGAAATCTGTCTTCAAACAGCGTGGAAAGACTACAGTGGATAAAAACATAGAAGGTCTTGACCAAGGTCCCCACATGCTCTTTGACCTCAGGGTTAATTTGTTTTTCTTAAAACAGATTGGCTAAATGTTCCGCACATTGAAGCAACGACCTGAAGTGTAAATGTTCAAAACTGTTTTTTTTCCGTGTTCCAATCTGGTTGTTAACCTTCTGGGAGATTATTGAACCAGTTCCTTCCCCCTCTCCTTGTGTCCTCCTGTCCAACTTGACTCATTCTTGATATACTTTGTCTTACTCATGTTCTTTAACCCTCCCTTTTTCAAGTATGACATTGTGTTGGCAGCAATACTGGTATGTAGAGTTAATTGAGGTGGATGGACAGTCACACTGCCTCAGGAGGGAACAATGCTTTAGGTCTTCCTGGATATTTATGATTCTGCTTTCATATTGTTGCCATAATCTCATGACAGAACTTAAATTGTTTAAAAAATAAGATTCTTTGTCATATAGCAGCGAGCAGCCTATACAAAAAGCAGACAGTCTGTGAATTACCTCAGCATAACATAGGTGTGAGAGACATTGACCAGCCTACTTGCCTTTAGCACTGCATGTTTGAAGCTTTCATGCAGAAAGCGCTGTGCAATGCATACTGTTGTTACATTCTTTTGTTGAAATCTTTTAGCAGTGCCGATAATGTGTAATCGAGATGCAATTAAAACTGTGGTCTTCTACGAATACAGCTGTCAGATCATTTCACAGTCTCAGAATACAAGAAAATGGTTGGACAATCATCACCACTCTGAAGTTGTTTGGATGTCATAAGGCAGAACAGCATCTGTTTATTGCTGTCATCCTGAAGTGTTTACACCAAGCCACACACATAGATGTCCTCCACAGAGAAGTGATGGATATGTAGCTGAAAAGACTAAGATCCAAGCAAAGTGCCTCTTATTTAGATGTGTGAAGAAAATAGTCTCACACAATCAACCACACGAGTACACACACACACACACACACACAGAGCCATAATTATCTTCCACATCAGCTGTTTTCCACCAACCAGTTTATTGTGTACAACCTTCCGTTTCTACTTCCAACAGCAGCAAGCCTGTTAAGTAACCTTCCTCCACCAAAATCTTGTAAACAGAAGAATGTTGGTGTTTATTTGTATTTTCCTCAGGGCAAATGAGGGGAAAGAAGTCTAACCTATGTTGGATGGTGTCTTCTGTTTCTGTTTCTGTATATGTGTGTGTCTGTGTGTGTGTGTGTGTGTGTGTGTGTGTGTGTGTGTGTGTGTGTGTGTGTGTGTCCGCCTCTGACCTATCCTGTAGCTGCTACACATCTGCATCGAGGGATGGGGGAACTGGCGCTGGTCAGAGCCCTTCAGTGTGGACAACGTAGGGACGCTACTGAGGACCATTCAGTACAAAGGACGCACCGCATCACTTATCATCAAGGTGGTGCAGCTCAGTGGTGTCCAGAAACAGGTACTTTCAGGTGTTACTGATTCACTGCTCTGCTCATATTGTCACACAAAACAAAGATTTGACAAAACATGTGAGAAACGTACACTACAGCTGTAAAAGAAGAAACTAAATTTTTAAAACATGATTAAGAATGCCAGGATCCTGGAGATAATCTGGTTTCCAAACTTTAAAAGAAACTCTACAGTAAAAGCAGGAATATGCTTGAGGCATTGAAGACTTCTGCAATGTAACAAACAAAGCTAGGCCTTTCTCCAAGTGCTCTTGTCAGAATTAGCCCTCTTTAGCCCCCCTACCCTTACTCCCACCCCTGCTTATATCCTATGATTTAGTAGTTTCTTGGCTAACAACAACTGTTTTCTGTTTTTGTCCTTTTTTGTCATCTGTTTTGTGGCAATAAAATGTGTCCCGTCAATCCACAAAAAAGATCACAGGAAATCATAAACCAGCATGAGCCAGATCATGAAGCAACTGCCATGGCAAGAATAGGGATGATGTTTGCGCTTTTCCACAAATACAAAAAAGAGCCGGAAAAAGCCGGTGTATTCCTTAAAGTGCATCAGTTGATAACAATGACAGTTTGTTATGTAAACAGTGTCAAGTGTCACACACGTTTCCCTCTCCTCCTTCAGACAAAACAGACTTGGCCTCACATTCCTTTCTCCATCTGTCCCAAACTTTGATTACATCTTGTTTCCACTGGATCCAATGATAGAGTATGAGCGTTGGTCACACCCAATTCACGGCACACAGTTTCATAATGGGAGAGCAGCTGCCACTACAGAGGAAGTCTCTGAGTGTACCCCTGTTCATGTTTTCTTTTGATGGAGTTTGGATTGTCCTGAAAAATGTCATATACTGCTGGCCTCTTCCTCTGGTGTGTGTCACTGTTGTGTATTATTGTAAAGACAGTATAATTTTCATTGGCCTCTTACTGGATGTTAAGGCTTTTATCACTCTCACTGTGTGTGTGTGTGTTAGATTTAGTTCACTGCTGACAGTAAACGACAGATTTTAGGAAAGTATTGATCGAGAGATTTATTTTATTTGTAGTCAAAATATTTTTCTCCCAGTTTGCAAACATGCACAAGCACATGCATGCAAACACACTTTCAGGTAATGGTGAAAAGTGTCCATTATTAGCACTGTTAAATATGTCCCATAGTAAAACAGTCCATAGTGTCCCATAGTTAAACAGTCCCATACAAAAGTTTCCCTCTGACTTAACTGTGGGTGAGGGTTACGCGTGTGTCCGTGTTAACATGCAGATAGCAGCTTTTCTTTACAACTCCTCTCACCATATTTTGTAAGTTTAGGAGGGTTTCATTTCACTGTTATGGCTTGGTTTGTTAACAATTCCCCCACGTAACTCTATCCTACAGGTAATAATCTGTGGACGGCAGGTTATGTGCAGCTACCTGACTCAGGATATTGAGCTGCGAGTGGTACAGCACTATGTAGGGCCTGACGGTCAGACGGTGGTCAGAGAACACTGTGACTGCCTGGAGGCAGGAGCCAAACTGCCTTCCTATGTGCTGGAGGATGCAGAGATGACAGAGCTGTGTGTGAGGGCACGAGGAGATGAAGACTGGTCCCAGGATGTTCAACTGGAGAGGAGCAACAAGGGAAGCAGCAGCTCTGTAATACAGGTAGAATATTACAACTGATTTGACTCCATTATTATCTGTGGCCCCTAGAAATAAAAGCTTTTTAAAAGTTTCCCAAATCCCCATTTGAGCAGTCTATACTCTAAGGCCACATTACATATATTAAATGTCAGTTTTGAAAAGATATATATGATGTGGAGAACGTATGTGTATACTGAGAGATGGAAAAACACATGTGTATAGACTGTTATAGCTCGGCTACACACAGACTTGTCCAAATGCAAGTTGATAAATGTGCTAGCCAGCAATAACAGATAGATACACACATTGCACAAACCAACACTCACAATTGGCTCTCAATCTACACACGTTTGGAGCTGGTGACTGGACCACCAACTGTGACCGGATCCTCTTCTTCTGGGTGGCCACAGATGCTGAGCTTCCTTACTGCTACTCACTGTTAGAGAACAGATTGAGATCTTCCCCTCAGATAGGCTTACAAAGGCCCTCCAACCCATAACCTGACCATGTTGAGAGGTAGATAATACAGTTTATGCTCTCTCATAACAACACTAACCATAGACAGGAAACACTAGCTGATATGTGGGCTCAGGCAGAGGCTTTGAAGGCACTTTTGCACCACTAGATTGCTGCCAGCTCTATTCCTGCTGTTCTCGTGCTTTACTTTTCCTGTTTGGCTTTTCTTAGTATTTCTTTTTCTAATTTCTTTATAAGTTATGTGCCGTTAACAGCTAGCCATTCTGCCACTTCAGCTTCAGAATGTGAGTCTGAGCATCCGTCAATTCCACTCCAACCTCTACTGTTATCTCTTTTGCTTATATGAGCTGGTTAATACACATATGGAGGTGACTAGTAGCTGGTTCTTAGATGTTTCGTGTTTCCTTACATTTCACTCTCTTGTTTCCTCCTTTTCTTTAACTCTCTCGGCCACACCGTGAACCACTCATCTGTCTTATAGTTGTCATCTCCTCTTTTTTTTCCCTCATCCCATGGCATCAAGCTTGTCCACCTGTCCTATTCTCCATTACCCTCCCTTGTCAATGTTTCTCTCATTTCTCATCTGTCAGCTGCTTTCATGTCAGTAATCCATCTGAAATAACTCTTCTTCCATATCTCACCTTCCTCCTCCGCATTCCTTATTTCCAACATTTTTTTCTGTTTCTGCTCTTGTCCTTTACTTTTGAGAAAGCACAGGAGGTTGTCATGACCTTATCCTGGTGATGGGTCTTTTTCACAAGAGGCCTACACAGAATCTGTTTGCCAAAGTTACACCCCCTCATCCCACCAAGGCTGTTTTATTACAGTTGAAAATTCAGCTTCTCTTTGCTCCACTCTTCTGTCCCCAGCAGTAAATGAAGTCCCTTTTCTGTCATAAACCGGAACACTTGTAATGTGTCTTGGCATCTGAAGGCATTAATGAGGAGTGTGGAATAAATGGGACAAACTCCAGTGACACATAAAGAGTATGTTGGTCTTTGGTGGGCACATTCTCAGCCTTTAAATCTTGCTAAGATTTTACTGCCTATAATGACCCATTATCTGGCACTGACAGTTGTCAGTCGCCTTAGTCTTAATGTTGTGTTGCAGAGCATTAGGGAGGCTCTATGTTTTACTACTGGAAGAAGCCAAGAAATAGGGATTTTAGGGCAAAAAATGATAATGCAATACTGATGGAGGCTATAAAGATGGAGACTGCAAAAGCATTTAATCTGTCAGATATTCATATTTTATGTTGCGACCACAAACAAAAACAAGTTGTCCTTTGGTGTGATCAGTATTAACTTGTTGCAATTATGGTAAGATATTAAAGGTATTAGAATACTACATACTCCCAAGTGTAGTATAGCTACTTAGACAATATACTTTGATCATGTGCTTGGACTTGAACTGTTGGATTCATAGATAATGAACTCATTGATCACAACCAGTTTGTGTCCTTTTAGATGGCCTGTTCCAGTGGCTCTTTGTTCTATGTCTCCTGCACTCTCATCACTATTGAACCTGATTCTCAGATGCAACAGAGATTGGTAAGTAATATAATAAGTAATATACAGACAAAAATGCTTAATTTAACAATATTTGTTTCTGGATTGTTACACAATATTGACTTTTAGTCCTGTGCCGCATTTAAACCACCTATCTAAACTTTACTTTTGCTTGCCTTGATCAAACTAAATGTGATCATTACTCCATGGTTACTCTGGCATTTGCATTTATTTCTTCACCTTTTTTGAGGTAACAAGAGCAAATTATTTTGATCGATACACAAAACAAAACCTCTCCATTAAATATGCACATAAGGGAAATATTACAGCAAGACCTCCTCTGATGTTACATTATTAGAGGCTATATTTCTAAACGCTAATGTTTCTTTCTTAGAATATCAGGGACTGAAGGAATAATGACAGCCATGTGTCTTGTTGTCTTATTCTCCCCTAACAAAGTTTATCTATATGTATGAACCTGTGCCTCTCTTTCAGGTGGTTTTCAGTCCACTGTTTGTTATGAGGAGCCACTTGCCAGATCCACTAATTGTCCACATTGAAAAAAGGAGTCTTGGACTAAAAGAAAGCCAACTCATATGTGGAAAGGGCCACGAGGAGCCTCTTTGTAACACTGAGGCTGACCTTACCCACCACCTCACTTTCCAGGCCAGGTAAATAACAAAAGCTTCGGAACAAAAGAATAAAACTGTTCACTTTGCCATGATAGTGTGGTTAATCTTGTACCTACCCTGATAAACCCCATAATTAGAATAAATTGCCCAACTTTTGAGGTATCTTTGTAAATCTTGTACTCTGTCTTGTACGTTTTCATCAAGTACAAAAAGCAACTACAAGACCAGCAACACCATTCTGCACATCCCATGATACAGTGTATCATGGGATGTGCATGGCATGAGTGTTTGACTTATCTGTCAAACACTCATAATGAAACAATTCCTCCTTGCTAACAGGCAACTTTCTCTTTTCTGTCCATCCTCCATATATCGTTCCTTGCCAGCTAGGTGTATTTATTGGACATTTTGGTTGTTTCAGTGTAGTATTGTATTAAATAATTAGCAACTAGCTCATACATCTGTGTATGTTGGTGCTTACATTAAGCAAAAAGAGAAAAACACTTATTTAAGACGTTCTCACACCACATTCTGATCCATTGATGAAGACATGATTCGTGGGAATCTGCATACATTTCAGGAGAGCAGTAAGCTGTCTTGGCAGCAGCTGAAACTCAGCTCTAACTCCAACATGTCAGGTTGGACCATGATTACACCTCATTTAGATATAGGCTCTAACAGAGAACAGCTGTGTGTGTGTGTGTCAATCAGTGTGATAAAAATGCACACTTTTGCAGGGGCTGACGTGCAGTGTGTGTGTATGTGCATATGCGCTGTATCTGTGTGTGGTCTCTGTCTTTGTATTGGTTAGCTAAATGCTTGTATAAGTGTAACTCTTATACGCGTCACCACTATACTTGTTGAAAAACAAACATAAAAAATTGCCCTTGAAATTAATGACAAACATTTTTCACCTTTACATTATAGGGTCTATTATCTTCAAATAACATCATAAATGGCATATGCTTTGTCGTCACATTATCAGTAATATGATTATTTGTTTGAATATGTTTGAACCCAACGGAAGTAACTAGTACATTGATATGTTATTATCTGTAATACTTGTTATTTTATGCAAATGTACGATAAAAAAAATCTGCCTTTAGTAGCATCTAGTGATGATCTGAATAAATAAGGTAAATATTGAATGTTATTGATTCCTTCTGTGAGAATTTTTACCTTTAACTGTTCTGTTTAGATATCTTGTGACAGAGTTTGTTTTGATTTCAGCTGCCGTAAAGGAACCACAGAGGCCATACAGTGACTGGGAATGTATGGGGCCCCTGTTGTCGTAGATAAATCCTTTCACAAGTGCAAAAAACAAACTCAGAAACAACTAAGTGTCTTGTCTTTCTAGACTGCAACCACAATGCTCCTTGTATTTACGATCCGTTCCCTGTCTAAAGTGATTCAAACCACACAAACTTACATATCGTCTCTCTTGTCCCCCCAGCTCAATCCATCCCTCATCTCTCTCCGTCCACACAAACACACACTACAAGCCACAACTGTAAACATACACACATGCACACAGCCCCTAACCAACACCAAACCTCTTGGATAGAGCCAGTCTTGAATGTTCACTGGTCAACAGCTCATCTTTCCTTCCTGTAATTACACATAGTTGTGGGTTTAAATGGACGAGGTAGAGAGCAGAGCTGCGGTCTGTGACACAACAGACACAGACAAGTCTAAACCAGAACCATTATGTCCTGCTCTCCTCATACCGGCCACCACATTAGAAAATCGAAGGTTACAATCAGAAGCCCTTCCAGTTTCCTGCCTCGGGGAGTGCTCTGAATGAAAAGCTTCCTGTCAACACCTTGTCCTATTTCTTCGTCTTGCCCCAGATCCATAAGCAATAGCCCCTGTATTCCCTTTATAGCACAATGGGCTCTATTAATAAACTGCCGCTCAGGGGTAAGATGCCGCCAAGAAAGAGATATGATTACGTTGTTTGGATTTTGCTCTTTTTTTTTATCTTGTTACAAAATTGTAATTGACCAGTGTCTGGGACTAAGGTATCAGTTAGGATAATTTACTGCCATTGAGTGTTTTTCTGTGATCTTTGCGAATTATGGTTTGTAAGGCAAGACTGCACCTCATGTTACCCCTAACAAAAGGCAGATTCAAGCCACTTCAGGATAAAAGTGGAGTTTAGCCGGAGGTCACTTCATTGTAATGAAAAGAACAATGAGAACAGTCAGATTCTGTTGAAAGATGTCTTGCTTTATAGTGAAACAAAAACGTATCGTGTAGTATTTTCTGGCGTGAATTAAGTAAATTTGTTTCCAAGCCAGACTTACTAAAAAAACACACACACACAACAGTGGTTCACAACTAGTGGCTTTATGGCTTGCATTTCAAATAATGAGTTATTACAGACTCCAGAAGATGAGATCAGTGAATTCAGTTTGTTCTTTTGACCCTCAGGGATGATGAAGATGCTTCGCACTGTGCTGTGCCCATCTCCACCAGTCTAATCAAGCAGATAGTGAATAAGACTGGAAATGAGGACAACCCAGAGCATATCCTGGCTGATTTCTATGGTCCCAAGACCACCACGGACCTACCATGGCCTTATGTCACCAAAGATACCGACAGGTACTTGAACGTTACTTTGCTTTATTACAGCTTAGCAAACATGTATGCTGGAAATAATTTTGAGGATCATGTGAATACAAATATGGTTAAAGTATGTTGTTTTTACATTTTTATTGTTCCGATTGTAAACTAAAAATCAAATCTGGAAAAGAATCCTTTGCCTGCTGTCACTTGCGCATGAAGCAGGGTAGAGAAATGACAATGCACATTTCAGCCAGATTCAAACTCAGCATATCATGCTTACCAACGTTTACCACTTCAAGACTCAATGGCTCCTCATAATTCTTCTGAGTCAACATGAATAATCATTTTTAATATTTTTTGGGTTTTTTTGCAGCAATGATTTCATAACAGTTTTCATCAACACCCCCCACTGTTTGTTTTCCTCTAATAGTAAGATTCTTACAGCATTTCTCCTCAAAGTACAGAGTTGTGCAAGAAAGCCTTTAATGACGGAAGCTTCTTTTTATCGCTCACATAATAAAACTGCAAAGACATGCATCAGACATTAGCAGCAATCCCACTGCTGTCTCCACAGACAGAAGATTTAGGCTGTCATTCTGTTACAGTCGCACTTTCACACACAAGTCACACAGTCTTGCATTCAGCTGAAGCTTTGCACAGACTTCCAGAGTGTGTATACTGTATGTATGTGTATATATGGTGGAGTGATGAGTTTACATATACCGTTAGGCAGAATTCAGATGTGAAACTGTCCACAAATGTCACTCTGGGATTCATCTTTTGTCAGAAAGCAATCACATCTTGATGGCAGCGGTAGAAGACGCAGCCACATGTTCTCCCGCAGGCTTGAAGTTACAAAGAGTCCCAGTGGATCTGCTGTACATGTGAGCCATATGTCTGCCTGTGGTTGCCTGGGTTTCTCCGCTCTCTTTACACACACAGCATAGCACGTACGCATACACACTCAAAACACTGCGTTGCTTGTAGATACCGCCATACACATTGCCTACCTTTATATGTTAGGTTTCTCTAAGTCAAAGCCCAAACACACTCAGAACTTGGACTGTAAGTGAAAACCACAGTTTAATTTGTATATTTTCCTTTAATGTTGATGATAGTGATAGTTTGTTGTTTGGAAAGAGTGTTCAGTCTCAATGGCACAGTGGAGAAACTAAACTAACTGAACTTACTGGCAAAGAGTGTGTGAATATTGTGTTTTAAAGGGGTAAAGGAAGTTGAAAGTGGTAAATGTTATTTTCTTCCTCTGTTGGATTTTTAATGGCAGCGAGTTACCTCCACAATCATTAAATAAACATCTTGTAGTGGTTGGAGAAGCATGTGTACGTGCATACTGAGTGCAGCAGCTTCTCAACATTCACACATTTAAACTCTGTAGCTCAAGAGTTGGTCGGTTTTGACAGAAGCTGTTGAGCGCATTTCTTTCAATTACCTTCTTGTGAGCTGTGTAATATGATTTATGAGCCCTTTACTTTGCTGTCCTCAGCCTCAAGGTCAGTGGCCTTTTTAACCACATGGACTTAACATAAACACCAGTAAGTGGTAACGAAAAGCTGTTCCCAGTTTTGGTCACATTTCCCAGTAAAGACTCTTTTAGACTTGTGACAAGTTTGAGTTGGCAGGTTGGTAGCTTGAGCCAAGTCCAGGTGGCCTTGTGGGAAAGGGAAGACTGGGTCGCCTTTGAAGGCTTTGAACTTCAGAGTAAATCTGAAAAAAATGTTTGTTTGGCTCCTAGCCCTGTTTAGGGCTCACAAGACCATAATTACTTTGAAATGACTTGTCAGTGAATATGTGGAAAAATGATGTTTCTGTCTGTCTGCCTTTTTGTTTGTGCCTCTATATACCCATGTGTGATCCCAGATGCCCTGTCAACTGTTTCCTGAATCTGTTTGGATTGCGTAACTTTTGGAAGGCCATTTCTTCTCGTATCTTTGTTTAGTCTTCGTGACTGCTGTTAGTGCGTTAATGGTCTTTCAGGGCAAGAAGTGTTTGTTTATATATAACACATTTTAATAGATTTTCCTTTTTTTTTTTTTTTAAACGTGCTGGTATGTATTTTGTAATGTACAAACAGATCTACAGCCAACTTACTTCTGCAGATATAGAAAAATGTGTTTTTATATTTTATTATATTATTTATAATATAATATCATTAAGAAATTCTAAGCATCACTTCTTTCTCTCTGTCTGTACATATGCAATGATATCAATGTGTCTACAGAGAAGTGTCTGGGCTCCATGCAGTAACAGACTTGCATCAGTGATAGAGATGAGAAACGTGTCTGACTGCTCATCTCGAGTCTTGAATAGTCCTCTCAATGGAGTTGAGTTAAGCAATAAATTCACATTGTCGGCATGGATTACAATTGTACTATAATCCACTGAAGGCGCACAGAATTGCTTGAATTTGATGTATACTATATTTTACGATGAATACCAAATCTCAGGTTGGATCAGTGTTCATTTTCCCTCTTTATATGCCTTATAATGGCCATTCACTTACAATGATCAGTGTATCCATGTTACAGTCATCCATGCTCAGGTCATACTGGAGTGATTTCAATAATAATTTGCTCTCTCCCTACAGGTCAGTGCTTGAGCCTCTCGCCCAGTGGGACAGTCCTATGCAGGTGAAGCTATCCCGCTGGAAGTCTGGTCTTAACACACTGCTGGTGGAGCTGCTCCCATGGGCCCTCCTGGCCAATGACTCTCAGTGGGACCTCTGGCTTTTTGAAGGAGAAACAATCGTACTGCAAATACCAGCCGGCAAGGTCATTGTACCACCCAACTTCAAGGTAGGTTGAATTATACAAGATGTGTATCCTGCAGGATAAGAAAGCTGTTGAGGTAAATAATGAAGTGATCTTGCCCAAATCATGATTTAGTGTTTTTTGTCAGACAAACTTTTTCCACACAGACAACTTACTGTTTTCTGTTTGAGAAGCACTCCTGATACTAGTATAGTATAGTAAGGATTATGAATAAAAGTGTATTAGTAGAATCTATGCAAAACAGCTGAACAGTTTTGTTTTGTTAAAAATTGTTTAATTTTTAATATATACTACATTCGATTAATTTGGCTTGCCTCTAAAACTAATCGGGATTCTGGAAGTAATTAAACACTGTATACTTGCCGAAACCTTTGTCACTAAATCTTTGTTACTGTTTAACTAAAGACAGTTATATTTTGACTTTTCATCAGGCCCTTGATGTCTTTTCATGACTTCACATTCATCATTATGAATCTAGCTCTTTTCTCATTTCAGTCCTGACTAATAAGCACAAAACCTGAGCTCATTCACCAGTTGCATGACAACAATATTCCCTAAGTCTTTGACTGCAGCCAAGCTTTGTCACAGTATACTGCAGACATGTCTTCTTCTGATCTCAGAAGCCAGCAAGAAGACATGTCTGCAGATGGTTTCCCCCTGTTGAACATAACACACAAATACACAGATTTCTGTGTCTCTAACTCAGAGCTGAGCAGTTAGGGAGTGTATCAAAGAGCAAGTGCTAATAAGGTTATGCACAAAGGAACAAAACAAAAAGTTGTAAATGTGTAATCGCCTGTGAAATAGAAACAAATAAAGCATTGTTTCCATAGTACCCTCTTATTTATCTTGGCACAACACATGGGGAGAAGACTCAGCTGCAGCTCACAGGCCGGATCGGTTTAATAGGAGAAAGCTGGTGTTTTGATCAGCATGTTTCATTATGCTGCAGAGCCAGAGGAACAATCATTCTGTCACATAAGCCTCTGTTGGGCACTTAAATTGTGTCATTCGAACATAGCTGGCCGTTATAGAAATTATGTACTCCTTAGTTGCCAGTACTATTTTAAATATCATGCAAGAACTCTTAAGTTGAATATATGGGAGTAAAGCCATAGGTGACCCCAGCATGTGACTGTTTCCAAAATATTATCAGATATCATCAGTTCTCATTGTAAATGTCTGACTTGACTGACGATGATCTTTTTTTCCACCCTCTAGGAAGCCTTCCAGATTGGAATCTACTGGGCCCACACCAATACTGTCCACAAGTCTACAGCACTTAAGCTAGTTCATGACCTTACCTCTCCTCGATGGAAGGAGGGATCAAGCTCCGTGGTGGTCACTCTTGATGAGGAGGGATACGTAGAAGTCGACATCGCCTTAGGAGCCTTTCCTGGAAAACAGAAGGTGAGGCGACCGTAGCTCAAATGTTAAGACTTGACAAACAGTCAACAATGCTTATTGAACGTCAGGAAATGTAAAGAGTTTACCTTCATGCAGGAAAGGTTAAGTAGTTTATTGAATTCTTCAAGGAGGCTCAGACATGTCTATGCAAACATATTTTCAGTGGCAAATTAATGGCAATATGGTATATTCTTTTTTAATCTGGTGTGTTATTGAGATTACAGGTGGATTTCTGCCATCTCTGTTCACCACCAGTTTTCTACAGCAAGACAGTGTGCAATATAGTTCAAACTAAACAGTTTTCTTAAACAGAAGATACTAATACTCAAAATAAAATGATGGATCACCAGTCAAGGAAGTTGAATAAAGAAAAGTATGCCTTTTGAAATAGTAAACAATCAGCTTTGTGTATTATAAATTGAACACAACATTGATAATGTAGTTAATGTCATTATTTATCGATGACAGTTTATTGTGTTTTGCTTCCTGTGTAGCTGTGTCAGTTCTGCGTGTCATCTGTGGTGAGACACGGCATCCAGATCCTACAGATAGAGGACAGAACGATTCTAGTCAACAACACTCCTTACACCCTACACTACAGGCCTCTGTTGACTGACCATGCACTTGGGGCTGATGACCAGGTACAATGCATCACATTTTGTTTTCAAGCTTCCAAAGACAAAAAAAAAACCATGTTGCTCAAAGAGAGTCGCACAAAAAGAGCTCCTTCAATAAACTATCAAAACCTTTCATTTGAGACACACAAGCATTATGATGCACCTCCACAGTCTTTATGTCTACGCCCGCTAAAGCTTCACAAGTGCAATATATTCCCTATGTACGACACACACGCTTGTCCGTCTCAGCACTTCTGCACACACTCTCATCACTGGGATGTTGCAAGCCATTTTCCATCAGATCATGTTCCCCCTTCCCTCCTCCCTCCACTGCTCTCACCATGTGGCAATGGCACTTCATAGGGACATTAGACAAACACCCAGAATTGGATGCAGGTTTCCCCTCTTGCTTTCATCTGCTGCTTGTCCCCAAAGAGAGCAACAATGTTGTGATGTCATTTAACAAGCCTTCAGATCCCCTTATAGAATAATGGCAAAGCTTGCCAGTTGCCACTAATTGACTGAAAAACCTTTAAAAAAAAGAGCTTTAAAAAAACTAAAGAGCGGGCAATGGGCTTAACAATAACACAGACCACAAACTAGAAAGGCTTGGAATGCCTTTCTAGTTGGTCTATTCATCATGCTAAGAGACTAATCCCTGTAGTCTACTACTCACTACTTTCTGGCTGCTAAACCAACACAGCAGGGCTTTTCTGCTACCAATTTAGCACTAAGCTCAGTGGGAGACAGAATAGAGTAAAATAACAATGTGGTTTTACAATGTATCTTTTGTTATAATCACTTGCATCTTCTCTACGCTTTTTTCTTGGCCTTCTCATGTCCCATCTCATATACTCTCAGCTGGTCTAACTTTGGTCCATATTCCCTCTTTTATGCGTATGTTTATGCATATGTGTGTTCGCCACACCTTCACTTTGTTTATCTCTTGTTTTCTATCAAACCTCTTTTGTCTTTTTTCTGTTTCTTCCTCCGTCATCAATGAAATTTCATCATAGTCCGTCTTTGTCTTTACTGTCTATAATTTTCTGTCTTCTCTATTTTCATTGGGTTTATATGCTTTTCCTCTTACCAGGCCTGTGAGATACTGGAGAGCACCATGTTCACCCTCCCTCCCTCTTATGAGTTATCTCTGGCCAAGCCGTGTTCTGTGCCATGCTGGGACCTCCTCCAAGCCAGTGTCCAGGAGAAGGTGGAGTTCCCATTGCCACTCAGACACATGCTTTTCAGCTCATTTCCAAAGCCTGTTGTTGGAGTTGGAACTACAGCCTGGAGCCTCCCTGCTCCCATCTGCACAGACTTCCCCAGGCAGAGTGTGTCAGTCCCTGGGGATCAGGACTCAGGGGGTGGCCTCTGCAGCAGGTGGGTGAAGCAGAACATTTGTGGTTTGCTGGATGTGACAGTCCATTTACAGTAGGCCACTAAACCCTTGCTGGCTCTGGACATAAAGCTAGGAATCACTACAGCTAGTCACACTTTGTTAAACTCTGGATATGAAGCAGAAAAAGAAGTACTCTCAACATTTCCACTGTCAGTCTCTCTACTTGTCTTGTACAATTGATCTTTTTCTCTTGTCTGCCTTTTTCTTGCTTCTTTTCTCCTCCTCCTTTTTTTTTTACTTTTTGCAGGTGAATGTCAAGATTGTTTACTGTTGTACCCTTGTGTTGTGGTTTTGTTTGGCCAACATGACAACACATGACCACCATCATATGTAATCAGTACCTAGACATAAACCAAAATATACACAGAGTAACAATGTGTTACTGTCTGGCCTCAGTTCAGGTTCTGCCCATGGCTGCATCTCAGAGTTGCTAATGGACATCGCAGTAATTAGATGTTTGATAGGTGGATGGGTTTGTGAGCTGATTTTTATATGTGGTTAGAAGGCGTTTGAATATGAGCAATTTTTTAACAACTGATTTATGGGTTTGTTTATTCATATTTTTATTTGTGTTTTGCAGAGCCATAGTGCTGACATATCAGGAACACCTCGGGGTGACATACATCACTCTGAATGAGGACCCCTGTCCACGCATGATGATCCACAACAAGTGTCCTGTCCCACTGCTGCTGAAAGAAAATGTCAAAGGTTGGAAGGATTAGTTCTAGCTGCCTTCTTTCAGCCCATGTTTTTATCTATCTCTTGGCTTTTTATGTCTTTGTCTCATTTTATGTCAGCTGACAGTTTTTCTGTTATACATTTTTGTTTCGTCTTTTATAGAAACTCCAAGGACTGAGGTATACTGCCGTCCTTTGCCTCCTAACTGTTCCATGCACCATGAGCTCTATTACCACTTTTCCAATTTTCCTGAGTGCAAGCAGAAGGAGATGCTGCCCACGCTGCTGCTGAAAACCACTTCCGACCAAAGCGCCACTGACTGGACAGATCCGCTAAACATTAACTGTCTTGGCACGCAGGTAAAAGTGTGAATGCATGTGGAAAATCTCATCTGCTCTGTAATTTTATCACATACAGATTTTTGGTATTTTCAGTTTGTCCTTTTAATTGCTATCAATGCACATGCAACGACTTGATATTACAGCTTCCTGTGACAATAAAACAACACCTCTAACAGCTAGATGGAGCCAGAGGACACTCTGTTTTAGTGGATCTGTCGATGTATTGAATTACCTGACTAATAATAACCAGACACATTATGACTGGAAACCCTTTAACCCCAATTTTCACTTAATTGTTCCCAAACTGAACTTTATATGCAGAAATAAAGCTTGGACTGTGACTAAAAAAATGTTTTGTATGGCTGCTTCATTACCCCATTAGAAATGAAAATAAGGTTTGCTTGGTCTCCAGTCAATGCAACGTTTGTTTAGTCTGTGTTCACACGCTTGTGTGTGTCTACTGGAGTTAAGTAGAGAGCCATTATTTTTGGTCTGGTCAGTGTAGATGTGTGGGGTTAGGGAAATGTTAGAGCCGTGAGTGTAATGTTTGGTGTTGTGTCTAGGCGGTATCGAGGTGGGGTTGAAGCAGAGGCTGTGTATCTCTGGTTACTGTGAGGTTTGGGTCTGACCTGTGTGGCAGAGGGGGGTGGGTCAAAGGCTAGACTTGTTATGACTGCTCAGAGAGGCATTCAGCAGTGATCTGCTTCATTCTGTCACACAAGTGTCTGACCAGCCTAAACCTGGTGGATGATGGAGGTTAAAGTGACACACATTTGACACACACACTTGCACAGAACCGTACAAAGAGTACTGAGCAAAACACTGAAAATTTAAAGTTACCCCCATCAAAGTTGATTCAAGATTAAAATATTCTAATTCAAGTTTCTATTCAAAGAGAGTCTTTATTTGATTCAGAAGAGGTCTGTATTCTGTTGTTGCATAGGTGGTGTTCCTGCCGGGCTTTGGCTGTCTCTACATAGACGTGTCGTTTGAGAAGGGAACCCTGGTTCTGTCTTTGGCACCAGAGGGCAGCATGGATGCTGTAATCAACCCACACAGCAGGTATGTGTGCACAAGCAGCAGTTTTATCGCTGCTGTTTAGAGCTCCTTATATATTTTAGCCACAAGAAATCAACTGAGCGTGTTGTTCTTCCTTAGCACATGGAAGTTCTTCCTTACTTCCATGTGCTTTTTATTGCATTAATTTTTGGTTTGGTTTATGATAACTTTTTACATTACTGTTTATACTCCATGCACCAAGAGGCAGGCATCATTTTCACCACAGGGGGGCAATAAAACCTTCTGTTGTCATGACTGAAACTAGTCGTGCTGTAGAACACTGTATTACAACTTTATTCCATTACATCAACACATATCCGCTGTGTCATTTTGGCAAAACAGGATATTGATATAATGGCTTGTTATTTAAAAGTAAATAAATTACCTCAGACAATGATCTTTGTTAATGTTCTGGAACAGAATTCCTGAAACATCAGCCCAAGATGAATGAGTTTGGTCTTGTATTATTCTCTACAAATAATCAGTCATCATCGACATGCCTTGTTGAAAGTTTAGTATTATATGGGTTGGAAATGTTTGCTTGTACAGAAAAGGGACCATTAAACATTTTAAACTGTGGCCGTATTGCTCATGTGTGAAAACCAAACTCAGTTTTTACACACAACACACACTTTGTTGTTCAGGTAGTTTTACGCAATGATGATTTCATTTTTGTTTTGTCTTAAGGTCCTCAGAGTTGTCTTTTAGAGTCCTGCTGAGTGAGGCCAGCATGGTATTAAGTGATGATATCACCAGTCCTGCTGGGTCTGTGGAGCTGCTGAGACTCACATTAACCAAGCTGCTTCTCTGCCTGGCTCCTGCACCCACCTCTCTTCCCTATGAGCTGCCAGCTGACTCTTCTGAGGGTGCAGCACCCATCTCAGCTCTGATGTCTGACACGTCTCTGATCGAGGTCTACTGCTCCAGTCTGCAAGTGGACAACCAGTTGTATAACCGGGCAAGTTTCCACTTTCCCGTGCTGCTGTGCCAAGATCAGAGAGGAGGAGTTGAACCTGAGGGTCCGTGGAGCAGTGACACCAATCCCGCTGAGTCCCCTGAGGCTTTGGAAGGGTTCAAACGCTCCTGTTTTCTGCAGCTGAGGATGACCCTGGATGGGGACAGATTTACTGTGGAGGAGGTTTAAATCCATTGCTTCATCTTTTTGTTTGCACTTTCGTGTTCTCACTTGGTTCTCTTAGTATTAATGACATGCACTTCGGCTGGCAACAGCATAGTGACACAATCAGCAAAATTTGCACTCAACCAGTAAGAAAGTAATGTGATGCAAGCAGCCACACAGCAACCACTTTGTCATTTCCAACCACTAATTTGTCAACATTCCAATATGACGCTGATATACTAGACAAGGAAAAATTGTTTTAGAAAATGTTCTCTTCAACTTTATCAATTTGTGATTTGTTTTTAAAGTGCTCCAGCAAAGTGTCATAATTTAGGAGGGAAAGTAGTTCAAGAAATGTTGTAATATGTAAGAGACTTGTTATATATCTGTCCAAATGTCTTTATTTTCTTTCAAAATAAATGTGAGGTCTTTGAACATCTTTATCTGCTTTTTACCTAAGGTCACCTTCCAGCTCCAGCCTGCCAGAGTCTACCTTGAGGACACTTTTGTGTACTACATTAAGACCCTGTTCTACACCTACATCCCCGAGCGAGCTGTTGCCTCAATAGAATCCAAGAGGGGCAAAGAGCTCGGACCAGCTCCAATTCTCCCTGAACAGGTGCTCTACTTATAATATTTAGTTTTTATTTAGGTGATGTTATCTTGATCTTATTATTGCCTGGCACACGGGAAGCAGTGCCAGCCTAATTACAGCTAACAGCATGACTACAGTTTATGTTCTTATGGAATATTTATATCAGCAATGTCTTCGCTGTTGAGGGCAGGGGTAGAGCATAAATCATATTTCCAAATATGTCAGAAAAGAATGACCACTGTGATGTCATCCAGGTGCTTCAGTCAGTGCAGGCGTTGGTCCAACCCGTGCGCCTGCAGAGGCTCACCATCCAGCCCATCAACCTCCTGGTCAGCATCCATGCCTCCCTGAAGCTGTACATCGCTTCAGATCACACTCCTCTGTCTTTCTCCGTGTTTGAGAGGGGGCCGCTCTGCACTACAGCCAGACAACTGGTTCATGCTCTGGCCATGCATTATGCTGCTGGAGCCCTCTTTAGAGCTGGTAGGTACAAAATGGAACGAGACATACAACCTCCTGTGTCGTGTCTCGTATACAGCCTCTGCCATATCATTTACACCTCACTATGCATGTTTATGTGAGTCTGTTAATGAAGCACACTTTTTTTTATTTTTGCGCCACTCACTGTCTGTATAAGATTTTTACTTTATGTCACGATTTTCTGATGTAAATGGCCAAATGACTCATTCAGCCCTATGGATTGCAAACCCAAAGCAAACACTGGCAGAAGAATAACAATGTGTGCACAAGTGAGATATTCTACCATTTTTTCCTCACCAAGACAAGAGTTGAGCTTTGAGAGGATTGCACCCTGGGGTCTCATTCGTTCATGGAAGAAAGTGCAGTGAAACCGTAGAGCTCGAGGAAGCTAATACTGCATCACAAAAGGGCTAAGAAAGATTTACTTCAATTGTCATAATTTACTGTTTCATCATAAGGTTTGACTCATGACTCAGTTGAAAGGTAAAACTTTATTGTTAATCTGTGAACAGCCACCAGGTCTAAGCTGTCCTATCAGGCCATGTAACGGCTCTGTATCTCTCCTGCATTGTGATCCTATCTATTCAGAGCCTCTCACACATGGTCTGATTTAACCCCATCATTTTTACATCAGAAATCACCTTTCTGGCCAGATGCTTCCTTCTCGCTGTCCCTCGTTAGAGCCTTCATTTCTGCTCGTATTTCAACACGTCACCTCACCGCCTCTCCCTGAGTCATCATAGAGACAGGGGCTCTGGGAAGTGCTGCATTCTGGGCTGATTAACATGCGAACACCACTCACACATTACAGCCGTAAATCCAGGCGTGCTGGCACACAAAGACGTGTATTAGAGATATTAAAAAGCATTCACTATTCAATGCTTTCATTCTAATGTAGTGTATCTGTGTGTATGCGCGTGTGTTTCATTGCAAGGCTCAGCCCTGTAAACATCATCTCCTGTTAGGACTTTAGGCTTTACCAAAACCACAACTGGGAAACCATATAAAGGAGAAACAACCACTAGTCCCCACTGGAGTTGGTTTCCTAGCATTAGAGTCCATCACTCAAGCACAAATTGACAGAGAATGAGAGCAGAACAGAGCCTGGCTTCTTTAGAAATGGCTGTTTTATTTTTGTGATGCAGTTGTCAGAGCATAAATATCAATGGGCCGTGCCATCTGAAGGGGACTCTATGGTCGAATGAGAGAGGTGAGATGATAGGAGGTTGTAAATCTCGCTGGGACACATGCATGATTACAAGCAGGAGTCTGCCTGTCTGTGTCTGTGAGTGCATTTATGTGTGTTAAGGTTTGTGAATCTTTGTATTGCTAAGATAAGAAATTGGATTGATTAATTCAAATTGCTTTTGGCAAGAACTCTGAAACTGAGTTTGCTCAAGGGGCATGTATGTAGAGTACTCCTCAAGGGTTCCAGATGTTTGTCTTTTCTTTGCTGTTGAATACAAACCTTTTGGCAGCAGTCTGAAATATTACAATGGGATTAGTTCTGCAAACCATCTTTTATTAGATAATTAAGATTCCTTGCAATTCTTTTAAAGTTAAGTGTATTTAGATATTTGCTTATCAGTTTAAATAGGTTTTCCTGGCAATTCCAAAAGTACCAGGAAAGATTTTCCTGAAAACATACAATACAGTTCATAATAGTTTATAAACTAGTATTTATTGAGACGACTCAATAAGAAGAAGCTTCAAGTATGAGCCAAATTTCTCAACATTTGATTACGCACAAACCGATTAATACTGTTCATATGCAAATGAGCCCCTGAATGAGCACACAGGTTACTGTTCTGAATACAAAAATGTAACCGTACAGCATGCTGCATTATGGTTGATCCTCTATCTCAGGTTGGGTGGTTGGATCCCTGGAGATCCTTGGTAGTCCTGCCAGCCTTGTGCGGAGTATCGGTAACGGAGTGTCAGACTTCTTCCGCTTGCCATATGAGGGTCTGACTCGAGGCCCCGGAGCCTTCGTCAGCGGAGTGTCCAGAGGAACCACTTCTTTTGTCAAACACATCTCCAAAGGTAACACCAATACTCGTCGTCTTTGCTCTGTGTTTATGGGCTACAATATTAGTCTACAGTCCATGTAACAGATTTTAATTTATCTCCCCGTGATTTAGCACATATTCTATATCTTCTCATACACATAAGATTTATGCCTTGTTACACGGAAAATCAATCAAACTGAAGAAAACATATGTTCAACCAGTGGTTGACCTCATTGGGAATAATTTCTGGCTCAGCCTTCATTTAGAGGAGTCACTTATTTATTATTATTATTATTATTATTATTCAGACAAATTTTCCTGGTTTTAATCAGATTCATTTGCAGCCTTGACTTTTACCTCATCTCTCCGCCGATGAGCAGTGTTCACAGCACGTCACTTGTGTGTTTAGGCACCCTGACATCGATCACTAACTTAGCCACAAGCCTGGCAAGGAACATGGACCGTCTGTCGCTTGATGAAGAGCACTACACCAGGCAGGAGGAGTGGAGGCGACAGCTTCCAGAGAGCCTTGGTGACGGACTGAGACAGGGATTGTCACGACTTGGCATTAGCTTATTAGGTATGTGGGTATGAGCACAGGTTCAAATTCTTCTCATTCAATCATTAGTTTTTATTTGTGGCTTTTGAAACATTGACAGACAGATATTTTTTAGTTTTTCTTTTCATCAACCATCCCAGACAGGATCCCTGCCTCAACATCAGGTCACCTAATATGTAATGAAATGTGTTCTGCCCACACACACATTTCCTCTGCTATCCATCGGCACACACTTAAGAGGTGCCACTGAGGGGTATGAGACAGAGCAGTGAGACAGCACAGTGGGGACTCCATAAACACCAAGAGGGCAATAAAACTCAAGTCTGCCTCAAATCAGATTCAAAGCTACACAGATACTATAGTGTCATTGAAACCAACAGCTGCTTATATCTCTGGGTTACAGGGGATTATGATTCCTGTGATGCACTGATGATTACATATAAGTCATCCATAAAATGAATGCTCACATGTTTTCCGTATGAGAAAGGCATGTCTGAATTCCTGTGATTCCCATTATAGGTCTAAAATTCACTCTTTTTGTCCCTTAATCTATGAAATCTCTGTGTATTTTGCAAGTTGTATTTGAAAGGTTTTATTCTAACAGAAGCCATCAAAGATTTTTTTACTTGTCTTTTCAGGAGCAATCGCAGGCATTGTGGACCAGCCCATGCAAAACTTCCAAAGGAACTGGGAGATGCAGAGCTCAGCTGGAAGCAAAGCCAAGGGGGTGATCTCTGGGGTGGGGAAAGGCATTGTAGGTGTTTTCACAAAGCCAATTGGGGGAGCAGCTGAACTGGTGTCCCAGACAGGCTATGGTGAGTTTAGCAGAGTAAAGCAGATTCAGCTTCTTTTTTTTTTCTTGTTTAGAGCCACCCTTGAAGCTGCGTCAGTAAATAGATCTTTTTGCATGTTAGGGGATAGTTTAAGACCTTCAAGAAGCAAACAATATGTTTAATCCATTAAAACATGATGCAGCATACAAATATACCAGTTCTCAGGTCTCTCTTTTGTGGAGTAATATCTAACACAGAAGATTTGAACATAAAATCTGAGATGTTAAGATGCACACTTTCATATCACAAACATAGAAGCATCTTAGCACTGCTCACATAGCAGTGACTTGAAGTTTGGCCTCCCAACAATTTATTCTGCACATCCCAAGCAATATGGCTTAAGTGTAACTTTTCAAGGAGTCTAATACAACAATAAACATATGTATGAATTTTAGTTGGTGTGTCAGCAGAATCATGAATCCGTTCATTTGATGAACAATCAGTTCCCGTCTCTCATCTCATCTCATCTCAGCTCCTGGCAGGAGCCAAGTGTTTATTACAGACAGCTGCTGACAGACCCCTGACACACACGCACAATTGGTTTTTTCAATACTGGTGGTGACTCACCATTGGCATTATACATTCCCTAGCCCTTTACTTTGCTTTACATTGCTCCTGAATGCCTAACCCTAACCACAAAACCCAAGTTTTGACCCTCAAAAATCCATTGAAACATCTGGGGCCTAATATTTCGTCCCCATAAAACGTGTTGGAGCCCACAGGCATAGATAGTGTTTTTGGACCTTATGAGTAAGAATAAGAACAAGAGCACACACACACACACACACACACACACATGTGCTCAGTCTTATGTGCACAAACACTTGTACATACAGGCAGCTCAGTTCTCTGGAGTTACTTAGTGTTTTATTGGGGGTAGAAAATGGGGCTGGGGAGTGGGTCAGAGGGTGGTGTGTGTTGGCTACAGCACATAAACTACCAATGAGGTGAACCACTCCATATAAAAGCAGTGCCTCCCCGGAGCCTGGCTCTGATCTGCCTGACCCTCTGAGCTCAACAGATTGGAGCACACAAAAACAAATGTTTGCATATCCAGGCTACTGCAGCTGAAAGACACACCAATGTACACACTGGCACTCACTCCGTGCTTTGACCAGATGGACGCATGTCCACATTTCTTTGGGCAAGACACTTAACCCCCACACTGCCTCTGATATGCTCATCAGTGCTTGCCAGTACATGTAGATCATCTGTGTTGTAATTCTCCGACACTTTATTTTGTTCTCTTATTAAACACATGGATCTACACAAAGACTTTATAAACACCCACTGAGAGCTGCACAGAATTTACTACAGCAGTGACATTATTAACGGAGCCCACTGTATTCTTTATGGTTCTGTTGGAACTACTTGATGACTTCACCGGTTTGCTGCTGCTGTTGCTCTGCTGACGGATCGGATTGAAAGAAAACTGACCATACGCACATGGGTTCTGAACTCATTTGACATATGCACACAGAATCCTTTTCAATATAGAGCGAAACGCTCTGTAGTAGTTATACTTGGATTAGAATGACGTCGATGTAATGCTCGTGGTGTGTAAATGCACGAATGTAATCCATACCAAAGTCTAAGTGGACGTTAGTCCTGCACTGATGTTGACTGTATTTGTTCTAACAGGGATCCTCCACGGAGCAGGACTGTGGCAGCTTCCTAAACAGCTCTACCTGCCCACAGAAGAAAAGTCAGCTCTGGCCTCAAACAGTCACCTGAAATATGTCTGGTATGTCTGGTCACAGTCGTTCATTATCACTGCTGACTACTTCTTTACTTTTGCCCAGCCCCTGTCTATAAGTTAGACGTGTTTTTTCGCCCCTGCCTCTGTGCTTTTCTTGATTTCTGTCCAGGATCTGGTGTTCTTTTTCTCTCCGTTACCCCTCATCAATTCTGATGTTTTAAAAAAAAAAAAAAAAAAAGTTTTGAGGATTTTTCTTTTTTTCTTTTTAACTTTGATCTCACACATGGTAGGCAGTCTGTCCTTCCTTGTTCTCATCAAGTCATTTTAAGGGGTTTTTATAAGCGCTATGCCAAAGCCTCAAGCTAGGAGCTGTTCTTGTTATTTACCCATGAGTCTGATGGGAGAGGTTTCTCAGTCCCATCAAATAGAATAGAAAGCTTTCTCTGTGTGCTGGAGGAGTTAGAGCTTTGGAACTTGGTAGAGACTCGCTCTTTAAAGATATGTGGCATCAAACATTTGTCTTTTAAAATGAATAAATAATTGAACAACTTTATCTTAAGCATGTAGTGTCTCCAAGAGTAAAGTTTGCACTCACTGTAATGCTTGATATGTTCACAAAGATTTATGAGAAGCCTCTGTATCCAAAACGTTCTCAGGAGCTGCACAAAAAGCATCAATTCCTGTAGTTCAGTTTGGTCTCTCTGGCTCTCAAACATTTACATCTAATAGCAGTTTGTCCACTGCTGCTGTAACATTAGAGAAGGTTTTTTTTCTCCTCAAAATTACCATGTATAAAAATGATGAAGTAATGCTCCCTTTTAGTTTTCTTTCTGCATAGCTGTCAAACTGGTTTCCATCAGACCTCCATCAATTATTTTTACTACTACAGGTAGTCCAGACACTGAAGGGTCAGACTGTGAGCAGTGTAACACTGAACAGACCCAAACTGTGCTCACTATGGTTTCTTCAACATCTGCTCTGCAACACCTGCCCTCCAATGTAAACACTGTCAGAACACTGACT
Source organism: Leuresthes tenuis (assembly GCF_036924035.1). NCBI lineage: Eukaryota > Metazoa > Chordata > Actinopteri > Atheriniformes > Atherinopsidae > Leuresthes > Leuresthes tenuis. The sequence continues at coordinate 30,043,607 of NW_027325364.1, forward strand.
GAACACTTCAGGCTCTACACACACATTTCCCGATTGAACGTGTGTGTAATCAGAACTACACAAAGAGCAAGTGGAAATGTAAATTACAGGATGTACGCTGGAACAAATGGCCACTCGTATGTGTGTTGAGGTTCTCTGGGTCCTTTGTTTATAAGGGAAGTGTATACCTGATGTAAGGCTTGTCATTATGTATGTGTGTTTATGTGCTTACAGAAGTTGTGTGTATATGACTGTTGCCTGTAATGCGTGTGTTAATTTAGCATGAGACCCGACTCTGTGGAAAGTTTGTATTTTCCAGTCATGTTGCTAAGTATGAGCAGTTTAACTTGTTTATAATGTGAATGCAGGAAGATGCTGCAGTCTCTGGGACGACCAGAGCTCCACATGGCCCTGGAAGTGACCATCGTGAGTGGGTCGGGTCATGAGCATGCTGGCTGCCTGCTACTTACCTCTGAGGTGCTGTTCGTGGTCAGCCTCAGTGAGGACACCCAGCAGCAGGCCTTTCCCATCACAGAGGTAACCCACCTAAATTAAAGAAGTCAACGTTTCTTTAGCTGGGCTGCTGTGCAGACAGTAAAGCGAATGTTAAACCTCTTGTCCTGTGCAGGTGGAGTGTCAGCAGGAGCCAGAGCACCAGAGCCAGCTCACACTCACGTTGCAGCAGCAGACGGTAACGAGCGACGCTGAGGTGAGACAGTGATGGAGTTGCACAGTGGGGACACATTATGTACAAAAACTCTGCTGATTAGTTACCACGTGTAATGCTGTCTGATGAAGTTATGTATAAGTAAAGGTTAAATCAGTTTCAGTAGTATTTAGTTGGCATTACAGAATTATTAACGCTCCATCAAAGCAGAGTTGTGTAAACACCCGTCTCTCCTCCCTCAGGCTGACGGCCTCCGTGAGCGCCTGTCAGAGCAGCAGTATCGGCGACTAGTGGATTATGTGATGCGGGCTTCCCAGTATATCTCTGCCTCCCCTGCCTCCCTCCAGCTGCAACCCCCAGTAACTCTCGCAGAGCCACCACCCTCTGTCACAAAGTGCTACCGCTACTTGGTGGATCCTGCCTTTGCCAAGGTGTTTGTTAGCAAGTTTACTGTAGTAAAGAACAAAGCCTTAAGCATTGGATTCCACTGATGCTGTAAAATCATCTGTGGCTTTCTCAGACTGAAAGGAGTAACAAGATCAGAACTTTTCTTTGCAGTGTTTAGAGTAAGCTTTAAAAGAAATCCTACACTCTGTGCTTTGTCTCCTTAAAGTTAGCTTTCCATTTATGCAAAACATACTTTTTAATGTTAACATTCATTTCCTCTCTTGCCTTAGGGATGTAGAGAATTTGTTGGCAAGATATTTTCTGATACAGTGAACTCATAAACTACGAAAAATGAATGGAACTAGAATCTGTTTTAATCATAGAAACACATGTACGTTTGGACATTTCAGTGAGTATGTACTATAGTGAACACTAAAACATGAGTTTTGTCAAAGTTAGACTGAGGACTTGGTGTGAAACTTCCTCAAGATAACAGACAGACAATAGTTAGAGCAGACAAGGATCATTTTGATTTGTTTAATTTCTGTCAGAACAGTCTGCAGTGGTTCACCCTGCAGAACAAGCGTTGTGTTTACATTCAGCATATTGTCTTCTGCCAATGTAAAGTGCAATATTATATACATGTTGATGGAAGCTTGAGATACCAGCTGTTGACCAAAATGTTTTTAGATGATAGTATGTTACATCATCTAAAAACAACATACTTTTTTGACAATAACACTGTTCTCTGTACCTTGTGTTGATGCCAAACCCTAATGATGCAAAAGTGTTATCATTGCTTTTTATATTGTTGTACCACTGAATTTTCAATATGAGATTTAAGTCTAATGCCTTTGTTGAATAAATCTATAATATATGACTAGAGAAACTTCTTATTAAAAATAATCTAGAAACTATGAGTCATTGGTTATTTTATCATGACAGTTTACTGCACTTAAACCTAAATCCAGTTCTGGTTGGCGCTAACTGGACAGTGTAAGTGGATGTTTGTGTCACGGTTTCAGAAAATACTCTTACATAATGCCAACCTGACCTGAAATGTCCACCTCATCATCAAGATATCAGTGGCAGCTCTGTTCTCAGTTTGCAGTCATCGTGCTCTGATAACGGTGTCAGTCACACACGTCTGTTTATCCCAAAGTTGTGATGCGTGACATCAGTTCTGATACTTCTGTCTCATTTCATGTTTCAGGCTCTGACACCTCCTGCAGTAAAACATGAAAGTGTGTTATGTTTATGAGACAAAAATATCTTAAGTGTGTCTTCAATCTACTACATTGTTTACTTACGGTCTGTTACACTGCTTGCTGTCAGTTCTGGAGGGTGGCTGCCGGTAGCTGTGCTTACTGCAACATTCAGTTGAGGAATCTGGTGGAGAGAAAGAAAAAATAAAATAGACAGAACAGCGTTAGGCCACTGCTCGTATGGTTATTTTTATGTCTTAAATACTGTTGATGCGTTAAAAACTCCATTATGTGGACTGCGTCTCCCTTTGGGTCATATGGCACCTTAATGATCAAATCAGTGATGATCTCCATATGTGTTTCTCCTCTACATCATCCCATTAAAACACCATTTCTGCTATGCTTCATATCCTTGTATCCTCATTTGGTTTGGGCTGGAACATATACCCCTTCACAGAACATTAACGGATTGGCCAATGTGGCTGTTTGGCCCAGTGACAATTCTGTGGACTGTGTTAATTTGACAGCACTACGGCTTTGACTGCCAGATAATATCAGAACAAAATGACATTCTCTGACTAGTAGTAGTGACCTGTCAAAAACGTTGAATATGTGAGTTCCATTGAGCCTGAGAAAGAGTCGTGTGCATACCCGAGACTGTGGAGAAAGAGGTTTCCAGCTGACTTTGTCTCCTCAGCAGCAGCTCCTCTTTCTTCAGGCCTGCCATGTACTTGGAGTACGACCACAAGAGCTGAAGGAAAATGTACAGACATCAAATCTAATGCAATTAGAGAAAAGCTTTAACAGAGGATTGAGTCTATCCTTTACAGTTTGTGGTTGGGACTGACAAGTCCTTATGTGCACTTCATTAAGTACTTAGGTTTATCTGAAGTGCAGTTATCATTTCAATATGTTAGGTTTTCAGATAGTTATCAAAGTAAGTTTGGTTTACCTTCCTGCTATATTTTACAGATACATTTTCAGCTTCATCCTAAAGCTTTTAAAGAAGGTCCATTTTATCTGAGACGCTTCCTCAGTTCTAATTCCCCCAAATACATAACCATTTATGGGATCATTAGCACCTTCAGCTTACGTCATTTCTAAAGGTGAAGGGACATAACTTTGAAGACCATAATGTACACGTTCTCGACAGAAAAGACCATTTAAGAGAAGAGTTAAGTACTCCATCTTTGTTACTGGTTAAATACTAGGTTGAGTTAGATCTAAGGAAGTCTCTCCCTACCATCCAGTTAGAATTAAGTGATGAGCTTCAAGTGGCTTTCTATTGAAGCTCTTTGGATTATCATGACTTAGATGGCTGAGAATCTACACACATCCTGAACACTACAAAGTAATGCTTCCCCTTTAAGACCAGATTACAGCTTCTTACCGGCTGCATGGGAGTCAACAGCACTCTGCTTTGCGTCTGCTTTTTTTCACTTGTTCCCTCTTGTTCCGTTTCTTCATCTTCTGTCTCATCCTCCTCTTCTCTAAAACATGACTCTTGTCTCTCCTGCTCCTCCTGTACAAACAACAATAGATTTGATAGATAATTGTTCCATCCCAGATTTTCATGTTGAAGTAGAATTTCTTTACACTCTACATTTCATTTTTCTCATTACATTTACCTTTTTTCACACATTTTGTACACATATTTTAGATCTTTGTACCCTAACCTGTGCACTCCTCTCATCTTCCTCTTTCCTTCTCTGTCTCCGTACTCTGGCTTTGCATTTGAGTCGTTTCTCCTGCAGTATAAGAAAGAGTAGCTCCTCTTGGATGCTGTTGCTAAGCTCTTGAAACTCCAGCCAAAACTTCAGCAGTTCACTGAACACCGACATCTACATGAACAAAAACATGCAAGTTTAGGTTTAATAAACAGAAACTAATATACCAACACTCCCTGTAGTGAAACTGTACCTGCGCTTCTCTGAAGATGTAAGGGCCGAGTTTGTGACGCCTCTCCAAAATACGCTGGGCCTGATCAGAAGGGATATCTATCTGCAGAGCCGGGGGCATTGAAGAGTTGATGAAACAGCTGATGATTGTGGAGATCTTTTGCTGGATGGTTGCCTCATCACTGTGGGAATGACAAAGGTCCTGCATTTAGGAAGACAGAGAGGAATGTAAGATTACACGAGCAATTCTATGATCCCACTCCTGCTGAAATGTTTGGAATTTCTTTTTTTTTTCCCCATTCAGACAGGACAATTGGGGTTAAACATATTGTATTGAAAAAGTCAGGTTTAATTTTTATCACAGGACTTTGGCAGGTACATGCTCCATGTGACTCGCTTGCACATCAACCTCTAGGTATTTTTTCTTTTTTACCTTGTACGTCTGCACCTCAAGCCAGAAGCGAACATCATTTTCCAAGAAGCCTCCCTTTAGAGAGACAAAGTTTAGGAACTGCTGGCAGGTGGAGGGATTAAGAAGGATTCTTCGAAACACCAGAATCTCTTTGGAAGAACTCATCCACAAGCCCTCAGCCTGCAAGGAGACAAGACAGGACACCCATGATATTTTAGTCGACCTTCACCTACATATAAATATTTTAAGAAAGCAGATATTTATGGTGCTGTAAATTATGTGTTCTCATGAACAGCATCAGTAAGGGTTAGACTGTGACCTATGAGTTCACAATAACTTTTTAGTACTTTTTCATAAAAAAAAAAAAACATTATTTGCCAATGATGACATAATGATCCTAAAGATGAGTCACAGTTATGTAGTAAATTTAACTCCTTCCTGTAATCACCCTGCCTGTAGATGAGGTGAGAGGACGGAAACAGAGCTGCATGGAAAACACTCTAAAGACTATTAAAGACATGTCAGTAATGCTGATGCTTTAACCTTTTTTATCCTGGATCCAATTTGGAGAAACTATCCTCAAGGCCAAAATGGTGCTTGACAAAGCCAATGCTTGAAGCCAAGTCATGAACAAAATCACACATGCTGTCAGACCAGGAAATGCCTTACTTCTCTCCATTGACTATATTCCCAACAGGATTTCTTCTTACCTTCCAGGCTTCTTTCCTCACTCTGCGTCGGCGGAAGATTTGCTGCGAGAGCCTGTATGCTGCTTGCAGCTACCACACAAAAACACACACACATGACGGGTCAGAAGTCAGACACTGAGTAAACTAGGACTTAAAGGAGACACTGAACACCTTTCAAAGCGTTCTCTGTTGCTCTTGGCAGTAACTAAAGCACTCTCTGTATTTTAATTTTTTTTAACCTTTAATCTCCTCTGTCTTAGTTTCCTCCAATCTCCTCTCAAATATCGCTTAACCTTTCTGTCTCCCTCCGCAGATCTCCTTGTCACCTCTTAAACATCTTTTCCACCCTTACACTCACATCCCATCCAAAGTGTAATGCTAAACTGTGTCATTACTTAATGAGAGGATCCGTGTCAGCAAACATTGTAAACTTGATAACATAATGATTCAAAGCAGCGGAACCTGCGGTTTGTGTTACCACCTTATGAAGCAACCCGAGAGAGCGACAGGACGGTGACAGCACTTAGCAGTTGCTCACATTGCACTAATATATGTCTGGTTGTCTCATCTCTGCTCACACTTGTGGCCATTATTCAGCTGGAATAGAATGCAAACCTAGCTTAACTCTAATGAGTTAGATATTGTAGGTCTGACACTTTTCCATTTTTGTGTCCGATGTTGGATGTCATGCATATATTGTGTAGCATATACTGGACGTAGAAAGGCTGATCTATAAAGCAGAAGAAAAACAGTATTTACTGTTGTCAGCAAGTTACATATGACTGCAATCCTCAGTAGTCACTGTCAACCCCGTAGTATGTTTGGCAATTTGATGTGTGTACATACATCTTTTTTTTTTCCAGATAATATTCTGGCAATAGCAATTTGCAGTTAATGTAGTTACCGGCAGTTATTATCTGACAGCTATGGACTTTCAATACAACCAGCAAAAGCTGAATTTTAGTCTTAAATCTTGAATGGCTGAGGATTCAGAATGTCCACCTTAGGTTTGTTTTTCCGTCGCTCAGTGAACTCTGCTGTAGACAGAAACAAAGGCAGCCACGTTTCCTCAATGTGATTCCTGACGACGTCCTGGATCTCCATGACAACTGGGTTTGAGAGACACTCTAACTTCAGACGCTCGAGTCCACCTGTCAAACGCAGCACCTACAAACATGCAAAGGAGCAGTGGACACATAGGCACAGTGGAGTGCTGTTAACCACAGCGTTTGATATGAATGCCAAAGATGCTGAGCACATGTAAATAGATTTCCTTCAATAAAACCACATGAAGAACAAATGACGAGAGACTAAAAAAAAGACTGCCCACTGTAAGAAACCCTACATCCCGACACCTGCTGTGCTCTTAATCATTCCCACAAACCCTCTGTTCTCTTTATATCCCCTCTCTGCTTTCTGTCTTCATACAACAATCTGGCCATGTCTCCCTTCTTATATCTCCTTTTTTCTTTCTCTCATTTTATTTTGTAGGCATGCATGCACACATACACTTGCACAGGCGTTTGAAATGAGAACCAATCACGGCACTGGAGTAGGAGTCAGAAGATGAAAGAGGGCCATTCTGTGACAGGATGACTGAGTGACTGAAGCAGTGAAGGGCCAAAACAGTAAAGCTGTCAGTCTCTCTACATTGCACGTACAGAAGAGAACCAACAGCTGCCAGGGCCAATCCTTACAGAGCTGGAAGCGCTAGAATTGGCATTCACATTCAAATGCAGCTCTGCAAATTATTTTGAGTTAATTTCTAAGATGAGGATGACAAATGATGAAAGATCTTGCACCAGAACTGAATTCATGTCCTCGCAAGTACATGGATTTTGTTAGATAACATCAAATAAAATCTGTTCAGATGAACTCATTCTGAACATACAGCCTGTTGTTGAGTTTGGCAGGACTGTGAGGTTTTGTAAGATAAAAATACTGGAAACCACAGTCGTATCTCACACAGAATAACAATGTACTCTGTGTCATAAACATTATGGTGTAACCCTTTTTGGGTGCCCAAAAGAGAAAATCAGTTCAACTGCTTCATGTCCCATCTACTCATCCCGACTCTACACCCTCCGCCCTCCTGCAGTAATGTAATCCCAGGATCCAGAAACCTAATCTCAAACTATAAATGTCAGGACAGATTCCATCCTACTGACATTGTTGCTGGAGCCGATTTTTGTCTTTCTGAGTTCAAACCATACTCCTCTCCTTCTTCTCATTTTAATTCTAACCATGTTGTCTCATCCCCAAAATACCCACTAACACCCTGCCTTCAGAGCTGTCAGCATGAAGTCTGCAGGATGCCAGAAGAGATGGGGAGTTGTGCGAGAGCTGCAGAAGCCTCCTTTTATCAAATCTGGATGCTGAGCCCCGGTTGCAACTCAGATCCCTTATTGAGATTGTCATGTCCCAGAAAGACTGATTCCACCCCTGTCTCTGTAAGGCTTTCTCAAAAAGTTAACAGTAATGACTCCACTAACATGGGCACATTTACAGATAAAGTGAAATGATTTTTAAATAATACGACTGACTGTCATACATCGTCCTGTTGTTTTTCTGTGGCAGGACTGTCAGAGCCAAAGAAGTACTTCCTGTTGAGGTATTTAGTAGCAATATGAGACGACCTCTCCTGTCTTACGGCCCTATCCTTCTGAGGAGTCCTCCTGTACTGCTCCAGATCCAGCCAACACATCAAATGGATACTGCACTTAAGCACAAATAGTCAGAAGCAAAAAAAAACAATAATAATAATAACTGGACTGGATGTTAAAAGTTGTAAGGTCACCTGGCATCCTGATTCTGTAGGAAGGACATAAAGTGCCCAATCTCGTGACGCTGATGAAGTAAGGATTCCAAATTGTAACCGTGGTAATTCAGAGGCACACTGCACCATGAGTCGGGTGCGTGGGAACCCTTTGAGAAGCGAGCTGAGGTAGTAATAGATGGAGATGGAGGCATAGACCTGCAGGACTCCCTCTGTGGAAGAGACCCAGTGGGGGGAAGGAGAGAATAATGTCAAATATGAGTATAGGTGAATTAAACTGTGATCATATCCTGCCTCACACATCCTCACATCTGCTCAAAGGTCACTGTCAAGTTGTGAGCTGCATGGATTCTGTCTTTTTTAGTATATAAAAAGCAGTATCACACTATTTCTAAAAGTAAGTTAATGCCACAGAAAACAGTCTTGAAACAGATTCTCAACATTGTTCCTAAGCAATTGAAATACTGACAAGAGGTCACTGCCCAAATAGTTTCATTAACTGTGTCATTAACTGAACACCTGCATTGTTTACATGTTGAAGCTGCGTACAGAAACCAGACCTGCTTTAGCTGCCGCTCTGATTCCTCATACAGAGTCCGGAGTTCCCTGAACTCCTGGCTGTCAATGCAGCGCACCTCCTCCTGCACACACACCTGTACACACACACCTGTTCAATTGCTGAGAAGTACTGAGTAATTTCCCCAGCCAAATGACTCCAGTGAATCTGTGAATTTTAAATTGAATAGTACATGACGATTATCATTTTATCATTTTAATCCATTTCCAAATGTTTTGGAGTCAGAGTTTGGGTAAAGAAAAAAAATATTGGACTCATAACATTAACTTACCGTTTTTATTTATAAACATACACATTCTTGGTACTTTCTTGCTTGTCAAAAGAGGAATGTTTATCCTTTTGAAGGGCATTTTCTGTGATCATAAGGACCATAAAACTTACAAATGAAACAGAAGGACAATGACTTTCTAAGTGAACCGTGTTCACCTGCTGGAAGGCGTCTTTGTCTCTGTTGATCAGCAGAGTCCATGGCTCCAGCAGGATGCTCAGTGCATGCTCCTCAACCTCGTCAAAGAGCTCCTCAAAGGCAGGCAGCAGTTTGCTGTACACGTCCCTCCTGATCTCCTCATCTACATCAATGCTCCTTGTGGCATAGCTGAAAATATAAGTGGAGGAAAGGAGCTGTAGAGGAAAGAGGAAAAAAAAAACTTCACTTCAGAAAAATTTCTCCTTAAAACCACAATCACTTTCATCATCACTGTTGCTTGGTGCCCTCATACATAATAATCCTAATTCTCATCAGTGCTGCCATCACACCACATAAATGTCACTTTTTTAACCCGCTTGGCCACAGCACAATGGAAAGATTTCTAAATGTCATTCCTCTGGTGACCAAAAGGTTAACTGATGGAAAATATATCTCACTGTAAGGTATTCTGGACCACTCCGCTCATCCTCCCTGGTCTTGCTGTAGTCAAGCAGTGTGGTTCTGGGTGACTGGATTGGCGCAACGCTGGGGGGGTGGGGGGGGGGGGGGTCTTACTCACTTGTTTTTATGAGTTTAAATTTCTCCCTAAAGAATGGGAGTGGTGAAGAGGGTAGAGAGCAGTAGAGAGAATGGCGAGGTAAGCCAACAGAGCACAAAACAAGGGCAGGTGTGTGTGTGTTTTATAAAAGGGAGGATACCGCTACGGTTTAATGACTGATGGTTGTTTTACATTACATTTAAACAGCTTAATTTTCTGAAACTTTGTTGATTAAATTGTTCTTGGCATCAATTTATTTTCACAAGGTCAGTATAAGGCTGTGTGTGTTATGGGCTGACCTGTGCCTCTCTTTGTACTCTGTAGGAGTCCAGTCCATCCTGGTGAAATAGCTCATGGTAGTGCTGCAAATCTGTCCAAAAGTAGACAGCATTTACCCACAGCTGAAACAGGGAAAAAATGGAAACATTAACACAGCTCTTTGCTGGCCACTATCAGTAACATGCAAATAATCATTTACAGCCACGACATCATGTGCGATGGACAACATTGATGTGCAACTAAAATTTAGTTTTTGAGAGATGTACACATGAAAGCAATCGTTTGTCTTTAAAACGGTGCTCATAAATTAGTGATGGACACAAGCAAATTACTGATACTATTGACACCTTGTGGTAAACATAAATACACAGTTATCCCATGTTTCTATCAATACATTTTAATAAATTTGGAATCGGTTGCTCCAGATGAGATATCATATTAAAACCTCCTAAGGAAGTGACAGTAGAAACTTCTGAGATCTAAAGCCCTTTGTGATTGAAATGTGGGGTGATTTCTAAAGAGCTCTCTCAGGCCTTCAGGACAAAGGCTGTTGGTGTGTAAAAAGATATTCAAGAAGATCTCCAAGTTAGTTGAGATGAATAATTTTTATGTAAATAGAATCACCGACATTTACCAGTTGTGAGAACTGGCCACTCTGCAGATAAGTCTGTAGCTGTTGTGTCAAACAGCATTTGTTTACAATCAAAAAGAGATTGAACAATTATAAGTCATATAAGAGAAATAAAAGAGCAAAAAGAACATCAGAGAAAAAACTACAATGACCATATGGGCAAAGACCAGACGTTTGGAATAATGAACTCTCGACAGAAGAATTCTGCATCATTTCAAAGAGTGATTGAAAGAGCTTGAAAGTTGAGGTTGAACTGGAAGTGGATCTGTCAACGTAGTAATGAATCTCAGCACACTGGCAAATCCACCAAGTAATAGTTCAAAATGAACAAATGGAGGGATGGCGTTGTTTAAGACCAGATTTAAATACCATACGAAATCCTCCACACATACAGAGGGTAAAAAGAGGGTATAACACATTAAATACTTTCCAGCTGAAGATATTTTACATGTAAGTGTGTTCAAAACACCTATAAGTTACATCTGAGGCCAGGGACATACTCATTTTCTTCTATTGACAGCATAGTTTAAAAAAATTACTGAAAAAGCTCACTTTCCTCGTAGTGCATCACCTTCATCTGTATACGCTGTTTCAAGGAGCTAGTGCTCCTTGAAACTACTCGTAGCAGTTTGTACCTGATTCCCAGATTGTTCACAGAAGTGTGTGAAGTATAACCCAGCACGAGACTCAACGAAGAGAGCCTGTAACATCTGCTTCACTCCTCTGCTGCACAGTAATTGACCTCTGCCAGACAGCAACTGATGGAATGCAAGAATGAGACAACTTATAAGAAAGCAAATGATAACATGCTGAATTATTAATTGTCCATCAACAATCAATAGTTCTCAAGGAGACATGTAAACCTGTCTCATGTCTTAAGGGGTTGAATACATTTCTCTAGTTTACTGTCTAAAATCTAATGATTAACCAATTTATAAGAATGTAAAACAGATATGGAGCAAACCCTCATAGAAGAATTACCTGGATTTTTTTTTCCATTTGGACCCATTACCTCATTCTCACTTAAAGCAAGCAACTTGATTAAGAAAACAGACCAATGAGAACTGCATAGCAGGCAGCCAATGTGGTTTAATATCTCAAATTTCCTACCTGTGTACAGGCAGAATGGGGGGACCGAGGCAAGCATGTGTCGAGCTGGAGGAAAGGCAGAGTTGTAGAGCCATGGCAGGGCTGTACTGAAAGGGAACAGTAACAGTACTCCTCAAAACACTGGGATGTCCAGAAGCGTGGAGCCCTGTGGGCAGTGGTAGCACATTTTTAAACAGCTTATGCAGTTTATAACCAACCACGTGAAAATATATAAAGAATTGTTAGTGTAAATGTTGTGTTATTCAGACATGATTTCACCAAATGCAGTTTTTGTCATTAACATTAAGATAAATACTAGGAATCACCAGTAACAGAGCAGAGACTCAGTTAAGCAAAGCTGAACTGAGCGCAGTTTCTCCTCTGTCCAGCAGGGGGAGGTAGTCAGTCCCAGCTTGGAAAGCAGCTCCACATTCAAACTTCTCTGACTGCTACTTAGGAGGTACCAGCTCCTCATTAGGACCAAATACCTAGAGCGGACACCACATTGCATCTGATACACTTATTTTCATTTAGTTTTACAAACGACTTTGTTGCTCTAGAAAGGTATTCTTAATCAAAACATGAAACAAGAAAGGAAAATAAAGAAATAAAAATAAAGAAATCACATAAAATAAAATTCTGTATCATGATGTCGAGGCAATATTTACCTGTTTTTCCGCTCACTCTGTTGTATAGCTTTCAGTCTCTCTATATCCAACCAGAGATCAAATAGCTTCCGTCCTGGTGTTCCTTGCAAAAATTCCTTGAACTCATCCAAGCCGCACCTTTTGCTATGGCAACACATGCCATGCCAACACATATCAATATTTTCCTGGTTTGTTGGTGCCAACATTTTCCTCCCCACTTTCCTGTTCTTCACATCCCGTTCTGTCTTTTTCTCCGTTATGCTGTCCAATCTCTCTCCGTCTTCACCTTCTGAGTGTTTCTTGTCTCTGCTGTTGCAACTTGGCTGCTGTCCAGACTCGCTGGCACCCTCAGAGGTGTTTGTCAGCTTTTGACCATCTACCATGTTGACTACATATTCCAGGTACTCGAGCTGCTGTTCAGGAGACGCAAACATCTGGTAGCTCGATTCCTTGAGATGTTGCTCTCCTCTAATATCTGCTGACGCCCCGCTGACGCCGAGGCTCAGTTCTGTTTGTAAACTGTGGAGTTTCTGAGTCTGCTCACATTTCATGGGAGAGGAGGAGAAACCTGATGACAATAAAACACAAATTTTCTGGCTCTCAATAGCTGCAATTATATCTGTAATTAAACGATTCATGTTTTTTTTTGTGATATTTCTATTGCCAGGGGATAGACTAGGGATGGTAATTGTTAAATTCTTAACAATTTCCATCCCTAGGATAGACACATAATACAAAGTAAACACAAAAAACTTGTGCTGCAGAAGAAAATAGACCAGACTTAGTGCATAATCCCTATAATCCCTATATAGACCCTATATAGAGTAATGCTGACCAACATGTCATTGGGGTCATCAGGTGGTAACCTCCTTTCATCAGAGTTTCGTCTAGTTGGGCCCATAAAAACCTCCAGGAGACTAGACAGTGATCACTGGCATCCCAGAGTCACTCCCCTAATGCCAGCCATCACTGCTCCTCACACCACAACAAGCACCTTTTTTTTCCACAACCAGAAGCTACCCCAGCCTCTCACCAACTGCCCACCAGTTATAGCAGGGTGGGGATACAAACCCTGGTTCGGGTAGGGGGTAGAAATAGAAGAGGTAAAGATAAGTAGGAATAGGATTCAAACCCTGGTTCGGGTAGGGGGTAATGAAAGTATAGAGGGTGCCAGAGGTGGAGGCAGGACAAGACACCCAAGCAGATTCAGCAGACAAACTCACCTAAATAGTCCTAAAATCACTAAAATGCCAGCAAAATCAAGTCTATACATGCCAACTCACCTAAAATGGCCACCTGGTTGGTTCACATGGGCCACACCCTCCACTTAAATATATCCTGGATTTCTTCCTTACTTCTAATCCTAACCCCAAGACTCTGTTTACCCTAAGTGCTCCCCCTGCTGGTCCCCCAGCTACTATTGCTTCTTCTAATTCAAATCCACTGACTAGACTTTACTGTCTCATCTGACACTTCCATCGCTATTTTCCTCACAGTCAGTTCACTTACACCCAACTCCATCAACAATGAGACAACAGACTTTGCAACAAATCCTCTACAACCTACTTCCAGTGAACAGATCCCAACTTTCCATCCTCGCTGCTCTGCTTCTGCCCCCAACTCCACATACCTAAGCTTTTTCCTTTCTTATGCTTCTGCCACTAATTCCTCCCAAGGAACAGTCAGCTCTATGGAATAGACTCTCATTCTACTCCTACTTCTGGGGAACAACAAGGTTTCCTCCTAAATCTACCTGCATCTCCCAATCACAAGCATCCTCTGAGCTGCCCAGCCTCCTTATTGTCTTATTAACTTTCTTCCCCTCTTGAACAAACTGAATAGCCACTCTCTTCACCTTAGACCACCTTAGAAGAGGAGGGTCTCTTCAATACCTGCAGCTAAGCTTCTTAATACTTGGTTATGTTACCATATAAACCGGCCTTGTGACAGACTAACCTTACAACCTAACAAAATATGCCTTAGAGTTGCAGTACCTGAACATAACGGGTCTCCCTATCAAAAATCTACTACTCCTTTCCTCCATACTCTTTCCAACTAAGCTTTTTCTTTTCTACACCTTCCCAATTCAACCACTGTCCCTGCTTAGTCTGAGCCACTGCCTTTGTACCCCTTAACATTTCCTCCTGTCTACAAACCTGCTCAACAACTAGCTTTCTCTTCTCCTTGGGACCTGTTATTGCCAAGCCCCAAGCCTCCCCGGCCTATTTGAACATTACCCACCATCTTTGTATGTATAAGAGTTGCTTCTGCCTCCTGAGCTGCCATTCTTGGATTCCATTTCCTCCCCTTGGTTGGGTTTGGAACCACCTTACTAACTACCACATCTTTACTCCCAGCTAACAGGAACTCTGGCCTTACGTTAGTACATTTAAACTCCTCTGCTAGACTAGATATTGGGAGCTGGAGTATGCCTTTCCCATGCAGTGCCACAGTACTTAAGCATCTAGAAACACCTAGCCACTTCCTAATGTAAAAGCTAACTAATCTTTCCCTTTTTCTGCAACAGATAATGGAATCTCATACACAGAGATTACTTAAATTAATGCCACAGAATCTTAACCAAGGAAACGATCCAAACTGCAGACACCACAGCTTCAACTTTCCTGGAAGCCCTGATTTATCTATTCTATCTAATCCCTCAGCAACAACTTTCCAAAACTGCACTGCCTGCTCACCATCATTTAAGTCTGGTACCACATACCTAAACTCTTTACTGCCATTTCCTTAATTATTGGATTTTTTCTTCATCTTTTACAAACTTTCTATCACTTAATTTCCCTCTACTTATTGAGATACTTCTAGACATAGTAGGTTTGATTTTCATACCAGCCCACTTTAGATTTTTATTAAGTCTCTCAAGTATTCTCCTCATACATAGCCCTGTTGTAGTCACCAACGTCATATCATCCATGTAGGCCCTAATTGGTGTAAGGCACATGCCATCCTGACGTCTGTCTCCACCTACAACCCACTTGGAAGCTCTAATAATTATCTCCATCGCCATTGTAAATGCTAATGGAGAAATCGTACACCCTCGCATAATGCCTCTGCCATCCTGTTGTGAAACCTGCTTTACTTAGGCACAAATATCCTGGAAATATACTCTTATTAAGTTAACAACAACTACAGGCACTCTAAAATAAGCAAATGTTTTCCAAATAAGTCTGTGTGGCCAAATGCATTTGCTAAATCCAGAAATATAACATGCAAGTCTTTTTTCTCACTCTTTCTGAATCTGATGCTAAATCATGCTAGTGTGCTCTAAACACCCTGCAAAACCTGGTATTCCTGCCTTCTGCACAATAGTATCTATTGAGCTATTCTTTTCTAAATAACTAGCTAATCTCTGTGCAACTACACTACACAGAAAATCTTCCCCTCTACATTTAGGAGAGAGATCATCCGAGGACTCTTTCTCTTTTGAGATAAGAATGCCTCCTGCCCTACGCCATGCTCTAAGAATAAACTGTTTCTCCCAAATTATTAATTGCCTCCACAAAAACTTTAAGATATCAGGTACACTTTTATGAACCCGGTAGGGGACTCCATTTGGCCCTGGGGCCAACGAAGCCTTTGCATGCCTGATTACCTCCTCAACCTCTTTCCATCTCGGTGGTCTAACATCCAACTAATGAACTATCTCTCCCAATGATGGCATGTCAGGTGGAAGGCCTACTACTCTACACTGCTCAAGATCTGAATATGTATTTCTTAGATACTCTTCCACCTCTGACTTTGTTGCTTTAAGCTGCCCACCCTTTTCCTGGTTAAACAACCCTTTAATAAACTTGAACAGGTCCCTGTAAAACGCAGTCCTTACATATTCTACCTTCTTTCTCTTTTTCCTAAGATGTTCAGTCCAATTCTTCCTTCAAAACATTAATTCCATCCCTCTCTTCCTCTGTAGCTCTTTTCCACTGCTTTCTTAAGAAGAAACTTCTTTCCTTAACCAATTTCTTAATTTCTCTTTGCCGTCTAGACTTAACCATACCATTATACTCTTTCAACCCTCTTTCTATCTTGCACCCGAAATCTTTCTTCTCCATGGGAGTAAATTATAGCTCTCATCTTCTCTAGCCTATCGCTTGCATTTCCTCCTAGCCTACTTAAAATTTTTGAAAAATCTTTATAGACTGCCTCCCATTCTTTGTTGCTATTTGCCCTCGGCCACTTAACTCCAGCTTTCTGCTCTATATTTCTCTCTCTAACTGGCCTATTCACCTCAGTATCAGTTGCATCCCTTCTTAGAACCTTCTCCTCCTCCACCTCTATAGCTGTGTTATTGAGATCCTTCATAATATTGGTCATGTTCATATACCCTGTATCACTTAAAATGAAATGTTTACTCTGGCTGTCATTATCTTGACTTGAACTACTTTTTATGAATTGGATTTGAATGTATTTGATTGAATTTAAAAAGTGTTTTCGCATGACTTTTGTTGTGAATTGGCAAATTCTTCCAGTCAAATAAGGTTTAGTGTCATTAATTAAAACTGAAGTTTACATCACTCTTAAGTTGAAAATTCAGACTCACCTTTATTTGTTGAAAGATTCTCTTGAGAATGTGACGCTGTCAACACTTTCAATGCATTGTTGTTTACTTGGTTAAATTGGGAGTGGCCATGCAGTTGTGGGGCTGAAAGAGTAGGTTGACATGAACTCCTCTTGTGGTTAAAGAACTTTGGGTCCCACTGAAACAACAGCTTGGCTAGTCTGGAAAACACCAGAGATGCACCACGTATCACAATTTTACTTACTTGTTACCATTTACATATTACTGCTTTTTTGTGCAGCTGGAAAGTCAAGTGTTGTATGTGCCGTGTATGTCAGTCAGTCTTCTGTCATGTGCAGTATAAGGATTTAGGAGTAACTGGACGCAAACAGGGCTTTAGTTGTAAATACAACTTAAATTCCAAGATGCTACTGTACCAAGTACAGTTTTTTTTTTCTACATGACGGTGCTATAGATGACTGGTTAAGCTTTAAAATCCATCCATCTCTTTTTTATACCCACAAGTCGCCAGTCCATCACAGGGAGCAGTGACAATGCATACTGAAAAGTTAAGTTAGAATCAGCAATTACCCTTACATGTGGGAGGAAGCCGGTGTACCTAGAGAGAGCACACGTGTGCACGGGAGAACATACAAACTCCTCAGCCAGGATTCAAACTAGAAACTCTCTTGCTGTGAGACAACGGGACTCATCACCACAATAACATAAGCTTTATGCAGCTCGATAAAATAACCAGGTTGAAGGCATCTTAAAATGACATTAACATGCTAGGCTTATTTTTTAAAGGCACATTTAATCAGAATTTCCTCAATATCTAGTCAAGGAGCAAAAATATTTCTTATTTGATAAAATACAAATGGCAACAATAATAATAGTCAGTGATTCAAATCAGTGAAATAAGTTGAAATGATTTGTTTTGTACCCAAGAATTTAAACCATTTTCAGACCATGTGTAATACCTGTATTCATAGTAGCAATCACTCTGAAGGAAAAAGGGCAGTCTTTCTCTTAAGATCCACTGAATTCCTTGGTCTTTGTCAAGGCACTGTGAAGATCAGAGAGATGCTCCTTGAAACAAGACTCAGACATTTCCGCTCAAAAAGAATGTGTTTTCCAGACAACTTACACAAACAGTGTAAAGGTTGTCTACTGGAATCCTGGTCAGCTCTGTGGGGTCAGCATTAAGGAGATGTGATTTTCTGTGATTCAGTTCTGTTCTGATTCTTCTAGTGACAAAATCAGCTGTTCCGTTCACCACTTCAAACAGTCTGGTCCCCCGATTGTATAGCAAAGCCTCCATGAAACACTTGGAAAATAAATAAATACTATTAGAATGGTAATCTAGTGTTCTCTATACGTTGAGTCTAAATATATTACGCCTTCCTTACTGGCAGACTTAAGAAATCATTGAAGTAGTGAACCAATACATCATCAGAGGCCAGAGAGCTTTCCTGAGTTAAGACGAAGGTAAAAACATTTAATTAGGCGAAGTGACATATGAAAATAATGAAATGTCATAAAAACACATACTCACAAAGTTGCCAGCAGTAAGTTCAGCAAATTCTTAAAAGAAAGGAAGACTTCCTAGTTACAAAAATCAGGATAAGTTCCAAAAATCCACTTTACTTTAAAGTGTAAATTGTTGCCCTTACCTGTCAAAATGATTCCAAACATCGTTTACCCCAAACATGCAAAGACTTGTTTTTTCTGCCACAAAAGCAGTCACTTTCAGCCATATAATTGCAGACAGAGCAGGTTGCTATGGAAGTGGACTCAGTTTCAAAACACAAGGGCAGTAAAAGTTTAACTGGAGAGGACCAGAGAGAAACTGTTGCAATTCCTCTCTGATATCCCAAAAATCACTTTATTCTAAATCATTCACAGAAATTAGCATGTATCTGTTCAAGATCGCTCAAATGTAATGCATGTATGGATTTAAAAAAAGAAAAAGAAAAAAAAAAGTCAAACACCAGAGTGACATTGTTGCAGTTAACACATCACAGCACTAGATGGCACCAAACAATGCAGAATTTATTTGTGTAGACTACAGTCAAGATACTCACAAACGAGACAAGTTTGTATGTAAAAATATAAAAGAAAAAAATATATATATAGATTAAAACTGATCTGGACACACAATAGTAAAAGTTGAAAACGTCCAGAATTCCAAAAAACACTATATAGTCAACGTGAATGGAAAAGCACATCACCAGTTCAGTTGTTACAGGTAATGAGACCTCCTTCACATACATAATTAAAAACATACAAGTAAGAACTGTGTGCTGAAAAAAAAAAAGGGAAGAAAAAAAAAAAAAGGACTATACATATACAGGGACAAACACACAGTTAACAGTACAGACATTGCTTATGTTCTTCCTGTCTAAGCCTCATCTTTAACATTTGACCTTAATAAGGGGAAAAAATGCTAAAGGGACATTCTGGGCTCAGAGTCTTTTAACATTTCGCTTGCTTTGAGCACTTCCTGGAAGTAGATTGTCCTTCTTGCGACGGCCTACAGACTGACTGCCACAATCTCTGGAGCCATGAAAAGCACACAGGCATGATGTGCAAAACTGGAAACTACAGTCAGCTCTGCTGCACACACCCTCCCGTTTCACAGAATGACACCTCGCTGGATGCTGACATCTAGGGCAAGGCTTGAGGCACTCATCATTGAAAAGGGTTTTGGCAACCTGGGAAGAAGGTTATTTTAAGTTTGTTTTAAAGTTTTTGTTAACTTAATTTGAATTCAATTTCCTCCCATCTGAGAATGAATAAATTTACATTATTATTATTAATCATTAAAAGCTACAACAACTCACCTCCAGAAATTTATCTCGTTTGCTGCTGCTGGCTGACTGCAAAGTGCTGTGCTGTAATGGGGTTAAAGTGCTATTTGCTGACTGTGGGGTACAGTAGGTGGAGGTCCTGGACTGGGCCTGAACCGTCTTCAAGGCTGACCTTTTCAGCAGTGTAACTCTGGTCTCTGCATCAGAGATGTGGACAGCACCACCAAGCTGTGACAGCAGCAAAAAGATCTGTAATTTCCACTTTAAGCATTGAATATGTATACAGTACATAAGGCTGGTTCACAGTAAAGCAAAAATTGCTGATCTCTGAGCTTAGACCTATACCATACAGCAAGGTTTATAATAGTATTTCTTTTCTATTCAACAAAGAACACTTTGTATGTATTAGCACAAAGCTAAAGCCACAGTTGTGCATCCCCACTGAAGACCAGGCTTCAGTAAAATGACAAAATTACCTCAAGCACAGCTTCCACTTCACTCAGGTGGTTTCTTATCCTTAAAACAGCTTGCTTGTCCTGCTGGATTATTTCATTCCAGCTTTTGCACACCTGACCACACCTTTCAAAACAAATAATAGCATGTATGAGCTGATATTTTTCACTGGCTATGCGCACAACTCTTCAACAAGCCTGATCTGAGCAATAACCAACATTTAATTTAATCAATTAAAAATTCTAAAGGCTACTTCTGTCTCACCTCGTCAGATACTTTCACTTTAACAAACTTAACTGCTGTTACTAAGTAACAAAATTAACAAATTGTTGTACCTCATATACACAGACCATAGCTCCCTAGACAGAATTCTAGACAGGATTTAGCACATGGTTTTTGTTTTTATTCAACCATTTATGAATTAAACACATCACTGTGATGAATGACAAATGGGGAAATGAGCAACTCAACCTATGATTAGTTAGCTGATGTTAGTTGATGTATTAAAGAAAACAAATCAAAGAGGAAACAAGACTATACTCTGTAATGAAAAAATGGTTTGTTGAAAAGATGAATTCTATCACCTGCAGATGCTCTCAGGATTCAGCTTGTTGAAAATGACAGCCAGGATGTGCCTGAGATTCCTCTTCTTCAGCTCTGTGAGTATGTCCACCTTCCCCAGCCCCATCTTCCTGCCAATCAGCCCTGCCAATGGCATAGTTGTTCTGAACATCACTGGGGTCTTGACCAGTGCTGCTGTAGACTTCAACTCTTCTTTCAGACTTGGACTTTGACCAGCAAACATCTGAACTTTATGCTGGCACATAGCATGAACCAGCTGCAAGGCAGGAGTGAGAGAAAGATTTATTGGGGTTGCCCTGAGAGGAGTGATGGCTGGAGTTGAAGGATTGGCATTATAAGGTGTTGTATTTTCTAGTTTGCTTGTAGTCACCCTTAGTGGGGTGTTATAGTTATTGGTTTTTTTTGGCGAGGCCAAACCATCAGAGGTCAGGTTATTAAAACATTTCTCTGATAAAATGCTGCAAGGGGTAGCATCGTCAGCAAAAACCTCATCTTCTTTAATATGGCCGTGGCACTTAAAAAGATGTTGATGCTTTCTATCTGCAAGGTCTTCCTCAGACTGAGAACCACCCTCTTTAAGTGTGGAAAGCCTGTGCTGACGCTGCATACGGGAACGTCGCTTTGCATCTGCCAGATTTGGGGTTTCACAGTTTCCTCTGGAAGTAGAGAGCAGCAGCTCCTGGAATGAGCCATCATGGTCAATCGAGGAGTCTTGGGATTTATCAAGTGAACTGAAGCCACTATCCTCACACACAGACCTGTTTGAACATTAGATAGGGGTTAATCTCAAATTCATTACTTCTGTTTTAGCTCAATGTTTATAACAAATGCAGAAAATTAAATGACTCAAGAAGACAGCCCATACCTGATGTATTTGGGTGTTTGTGTGAATGATGGTGTGCGCAAGATGCTTGAGCCATCACACAGGATACTTGTCTCACTGTTTACTGGTGATTGAGAGCTTCCTTTAATTGAAGCAGGCAGGGATTTAGCATAGTCTGGAGTATCCGTGTCAAGTTGATCAGAGGCAGAAATGTTTTCATTGAAATCCATTTCTGTGAGTGACACACTTCTCGCAAAAGAGGAGAAGTGACCAGAGTTGAGTTTGCCATCTTCCAGAGTAGAGGTCTTCACCTGCGTAAAGAGGAGACGACGTTTCCTGCCAGAAAGAGGTAGATCCTGGTCCTGTTTTAAAGTGTTTGATGGTCCCCCAGTTAAAATATCTAAAGAGTCAAATGATGCACTGAGCCAGTGTTCAGACTCCGTCTTTATGGCAGACAGTGACCTTATGTTGTCATTTTTAGCTGTGGTGGATTTGCACATTAGAAGTCTGTGTCGGAATGAGGCATCTTTTTTGTGTACTTTCGGAGTTTCACACCAGTTAAACGCTGAGGGCCGTAGTACTTCCCTGGAGTCTTTGCCCAAAAACCTGACTGATTCTCTGTTCCTCTCTTTAGGTGTGACAGGAAACTTAAGGTTCTCTTTCGGAGATTCAGTGAATTCTGCTGGAGACAATGATTTACAGGAGTCGACTTGGCTGATGCTCCTTGGGCTCTGGAACAAACCCGAGTATCCACTGTCAGAGCAGTCATCATAACAGTACAGGCCTTTGTAGCTCTCCAGGTGGACATTTGAATCAGGAGTGCACTGCATTGTCTTCTTCCCGTGTGCCCTCAGGTCAAGTGACCTAAAGATAGCAAAAATATTTAAATAAAGCTACTATAGAACATGGCATTAAAAAACCCACAGCAGCATGAATCGGTCAGGTATAATATAACTTAACAGGGGCCAACGGCACAAGAGTTAAAGAAGGCTAAACTAGCTTAAAAGCATTTTGTGTGTCAAAAGTCTTATGTCTGTAGTGTTGTATATGGCTCACATTGTGACAAGAGGAATTAATGGATAAAAAAAGATTTCACGAAGGATTTTGAGTAGTTCTGTCGGTATACAACTACCAGTTGTTTGTAATACCGTCTATAAAAGGAAGTTAGCTACTCCAACATTCAGCGGTTTTATCAGCGTTGCTATGAGAGCGCGTGCTGTAGATTTAAATTCCCTGTCGGGTGTGCTGCCGCTATAAGTGAGCTGTAGCCGCCAAAACGAACAATTGACCCAGCCCAGCTCCTTGCTCAGAATAATATTACAAAGAAAGTGTAATTGTTGAAAGATATGTGAAATTGACAAAAAAGGGGAAAAAAGGTCATTTTACATAAAAATTAAACGCATTTCTGAGAATCCCTGAGCTCCCACAGACACCACGACAGACCAATTAGTAGGGCCCGAAAACACTTGTGAACTATTAGTCCAAAAACACAGATTTTTTGTAGTAGAAGTTAAGCGCCACAAACGCTCATAAACTCAACGCAGGTCAATTTATCATCACACAAACACATAAAAAGTCAGTTGTAACCGAATATATTTTTTCGAATTCAACGTCACGTTCCGTAATGAGACTTCATAATAGCAAGTATCGTTAGTGCTTATCAAACTACGTTAGCTTAACCTCCAAAAAAGAAAAAGAAATACTACCAAAAGGTAGGTAGGTAGTTGTGTTGCAAACTGCAGTGAATAACAACATCTACACATAAAACTCACTTACTTACCGAGACAAAACTGTACTGCTACAAAGGCCGTGAACTCTGTCGGCAATGCTGTTCTCTCAGGTTCGACTCCAGGCCTCAACTTGTAACTTGCACTCTGTTTGATACATGCTCACCTGCAAATAAAAACGAAAACTACGAATCACGTTTTCAAATTTGGAGCCTTCCGTGAACGTGTCACGTGTTTCCGATACGTTCAACTGTTCTTCCGTGTGTGGTTGCCAAAGCAACGGAAAATACCATTCTTACGAGCTTTTAGTGAAACGGGAGCAGGTAAAGTCGCTTCGTCTAACTCTTAACTTTCGTTGCATTCCTGAAAATCAACAATACATTTGATACCTAATACGGACACTGGTAGTGAATCTTTTTTTTTTTTATCTAAATACAGGTTCCTCAAATTACTCAATGTTTCATCTCTCTGTGACGAGCTAACGCACTTTACTAGCAAGCTAGTATGGTTCTATTTTTATATGATGTGATATTATGTTTAATTTTGTGTCATGTTAATCTATTCAGGTATGAGTGCAGACGCAGTTTTCTCTCATCAAAACCTATCTTCCAGCGCTGACTCGTGTGGGAAGGTCCCCGTGGAGCACCTTGACTATGATTACATTGAAAAATGCAGAGATGCGAAATACCTGGAGAAGATCTTGAGAATCCTGAGGTAAATACCACATAGTTCAACATGCTGTGTATAGGGACAAAGGAGGGTCTGTGTATTCATCAAATATTGTTTTCCCTTTATATCCTTGTGACTTTTTTTTTCATGGGCATAATTAATTAATAATTTCTGAAAAATGCTGCACAATGAAAACTAAATAGTGTAAGACAACTTAACGTAGAAAACAATCATTTAAGGATTTAAAAACAAAACACCAACCCATTAATACCAGATCCTTCCCAAGAGATTTTAGGCAGTGTGGTGAAAGGTCTGTTTATTTGTTCTTTAACATTGATAGACTCTTTCTAGATCTTGTAAGGGACTCATACGGGGTCGGAGGATGACATAATATGCAAAGCTTTAAACACAAACAGAGCAATCTTAAAAAAAGTGCTCACAGTTAGCTAGTGATAGGCAGTAATGATTAAAGCCTGGTAGTAGAGGTGAAAGTATGGATGTGATATAAAATCTATCAGCAATTGCAAAAAGTATAAAAGCACATCACAACACAATTCAGTCATAAACTTGACTGAGGATATTGCAAGGAATGTTGGCACTCAGAGCAGCATGTATCATTTTGTGTGAAGGTCTGGTGAGGAAGGTATTTATCCTCATCTGATCAAGTTCTGTGAAAGTCACTTGGAGAGGCTGAACCCGAGGAGCCGAGCTCTGAGGAAGGAAAGCCCTGTAGCCATAGCAGCTAGCCTGTCTAAAGATGAGTGGAGTCAAATAGTCAATGAGTTGAAGGTATGGTACACAGTGTTTTTGTTTGCTTGCTTGTTTTTATGAATCATTAATTTCCTTTAGGTCGTAATATATTTTGACATAGAATACCTTGTACTATACAGACATGGGAAGAGGACACCAAAGTGAATGAAATTTCACTTAACCAGCAGTCACTGTTTGATGACCGAGTGAAAGACACAGTGCCACCCGTAAGAGGTTCCAATTGCTGTGTTCCATTTGGCAAGGTGAACACATCTTACGCTCTCATCTCTCTCTCATCTGTATGTGAATATGTTGATGTACACTCAAGAAAGACCCACAAATGAAGTATTTTTCTGTCACAGAGTTCAGTTCCACAAGAAAGAAAGAATCCCCCAAAATCTGCTCTTCCTCGGGACCATCGAGAATGGGACAAGTAAGACATTTTCTCTCCACATTTGTCTATTATATTCAGAAGAAAGAACACACTGTTACAGCAGCTGCAGCCACTGTAGATCAAAGGTAACAACTGCTCACTTAAACAGTCGCTGCCTCTCTATAGTCTTGTTTTACATAATTTCTTTGTTTGCCCATATTTCTTTCTATTTCTAGGTTTGATGTGGAAAAAGAATGTGACAAAATAGATAGGAATCTGCTCAAAAACGATCCGCCTGCCATTCTAAACACGGGACATCCCAAAATCAGGACTCAAGTGAATGCCTCATGTAATTAATCACACACAGCAATGTACATGTATTTTTTAATGGTAACTGCAAAGCAAGCATGGAATATACTTAAGTTGTTTGATGTGTGTAACATGTGTGATCCAGCACTGTCACAGAATGAGAAGCTCCTTCTGGCAAATCGTGAAAAAGACAAAGGCAGTGAAGCTTTCAGAGCGAAGGATTATGAGGAGGCAGTAGCGTACTACACCAGGTCAGGTTCTCTCAACAATTCATTCATTTCATAAAAATATGCCATCTTGCATTGTGGTTTGGTTGCACTCTGGTTTACCAAATGTACAGTTAGTGGTCACACTTTAACCTGCCTGCCAATGAAGGTCTGTTGTACTTTTCATCACCATTACAGGAGCCTTTGCATTTTACCTACTGTGGCTGCGTACAACAACAGAGCTCAGTCAGAGATCAATCTCAAGCACTGGCACAATGCCATGAGAGACTGTGAGCGAGTGCTCGAGCTTGAACCGGACAATACAAAAGGTGCGTTCCTTTTATCTGAAGTTTTAGTGCTACAGTATTGGTATTTTAATATTGTAATGTCTTGGTTATGTTGACATGCTCTGACCTGAGTCATAACTTTGAATGTAGTTGTTACTGTTTATGTCACAGATGTGTAATGTATCTGTACTTATCAGCCCTGCTACGTCGTGCTACTGTTCATAATCATCGGGGTAACCCCAAAATGGCTTCTGAAGATCTGAGGATGGTGCTCAGGAAAGAACCACATAACACTGCAGCCACAGTAAGTGGAAAAATGAGGCATGTTTATACTTGCCAATAGACTTTTTGTCCACTAGGTGTCATTGTGTATATGTAAGACCCCCGTTGTACTCTACCTTAAAGGCAGAGTACAGCAGCTGCAGGATGTTAAGATCCCTTGGGGTTTAACATTGTTGTTACTTGTCCTAGAAGGAGACCTCAACAAGTGTTTTGTTTTGTTGTCCCCCATAAAGCCATTATGTACGGGCCTTTTGTTTGTTATCTTTTTAAAGAGATACGTGTGAAGAACATTTTCCTTAAAATGTTACTGTTCACTAAATAATTCATTCATTATTCCTCAGTCCTACATTGTCATTGTGGTACCACAGAATGAGCCATTTTTGCAGACCTGTGTGTCCACCTTATCATTTACACATTCTTATAAGGGTCGTTCCCTTTGTATTTTAGCAACTTCTCTCTAAAATTGAGAAGAAGATGTCAGAATGTCAGCCAGAGCAACAATGCAAGGGCAAAAAAATCCTCATCCAAGAGGAAGATGACAACAGTCATGAGGAGAAACAAGCACAACAGACCGGTGAGACTTTCTGAATTCCTCACAATTAATATTGATATCCTTTTTTTTTTTACACACACACAGAGACTATGGGCAAATTAAAGGCCTTTTCTAATTTAAAGAGTGCCTCCAAAAATTGAGCGATAATTGATTGAAACAGTCTCTGTTCTTTTTTTTAAACACAAAGTTGAACGCGAGAACTCAGAGAAGAGTTTTGCACATTAGATAAGTCCTATTCACCATTTATTATTATTATTAAAGTAAATCGATGTTTAAGGAGGTTGAACTTTTTTTCATATTAGAACTTCATCATTCAGATTATTCCAGGTTTTTACTTACTATAGAGCCTGTAAAATGGTATTTTGCATCAGTAACGAGATGTTCAAGTCAAGAAATAGCAAGAAATGTTACTTTAAATTGGTACTAGTTGTGCATTCCTTTTCTTAATATGATATGCAGCATAAAAATGTAGTCGTATCATTTGTAAATATTCTGTAATAAGAACACAACATCTGAGGAACACTTTTTTTAAGTATTGTGATGATGATTATGATGATGATGGTGTTTATCATCATTAGTGATATTAGGATTAGTGTTAGTATTAGTATTATGTCTGTTAGGCCATAGAGGAAATTCCCCTTGTCCCTCTGGGTTGTGACATATAATGGGTGCGTGTGAGTTATCTGCCCCACCCCCACACAGATCTTTCGTAATTCCCTACTCACAGTCACTGCTTCCTGGAAGTACCTCTTTGAAGTGGCTATGTGCAGTGTGCATCAACCCTCCCCCACTGTGATGTAACAGCTGACTCCTTCCTGTGGGTGTGCTCTTCCCCTCCCTCTCCCTTCCAGCTTGTCCGGTTCAACCTAGCCAGCCTGTGGGAGGGGAGGAGAGCTCTGCTGCTCCTGCCGAAAGGGGAGACATGGGTAACGCTCAAAAAAAGCCCCACGGCAGAGGTGACGGGGGTCCACACAATGAGTCCAACAACTCACATCATGGACACTGGAAGAGCAGAGGGGGAAGCTCAGACAAGTACAAAGTCACGCAGGAGTCAAAGGAAAAGGTAGCTAATGGATCAAGCAAGAGGGGCTCGACAGCTTCAGTGAAAGGTGATCAAAGCAGCAGCGGTAAGGAAACGACAGTTGCGGGAAGTACAAGAGAAACTGTCAACCTCGATGCCCCTTGTGGAGCCCTGCCTCCACCTCTGGCCCGACTCAAGAATGAGGGAAACTTGCTGTTTAAAAATGGACAGTTTGCCGATGCACTGGAGAAATACACACAAGCTATTCAGGGCTACACAGATTCAGGTAAGGTTGAGGAGCCCTCATTGTTGAAATTCTTCTTTTTGTCATATTTTAAGGTTACTGGTAGTTGAGTCACATAGTGTGTAAGAATTTTGGTTGATTTATTGCAGTTGCAAAGAAGCGAATGCTGAACATCTATGCCAGTAAACATGCAATGTTAATACCGATATAACTGGGTCATACACAGGCTGTGAGAAGAAGCTCATGGCTCACTTTACTGATGTTCCTTCACCAATTCATTCATTACCATTTTAGACTGAAAATGTCTTTATGGTGTTTTAATTATCAATGCTATTGATACTCTGACCGGGCACTGTAGCTGTAAATCAAAGGTCATGAGCTTGCAGTCATAATGATAGTGCTTCTTTTTATTTTTTGTTGTTCTGTCACACTGCAGATTTTTGATATGATAACAAAGAATCAAAAATGATCTCCTCCATGAAGAAATATTTTACCAAACAACTTAAATGTTCTTATCTGTCAGTCCATCTTGGCCATTTTAGGCTACAGTCTGTAAACCTTAATAACTATGCAGCCATTAAGCTGTTTGTTGGTACATTTGGGGACCTTTTCCCCCTGAGCACTGCGTCACAGTTAGGCTGTTGTGGTGAGTAGGGACAGTGTTTCTGTTTTAGCCTGGCACTAAGCCTCTCAGCTCAGGTCCGTCCAAGTCACGTGACCACTAACCACTCACTGTGAAATTGAATCTGTAGGACCGCAGCAATAATTCCCACCAAAAGTGAGAGGGTGAGCAGTTGATAATAGGAGAGGATCTGGTGCTTGTCATCCACCATCAAACATATGGCCTTTGTATGTCTATGGACTGCCAGGAAGTAACCACTGCTGACTGTGCTAGCTGATGTGAAAGTGGCTGGACACTGACGTCATCCATTTGACTGACAATGGGACACACAACTACACACTATGCAATTAGAGCTAAGCTTAGAATATGATAACATATGTGTGTGAATCTAAACTTGTTTGCAAACTTGTTTAGAGACTCATACATGCTATACACGATCTACTGTCTCAGTATCCTCACTAGGAGTGTGAAGTTGCTGAGACATCATCATCAGTGCCACACTGTCATCATCCATTATTTCATTTGATTTGAGGAGGTTGTATTGTATAATGACTGCATTGTGTCTGTGATAGTGACAAATTCCTCTTAGGCAAGTATAGAGTAAAATACGTACAACATGTGCAGTTTGAGTTAATACGTCGTCACACTTTGGAACTGAAATGTCCTAGAGGTAGTTTGACTTTTAGACCCTTGATCAGATGTGTGTTTGTCTGCATGTCAGTCAGCCTTGGAACTAAGAAAGAAAAGTGGCTCTTCATCAGTGCATACGAGCTCATAGTTTCACTCTTGTAAATTTTTACCCTTGTGCAACAGCACATCAGATAAAGTGGCATGTTATAAATGCAGGCTCCTGCCTGTTTTAGGTTCCAGCAAAATACATAATGTGACAAGTTACACATCACACATTACATCATGAATGTATGTGTGAATAGTTTTAATAGGAAAACAGTAGTGCAGTGTCTTACTTTTAGATAGTTTTAAAGTCACTTTCTCAATGTTGAAGAAAACAAAAATGTTTTTCCATTTCATCTTGACGGGAACCCAACATTGCAGTACACACAAACACGCACACACACACACACACACACAAACTTGTCTGTAGGTAGCAAGACTCCCGGTCAGAGCAAATTAAACTGTGCCGATACGACTGTTAATCTCTGAACAATCTAAATGATTGCAAATCTTTTAAATCTTCACTCAATGTTCCTTAATTTGGATTTATGCCACCATTACCACATCTTCAGGATTTTAGCTCCATCAGAACTGGCAAGCCTCATGTTTTGTTTGTTGTTTTTTTTACCAAGTTGCATTTCTTGATTATGTTACAGTTGTGAACTTTGTCTCTTTTCACACAGGGATTGATAGTCCAGAGGATCTATGTATTCTGTATTCTAACAGAGCAGCATGCTACCTGAAAGATGGCAATAGTCAAGACTGCATACAGGACTGCACAAGGTGAGAGAGTAAATGTACATACTTCACTAAAAACATTGTATACAGCAAGATCTATGAAAAAAAGTTTGGTGTGGGTGAGAAGCCAAAAAATACAATTTTCACTTTATTTTAGTTTGCAAATCCAACATAGCTTCCAGTTTTTGTAGGCTTATGCTATAGCAACTTCAGTAGCGGCTCAGTCATTCAATTAAGGTATTGTGCACCAGGGTGTGTTATAAGGGATTGCAAATAATCTTGTTAGGAGTGGTTTTATAAACAGCAGACAAGGAAAACTTGAGGGAACCTCCCATGGAAAAGCCTTTGAAATGTTTTCTCTGTTTGCAGAAAAGATTAGATTGAAGAGTACATCTCACAGCATTAGACTTTCATACTGGTATATTATGCGTATACTAACACAGCAAAATAAACATGAACACAAAGTGAGTCTCACTTATGCCATACAGACACAACCTTTTTCATGAATGTCTATTGCAGAGGCAATAGAT
Source organism: Leuresthes tenuis (assembly GCF_036924035.1). Taxonomy (NCBI): domain Eukaryota; kingdom Metazoa; phylum Chordata; class Actinopteri; order Atheriniformes; family Atherinopsidae; genus Leuresthes; species Leuresthes tenuis. Next base: position 30,073,972 of record NW_027325364.1, read on the forward strand.
CCATTGCTCTTGTCTCATTATATCTATTTATACTAACCAGAGCCTTGGAGCTGCAGCCATTCTCCCTCAAGCCACTCCTACGTCGGGCTATGGCTTATGAGTCCCTGGAGCGCTACCGAACGGCCTATGTGGATTACAAAACCGTCCTGCAGATAGACATCAGTGTGCAGGCAGCACATGACAGCGTTAACAGGTATTAGCTTCCAGCTCTTGACTGCTTACAGCAACAAAACAGACTGATATTCCTGGGAGAACCTTTGAATGCTTGATTATAACCACCAAGCCTAAATTTGAATACAATATTTCTGATGCTGGCTAATCCCTTGTATTTGTACTGATGAGGGATCTATGATAAAGTGCCCTTGCCTTGTTTTAAATCTGTTTAACATATACTATAATTATGTGTCATACATAAAGAAATAGAAAGACAAATGAGAATGTCTGGTGTGATGTCATTTCCACATTGTGTTTCTCTCTGTAATGTCTGTAAGGACTCAATAAAAACAAAGAAAAAGCTAATTTGAATAAAATAGATAGATTTGAAATAAGCTAATGAAAAGAACAGACAGGCTATTTCAGTGGGTAGCAAAAATAGCTGGTGGCGAAAAAAACTCCAGCTCCAAGCTAATTAGAATTCTCACACTGCATGTTCTGTCTCTGTTATGTAATAAAGACACTCATCCAGCTGCTTTGTGTTCAGGACTACCAAGACCTTATAGCCATATATCTATACATATGGTACACGCAGGTATACAGCATGTATCCATAAAGTAAATCCCTCTTGCCCTTTAGCTGGTCAACAAACATGGCAAAATGCTATTACATGTTGTTTTTCTGTTCATAAAATAAAATAAAATAATAAACAACATAAGGGCAGACATGAAGAGTTTATCCATTTTTCCAGGCACCACTATATATCTGCACCTATAGATAGATTGGGAGTTTTTCATGACAGGAATAGTTGGTGATCTTGAACCAACATGGATAGGAATCCATGCTCACCTTCAGGGACCCAATGCTGTAATGCAGCAATGATTTCAATCCCACACAGACACGTGTCAACAGTAATGACATTGTCACCTCACCTCACAACCGCCACCTGGTAGAGATTGTTTGGAAAGAGTTTGACCAAAGAGTTCAAACCATATAGTCAACAAGTGCTCAGTTGCTCTGGGGATGTCTTGATATTGCATGAGGAGACATTTCAGCAAGCTACTTTTGAAAGCTCCTTATTAAGAGAGTCACAGTTTGCAAAGCTCTAATCAAAAACAAGGTGGCTACTTTGACCAGTCAAGTATCTAATGTCTTTTGCATTAGTGCCATTGATTCTTTCAGAAATGGTATTTCCTGACCAAGTATTATATGTCATTGAAATCTAAGTAAACTAAAGCTATACTAGGATACTTGAACATCTTTCCCTATAATCAAATTTGTTCTGCATCCTTAAGAATCACCCGGATGCTGATTGACCAGGATGGTCCAGAGTGGAGGGAAAAACTTCCAGACATTCCCCTGGTGCCTCTGTCAGCTCAGCAGCACCGTAGAGAGGAGCCACCCAGCGCAGAGGTCCTCCAGGCTCGAGCAGAGAAGGCTGCCAGGGATGCAGGTCTGTTTTCACTAAGTCATAACCCTAACTTGACCCTACAAATTACACTTGTTAGTGTCAATTAGTGCTCTAAACATTTTTTGGAGTGGTCAACTGCAAGTCACTGGCTGACATTTCTTTAATCTCCCATATTGTTTTGTTTTATAATTAAGAATATATATAATCTGTCAGATTAATTAAAAACATTAATGGTCATTGTGTGCTTTAGAAGTGTAATAAAACCTTTTACTTTTGTTCAACATTGTAGTTTGTCTTGACATTAGTTAGGAATGTACATACTATGCATGTGAGCTTATAAGAAAAAATAATGTATTATTATCTTATGTATTACAAATGCAATATAAAATACCGGATCTCCCAGTGCTCATACTACGAATTTTTTAAGGGACAATATGTCCACAAAGACTAACTTTACTCTCTGCACTTTAAGTACATTTTGATTAAAAAAAACACTTCACCACTCCCAATGCTTTGCCACCACTATATTTTTCTTAATCCAATGAAAGAATAGAGCTGCTAGCACCGTTTTCCCTCTCGGAAGACGCTCTGTAGCAGACTGATTCGCCCGCAGTTCACACCGTGACATATTGCTGTCTTACCTCTTATGCCTTATGTCCAGTCAGCGCAGCATTCACTTCAACAGCTTAAACCTTCATGCAGGGTAGCACAGGCTTGTGAAATGGGGGTTGAATTTAAATGTAGTGCAAGTGTCAATGGGGATTTATGACCTCAAAAGAGAGGCGAATGGAACTGTGTAATCAATATTAAGTAAGCACCACTTTGTCTTTCAGAGAGGAGAGCAGAAGTCCGTTTCTCAGCTTTGAAGCAAGAAGGGAATGATTTTGTGAAGAAAGGCCAATACCAGGACGCATTGGGGAAGTACACAGAATGCCTTAAATTAAAGCCAGAGGAATGTGCTGTCTACACAAACAGGTTAGAGGCTCCACTCCCATCTCACCATAAACATCTGGCATTCCTGTGGTCTCTTTCACTTTCATTTCCTTACCTTTTGTTGATATTCTGTACACGCTATTTACACTGCCTGTCCAAAAAAACAGTCACACACTCTAATATTTCGTTGGACCGCTTTTAGCTCTGATTACGGCACACATTTGCCATGGCACCGTTTCGATAAGATTCTACACTGTCAAAACATTTATTTGTGTTCAGAGTTGCATTAAGTTTCCGCCAAGATCCTGTCAGGACCTGTACACTGCTAACAGGTTCTCGCCAAGAAGTGATGATGGGAGTGTCAGACTGCTGCACAAAGTCTTCTCCAGCACATCCCAAAGATTCTCGATGGGGTTGAGGTCTGGACTCTGGTGGCCAATCTCTGTCTGAAAATGATGTCTCATACTCCCTCAACCAGTCTTTCACGATTTGAGCCCGATTAATCCGGGCACCATCATCTTGGAATATGCCCATGTCATCAGGGATATAAAATAAAAAGCTGACCTCATTCTTTGGGCCCATAACGTTGCTGAACCTAGACCTGACCAACTGCAGCAACCCCAGATCATAGCACTGCTCCCACAGGCTTGTACGGTAGGCACTAGGCATGATGGGTGCATCACTTCATCCGCCTCTCTTACTCTGGAACAGAGTAAATCTGGACTCATCAGACCTTCTTCCATTGCTCCAGAGTCCAATCTTTATGCTCCCTAGCAAATCGAAGCCTTTTTTCCCAGATTAGTCTCACTAACCAGTGGTTTTCTTAAGGCTACACATCTGTTTAGTGCTAATCCCTTGAGTTCTCTTCGCATTGTGCGTGTGGAAGTGCTCTTACTTTCACTATTAAACATGGCCCTGAGTTTTACTGTTGTTTTTGTTATGATCTGATTTCACCAAACGTTTAAGTGATCATCGATCACAGTTGAGATTTTTTCCCAGCCACATTTCTTCCTCAAAGACGATGGTTCCCCACTATCCTTCCAGTTTTTAATAAAGCGTTGCACAGTTCATAACCCAATTTGAGTAGTTTCAGCAGTCCCTTGAGATGTTTTCTTTGCTTGATGCGTGCCAATAATTAGACTCTTCTGAAACAGATTAACATCTTTTCCACAGTCACAGGTTGTGCCTCCCGACATGGTTGTTTAAGAAATGATAAGCTACTCACTGCATCTGTTAGGGTAAAATAACTTGTTACCAGCTGAAACAGAATCATCCATGCATCCAATGGGAGGCTCTTAACTATTTGCTTAGTCAAATCCAGGCGGTGACATTTTTTCTTTTTTTTTTTTTTGGACGGGCAGTCCATTTTCTTCTTCTTTTCATGTTTTACTTCCTTATAAAATATGAATGTCAGAAATCCCACTGAAAATCCAGTCATTGGTTTGGATTAATTCAAACATAGAGATCAGTTATTGCCAGCTGTGATTTGTTAGGTGCAGCATTCAGTTCCATAGCTAATCCCCACCAAGTGATAGTCTGTCACAAAATTTTACCATTTATTGATGATAAAAGCAACATAGCAGGTAAAGCTCGTTTCTCCTTTTGTGTCTCACAGCTTCACTTATAGCTACCATTATATTATCTTACAACTGAACAAAACTATTAAAAACTGAAGGCAAGTCATAGTCCATTCCCCTTTAACTGCTTGCATCCACTGCCATATTTTCAGTGGTTGGTAGGTTGTTGATATTACATCAGAGGAAACATGGAAATCTTCCATTGTGTGCTGGTGTTTGCACATGTATGTTGAGCTCTGCTGTGGAAACGGCTTGCCTGTACAGCCACACCAGATCAAACACCCACATGCTGCTGACGCCCAGTAGATGGAAAATATCGACAGCAAATTCACCAAGAAAATAAGCCTTCAGAACAGATTTCATTCAGCCTTTATTCATTTTCTCATCCTGCTCATATGAAAGCCTTTATTGTCAAATCCAGTCCACATTTGATAAGTCACAAACTTGTGATGCCTTTTATTTCATGAAATATGATTAGCTGCTGGTAACAGAAGTAAAGATCACCAGTGATATGTGTGGTTGCAGAGCACTGTGCTACTTGAAGGTGGAGAGATTTACTGAGGCCAAGCAGGACTGTGATGCAGCGCTGAAACGGGAGCCAAACAATAAGAAGGCCTTCTACAGACGAGCCCTGGCCAATAAAGGCCTCAAGGTAAACAGCTGGACAAAATCACTGATACCTTAAGGGAGTGTGTTAGGGAAAGGTTTACTTTCACATAAATTGCATTTAAGGGGCATAATATATATATATATTTTTCTCATCTTTCACACTCTGTGTTTACCTCTCACTATCAGGATTACCTGGCGTGCAGCTCTGACCTGCAGGAGGTGCTGCAGCTAGATCCCAATGTGCAGGAAGCTGAGAAGGAACTGGAGGAGGTGACAGTGCTGCTCAGACAGAGTCTGGCCAATGCTTCACAAGACAAACCCAGGAAGAATGTCCCCATCACAGAGGTAGACACACATTTATGATATGTATGGGCCTCCTGTGCAGTCTTTACATAGAAAAGCTCTGGCATGTGTGGTAGTGTTGGTTTGGTGGATAAAATTGGAAACGCCAGGTCTATTAAATCTGAAATATATATATTTTTTAAGATTCTATGCAATTGTGATTTGATATGTGTCCTAAAAACACATATAGCATGTCAATCTCCTTCCTCAGGTAGACAATGATGACTACATGTCAGCTGTTTCTAACTCAGCCAGCAGCAGTAGAGGGGAGGACATCGCTATCAACCTCCAGCCCACCAGCGCCTATGACTTTGGCCAGTCTCTGAACGCAGCTCGCTGTAGTGGAAACAGAGCGGCCTGCGCTGAACTGCTGGCCTCCACAGCACCGAACATGCTTCCCCAATATCTTGGCACACAGCTGGATGGACACACTATCAGCTTTATCATGCAGGTGCTTGACTCACATTTACTGGAGAAAGATCCCAACTTGGTCTATCAACACCTCAGCCACCTGCACACTGCTGACAGGTTCTCGGTGAGATTGAATTTACATTCAAATGCAATTTTCTAATCTGTAATCACCTAGAAAAAGTGTGAATTTTATTTGTAAGATATAAGATTGTGTCTGTAAGCAAATTAGTGATGACATGCTCCATGCAGGTTGTACTGATGCTACTGGAGAAAGATGAACATCGACACATGACTCAGCTGTTTGAGCATCTTTCAGCTGTGGAGAGCACAGGGTTCACAAAGAACGACGTTCAGAATCTGGCCAACAAATACATCTGACCCTCCTGCCTCTGCCCCCTGCTGCATGAGCTCCTGCACCCCCCACAGTTGGATCTATGCAAAACACTGAACAAGAAATTGAGGACACAAAGGCCAGAAGCTGAAGAATGTGCCCACAGCAATACCATTGAACAGATTTAGAATATCTTTACTCATCCAAGCTGTAAATGATCCCTGTATGTTTGTGTGATGGTTTAAGAAATATATTTTTCACTCCATAACATTTTGCTATGCAGATCTACTTTTGTACCAGAGCTAACCACTTGAATTGTACAAAACAGTGTTGAGTATATTGAGGAATAGGGTCGAATGTGCAATGTTATGTAAGGCTAGAGCCAAGCCTGTCCTCCTATGGACAGTTGGGTTACCTCAGGACATGCCTCTGTTCCCAGAACTGTTGATGTGGTGCTTGAACACCAGTTTTGTTTGAAGGCAGACATTTGATCAGGGGAAAAAAAGGAAAGAAAAAAAAAAAGTAGCTGTCACATACCAGCCAAGATCAGAGATGGTATTCAGTGCATGATAATATCAGATCATTTGTCACCGACTTAAGCTGTTCATTGCTGCTGGACCAACAGAGAAGTTAAAACGGTTTCATTGTGACCGCATGCACTGTATGATCAGTGTGATGGGTTATTGCAGTTTGTAAGTATGAGCTGATCCAGTGCTCTTCCAGAAGGGAAAATACACAACTTCTCGTGTTCTCCTGTTTTTTTTTTCTTCCAAGAATGCATTTAACAAATCTGAGATTAAATGTGAAATTCCACCAAAAAGGCAGTTGTTTTAAATATGGAATAACATTAAGTCATTTAACGTGCTTACCTAGCTTTCCTGCTAACGCACATCTGCACGGTCACCTACTGACGTGTGAACAAATTTGAGTGATGCAGCATCTTAATGGATGTGTGCCTTGGTTTCAGTCAGAGTTCAACTTCCACTCTGGTGAGTGTACAGATACTCATAAAGACAGTCTTATTTGTGTCACTTTGTAGCTTCAATCAAATTGTTAAATGACTTTGGAGCTCTGCATCTTAAATCATAAATATATTCACATTTATTTGTGCTTTTTTCTATTTTAAAGGCATACTATACATATATGTCAAATCTATTTTTGTTTCTCGGTTCTTCATGAATGTATTAAGTTTACTTCAGGGAGACTAATTGAGGGCAAGAGGCAATAATTCCACATCTTCCATAGCTTCTCTCCTCTGTGGTTTTAACTGTAGGTTTGAGTAGTTGTACAAAAAAATAAAAATGTGTACAGTATTTGGAGGACTATTCAATAAAATAGAAAAAAAAAATTTAATTCTGTTCTGTGATGAGTACGTTTTTTTGTAAATGAAAGATTTTTTTTCTTTAAAAAAAAAAAAAAAAAAAAAAGACGAGACATTTCAAACATTTTTTTAATTCTTTGATATGCATTTACACGCATATAGTAAAGCAAATTACCAAACAAATGTACAAATACCTTTTGCCGCTCTGCACAAATTACAAATTAAATCTGGCACTAGTGTTCAAATCAGGGTTTTTGTTGCTAAATTAGAAGCTGAACTAAGGAGGAAGAACAAAATGTTTTTGCTTTAATGCAAGGACAATTGCAGTATGAGGCCTTATCCACAGAATCAAACTAAGTGTTCATTCAGTAACTGACCAAGGTCAAAAAAAAACATTTGCTGGTAGAGGTTCACCTGAGCCAGCTCAGTAGCCTCAAAGCAGACCACAGAGCAGTAAACACAGGCTTAAACACTCTGAAATTAAGAACAAAACTGATTTCAAGTCTGCTCGGCAACACAAACAGGAATCACAGGATGCATCAATTTGGAGGGAAAACCCCAACAAATCTTATCAACCATTCTGCATTGCAGAACATCAATGCAACATGAAATACAAGTAACAGTGCAGGTGCCTTGGGCCGTTGCGCAGCCTCGATTATTTGCGTAGCATTTGTGAAGCATGTGCTCACAGCAGTCTGTAATCCTGGGTCTCGTCTTCATTCATCCCCGTGTTGTAAAAAGGATGCACAATACTGTGTCTACAGTTGACGAGTGAGAGGAATAAGATTTAACAAGAGCCTGAGTGCCGTCTTTGGAAGGCAATTGAAAAGTCTTCATTTACCATGTCTACCACAGTATGTTCTGCATGTGAAGAAGCATCCTTCCAACAAAGAAACATTATGCTATCTACGAGCTATCCTCGTTTGGAATCTAGAAGACACAGCGGAGAGTGACAAACAAAACACAAACAGCTTCTTGAAGGCACCATGAGTTAACAAAGATATCAAAGCTCTCTTACTCAGTGAGGCGACACCATCATCCTGAATAAATCACCTTTGAACAGGAAACCAACTTTTTTTTGTGTGTACAAATTTCAGAGTTGACCAACCCACTGGTTATAATAATGACTTTAAGCATTATTTCAACAACTGTGGCTTCCAGTGACCTTATCTCAAATCGAAACAACCGCTCTGATTTGAGAAAATCAAAACATATCAACACAAGCTTTTCACAGAGAAAAAACTACGCCCAGACATTCAAAGTCATCTTAGCACTAAAAGACACTTGAGAATTTTAAGCTACAGGTAGAAACTCAGTGGTTACCAAGCTGCAAAAAGCAAAAAAAAAAAAAAAGCTGTCAAGCACCATCTCCCACAATGGGACAACAGCTGTGTGTGTATGCATCTGATCAAGATCTTAGTTTGGTGCAGGTCAATTTTAGTGCTAAAATAATTCAGGATATTCAGTCCAGGCCTCAGACTTTTACATTAGGGTTCATTTAAAACATCCAAGTGAAAAAAAATTACCCCCCCCGTTACTATTACACTTTGGAGGAAAAAAATAAAGGAGGAAATGGTGAGTCATATTCCCTGGTCCTTGTTTGAGTTCCCCGCGAGAAAGCTGAAAGAGTCAAGATTCCTGCGTGGCGTTGCATCCACATGTAAAGCATAAATTAAACACTAGCAAAACTGGCACAGTGGTTTTATTTCACCCTACATATATTGATCTATATGCAGCAACCAAATCAGTGGGCTGCATTCTGTTGAAAGTCAAAACTGTGTCAGCAGCCTGCAGGTCACACAGGTTGAGAAAATACATTAACAATCTTAACATTTTTCACATGGCTGTGCTTTAGAAACTTTTTTTTGCATTTCCAAAAGCTCTGTGACAGTCAGATCTGTTCGACCGTTAGACTGCTTTTTATAAAGGACAAATATACCAAAATAAGATGCCTCTTTTACCAGGGCATAACTGAAAAATGCAGATTAAACTGTAAGCAGTGATTGTAAGAGGAGGAAAGAATGTTAAAAATGTTGTCTGTGCAGCACTTAAGGTATTGACATTTTAAATATCTGTTTGTATACAGGAGTTCTTGGACTGCTGCTGGGTTTGGGCTGTGCATTGTGGTTGATGGTTGTTGTTGGTTTCTTTTAGAAGCTCTCCGGTGTTGTTATGAGAGTCCAGCTCAGTGGGGTACACCAGGTTGACATTCTCCTCTGTGATGAAACAGAGTGGGGACAGCTCTGCGCCATTACCCAGGGAGGAGGTGGAGGCGGGGGGGTGGGGAGTGGTCACACCTACATGTCCCTGGGAGGAGGACGAAGAAGCAGGACATGTCTCCAGGCGGTCATTCTCCACCTCCGGTAAAGGGCTGACAGTGGCAAAGCGCATGTGGTAATCGCCTCCACTAGAGCCGTGGCTACAGGACGTCTTCATGCTTTCCAGATCCGAGCAGCTGAACTCAGAAAAGTGGCTGGAGTGGGAGTCAGCCACTGATGGCAAGCTGCCACTCAGTGAAGGAGAGTCAAACTCTGAGGAGTTGGTGCTGCGCTGTTCAAGAAGCTGAGCATCCATATCCTCCCGTGTTTCATTGATCTTGGTACTTCCGCCTCCTTTCTTGCGCAGCTTGCCTTTACTCTTTTTGCCCCCCGAGCTGGAGGAGGAGGAGCACGAGGCCTCTTTGGCCCACTTAGTGGAAGTCCCTTTGCCTTCTGAGGAGGTGCAACCATTGGACGGACACGTCCAGCTACAGCGGCCGACGTGGCTGCTGTCATCCACACTGCTGCTACCACTGTGATGCCGATGTTTGCCAGGTTTGGATTCAATGTCAACCTGGACCTCCATACTGTTTCCATCTCTGGAGCAGAAAGGTAGAAAGAAAAATGAAAGTAAGTTGCAAACATGTTGATGCTCTCTGATTGAGCCTCAGAGAGCAGTTTTCAGAGAACTGACACATTCTTATCTATAATAACACTTCCATAGCTAATACCGACTTCTTAGTGCCATCACTATAAGGTCACACACATGCTTGATCAACATTTTAATCTTGATACGATGGATTTTTCTGTTGACATCAACTGCACAGTGATGTAAATACTGAAATGTCTTTCCATAACTAGGCAGATAAAAATGGTGTTCACCTGTCAAGAGGCATGTAGGCATTGAGAATGGATCCAGCCATGGCTTTGGTGCTGGCGTTGTCACTGATCGTACCCAGGCTGACCGTCCCAGACTCACCGCTGAGACTGCAGCGTTCCTTCTGCACATCAGCCTGCACCTCCAGCCTGACAATGTGTGAGCGGGACGATTTAGACAAGTGTGGAGAGCGCCAAAGTTGCTTAACATTTCAGTTTTGGTACCTGTTCAGGTAATTGACCATGGCACTGCCAGACAGGCTGCCGGTGATGCTGGCCCCAGCTAGGGCCATAGTAGAGGCTGTCTCGCTCAGGTTGTCCCTGGTGGTCCCCAGACGGTCCATGTGGCTACCGCTGGCACTCAGACTGCCCGTCATCCCTCCAACACTGCTCTCGCCTATACTGGGGTTATTCCTGGTGTCTGCCACTGAAGTAGTATCTATAAAAAGGATAAAACAAGAGATAAGAAAACACAAAGAAAACATTAATTAACAGAAAGAAACAAAAAGAGAGGATAAAGGGAAATAGTTTAAGAAAAAATATATATATATATCTTATATATATATCTTCCTGATGAAAGTGAGGTGTAAAAGGAAATGACTAATTCAGACATTCACCTCAGAAATGACCAAACATTGTTCTATAGAAGACAGAAAGAGCAATAGGCATCAGTAAAAAGAAGAGCTGTGGATTTATTCTAGTTATGCAGTTGTGTATCAGTTAGCAAAAGGTAATCATTGGCATATATTCCACAAGATTGCTTTTGAGGGTCAGAGGCAGTACATGTTGGGACAGGGGAGGAAAACTTACCAGTGGCAGCTGCCCCACTGCCTACATTTATATCATTCTCATCGTCAAACTCTATGCGTACTCCTTTTCCATTCCCAGCTGAGACGCCACAACCTCCACTGCGGCACAGAGATATGGGCACCACGCCATAGACGTACGCAAGCATGATGGGAACTCCGATGCCTGAAGTGTTTAAGAAACAGAGGGATACAAATAATGTCAGGAACATGGAATGGAAAGGAAAAGCAACAACTGTGTAGGCCACTTGTGCGGACGCAAATGAGTCAGAACACACTAAACCTCTTTAAGTTTTCTCAACTTTTCATGAGAAATCCTGAAAACAAACTTTTGCAGATTATCAACTTGAAAATTGAAAGGTTAGCCAAACAAAGACTTTAGACAGAGTCCTTGTTTGATTTTGTCCAAAGCCAGGAAAGTCAAACAAGGATCCAGTGTGTAAACAAAGAGGAAGAGAGAGAAAGAGGAAGGTCAGAGAACAAACTGACCGACAGTAACTGCAGCCACCACCGGGGACACGATGACAGAGAGAGTCACTCCTCCAGCAATCACCAGGTTCCTCTTATTGTTGGAAATATCTTTGCCTTCATAACGGTTGTGGATCTGACAGTGAAGAGAAAACACATGTTAGTCTGACGTAAGAAAATTATCATTAAAAGGATTAAAACCAGAAATAATAAGTTTATTGACTAAAATCATTACCATCTGCCTTCATGTGTTCGTTTTAGGTTCGTTTTTTTCTATTTGGAAACATTATTGGAAGTCCCATAAAGCAGTGTTTGTCAATTCCGGTCCTCATGACCCACTGCCCTGCATGTTTTCGATGTTTCCCTCCTCCAGCACACCCGATTCAAATGATTAACTCGTCATCGAGCTCTGCAGTGGCCTGATAAGGAGCCATTCATTTGAATCAGGTGTGGTGGAGGAGGGAAACATCGAAAACATGCAGGGCAGTGGGTCATGAGGACCGGAATTGGGAAACACTGCCATAAAGAATATGCAAGACTGACTCTGAATGCATCAACAACATTCTTGTTCCAATAAAGAAAATAAGGCCTACTTTTCTTTAAATATCATTCATTTTGCATAAAACTGGATTGTGTTATATTGACATTAGAGAACCTGAGTCTGACTATTATCAGGAAAAGGTAAATTGGTCAAACTTAACTGGTACAGGTAGGGATGATTTAGAGTGTGGTTGATATAAACATCCCACAAACAAGCCGACTTAATAAGTATAGAAGGGTTGAAAGGATCCATGCTGGTACCGGCTCAAATCAGAGATATTTAAACCACAGGCACGATCGTGTAACGTGACAGACAACTCTCCACAAAGACCATGTACTTCCTTAATGTTAAAGTCAGTCAATTCAGAGAAATCACAGTTTATATGAGAGAGCAGGTGACATGTGGCCATCATGGAATAAACTGGTCATGCCTTGGCTTTGGAGAAGCAGATGTGCATTAAGGCTGGACAACAGCATTCTTCCAGTGTGTGAAACGCATGCTCGAACATACACCATGCGATTACTACTGAACTTGGTCTGTTTTTTTATGTAGGGAAAAAAGTTTTTGTCTGGCTTCTTCTTGGCAGGCTTATGAGGGGGACTCTGGAGTCTTAATACTTCCACACTATTGCAAAGTGAAATTCAGATTCCTCCTGAATCTGCACTTGTAAGTGACACAATATGAGTTTGTACACTTACAGATTCAGAGATTATTAACATGTGAAATATAGTGAATTTAAGTAAGGTCTTAACAGAGGCACATCTCATGAGTTATCCATATGGTTAAAACTATAAGCATTAAGTTTACAAATATCACTCACTTTGCTGGTTAACATGTATTTGAAGCCTCACCTTCCTTCCCACATATACAGGGATGCCAATAATCATGGCGGGGATAGCGATGCCAGCAATGAGCGCAATGCCAATGGGGGCGCCCACAAGTGTACCCAGTTGCCAAAGAATCTTCTTCTTCCTGCTCCACGGCTTCTTCCCCCAGAAAGTACACCCTGACGGACTGAAACAAAGGTAAGGGGAGAAATAAGGAGAAATGGAAATATGCAGCCCTGCTAACTATTTGATTTCAACAGCCACAAATATACAGAATGAATATAACAGATGATTTGAATTCTATTGATTATTTCTAAACCATAGTTACCTTACGTTTTACTCATGTCCAAAAATCTAAACTGTCATTTCTCTGTGATGGAATGAATGTGGATCTTTACCCACTTACCTCAAGTAGTGCAAGTCTGAGATCTCCTTCATGCAGAGCCAGCAGAATTCACAGCCACAGACGGCACAGGTCATATGATTACAGCTGCCATCATTCATTTTGATGATGTAAGCGGCACAGCGTGGACATGGTTTAATGTCGTCGGCTGAGATAAACAGAATACGATGCACAACGGTAAAGTCACAGACGACATGCCAACAACTAAAACATTTCATGTTGAAGTACTGAGTAGCTATAAAAACCAAGCACTGTAGGTCTGTAATTGAAATCTGAGAAATGAGTTTGTATTCAAATGTGCGCCCACTCGGCACAAAGTCAAGAATCAGTTGAAGCATTAAAAGCATCGACAAGTGAAGTGAGTATCACTGAGGGCCTTGTTACAATGCAGTGTTATGCTGGGAAAATTTGGAATCTGGCAATCGAAAGGATGATTCTTCAATATGCACCACCTAATCAAACTAAATACTTTTAGCTGAGAACACCATGAATGTTGACATCACTCCCAGAGACCAGCTGGACCAGTGCAAACACTTCAGAGGAACAGTTCAAAGAGCCTGACAACAAGCCTAAGGCACTGAACAAATCCTATTTCCAGATCTAAATCAATGAAGTATCTAAGGGATGAATGACTCTTAGTCTGGTTCATCGAGGACCCACTCCAAAAACCACAGGACCCCAAAGTTTTGCTGTCAACATGCCAGTGCAAAACACCACAGGACACCTAAAGAAGTCCTTCATCTATGCACCAATGGTTTAGAGTTGTTGTTTGGTGGCATGAAGCCCACAGATCATTAAAAGATACAGTTGGTAAGTTTAGAAGCAAATTTCCTATAAACAACACAACACTGGCCATTTTAGTATCAACTAAGCTGGTTCGCAGGAACAGTGAAATTAGAAGTGACTGAGAGAAATCCATAACATCCTGCATGTTACATAAACACAGGCATAAGACATATATGGGGGAGCGAGGTGAGCCCCAGCGGTCTACAATGTCACTGCTATCAACAAATAAGATCTGCTCAGTCAGGTGTTTTTCTATTACAAGATATTGTAGCGTACAACTAGACTTGGCACGGCTTTTCCACACTTCGTCTCCTATTAAAGAGGTTATTCCCTCACTGTGAGCAGAGAGCTGTTTATTGTAGCAGTGTCCGTAAAGCTGCAGCAACACAAAAGCTGAGAAGATATTGCACTGAATGAGTTTGCCTCAGGCTTTTATTTCAGAAGGTTTAAGAGATCATTATGTTTGGGCCCTGTGGAGCTCATCTCCAGTCAGGGGAGAAACAAAGATTAAATCTGTAATAATTGGGCTAATAAACATTCTCATGTTTTCATTAATCATGAACACAATATGCGGTCCAAGTGCAAAAATGGATACATGTGATTTATGTTGTAAATTGTCTGAATTAATCATTAACTAAGAATTAACAATAATCATCAAAGCAGTTATTTGTTACTTTCGTTTGCTGTCACACAAGTGTTCAGCTACTCGCTGGGTCCACATACAAGACAAACAGGTCTGTCTTTTACATATGTAACCAGATATTCTGCCTCCCACATGTCAAGAAAGCGCCTTTTTTTTTTCTTTCTTTCTTTTCACCATTTTTGGGAGGGGTAGCACGGTGGCAGTGGTAGCATGAGGTCGCTATGACAACTGTCAACAGAGGAGAGGGTGTTTATGGGTCCTGTCCTGATTGACACGCCAAAACACCAGCAGCATATTCTAGGATTTGTTGTATTAGCTGTACATGTGCTGTATAATACCAGCGGGTAGGGCTGCACGATAAATCGTTACAAAATCGCAATCACACATACGTGATCTCATTTCCACACACAGCAATTCTGAAGCATTTTATATCAGGAGCTGCATCACAAACAAATGCCCCTATTTTCTTCACTATTTTCTTTTTTCAAGTGCCTCCAAACGCAGCACTGCTATGGTAAAGCGTCTTTACAAGTTAGAGCAGAGGAAAGTCTGCGGTGAGGAGGGTTAAATGGATGGCGATGAGAACCCAAGAGGTAATAGTCATCCACTCAAGCGAACCAAAGTCGTGCCCAAAAAAGGGCGGTGTGGAAGTATTTTGGATTTAAGCCAGAGGATGACAAACAGTGCGAGGTACATGGTAAAGTGTGTTTGGCCCTGGTTGTAGCACTGTGGTGCTTGCATCATATCTTCCAACAAGCAACACTGATAGTGAAGATGACCCCTTAACCTGGTGGGGGTAAAATAAGGGTCAGTATCCACGACTGTCTATGCTAGGGAGATAAAACCTCTGTATAGAAGCTCACCTTCTGTACGGCTGTTCAGTACAGGTGGGAACATTGTGACATGTCAACATTCGTCACTGAAGCCTGAACACGTTGACAGTTTCTGGCAAAGAATCTTTAAGCCGATTCTGAAGTGCTATGTTCAGAATCGGCTCTACATCTACGTTCGACATTCAAAGGAAATCTCACTATTTTTTTGTTTTGTTAAAGTTCAGTGTAACAAACGTTTTGTGTGCAAAAAAATAAATAAAAAAATATCGTGCCAAAGAATCGTGATCTCAACTCTAAGCAAAAAATAAAAAAATAAATAAAAAAATCGCGCTTCGCATCTTTTGCCAGAATGGTGCAGCCCTACTGGCGGCCAGCACTAGTAGTCATTTGGTATTGCCTCTCGGGTCAAATATAATTACACTGCCATTACCTGCCAAATTTGGCCTGCGGGCTAGAGTTTGACACCTATGAGCTACAACAAAACCAGTTATTTTTCGTCATCTGTCTGGTCTTTTTAAGCCTTAAGTCCAACATTTTTGTGGAAGTCTTCATCGCACTGGTAGAACCGTGGTAAGTTAGCTTCATCCCGCATAATGTGCATTGGACTTTGCTGTTCAGATAAGCGAAATATTGCCATGCTTTGCTTCGTTTTGCTGCCGACATTTTCTTTGGTCTGTTGCTTCCGCTATAGGTGCCGGCAGAAACAGTGCCGTAAATATTTGTGTCTGCGTTGTGAAACAATCTCCTTCTGCCCCAAACAAAAGGTAGTTGACTATGTGCATCGACTAATTGATTAGTTGTGCACATCCCTAGTGCAAACATCTAATAGTTTTCTGTTGTTAAGATGTGCTTAACAAAACAAAGTAGGTTTAGTAGGTAAGATTTAATGGCATTTAACGCAAGTTTGACCAAAGCTGAAATCTTTTTATAAAATCTTACAATGACTTCTGTTTCAAAGAGAAAGACAAAAAGCTATTCAACATTTTCCACGTTACCATAAAAGTATATCTTTTTTCAGAAAGTTGTAGGATGAATATAGAATTATCTTCTGTTTGTGTGTTTTTGCAAGCTTTCCGTGCACCTACCTGCAGCCCCGCTCTCTTGACTGTAGCTGAGGGAGGATGAGCGAACGGTTCTCAGGCGGAGGCTCTGGGCTCTCTGTTGTCGTGCTGCATCACAGGTCTGGTTGGGATGCCACAGCTGCTTGCAGTGGTAACAGAACTCTGTACTGCAGCCCTCCCTGCCGCACGTGATCTTTGGACAGCTGGCACACCCAAAGGCTATTGCTGCATATCTGGAAGAGGACCAACAATACACCAATCAGACAAAATAACTTGGTTACATGCGGGCAATTAATTAATTAGTTAATTAATTAATTAATGGCTAAATTACAATAAGATTGAGTTATTCAGTTCATGTAGACACCTTAATCTGACAAGAAATCGAATCGGATTACTTGCGATCGAATTAAGACCCAAATAATAACTCAATCCAAATGCCAACTGAACGTGCATGTAGACGACAGTGGATCGGATCGAGTGTTCTCCGCATGCTCGAGATTTTTCCCCGCGATCGTCACCCGGAAGTCGAAGGAGACTATATTACTGTTGTTGTTGCCTCCCTCAGAAAGAAAGAAACAACGCGATGGAGAATGCGCCGTTGTGCATCACGTTTGTGCCATAACCAGCTCATCACAAACGAAATGTAGAGGGACGCAGCTTCATCTTACTCTTTGTTTGCCATCTTTTTCAAATGCCTTAGTTTTGTTGTTGAAGACGTCAACCAGAAGTGGCGATAGTTGAAATGGGTACAGCGCCACTTATCATACTGTGGTACTGCATGCTTTGTGCCAGTGATTCGATTCATTCACTGCCATATATCCAAGGATAAATACCCTTGCTCAGATAAGGAGCATAACCCAACTATAGCTATAATCCAGTTAATCTCATCATGTAGACCCAGACTGTGGAGTCATTTTAGAATAAGAAAGTATGAATAACAGCATGGTCACATGATCCATCAAGACTCTGAATGATGAATAAAAAAACATCTCAGAAAAGGTGATGCAGAACTGTGCTCATTTTAACACAGGACTTTAGCATGGCCTATGCTAGTGTTTGAAAACATCTACTTAATCCATCTAATTACAGTTACAACTGAGCTTCTAAAATAGCTCATAGTCAATATCTCAGCATCACTTTGTCTCCTTCGCTTCATTGGTACTGTGATCCCATGCTGCTACAGAGCCGGATTGTTACGCTCGTGTTAAACTGGCCTTTATCTCAAGTACTGACCGCAAGAAGGAAATCTTAGAAATGACAAAGAATAGGTGCGACTGCAACTACTGTTTAGAAGAGATGTCATGCATGATGTTTCCACTTCACAGACTTGAGGAAATGCATCATAAAGTAACAATGACTAAAAGTTAGCAGAGGAAACTCCTCTCACAATTCCAGCCACTCAAATCCCTGGGGTTGCATGACGTAAAAAAATCCAAGACAAAATGTCACAGCTACTTCTGGTTTTCTGAGAACATAACATTACATGTGACGTCTCCAACAATTTTTACCCTGAAAACACATGTTGTACTATTTTGGTACAGGAGAAAAAGAAAAGCCTCGATTTTTTAAGGTTACTGAGGACACTGAAAAAGAAAGTCTGATGGGATGTTTTGGTTATTTATTTCTTTTTTTTTTATTAAATTTTTTTTTTCAGATCAACTCATTACCTCAAACAATTCCTGGATGAAAGAGAAATGAGTTTGTGTGGAAAAAAACTAATTGAAAAGATAGGAAAAGAGAAAGGAGGGTTTTTACACAATGCCATAGACTGACACAGAGAAATATGCTAAGCTATAATAATGTTCTTAAATAGGCTTCGCAAATATTTTAACAAAAGAATGAGTGCCCTTATATTTGTGAGTTAGAGCTAGCCTGCTGTTAAAAATCTGACACACCAAACCAACATAAGGAGAGGAACACAGCTGTGCCTCTTCGGGTAAACAAACAGCACTTTGACTTATGATCCACACCTACACAAGAAGATATAGCTCCCCTATCCAGAAGAGGGTGGTACTTTCACATCATGCATCAAGGGAAACTTGATCATGTAAATAAAGAAAAAAATGTATATATATATATAATAGTGTGTGCTTGATAGCAAGCCAGGGAAACAAATCATTCCGAGAAGGTATTGGACAAAACAGTACAGCACAACTGGTTTAGCAAGTAACAGAAAGTAAAAGAGACGCGAGAAGTGGAAAAATTACAGACAGAGAGGCAGGAATGGATATATACTGATTGAGCCAAGCAAATCACTAAAAAATAAATGATAATAATGAGTAAATGCAGTCCATTATCACCAAGATGTCTGAGTAATCAAAATATAGTCACAAAAATGAGGTCATGTTTAATTTTATCTTATAAATGCAGTAGTTTCATTATCCCAACTTTCAAAGGACACACATTTGTAATTAATTAATTTGTTTTCACCTTAATCCATTCAGGAATGGATTAAGATTAATCGATTTGAACAGGAAAATATTTTCTTTTTAAAACCGGTCCTACTTCTTTATGGTCATTTTATTCACCCTTTTAGATTTAATAACTTGAAAGAGCTGCAAAATGTTTTACACAAGAGCCGCATGTCTGAAACTTTCTTCACATTTTCCAGAGGATGTAAAATACAAATGTCTGCATGAGGTACCTAGTTTGCCCAGCTTGATTCCTAGTATTAAATTTGACAAATGTCAGAATGCATGAATGTGCGATTAGGGCAGTTAATTCTTTAATATATTTAGTTAAACAGTTTGCATGCTGCAACTGGTCGCTGCATTATACCCTTTTCTGCCTGCCTGCATGATTTTCCATGAGAATCCCTTTTAGTAACTTGGGAGTAAGGAGATCCACCGAGAACTATATTCCATTCAGGGTTTCTTTTTTCTTTTAGTCTCGTTGCATTTGAAGCAAAGAATGGAAAAGCTTTAATGGGTATAAGCTGTGTTAAATGACACTTTATGTAAACACAAAGAGTAAAGCAATGAGCACTAACGCCCTGATGGGTCCTTGTGCGCCTACATACACTTTCAATGCTTTTACGAATGTTTGGTGTTTGGTTTGAATGCTTGGTTCTGTATGTAAAACAAACAAACAAAAAAAAGAATCATTAACACTAAGTAGAGGACAAATACTATACTAAATATTTGTAGAATATCGTTATATATTGTGTATTGCCATTCAGCCTAAAAATAGTAAATCATAACTATTTTTGTCCAAAAAGTGTTGTGTAAATTTTTCTTACCCACAGTCTGGCGCAGGACACCAACGACAGTCTGGGTCAGCAACCAGCCACCTCCTCAGCATGAACTCCTCATATTTTTCCATGAGCCCTCGATCTCCCAGGATCATGCGGATATCGTGTGGGTTGAAGCGCTCTGAGCACTCAGGGCAACTTATGTTGACACGTGACTCTGATATCTCGATGCGAAGATACTGGCGCAGGCAATCAATGCAGGAGCGGTGGTGACAGGTCATTATGTCAGGGAAGTTCTCCTTGGAGTGGCGCAGAAGGCACAATGGGCACTCCAGTAGCTCTGACCCCGCTACAGCCCCTACCTTGGAGGAGGAGGAGGTAGAAGCCCCTGAGGCAGATGAGGTGGAAGCAGCAGCAACAGAGGCAGTTCCATTCCCAGCCACAGAGAAGAAGGCAGAGTTCTTGTCATTACACATCTCAGAGTGGATGCTCTCAATGGTGGCAATTCCATCCACTCCTGTTAGCCCTCCTGGTCCTGGATGCTGAAGATCTCGGGACCTTTGGCGCCCTGATTTGGACTCCCGTCCTCGTCTTCTGAAAAGAGAGGCCAGGGAGAAGCGCCTCTTCTTAGGAGCCTTCTTCACAGAGGGCAAGGAAATGGAGGAAGCAGTGGACTGTAGATCCCGGTCGGAACCCATTACACCACCGCTCCCATGACCCAACTGCTGGTGCTTCTGTAAGCTCATCTCTCCGGAGGGAGGTGAGGGATGTGCCACTGGCGAGCCAGGGTTGGGTAGCCTGTCTCTCACATGTGTAGAGAGGTCTGGGAGTTGGATGGGTCTGGGAGAGAGGGTAAGGTGGTGGATGGGGGAGGGGGCAGGGGAAAGGGGGCCAGGATGGGGCGACAGGGCTCCAGAGGGCCCTTCTGTGTTTAAGACATGGTGGCTTCTCCTGATCAACCTCGTCGTCACATCTAATAGCCGGATTTTGGCGAAGGGGTGGGGGTCACCTGCTGAGAAACCGTTGCAACAGAATCTGGAATGAGCAAGGAGGAAAAAAAGGGTGAAAAAATACAAGTGATGGAGAAAAGTAAGAGGAAGAGAGAGAAGAAAAGAAAAGAAATATATGTTAATATGGTGGATTCTGAATTCTAATTACGAGTAAGCACATTTTTTTATTTATACTCACAAACATCCTTAAGGTCAAGTGTAAAAAAAATGCACAAAAAAAAGGATAATTCAAAGCATTTAATTGTGGGGTGAACAAGGTGTTGATGAAAGTAAACATAAGGAAATGAGAAACTAACCACTTCTTTAAAGTAACTATTTACTGAGCCTCTATGCGCATTTTCTCTCACATTCAACGGGTAACAGATGTGATGCCTTTCATGTTTCCATTCATGTTGACAAGTGTGTTATCTTCTGCTAAGCCTTTACTTGTATGCTGCTTCATTTAATGTCAAGTCACTGCAAAGAAAGAGAGAAACCGCCATGTTTTATGTCCACCCTCGCACTCAAATCTGCTTTGATGAACACATAATGTGAGGTTTTCTAATAGTCAGCTTCAACAATAAAAGCTGCACTGCTTCCATGTTAATGATAGCCACTGACATTTTGCTCAGTCAGTATCACAGCTGGCAGAGCGCAGGTTTGCTTTGCTAATCAGAACGTCAGTCTAAAAAGAGAGAGGACAGAAAGATGACAACCTTGGACACTATTGACGCAAACAGAGTGTTCAGATCTGTCTGTAAAATCAACAGTGACGAGGCCTGGTCTGTATTCTGCTGATAGTGGCCAACAGGAGGAAGTGTGAGATAAAGAAGGACACAGCAAAGATTTGCCAAAGCTGGTCATTTACAACCACTATTATAACAATGGTAGAGGTACTGGTAGCATCAGAAGTGAATGGTATGAAGCTGGAGAGTTTTAATTAAATGGGTCACCTTTAATACCAGTTTTAGATTTGTTGTCACTTTTTTATAAGTGGTTTACAGGTTTACATTTACAGGAAAGGTAACCAACATTTCAGTAACATTGTGAATACATCTCAGCAGAAGTGTAGTGTCATCTATCTCAGTGCTGCATTTGATACGATCGATCACAGCATTCTGTTACAGAGACTTGAACATGTTATTGGGATTAAAGGCACTGCATTAGGCTGGTTTAAATCATATTTATCTGACAGATTCCAGTTTGTTCTTGTAAATGAAGAATCTTCCTCACACATTGGAGTAAGTAATGGAGTTCCTCAGGGTTCTGTGCTTGGACCAATTCTTTTTACTTTTTACATGCTTCCATTTGGTAACATTATTAGACCGCATGGCATAAATATCCATTGTTATGCTGATACAGAGGCAGTTCCATTCCCAGCCACAGAGAAGAAGAAATTGTCTAGTTATATAGTTACTCTACATGGTATTTCCTTGGCTTCTAGTTCTACAGTGAGGAACCTTGGGAGTTATTTTTGACCAGAATTTATCATTTGATGCACATATAAAACTGGTTTCTAGGACTGCCTTCTTTCACCTTTGTAATATTGCTAAAATCAGGAACATCCTGTCTCAGGGTGATGCAGAGAAACTAGTTCATGCATTTGTTACTTCAAGATTGGACTACTGTAATTCCTTATTATTGGGCTGTCCCACATATTCTCTGAAAATCCTCCAGCTGATCCAAAATGCTGCAGCCAGAGTTCTGATGAGAACTAACAGGAGAGATCATGTTTCTCCAGTTTTAGCTTCTCTTCATTGGCTTCCTGTTAAATTCAGAATAGAATTTAAGATTCTTCTCCTCACATATAAAGCTCTTAATGACCGAGCTCCATCATATCTTAAAGATCTCATTGTAAGATATTTTCCTAACAGAGCACTTCGCTCCCAAACTGCAGGTTTACTTGTTTCTAGAGTTTCTAAAAGTAGAATGGGAGACAGAGCCTTCAGTTATCAGGCCCCTCTCTTGTGGATTAAGCTGCCAGTAAATGTCCAGGAAACAGACACCCTTTCCACTTTTAAGATTAGGCTTAAAACTTTCCTTTTTGATAAAGTTTATAGTTAGGGATGGCTCAGGTAATCCTGAAACATCCCATAGTTAAGCTGCTATAGGCTTAGACTGCTGGAGGACCTCATCTGTCACACCTTTCCTCACTTTGGCTTGAATTGGACTATATTATTTAAGTGTCTTGAGATGAAAATTGTTGTAATTTGGCGCTATATAAATAAAATTTAATTGAATTGAATCTATATAGTTTTAAATAAACCTGTAATATTAATATAATATCATCTATCTTTTCAGGGCTAAGATACTGCTCTGAAGCTTCATAAATCAGTGGTCAGTGTTTTGTTCAAGGCTGGTTTAGCAGGGTTGGTAAAATCTGCATAGAACACACCTTCAATAAACAGAGTTTAAGATTAATGTACCAACACTATCACACTGAAGAATAACAGAGTTACACCACCAACTAGGAATTGGAGATTTAATACATCATTACTAAAAGACCCTGATTTTATTAATTATTTCAAAAGGGAATGGTCTGTATATTTAGAAAACATTGACCTGCCAGGAATGTCAGCTTGTATTCTCTGGGAAGCCATAAAAGCAGTTAATTATGCAAGGTAAAAAATCTCTTTGTCAGCAAATAAGAAAAAGAGGGAGAATTCAAGGATATCTGATAGAACTCAGGATTAAATAATTAGAAGTTGTCTACAGTATCTCCAAAGAGTAACACATATTGAATGAATTAAGAAAAGCTAAACTTGAATTAAACGAAATGACTGATAAATAGACACAGTTTCTGGTTAGAGCCCTGCGCAGGACTGTTTTCTTCATCCCGCTCCCGCTAAATTTCTATAGGAGAACTCCATGAAGCCCTTCAACATATGCCTAGTAACAAAGCCCCAGGACCAGATGGTTTTCCAGCAGAGTTCTACAAAGAACTTTGGACTGTTTTGGCACCTACATTTCACAAAATGGTATTACAAGTTAAGCAGAATGGCAGATTATCCCCACACATGAACTCTGCAAACATTATCCTGCTACAGAAACCAGGAAAAGACCCCATACTTCCATCCAGCTACCGCCCAATATCTCTAATAAATGTAGACCTCAAAATAATTTGTAAAGCCCTTGCCAAAAGAATAGAAAAAATAACTCCATAATAATACATACTTATAATACATCCTGACCAGACAGGTTGTATAAAGGGTAGACACTCATCCACTGACACACGCAGTCTAATTAATCTCAGACTATTCTACCATCAACAACTTGGAAACAACAATCGTCTCTCTAGATGCAGAAAAAGCATTTGATGGAGTGAACTGGAAATTTTGATTCGTAGCATTAAACAAATTCGGGTTTGGGTCACAATTCATCAACTGGATAAGAATATTATATAGCTTCCCAAATGCATGTGTCAGGACAAACGATTAAACTTCTCCAAGCTTCAGTCTGCAGGGAGGTACAAGACAGGGTTGCCCACTTTCGCCCTCACTTTTTGCTATTTTCATCGAACCTTTAACAGCTGCTATCAGACAAGATAGAAATATTAAAGGCATCCAACCCCAAAATATTGAGCATTAAATAAGTCTTTATGCTGATGATGCATTACTTTTCCTTCAGAACTCACAGACGTCTCTCACTCACACGATCACACTCATAAATAAATTCTCAGCACTTTCTGACTACTCTATCAATTGGTCTAAGACCACAGTTCTGCCCATTAACTGTAGGGTCCAGAATATACCTGCAATCACTTTACCGTCAGGAAATATTAGATATTTAGACGTAAGCATTTCCGCCAGGCTCTCAGAGATAACCAAGCTAAATTATGTGCAATTATTAAAGACAGTAGAGGACAATCTCACTCGGAAGTCATTACCCATATCACTTATGGGAAGAGTTGCAACCATTAAAATATAAATACTACCAAAAGTTAACTCCTTGTTCTCAATGATCCCCATAAAACCAACCTGCTACTTGGTTTTAGTCACTAGATTCATGCCTCTCCAAATTTCTGTGGAAAAACAAACCACCACGTATTAGTTTAAAAACCCTACAGAAGACCAAGGACAGTGGTGGATTAGATTTACCTAATTTTTACCACTATTTCTTAGCCAATAGGTTACAATATATATCAAAATGGTTTAAACCTAGCCCACTAGATGAACCATGGATAAATTTAGAACAAGCATTGTGTGATAATCTGGAAATCTCTGACCTGCCATTTATTAGTCAAAACGTAAAACATCACAAATGTTTCAAAAGCATTAACATCAGCACCTCTCTGACAGCCTGGTGGGAATTTCTTAAAATAAAAAAAGTCTTCATTTCTCCCGTGTAAGCTTACACCCATCTGGAACAATCCTGACATCCTGCAAAACAAAAAAATGCTAAACTTTACTCTGTGGAAGATCAAAGGAATGAAACATCTGGAACATATAATCCAAAATGGAAGTTTTATTTCATTTGATGAGCTCATATCACAACATGGGATAGGCAGCAATACATTCCTAGAATATCAACAACTTAAGTCGATAATAACCAAGAAATATATCATCCACCAACCAGACTTACAACTCCCCATTAGGGTAGCAGAATTTCTCAGCATCTGCAACCCAAAACTACTATCAAAAATATATAAATTATTGTCTGACAGATGACACAATGTCTCTACCATCCTCAAAATAGAAGGCATATTTATCCATCAGTTCTAATCATAACTTCTGGCCACAAATATGTTTGAACACCTTCAGAATGACACAAAATCCTAATATACAGCTCATACAATACAAAATTCTTCATAGAACACACTATACAGGACAAAGGATGTTCAGGATGGGTCTAACACACTCAAAGATCTGCTCACATTGCACAGATAACACACCTGATGATTATGCACACGCTTTGTGGTTTTGTGCGCCTGTCCAGAAGTTCTGGCTTGAAGTCTTTGAGGACCTATCAACATGGCTAAAGTGTAGCATTCCTGCATGCCCCACATTTTGCTTACTGGGTGACTTAGACAACATCAACATGAAAATTAACTCAGCACACATGGTCCTCACAGTGTTATGTATCACAAGGAAAACTATTCTCATGAACTGGGAAGCGAAGAACAATCTGTGTATTAACCAGTTTAGAAATGTTCTTTTAGATTATATTAGCATGGAAACAATGTCTGCCTCCTCAAAACATCAATTGGCTGAATTTCATTCTCTCTGGTCCCCGCTGCTTCAATGAGTTTGAAGGAGGCCTTTGAAGAGCTTTAGCACATAGTGGTGGTGGGTTGCTGTCCCGTCGCTCTGGGCGGTTGGGTGTGCTGGGGGGGCTGTGTGGCTTTGGACGTCTGGTGGTCTCTCGGGTCGTGGAGACCGGGTTGATCATTGCTGGGGGGGGGGGGGGACTGTGTGTCGAGCTTGGAGGGCAGTTTTGGGGGCTTGCGGGTGGGGCTGGCTTGTGGCGTGGGGCTGGGTCACTTAGGGGCCCTGGGGTGGTGGCTGCTGGCCCTGGGCCGAGTGGCCAGGCTGCTCTGGCATGGGTGGCTGGCTGCCTGGCGCCGGGGCGCCTGCCTGTTCCTGGGGGGTCTGGGTTGCCCTGAGCACGCCACAGTATGAGTGGGTTGGTGCAGGTCCTGGTGCCT
Source organism: Leuresthes tenuis (assembly GCF_036924035.1). Taxonomy (NCBI): domain Eukaryota; kingdom Metazoa; phylum Chordata; class Actinopteri; order Atheriniformes; family Atherinopsidae; genus Leuresthes; species Leuresthes tenuis. The sequence goes on from NW_027325364.1 coordinate 30,100,385, forward strand.
GGCTGGTTGCTCTGGGACCTCCGATGTGTCCGGGCTGCTGCGACTGGTGTGACTGCGTGGTTTGTTTGTTTGTTTGTTTTTTCTCTTTTCTTTATTTGTAGAAGTCTTCTGGGGTGGGTGGGTGCCTTCTGGGGGCACAGTAGCTCCCCGAATACGGTCGCTGCAGGCCTTGAGCCTGGTGGACATCAGGCCTACTTCCCTGTGGCAGGTCACAGGAAACAGGGGTGCCTATTGCAGCCAGTCTCTGTCTGCCCTCTCCGGGGAAGCTTCTCTCCCCCGGTCTATATGTCATACCCCTCTCCCTTCTGGCTCCTGTACACAGCACACACTCACACATGTAGGGCTTTGGGGGCGTGTGTGTTCTGTGGGGTGTAGTGGATGGGGCCACAAAGGTGGTCCCCTTTACTGCACTCTGCAGTTCCCCACCCCTGTTTTAATTACACCTAAGACATTACTACTTATCAGACACACACGCACACACACACACATTCATTAGCCCAGTAGCATGCTCGCTAAGCAGTTGATGTATTGTCCTGTAGTTTCAGGTCATTTATATCCACAGTTGTGTTGTCTGTGATTGCCGCTACTTGTGCTTGTTTTTGTTTGTTTGTGTGTTTGTTTTTTCTCTGATTGTCTGCTTTCAGGTGCTCCTGGTGGCGCTAAGGCTGGATTCCCCACAGAGGCCGTGGATTGTGTCTGTTTTGTTTTTACAGGTGTAGCAGCTGGTTGTCTGGTTTTTCTTTATATTTTTGTTCTATTTATTCTTCTTTGCTCTTCCTCTTTCCCTGTCCCCCGGTCCGGTTCGGCACCATTACATGTGAAATATTGTAACAAAAATAAATAAATGGGCAGTTGATGTGCATCGAGGGGAGCATTACATTTATAAAGCTTCCCTTGGCAAAGTAAATATGTTTTACATAAAAGGTATTCAGATTATAATTCTGCTGCAATTCTTATTACAATTATGCTGGACAGGACAAGGGAAAATAAAAAAAGGTTAATGTACCAATTTGTATTCTTTGAAGATTCTATCAGAATGCTGGGCTTTGTGTTTGAATGTTGTCATAACTTTACTGGCTAGATAAGGCAATTACACAATTTCCTGTGTGACAGCAATTACTTGTAATCTTGATTTTGCAAGTGTGTCTTTGTGTTGACTTACTTAGACGTCCTCAGAGCCATTCTAATCAGTGTATAATCCATTTGAGAATTTTTCACATCTGACTGTTTGCAAAAGCAAGTCTGAAGAGAGGAGTGTAAACTAGAAGCCTGACAGATACCAGATTTGGGGGTTAGGGCCATTGTTGTTTTTGAAGAAAAAAGAAAAACAATTTATTCAGCCAGTTACTTTTGTCTAAAATATGGTGTAATTTAAAAATGCTTATTTGCCAACATATCACCCTTCTGTTAATCAGACTCTCTTCAGGACGGCTTTGAAAGCTTTGTTCAAATTAAAGCTGGAGAGATTTCGCACAGTGTTTAATCTAAATTTAAACAATAACCAACTTTCAACTATGGGAAATACAGAAATATGTGAAACAGGGACTACAAATCAGTAAATCAGACCATCTCAAAATGGACTGCATTCCCTTTGATTCCATATCTGTGTTTGCTTTGTGTTTCAGGGAGAAAGAGAGAATGTCTGCTATTGTAGGAGGGTGTCACTACTGAGGTTCAGCCTGCTTTCTGGATGTTTCTTTGAATGCACCTCATCATCATTGGTTACACCTTGGCAATGTATCATGCAGTGGATACACGTACAGGGTGGTGCCCTGGGACGCAAACACACCCCTTAGCTATCCACACAAGCAAGAAGCCTAAAGAGGATGCCATTTCACACCAATTGCACACATGTGCATACTTCATCAGCGCCTGCTGAAACTTCTGTAAAACAGCTGCAACCAAACCACTAACACTGCCAGCACCACACTTCAGCTTCTCTCAATTAGAAGATGCTTAATCTCTCCACAATCTCCCTCTCATTCATACACATAACAAAGTCAAACAGTGATCCCCTCCCTGGTACTGAGGCAGTGTTTCTAGAAATAATTGTTGTTTTTTTTTACTTTTACAATAGCTGCAGAGTAATAGTTCTGCTAGTCAATGTACTGTACTATGAGTGAGTGACAGGAGTAATGGGTAAACTGACTGCCAGGCAAATACTGTTAATTCAACCATAAAAAGGAAATTTTAGGTTATAGGGCTGTAAAGTCCTAGTCGCCTTACATTCTGGGTTGACCAAATTTCTGATAGTCCTCCTCTACCATCTATGTCAAAGACATCAGCAGTGTGGCAGAATTTTACCAAAATAGATGGGGGAAAAAGGCTGAATGCAAAATTTGCAAACAAAAGTTTGCATATCACATCTCAACTACAAACATGGTGTATAATAAAAAACTAATATTTCAATATTATAGGCTATTAATATCATATTGAACATATCTCAATATTTTAGTCTAATAATTGTTTATTCGTTTTATAACAACGACAGCATTCCTCAGATACAAATGTAAGGCAGTAATGCACAGCTTTATTTAGTTTGCACTTGTCTTGATATGTGATGTTAAATAAAGATAATTTTCCCTGAATTGCCTTTTGTGTTTAATTGCCTTCTTCTGCTAATATCAGTATATTTTCAGTAACCATGGGCTATTATATTGGGCAGATGCACGTGATGCAAAACGCTGTCAGAGCCGTCAGAGTTACAGGCTACTGTGTTTACGCTAACGTAATTTAACCATAGCTCGTAGTACTAGGCTACTGTTCAGTCTCATCAAAATATAACATTTACGTTTTAAATAAATAATTGCTGTTTTCTTACAGTCATTGAGCTATACCTGAAATTTCACAGATTTAATTTCACAGTATAAGCCAGAGGAGGATGTCAACCCGGAGAGACAGGAGCAAAGTTAGCAAACACATACACAGCCAACCATAACAGAAGCATTTCAGGGGCACACAAAATATGTTTCTGCATTTAGCAGACGCTTTTATCCAAAGCAACTTACAAATGAAGATATAACATTACAGCTAACAATAAGCTACATAGAAGGAAACCATTAGTCAGACTCTGTCAGAGGCAACAGTGTAGAGATTGTGTGCAGGCATAAAAGGAAGTACAGAAAGATAAAGTGCAGTAGAGGGGGTAGGGAAGCACAGGGAAAGTGCTAGGATAGGAGATGCTCTCTGAAGAGCTGGGTCTTCAAGAGTTTCTTGAAGATAGACAGGGAAGCCCCTGTTCTGGTAGCACTTGGTAGGTCATTCCACCATTGTGGAACAACACATGAAAAAAGTCTAGATTGTCTTAAGCGTGGCGTAGGCACTGCTAGACGACAATCCGGTGACGACCGGAGTGACATAAGCCTTTGCAAGAGCATTCAAGTAGATGGGAGTCGTTCCATTAAGGACAGAAGAAGCGTGGTATGCGTCAATCTCTGGGATACAATGGGGAGCGGTCCAGGAGCGGACATGCCGCACTGAGGAAAACAAACATGGAACAGCTTCTTCTAATTGAAAAGCAGACGTGTGGAAACATCGGCGGCAGACGCAAACTGGACAAGAGCTACGTTATTATGATGTTTTCAAGGTGTAGTGCAGGGAAAAATGATCCTCCGTGAACATATCTTTTATTTTGTTTCTGCGTGCGACTTCCTGTCCCGCACGATCTGCTCTGTGGTGCTGTGTTGTGCTTCGGCGTCAGGTAAAAATAGAAGCTCTATATCTGCTGCGGAGGCTCCGGAGCACCACAAAACTGTGACGAAGCCGGCGGAAGCACAGTCTTTGATAAGAATTTAAATATATCAGCTCCGCTGCCGTGTTGGAGCACAGATGCAACATTTAGTGGAATTTAGGGGTTAACTCGATTCCACCCGACATAACTTTCCAGTCTGCACACATTTCCATTAGTTTAATAAAATATAATGGAAATTAATTCAACTCTCATTTCTGAATAAAAATGCACTGTTTTTCAAAATTGTAAGTTATGAATGCTTATTTAGTGAGACAAAAAGAAATGTGAAAAAGTGCATCAATATAAATCAATTAAAGACCCATCAATCGTTTTATAATCGAATCGTAGCCCCTAAATCATAATCGAATCGTGAAGTGCTCAAAGATTCCCACCCCTGCAACTTGCTAGGGAGATGAAGGGTTCGATCAAAGAATATCTCAAGCAACGTAATGATGTCAGGGAGTTACAGCTTCTTTTGAACACTGCCTCCTACCTTGACCCCAGGTTTAAAGACCGCTTTGTTTCACTTGAGGATGACGTCAAACAAAGTCTTCTGGACCAAATAAGGAATGCTTCCGATGACGGAAGTGGAACCCATGTGCCAAGACAAGCAAAGGCCTCAAGTCAAGACATCAAAAAAGTCCAAGGCTGATTTGAAACAGCTGCTTTCAAGTATACAAGGAGAAAAGAAAGGCACTGATGGCACCTCAACTCAAGCAGGGCTCTCCCCAAGTGATAAGATGAATGGTGAGTTTCTGGTATACAGCAAAATGCCAGAACTTAGTGCTGATGAGGATCCTCTCTCCTGGTGGAAAACCAATGGAAGTACATTACCTCAGCTCTCCGATTTTGCAAGAAGGTATCTTTGTAGCTTTGAAGCTGGGCTTCTGAGGGGTGTATTCAGTGACTTCAGGGATTTCTGTCAGTCCAAGATGGTCAAGACTGACCCAAAACAACTAAAAACCTTGAATTGGCAAAGAAAAAGTTCAAGAAGTCATGAAAAGTGATGCCATTCTTATAGGAATCTAGGTTCTCCACAAAATGGTAGCCCATAATATTGTATTCTGTACTGCTGCTATTTTTATGTAAAGCAATATAGTTTGAGCTGGACATTTCATAGTTCCTCAACTTGTGTCAGATGTTTTTCTTATTTTAAGGCTATATGTGTGGTGCACCTAAAAAAAAGGGGTCACCACATATTTTTTAAAAACGAACAAATAATATTCTGTTTGTATATCGGCATATTAACCTGCCTGTATTTAGTGCTTTCCTGAGCTTAATGTGATAACAGTAGTGGTAAAGTGGAACCTGGGTTCGGGGGGCGTGGATTCCAGGTTGGTTTCCGGGGCGGACACACCAGAACTATATTATAAAATGGTTACAGATTCTTTTAGTAGTAGATGGTACTTTGACACGGTTTATGTGCGCCGTTCTGCTAATATATTTAAGTTTTATCAGCAGAGGGTTAGCTTGACAGGATGCTAGCCCGCGCCAGGGAAGTCTCGCGGGACTTGGTTAAAAGACCTTGATATTTGACCAACTCCGGTTTTGGGAGTTTTCTAATGATTTTGTTTAAATCATCTTCAATGAATGTTATTTAGTGACACTGAAAGTAAAGTGAGTCCAGCTGAAGTTAAAAGTAAAGAGAGAAACCATTCTCTGTTCATTAAGTGTGGGAATTCTGAGGTTAATGTTGAAAGAATGCCATGCTAAATTCTACATTAGTTATAAGTCTGGTAATACTAGTTTTGATAGGTAGTAAGTTAAAAATGGAGTACATGTTGATGTTTAGACCAGTCAATATGCAGTTAAATGCAGTAAAGCTCAGAACAGTTAATTAATCCTGTTTAATACACTTAGTTGCCTTTATTGAAGTGAAGGATGGCAAAATAAAAGGAGGTGGTAAACGTAATTATTACGTTTGAGGAAAAGAAAGGTCATGTAAAGCATCAATGTTGTACACCGAAACAGTTCTGTTGTAATCAATAAATGAGACGGAATCTGGATGCTAACAGCAGCGCTCCGGTCTTCATTGTTCTCTGCTGTTTATTTATTCTTCAGATTGTGCACATCACTGTTTCATCAGTCCTGACACTCAGGACCTGTAACATATGCTAGTGCTGCGCTTGATATTTGGAACCCGGTCAGTGTTCTTCTTATTCTGATCTATAGTGTTAAGCTTTTTTTGTCTCAGCTGGGTACTGCCATTGGAGTGCTATGCCATAAAAACTGGATTGATTGTATTTTAAGCACAGTATTGTTTGTTTTAAATACTTTATTTATTATTTGTAGGTTACATGCCACTGTTCTTTTTTTGTAATGTTAATAGTGTATTCTTTTTATTCATTGAAGGCTACATGCAAGTGCCACTGTTGTTTTTTGTAATGTTCAAATGTTTTGAATAAATGAGTATGTTGAAGTACATGGAATTTATTGTTTAGTTTTTTTTACCATGACATCGAATTGGGTATCGAGAATCGTGCGTGCATGTGTGACGATGGAGGTATAATGAGACAGCTGTCTCATGCGAAGGCCTTAGCTACGTCCACCTCACAAAATTAGACAACTATGTCAGCTTCTTGGCTACAGGCAGTGGTCAGCAGTAAAAGCTTTTCTCATTCAGTGCACCAATTTAAGGACGTTAATACAATCAAAATCTGCCTTTAGCTGGTTGAAGGGATTATATACACAGCATGAAGATAGGTGGATGTAGAAAGAAGAAAGAAAATAAATAAATAAATAAATCACGGATATTGTAAAAATGTGAGAATATCAAGAAAAACATGAACATGAATTTTTGTGAAAGTGACCAAAAATGCTAAAGGAGCATGTGAAGAATGTAATGTGGCATCTTCATCTCCAACTTCAATATATTTCCCCTCACAGATTTAGTGACAAGAAGAAAGTTTTTGTACAAGACAGCACTGTTTTACCTACAAAACAGAGGATAAAAGTCACAATGATCTATTTAAAGACAACATTCCAAAAGTTTTCAAATTAGTTGCTTCAATTGAATTAAAAATTCCTAAATGTGCATTATGAAAAGTGACTGTTTTAGGTCATTGTTTTTATACTGTATGATGATAAACCTGCAAAGAAAAAAAGTCAATACAAACATCTTACCAAGTCTGAATTCATTTAACAAAAAAAGATAGTTTGTGTTACTTTGGTAGAACAGCGAAGTACAAGAGACACGAGACAACAACATCAAGCTGTGGAAACCAGCAGAAAGGCAGCGACACGTTCTCTGCATTTACCATCAGTAATATGGAGATAATAAATGCTGTGTAGTCAAAAGAAAGTAACCTAAAAAAAATATTTACATATTCTTAAAGTAAAGACAGGCAGAACTTAATAGAAATATTAATAATATTTGGCCAAAATGTCCTTATCCTGATGTAGAGTTGGATCAAAACTAAATTTATGTCCATCTCTCTGACAAACATTTCAAAATTTAAATAAATCCACTGATAGACCAAAATAAATGTCCCTTGTTATTTACAACTATATGTGACAACAGATAATGTGTCTGGCCATCATAACACATGCATATATATATACATATATATATTTATAATAGCAACATTTTTGCACAGGATGATTTATAAATACGCAGGACAAGATTCACACATGTATTTCTGATGCACACAAATACAACTTTACAAACGACTTCTGGCCTGTGGACTTCACTGCAGTTGTGTGGGACTTTTGAGACTCCTCTGACCTGCGTCAACCCACAAATGTCTTCTTTTTTTTTTTTTTTTTTTTTAAATGATCTGCAACCAATCAAATATCTTCCTTGTTTCAGCCAATAATAAGAATTCCGGACTATAGGCCTCTACTTTTTCCCCCAGACTTTGAGCACCGCGGCTAATGATACGGTGCGGCTAATGTTTTTTTCTTCTTTTTTTTCATGCCGCCAAAAACATTAGACCAATAAAATTAATTAATATTTTGTTTAGTTTTTGTAAATCGGTCATTTGTACTCACCTTCAACATGGAAAACTAACGAAGAAATGCATATGATGCAGCTTTTAAATTCAAGGCGATCAATCTGAGATGAGATTAGTGAGAGCGACAACGAAGAGACTGAACTGAGTGACAAAGTTCTGAGGCTGTTCAATTCGGACACTGAAGAAGATGGTTTTAGTGCGCAGGAGGACAGGAGGAAGATGAAGAAGCAATCAATGACTTTTCCTGGTAAGCTACTGTCTTTTTTTTAAATTTTTTTTTTTTTTTTTTTTTTTTTTTAAAACCAGCCATGTTAGGGGCACTGTTCGAAAAAAAAGCATTTGCAGGATGTATTTGTGTATGTTTACCATACGCATTTAATTAAAAGTAAAAATCCTTACGTGTAACATCTTTCTGTGTAAATATCTCATATTACAATGTGGACACCAGCTTATAATCCGGTGTGGCCTATACAAGCACAAATTGGATTTTCTTTTTAAAATTAGAAGGTGCGGCTTATATTCAGGTGAGCTCTATAGTCCGGAATTTACAGTACTCATAAGCCAATCACATTAAGCCATTCAAACCGTGCTATACGTGTAGAGGCGTGCACCTGTCACTGTGCATTTTTCCTCTGCATTGTGCAGGAATGAAAAACAGGATCCAATTCAACAGTTTTACAGTCAACAGAAATAAAAACTGAGCTCCGTGTGTGGGTGTATGGCTCAACATCAGACACTCCGGTCAGCAGAAATGGCAAATGGTCTGTCAGCAGTCAGAGGCTTAATCAGAACTGCTGTAACACAGACAGCTACAGGAGATCCTTCCTTCATTTGTTATAAAAACCTTGGATTACAAGGGGAAAAAAATGTAGTCTACAATGGCACACTGCCTTCAGCCCTGACTGTATTCTCTCTTGGTGTGCTTGGGGCCGAGGACAGCTCCCGAGCTAATAACTGCACAAAGGCCCAAGCTGCTACTCAGCTTGGGGCGACAGACCCTGTCAAACAGTGACTTTATTCTCAAGAAATTGAACTTTCTGAAAAGATAGCCTGAACCTGGCATGCAGAGGCGCTAGCGTAGCTCCCTCGCTTAGCTGGCTGGCTTGCATTGATAGTTGCACAATTAATGCAACTAAGAGTAATAACTAAACAACTTCTCATAACAAGGGGATTAAGTAGAAAACATGTTCAAGTAGATGTTTCACTTACTGCTCCGCTGTCATTGCTGGAAGCCATGTTGGATTGACTGAAATTCACACGCATATAGCGCAGTTTGAAAGGCTTAATGTGTAATGCATTTTCAATGAAGAAAATAAAATCATGATTCATATTTTTTGTATTATGGCCCAGCCCTATTCTGATGTTATGGTTATTGAATGATCCATGTGTAAAAATGATTCTCATTTATCTTGAAACAGAAATGGCTCTTTACATAAGTTCAGTGATATTTTGCTGGACCTCATTTAGCTTTGATTACAGCACACATTCACCATGGCAATGTTTGTTTAAGCCAGTGTTTCTCAATTCCGGTCCTCATGACCCACTGCCATGCATGTTTTTGATGTTTCCCTCCTCCACCACACCTGATTCAAAGGAATGGCTCCTTATTAGGCCACTGCAGAGCTTGATGACGAGCTGATCATTTGAATCAGGTGTGGTGGAGGAGGGAAACTTCGAAAACATGCAGGGCAGTGGGTCATGAGGACCGGAATTGAGAAACACTGGTTTAAGCTGATGCGACGTCCCAATTTTCACTACCATAATTTTGTATCAATTGCTGGGATAGTTTAACTGCTGCATTAAGTCTTCTCTAGCACGAGCAAAGTTCCTCAGTGGGGTTAAGGTCTGGTCTCTGTGGTAGGCAAACCCTGTGTAAAAATGATGTCTCATGCTCCCTGAACCACTTCCATATAATTTAAGCCGGACAGATTCTAGCATTGTCATCTTGTAATATGCCCGCGTACCCAGATTTTTTGCTTTGCTTCGGTATTTAAAGGACAGCTTCTACCATTGACATGCATATGATTTGCAGGCAACAAAGTATCAACACCGAATAATGTGAAAAAGCTACTGAGTTTGTACTATAAATTAGCACAAGTAAATCAGAATATGGAAGCTGAAAAAAGATGACAGCTGGTAAATATGCCAGATATTTCCTTAAAGACAGAGTTCATTAGATATTCCAGCTCCAGCACTAACCTAAACTAACCTACTGAAGCCTGAGAGAGTGCAGCTCTGACTAAATACATGCTGAGAAACAACATGTGCTCAACTTTCAAATGCAACACAGATTTCCTTATGCAGCGATTCATGCTTTGAAGTTTCTTGGTAAAACAAAAAGTACCATGGTAAATAATTAATTATTTTATCTAACCAACAGTCCATCGATTTGTGGATGTTAACAAAGGGACTTAACAGCGTTCCTGCGTTTTTGGTTATAATTTGTAAACTTAGATCCAGAGAGCTTTTATCTGATTTTTACAGCAAAAAATCATTTACAATAATGATGAGGTTGATATGATTTTGATTATGCTGGCTTATTCTCTTTGAGAGATGCTCATCATCCTCTGATTTGGAGTGACATGCTACATATATTCAAAATTCAAGAGATGTGCTTCACCCTTACTGAGTCCAGTGGTAATCACTCTGGCATTCAAAAAGAATGCGAACTTAAAAGATACAAACTGAAACTTCATTTGGATAATGTAGGCATTCAGAAAATCCCCAAACCTGTTAACTCATTCAGAACACGGGCATTGTCCAAACAGAGCATTCTTAAACCGTGTGTAATGCTGGATGTTTGAATACAGCCTTCTTAAGCCTGAGGGTTTTCTGAAAAAATAAATTGATTTTAAATCAGCTTAAATCTTTTTTCCCCAGAAAACTGCAAAAGGAGATGCACAGATACTGCAGCTGGTCTGACATGGTGCATAAACACCTTTTCCTGTAATGTGTGAAGCTTCCCCAATAACCCTCATGGTTATGTGAGAATTGGTTCTTTTTTCCATATCCAAATCAAAACTGTATTTAAAAAAATAAAAAATTCCAGCCTTTTGATGTACTTTCTATACTAACGCTCCAGAAAACAGACTCCCCATCACTCTATCTGCCAAACTTAATTGGCCCTCTCAACTTGAAAAAGAAACTTAAAAACTTTGATATTACAGAATCATTAATACAATCAAATACAGGCAAAAACAAACCAACTTAACAATCAGTTAAGGAACCTTTGAAAGAACCAACTGATAACTTTCCAACTTACCATATTAATAAGCTGGTTGGAAATAAGCCTGATCAGACAAAGTAGAAAATTACTACATAAGTTCGATCGTTCCTGATTTTATACACTCAGACTCAAATGGGCCTAGATACTCCACACATGCTCCAACGTTCAATCTTTTTGTAAAAAACGTAATGCACAATATACTAATACAGCCAAATTCCCAATTAAGCTACTCTCATTCACATATTTTTTCTTCTTTTTCATTCAGACATTTTGACTGAAAATAAAAACATTAAAACTACGTGTCAACGTGCTTAAAACATTTCTAGACTGTCACTCAGCTCTAATAAAAAAATAATCAAGATTTCATAACCACAGCAACATCTGACAAAAATCACCACTAAAGTAATGCAAAGACAACGTCTCCCCAGTTCATTTAGCTATACTTACATGTGCAATGATCTACCACCAGGGAAGTTAGAAGTAGCGTGATTGGTCACAGCATCGGACATTCTTCATTTCATACCTCGACCTCCCTCCTGTGCGTTTATACAGGGATGAGGATAGTGGTCAAGCTATAATTGTACCTTGACTGAACTGCACATAAAAATCATACCAATTGTTTTCTGATGTAAAAAAAAAAAAAACTAGTTTGATTTTGAAGTAAATCAAAAACTGCCTAAACTATTTTACATATTGTCAATTATTCTTAAAAGGGAACTTTAATTAGGCCCAGGCTGAATTGACATATCATACCTTTAACTTCTGGACATCAGGACAAACCATCTAAATTGTAATACTGAATTTCAGTAAAATATTGCCTTTGGGACATTATAAAGCACAAAGATTGAACCGGTTTGATTGCAAATGACACAGATAAGCAGGTTTGTCTGTCATTTGCATGCATTATCTTGAAGCAGAGGCAGAGTCCTTAAAATGCACCCAGACAACAAGTACCTGGCTGGATTCAAACGAGACTATTAGACCAATAGCCAGCATTGATGGGAAGCACTGCAATAATCAAGCCAAAGGCATACTGCAGGGTTCCTTCTGAAGAAGCTTTAAAAGGGGGATCCATAATAGGGCTGAAACAATTCCTCAAGTAACTTGATTACAAACATGACAGAGGAATTTCCTCTGCCTAGAAGCCTCGTTCAATTAAATCTTAATTAAAGTTTAATTTTAGTGTGACACAACGTGCTGACGTTACAGGCTATGCGTACCCTGCAAAGGGGAAGAAGACGGAAGCAGGCTTTTGGTAACGTGTGTGGACAGTGTTGATGCACAGAATGGCAGACGCTGGGATCGAAAACAGCGAGACATATGATGTCGAAGGTGTGGGATCATTTTAAATTAAAAATTAAGGACAACATCGTGGTGTGTGTACATTGCAAGATGGAGCAGGCGTTCCATAACAGCACAACTTCAATGCTTTCTATTGTATATTCATAATTGGGTTTTAATTAGGCATTAAGTATGTTTTATCCGATTACTCGATTAATTGATGGAATATTCGATAGAATACTCTATTACCAAACTATTCGATAGCTTCAGCCTCCAATTCATAAATGGATGGGAATACAAGCAGAAAACAACACTTGACAACAGACATGACAGAGTTCAGAATAACGGAAGCACAAATGTTAAAACGGACAAATGTTAACAGGGACACTCAGATGAGCCAGTGTAGTCACTCAATCAGTATCCTGCCTACTGCATTCCTTTCTTGCTTGTCTCCTGTGTAATGCTGCTTCAATGCACATTCCTGGGCTTCTATAGAGCTGGGAACAGTCAATCCATAAACAAGGCTTCCACTGCATCATGAGCAGACACACAACAACCTCCCGGCAGGCAAGCTGAGCCACTATTAACTGATGTGGGATTAAACTCATACACAGGCCCTTTCTTTTAACCAAAATGTGGAGCAAGCTGAAAACTGGGCATATGGCTCGAGGCTGTATTCAAATGACAGGTTTAACCTTACACAAACATATTCAGAGAAGAGATTCTAATTATTATAAACAACTGGTTATCTTATCCTGTTGCAGAGGGTTAAATTGCATCACAAAATGCTATATAAAATAAGAGAAAAATAAAGCCAATAGGCATCTGTAAATGTTTGTTCGTACATTGTGATCAGAATCTAACTGTGAAATAAAGAATTAAAGATGGAGCAAATATATCGGCCACAACAGCAGCATGAACAAGAAACGCATTGTTGAATGTACAAAGAGAGTCAAAGCAGGCCGAAGAGGAAAAAAGTTTCCAAACCCAACAAAGCCAGTACAGTCTCCAGCTGTCCCTCTCCTCTCAGACTTCCCCCTCAGTTTTCCCTCACAACAGTCAAAAGGTGGTGGGGGCAGAGATGAGGTAAGCATCCTGACATTGCTGCTCAGCTGAGACAGCTAAGAGCTCAGGAAGGGTGTGAAATAGAAAGGAATTAAGTAGTAAATTGCAAGAATGTGATACATTTCCTCTTGCAGCACAAAAAACAAAAACAAAACAAATGCTGGCACTTACGCTGGCATTATTATAATACATCAATATTACACCTTAATGCATACCTTTGCAATTCTTCACCAACTGTGCAATGACCTCACTTGATTTACTGCAAATGGCAACTGCTGCACAGACCATAGCTCTCACCATCCCTTTCACAGGTATGTCTGAATTAAACCACAAGGACCTTTAATTCAAAAGTGACTGATCAATGAATGAGTGAACGCAGTCACTCAGCAGTTTGATTAAGTCATTAACCTCGTATCTGAATGAGCTAATGATAGCACTCTGACGTGTTGGCCGGGCCACCACCCTCTGGCCTTGCAGCTGTGTTTACCATGAGCAAGAGAGGGAGGTCCGACAAACACAGAGAACATAGGCTGGGTCAGCATGCTGAGATAATGACCTTTCTTTAGAAGAACACACAAGTTCAGATAATCTGTAACTTTGCTCAGAGGCATCTGACTCCCCAACACAGACTATGAAGGACTGCCTCTAGCACCCAGTAAGCACAATAAATTCTGCTAATGCAGTAGTTTTAAATTCTAAATTCAGCATTCAGAGTACAACAATTTGGTCTTTTTGGACCCAGATGTGACCATATTTGGACAAAAGGGCTGAGTGGAGAGGCATCTGAAACCCGACTAGACAAAAATGTGTCTCAAAAAACTTTAAGTGAAACTTGTAGATTGTGTGGGTGACAAAGTTCACACATGGCCAATTCCGTGACGCCAACTTGACATGTGTTGGCAACACTGGGCTGAGCCCCCTCTGTCTGGCATACGTGAATTACGAGGAGGAACAGCAGCAGGCAAACAAGGATGGCTTTTTCTCCTCGAAAAGGTCAAATGCATCAGTGAAAGATACTTTTACAGACTCACTTTATATCATATCATAAAAGAATAAAGAAAAATATGTGAATGTGAGCAGCTTTATAGAGAATTTGGCATCCTTATGTGAGCACAGGGAGCAGCAGGAGCAAAACATGGAGAGGGCTGGAAAGCAGAATGTAACTGCCTAAGTGCTAGTGTTTAGGAACATGAGTTGTTACCATACTCAAATATATAGTATCTACAAAGGAAAACATTAGAAACTTTATAAAATTTCCATAACCACTGGGGGGGAAATGACACATCATTGTGACATAAGATGTTTTTGATAAACAGCTCCAGATTGATTTTTTCCACTTGCAGCACTGCTGCTCCCAAGTAAAAATAGCAACAACACAAAAAGGAGCCCCACTCAAATAAACTGAAACTAAACATTTTCATGCTCATTTCCTCTTCCGCATTACCACTCATTTAATGCATTAATTTGGTCAAAACAGATGACATAAACATAACTAAATTTTATAACAATGCAGCAGTTTATAAAGGGGAAAAACATTAAGAAGAACTGTTTTTTTAAAACACAGAAGCCACAAAAATTTATAAAATCTAACTAATATCCTTTAATACCCTTAATATCAATTATATCCTTCAAGATAAAAAAGCAGTTTGGTTTTTCTATTTTAGCCAGTTTGACTGTTTTATAACAAAAATGTATTAGAAATAATCTTGATTTTAAATAAATATTAATGTGTGGAGTTGCATGCTGACTTTATGTGCTTGTCAGTGTCACTTTCAGTGAGATAAATACACACTGTGTCGTTTCTGAGTCAGATTACCTTTAACTCCGTTATTTGAATAATTATTAGTCAAATTAGTGAATGGCAACTTGTACTGCATTTGGCTGTAATGAATTTTATTTGCCTCTTCCGCAGATCACTGTAAAGTTAAAATAAAGGGTCCTGTCTTTTAAGCTGCCAACACACCCGCTGCAGTTCATCAGTGCAGTTTATGACATTAAATAGTGAATGAAGTACACAAGTGCCGAGTATTTCACTTCTTTACCTCATAAACCGCAGGACAGTTTCATTGTGGAGGAGGATCTCCGTTTCCACATCTTATGATTTTCATTAACGTGGGACTCTCGGATCACATAATATTCAATACACTTTAAAAACACAAGATAGACACAGGTAGATGAGGATCCCTGCAGTTTTACTTGTTCCCATTGTTATGACTGTGAGGCAGGTTGGCATTAACTCTTTATTCACTCACACAGCCAGAAGAGATTCTGGCTCCCTCCATGTACTATGACGATGGTTCAGGGGAGAAAAAAAAAACCTTGGGACATGTTTCAGATACCCTGGTGTGCTGCGGTAAAATCTCTTAACTGTCTTCAAAAAGTAACATTTGAAGTTATTTGACCAATTAAATAAATACTAAGTTAGGTTTATGATGGAATCATTAGCAGCTCTGTGCTGTGTGTCAGTTTCCCGCGACTAATGAAGAGAGGAGCTGTGTGTCTGTCTGCGACGAAGTTTTAGAAGAAGTCGTCTGTCAGCTGAGGTAATAAAAGAAGCCGATATTGGTATCAATGTTGTTGCAAATGAATATCCCTCCAAATGCAAAATTTTAGTATTGCATAGTATCAGACCATCGATTTTCTGACAACACTTTTAGCAGCCAACAGTTCATACGTGTTCTAATAAAAATAGCACCATAGTTAGCACACTTTTCTTTGTCTAAAAGAGCCTAAACAATAACAATATTATCCAATGTCCTCCATTTAGAAGATGACAAAGAAACAGTTGCTACTGCTAACATTGGCTGTTGACTGCTACCTTTAGATTTGCCACACAGAAAGGGAACATTTTAGGTGATGCAAGTGTGAATAAATGTTACTCTGTCCTGAAATGTTTGCACCCTTTCTCAAAAGTAGAAGATTCATATTTCAGGTAGAACAGGTCAGAGCCCTGCGCGGGACTGTTTTCTTCATCCCGCTCCCGCTAAATTTCTATAGGAGAACTCCATGAAGCCCTTCAACATATGCCTAGTAACAAAGCCCCAGGACCAGATGGTTTTCCAGCAGAGTTCTACAAAGAATTTTGGACTGTTTTGGCACCTACATTTCACAAAATGGTATTACAAGTTAAGCAGAATGGCAGATTATCCCC
The DNA here is from genome assembly GCF_036924035.1 of Leuresthes tenuis. NCBI lineage: Eukaryota > Metazoa > Chordata > Actinopteri > Atheriniformes > Atherinopsidae > Leuresthes > Leuresthes tenuis. Next base: position 30,116,791 of record NW_027325364.1, read on the forward strand.
ACACATGAACTCTGCAAACATTATCCTGCTACAGAAACCAGGAAAAGACCCCATACTTCCATCCAGCTACCGCCCAATATCTCTAACAAATGTAGACCTCAAAATAATTTGTAAAGCCCTTGTCAAAAAGACCATTACCGCCCGCATCCACAACGTGTGTTACATTCCCGCCCGCACCCGCAAAACTTTGAGAATTTATGCCCGCACAATAATAGAAATGCATTGATTTTGTTTCTTCTCCCGTTCCGCAGGAGAAAACACGTAATTTTATAGGCCATTAATAAAGAGATTCATGGACAATTGAGAAACTTCTACAAATGTCAGACTTGCCTTGCTTTGTCTTTGTGCTGTAAAGACCTTCTTTGAGCTTCCTTTCCACATCATTTATTGACATCCTGTCGCTAGGATACATCCCAACAGTGTTGCCAGGTGGGAAATGTTACTACATTGTACCAGAGACATAAAATTATAGTATTTTGAGGGAAATTATCGTACATCTGTCATAACTAAAATAACAAGTCTATTGATGCGCTATAGTCACTCGAGTGTTGAATAGCGTCTAACAGGCACTCACGGCTTTGCATCAGCAGTTGCATTAGGGTAAATGTCCTCCGTAAACAATGATGAGTGGGAACTAATGAGCCAAATAAAATAAAGAGGCCTGGAGGCCACCTACTGTTAGGAATTTCTGCAGCAAACGCATGCACGTCACTTGTAGCTCACATAGAAAAGCACGATTGGCTTGAAACTTGTCACATGGAAATGCCTTCAGGGTTCACAAAAAAATTCGACAGACTGATTACAACCGATTATAACCACACATTCACAGAATGGTCAAATGATCATATATGTGGCCTTTTTTGGGATTATTGAGCGTACATCGTACACCGGGCAAAATTATCATACAAATATGATAATTACCGTATACGTGACCTGGCAACATTGCATCCCGATCCCTCAGTGGTTTTTTTTTTTTAAGTCGCTCGCGCCCGCAACATTCAGCAAAGTTCATACCGCCCGCTCCCGCGAGATTTGAGTTGGGTCGGCGGAACCCAATCCCAATGCAGCCCTCGAGAAAAGGTTGCAGTCTTTTATCCTGTAAAATGAAAATATCTGTAACTCTAGTTTTACGAGATGCGGGTCTAGAATCATTACGTTGCCTGCTGATTTTCAGCTCTAATCAGTTAAGTATTCTATTTACATTGTCTGTATGGATTGATAAAGACACAGTCTAACGTTTATACTGTGCTGATGCTTTAAAAAAAAAAAAAAACCTTGTGTGATGAACTTGGTTTTCTTTGGGGGGAAAAAAAGGGTTAGGAATTGTTCAAAGAACTGGATTGATAAGAAACATTTATAATTGCATCGGTATTAATAAAATGTTATTAATTTCCATCCCTGCTGACGAGGCTGTCATACAAAAAAAAAAAAAAGTGTAAATGTGTGTCCACGTTTACATAATCTTCATTTTAGACACGAGGATTATGTATAATTTTGTATTATTTTAAATGGGATGGAGAAGCCAGAGTCAAATGAGATAGAAAGAAGCAGAAAGAAGTTTATTCTATTGTATATCTCCATCAGCATCAGGACAGCAATGCACTAGAGATACAGCCTGACATAAGATTGAAACCACACACACAGTCTTGTTTTCTGATTTAATAATGTCTTTTATGTCTTTTGCTTTACCATTTCTCTCATGGAATGATAACTCTGTAATGGTAAAATGAAGCTTTGCCTTGCAATACAGTATCTGATATGATAAATGTCTACCAGCTGATCTTTGAACAGTAGGTTCTGTTTTTGGCTCTGTTCCACACTCCAGATAGAATGACCACCTTTATTTTTGTAATATTCCTATATAGGATATCAAACTTTACAGTGGCGTAAAAACAATGTAAATTATTCTGTTTTTTCTAAGCTTATAATGTGTTTTTTTTAATACCCTATTCACCATTTAGACAAGGAAGTGCTGTAGCAGTGTGTGTAACTGGATGAATGTGGCTTGTAGTGTAAAAGTGCTTTGATAGGTCACCTGGACAAGAAAAGTGTGATACGCGTACAGTCCATTTACAATTTACGCAATCAGTTGGCATTTATCTAACTGTAATGCAGTGTAAAAATTTAATTTCACGTTTAATTAGATTTAGAAAGTGCTATTATTAGCCTGTTGTCCTGTTTACTTTTTCTTTTAAAAAATGGTATCAATATTGAATTTAAAATTCAAGCATCAATGCAACTCTAGATGTTATTCGTCAGATGTTTTGAGGGTTAACGCCATGTGTTTGTTTATGGCACAGCTCTGTAAGGCACTCATTTGCTTCAGGTCTCTGATACAGTGGCTTAATTGTAAGAAATATCCCAGTCTAATCATGAAGAAATTTAACCAAAGAAGAAGCGATCTGAAGAAGGAAAGGCGATCCAATGTGAAAAGAACCTTACATCACTGTAAAGTTAAAATAAAGGGTCCTGTTCTTTACATAATATGCCAAAGAGGCATACTAACAAAGATGGGCAATGCCATATATATGGTTACCACAGCAAACTTGGGTCAGAATGCAAAGATCATGGAAATTACATAAAAATTAAGTACAAAATTACTCAAAGAGCACAGAAATGTATCACTGACAAGTGCAGTAAAATCTAAGCTTCTAGTTTGCTGTTACAAGAGGTCTCTTTTTAACAGGGCAAATAATTATCTTCACTGGCCATTTATTTAGAAAATCTGCCACAAATAAGCAGCTGCACGTTGCTTAATGTTAGCAGTTTTGATTGTCAAATGTTAAAAAAAAATAAATAAATAAAAAAGCATGAACAAATTCCTGCGGAATGTGTGCTTCTTACGAGGTGAAACATTGTTACTGTTCCAATCACTTGTGTTTCTCAATCTAGAAATAACAATTGACACTATAAGAGTGTACAAAGAGTCAACCAAAGAACAGATATGCAAAGCAGAACTTCAAAAGTGGATTCCGAAAGAAGGAGAGACCATTTCAACTGCACCGAGCACTGTGCGTGAATTTACAGCAAACGAAAGCAACTTGGAGTTGCAAAGTGCAGCCTGAAAGAAACTTGTGTAGGAGACGTTTCCATCCAGCAACGTTAAACAAATGTGCCAGAAAGAGAAACACTGAGGTCTTGTAGCATGTGCATAAACTCTAAGCTTTTCATCATGATCTAAAGGAACATAAAAATAGGTGATTAAAATACGCCTGTGGAATTTCACAGACCTTATTAGTACTACCACTCACATCACCAGAACTGCCCTTCCAACTGTTGAAGTGAGTTCCTATCATATGAAGTTACAAACACTTTTCATACATTTTGTTGGAATGTCGAACACATTTTCAAGGAGGGCCATATTAATGATGCTACTCCTGCTAAGTTTGGTGAGGGTCAGGCATTACAGCACCTGGCTTCTCACCAAACATATCTCAAAGTCTTTCTCTTGGTTTTTACCTTTTAGTTTTACCGTTTGTGACAGGCGTAAGGTTGCAAAGCCTTTTATTTTTTATATTCTAACTTTTCCTCCTGCTGCTTGCATTTTTCAAATCTTAAACCTGGAACACACTCCAGCTTTGTCCTACCCTGCTTTTAAGTGACCACGATGTGATCTCTAGCAATTCTATAGTTGCTGGTAAGCAGTGATTGTCATTTTGAAAATGTGAACATAGCAGCTTTTGCTGTTTTGATTTATAATGCCCATACATTAAACATCTTCAGAAGGTTCGACAGGTAGCTAGGTTAGGTAAATACTTCAGTTTTATATCAGTTGGCGTAAAGTATCAATTTGTCAACATGTAGTGCAAGTCTCCAAACAGGTACCGGGGCACATCAATACAATATAGCAGTGACAAGAAATATTCTATAGGTAAAAATTGGCACTACTGACGGCCACCAGAATGCCAACAAGCTAATTAACGACCAAACACAGCGAGCGTTAGCAGCTGGCTAGCATGGTTAGCTAGACACGGTGAGAACCTACCGTCTGTTGCTAGTGACACTTCTTCCAGAGACAGTAACAACCAACAAACGCCGAGCTCTTCAAAGACGTTTGAATTAATGTTTCGCTGGTGTCGCTCCAGCGTCGCGAATTACTTCCACACTGATACTGGCACTAATTTCTGCACGTCTCCGGTCCCACCTATCCGCTCAGTTTCGAACGGCAACAGCTCCTGCAGAGCTCGCTCTGTTGTTCACAGTTCTCGTTCTAGCTCAGAAATTCAAATTGCATCGCGAGGTTTGAACCAAAGTAAAATAGGCTCTACTGACGTCTTTCACTAGAAGTAATATGACCTTTTTTTTTTTTCTAAAGCTTTACAAGGCAACCGAAACATGCAAATCTCAGTAGTACCAATGATAGTAACAATAACAGCAATGATAATAATGATGATGATGATAGTGATCATAAAAAGAAGAATATATCAAAAATTATTATTTTCAGTTAACTATTAATTCTGTTATTTTGTTGACACACACACACGCGCACATAAAACATTTCCCGTCACTATTCCTCTCTTAATTGTTTTTAAAATAAATTTTGTTTGGTCTTTGTTTGATTGTGAGCAGAATGTAACCTGCTGAATAAAACCAATGCCTTTTTTAAAAAAATAGATAAAAAAAGCTAAATCAGTACAGTTGAAGGGCCTATAAAGTCTGAAGACATGCTGAAGCCCAGAGGCTTGAACTACGTCTGTGTTCATGGCAGCAGATTAAACACATGGAACTTATCAGCTAAATAAACAGTCTCTTATAAATCCCCATAATAAACTTTATTAATAAGCTTCGGTTTTCAAATGGTTTCTAAAATAAAAAAAAACTAACTGACATGGTGTCTTACAGGAGAGAAGCTAAAAAATGACACTTGTTTTTCACTCACGTGTATATTAAACCGTTTTTCTTTTTGATTTTGTTTGAGGCAACCTCAGGAAACTTTCTGACAATATATGAAATATTTGTGGGCAACAGAGGCTGGCAGACAGGGTAGCTTCTGCCAGACAAACCTAATCCAAGTTTGAGAGGATTATGTGATAGCTCTGTGTGTGTTTGTCATTATCAGAAGGGACGAGAGGAAATGACGGATGAATCGTTGGATCTGCACAGCTCTGATTATAATCGCCACTCACTTACTCACCTATGTGTTTAAATTACTCAGAGTACTTTAGACAAGAATTCCCATTTAGGAAGGAAAACCAACCGAAACAAACACCAGCCTGCACCAGATTGTGGATATCATGTGATAGTAGGAATTTAGGGTAAGGGTTTTTTTTTCCACACCAGTCACCATGTTGCTCATTCCATGGTAACCAAATTCAGGATGTTACAGTTGTTATGTAAACCACAATTTCCCATAAAAAGAATCAATTGAGAAAAAAAAAGACAAATAGTTTACTCACGGTGCTTCATGTGTGCCTATCAAAGGTGAAGATGACAGCATTTACTCAGTTTTCTCTCTCAGAACCAGAAACAGAACAGTAGCCACAGAAGACGTGTTAAAGCTGGATAATCCTATGAAATCCCTACAGTAAATTGTTTTGGGTCCTTTATGTAATCTCCCAGGTTTTCAAATATGTTTACAATCTGGTTGCAGTTCAAACAAGGCCTGACACAGTCATCAATCGGTCCAAGAATAGTCCAAGAGTAGAATCCCACCTTTCTCCCCAAGTCTGCTTAGTCAGATTAATCCAATAATACTTCATGAACAAAGATTAAATGTCTTAATTTTCACTTGTATTTGCCCTATTTTGCTGCCTCGCTACTTGAAATTTAAATGGCTATTTGGTTTGTTTTCTTTTTTTGTAATTCAAATTAAACAACTTGCCAACGACCTTGAAGATGCTAAATGTTTCTTATTATGAGGCTACAAATAAATTATGCAAAAAAAAAAAAAGAACAAAAAGCCTGGTGTGTATAACTGTGTATAATGAGCTGCATGAGTTCCATTGGTGTACTGCAGACTTTAAGTCATGCCACATATTCTCAGCTGGATTCAGGTGCAGGCCATTACAGCATATTTAGTTTGCATTTTCCCTTAAACCACGAGTGTTGTTTTGGCATTATGCTTACGGGTCCTGCTCGAAGGTGAACCTCTGGAAGACTGAAACGGGTGTCCTTGTACTTAACCCCATCCATCAGTCCCTCAATTCTGACCAGTTTCCCAGTGCCTGCAGCAGGTGAAAAAGATCTCCACAGCATGATACTGCCACCACCACACCTCACTGTGAGGATGGTGTACTTGGGTAGATGAGAGATGTTGAGTTTGCTCCAGACTTTCAATTTATGCCACAGAAACATTTTCCATATACATGTCTCTTGTGTTTCCTGTAATGGATTTGGATTTTATTGTGAAGCCCAACCATTTGTACCTTGGATTGACTTGGATTAGCACCTTCACCTCAAAGCAAGAGGGTTCCAGGTTCGATTCCTGGCTGGGGCCTTTCTGTGTGGAGTTTTCATCTTCTCCGTGTATGTGTGGGTTCTCTGGCTTCCTCCCACCTTCCAAAAACATGCATGTTAGGTTAATTGGTGTCTCTAAATTGTCCATAGGAGTAAGTATGACCGTGTGTGTGGCCCTGAGATGGACTGGCGACCTGTCCATCACAGTACCCTGCCTCTCACTCACTGGTGGCTGGGATAGGCTCATACCCCACCCCGACCCTACAGTTGGATTAAGTGGGTATAGAAAAAGGATGAATGGAAGTTTGACTTGACTGGAGAGCTCACTGGTCTTCACGGGAGTCACTTTTTTGGTTGTACCTCTTGATTAGTGATGTTGCAGACTCTTGGGCATCCCAGAACAGGTGTTAATAAATACAAATGCCACGTGACACTCGGATGTTCAGATCTTATTTGGAAGCTTCATAGTAAAAGGCTGGTTATTTCTTTGCACCTCAAGGAAAAACGCCATGGGGTGAATATTTTTGCAAGCCACAACTGATTTCTTTAGTTTCTGTGAGTGACAAAATCATTTTGTATATGTATTAAATAAAAAATAGATCCAAAGAGTTTCTCTGTATGTGGAGGTGCAGATTGAGCCAACAAAACTGCAATTACTCCAATACCTTCTGCCTCCCCCTCTTGAAACATTCATGCTTTTTTGATTCAAATCAGATCTGGTTAGAAGGGGTCATCTCTAAAGCAAGGAAGGTGAGGATGAAGGGCATTTTCTCTATCATTATATATAATTGTATTCGATTTCAAGTGCTGAAGAATAAATGGTTGATAAAAGCTGGAAAAACTGCAAGACAGAAAAGAAACACCTGACAACCAGAAACAGCAACAACTGAAAATGCAGCACAGCGCAAGTTCGCCTCCTTAATGCTACCCACACACCAAAAGACTTAGAAAAGACTCTGAAAGGCTAACATCTCACATCTAAAGACTAGTGTTTAGAGATTTTAGTCCCAGACTAAAGATTTTACAAAGACTGTGAATCTTGTAGGGTCACTATTTATGAGACTACAACTAGATTTTTTTCCCATCATGCAATTTTTTCCCCCATCATGCTCAGCAAAAGTTTTACAAAAATGGAGGAGAAGCAGCTTTTAGCTACAGCTGCTCTTGTCTGTGCAGTGGTTTGTAGTGAAAAACCCAACAAAAAGAAGAGAAAACGCCACAGAATTTTGGACGGTCCATTTTCGCCTGCTTGTCGCTCGTTCTTCTACGTCCGCCGACATGTTTGTTACGGACCGTTTGCTTTCCTGTTTCCGATTTTCTCAGTGCTCATCTATTGGTTGTTGATTGTGTTACGTCACTGCGACCTGCGATAATATTAAACACGTTTTATATGATCCCAAACCCAAGCCTAGGGAAAGACTGGTATGAAACGTAGTCACAGACTGCAGATTACCACCTTAAACTTAACGATCGAGATGACGGGAGAGCACCGAGACTCCAGTTAGACTCCTAAAGACGGTCAGCTTTTAGTCTGGGACTGAAAATCGTTTGGTGTAAGCCCAGCATAAGTGAACATGGCTTGGATAGGGGTCAAATACATGCAGAATTCAAGCTATTTCACAATGAAATGCATCCAAATTATTGGTCCAATCTGGATTTACTTAATTTAATAGTAGCCTTAAAACCATGTTATATCAAAGTTTTTTGTTTAAGAGAACACTTCTTGGTGCAGACTCATGATCCAAATATACTAAAACTGATCCAGTCCATTGAAATTCCTAATGTCATGGCCGAGCAGCTGCCCATGAATCATTTATATGAACAGGGTCCCAGTAACCACACACATAACGGCAAGTAAATAAAACTTGTTTTTGTAATTTTCATTTAGATCAAATTGTTTTTTTTTTTACATATTCAAGTTAACCTTGAACATTAGCATTTTTTTTATTTATTTTTAAGGACATGGTGAAGGCCAAAAGTCTACCCAAATATTGTTTCACAATGGCAATATTTGTCAGTCCTCTTCATGTCTGAAGTAATAATAATTAAAAAAAAAAAAAAAAACGATATAAACTTTATATATACTTATACTTTATATATATATAAACTTGTATAATATTCAAACTTCTACTGCAAGAAAACAAATGTAGATGTAGACATTTCAGCTGCGCAACCACCATAATAGTTACAGATCAAGAAAAATCTGCAGTGAACAGCAACACCTGGTGGAAAACAATTCCTTTACCTTCAAAACCCACAGCACTTTGGTGGCCTGTTAAAACAACTGTACAATTAAAGTGACATCAGTGCTTTGTGTATGAACGCTAATGAGTCATGAAGCAAAGTTTTTTTTTTTTTTTTTTTTGAATGACAATTTATTACAGCCAGTAGTTTACAATACAAATCACCTTTCAATATGCTCAGCTACCACCTTCCTGAACATGGCTGATATTCTGAGCACTGACACAGTAAAATGACATAAAACCAAGGAATGCATTCAAATGTATAATTTCACTTTTCTCTATTTTGCTATTTTTTTTTACAACAAATTTTTATTTATGATCAAGGTCTAGTTAAAGCATCCCTAGACCTGGCAGAGTCAATTGTTTTTTTAAATTTTTTTAAGAAATAATTTATCATTTTGCGATGTTTTCAGAGTTTTAGGTTTTACAATGTTTAAGTTTTTTTTCTCTTTTTCCATCGGTGAAGCAGGTTTCAAAACGCTCAATCTGTAAGACATAAGAAAAAGGACATGAATGTTTACGCCGCAGCAGTTGGGACATTGTTGTATAATTGGTCTTCAAAACTCCTAAACGCATACCTTAGACGCTGGGAACACCAGCAGGAGTGGTGGACTTCTGAGCAGCCTCTTTAGCCTGGTGGGCCTGAAGCACAGCAACCGCCTCATCCACCTACAACAACAACAAAAAAAAAAAAAGAAGAGTGAGCCACTCAACACGGTGCATTTTCAATAAGAGAACAAACAACCACAAAAGAATAGGCTGTGTTAAACACTTAACTGTCAATTTGGAGGAATAATTATATTAAAGGAAAACTAAATCAACTAACCTTGGAGCGCAGGGATTCAGGCGACTCCAGCATGTGAAGCAGCTCTGAGTTATCGATCTCCAGCAGCATACCGGTGATCTTGCCTGCCAGGCTGGGATGCATGTTTTGGATCAAGGGGAACAGACGCTCACCTGAAGAAGGAAGAAAGTCCCAACATCTTCAAACTAAATTCAGACTAATCAACTAAATGTGTAAAATAACTTTATTAGGAAAAATATTCCCAGCACTACTTGGCTGATGATGAACTCACCCAGCATCTGCTTCTGTTCCTGTGGGGGGGCTGCGGCCAGCATGGAGGCAGTCAGGGGCTCCTGGCCTTGGACATGGACTGCCGGCTAAAGATTTCAAATCCCAGTCAGTACAAGAAGTTAACGGCTACAAAACAATTAGTACAATCTTCTGCAACATATCAAGGATATCTGGCTGCCATTTGTGTTGCTAATTTTATACAAACAATTACATGCATTTCTCTTAGTTATCACTAAAAAAAAAAAAGTTGTTTTGAGAACAACAGGTTCCATCTTCAATGAAAAGTATGATGCTTTTTTCCTCCCTTTTCTCCCACTGGGTTACATAGAACCGCAGCAGGTATAGCTAAATTTTGACTGTGAGTTCTTATCAAAATAGAATGGTATGTTTTTTTGTGTCTGGTATTCTTACTTGCTGCATGGTGACCTGTGGCTGGGAGGCCATGTGCTGCTGAGGATTGCGCACACCCGCAGCGTATTTGTACTGAGGCATGGCACGCACCGGGGCGGCAGCGGCTGAAGCGCTGGCTGGGCGCTGGCCGAGTGCCTGCGTGGCTGAGGTGAGAATAATGGAGAGGGCAGATGATCAAAACTTCATCAACTTTAAAAGAAGGAACAAACAATGATTCTTGTACTCTAAAAGACTTACGCATACGCTGGGATGTCATCATGCGTGGGACCTGGGTGTTGGTGGTAGTGGTAGCACGGATGGTATTGAAGGTCTGGGGCCTTGGTGCTGATGGACGCATAGCATTGGGCATGTTTTGGAAGTCTGAAGGAAAAGGAAAAACAAAAATCAGCCCTTACTGTGTTGACAGGTATTTCAGCAGAATGGACCAACTTGGTTTATAACGACAAAACTGACCAAAACACAAGAGAAACCACTTACGCTGAGGACGCACTCCCTGTGTGGCCCAACGAGGGCTGGGGCGGAGCTGGGCCAGCTGGTTGGCGGAGTAATATGCAGCACGGTTCTGGGCCTGAAAAGATCAAGACAAAGATTTATTATTAAATTACTTCAACAGAAGAAACTTAAATCAGTCGTATCCAATTAAAGGTAGAGTAAAACAGAGCAATAAAAGACAGCATTCAGATAAAAAACGGTAAGTAGACAAAAGCGTTATTAAAATGTACGGCAGTATACTCGGGTAACTGGCTGGAGCTGAGGCTTACCTGGGGTATAGCCGCCATGAAATAGCCTGAAGGTGGAGCAGGCTGATAGGGGTTAAGAACAGGGTTGGGCACAGCACGGACAGTGGCCATTCTCTGCATGTACTGGTTGGTTAGATGGGCCTGTCGCTCTTCCTTCCGCTGAGCCAGGGCCACATAAAGTGGCTTTGTGGCTACAATACGCCCATTCATCTCTGTGACAGCTTTAGTGGCCTCCTCTGGCGAAGAGAAGCAAACAAAGCCAAAGCCTTTACTGCGGCCACCCTCCATCATTACCTATGAGAGAGAAAAAAAAAAAAAGAGTAGGCAATTATTTAGAGTACTGACTTGTTAAAACATCATAGTTCAAATGTTTTGGGGGTGATAAAATTGGTAATTTGAACATTACAAGTCAAGTATGCAAGCTTTTACCTTTGCACTTGTTATGGTTCCAAATGGAGAGAATTCTTTGCGCAGACGCTCATCATCCAGGCCGTCATCCAAGTTTTTCACGTATAGATTGACACCCTGATGCAATAAAGAGACAATATGAGTGTTATGTTCAAGGGAAGAATGAAGGAACCTTGAGAATAAATTAACTTAAAGAACAACCCAAACTTGAATGACAGCACAATACTTATTTGGAGGATTGTACAATGATGGGTAATGAAAATTCCTCTAGCTCTTTGGTTTAAATCCTAACAACTGAGATCATGCTGAGCAGTCTCACAACACCAGTTATCAACTCTAAGTCAATCCAAGTTGACTTAAGCTCAGGCTGTAAGCATTAATGTACAAATGAAAAGCCTCTTCTATATCACTGCTCAATCATTAAAGCTCCAATAGTTCAAACTTTAAACAGCTTCTGGGGCATTCTTATAGAAAATGTATTGTTAAGAAATATTTTAATTTCTTCTCTGCAACTCTGGATATGAGAGAAAGTAATATGAACAAGTAATCAACCAATTTTAAAAAAGTACTGTTCAATTCCTTACGGCTTACACATTTACCCTCAATTGCAATCCTGGCTATAAATTATACAGTAACTCACATGATTCATTTAAAGAAATGCTATAACACGAGTGACATTAGAAAAAGTGTATTGCATTAAAAAATATCTAAACTGACAGAAAGCCATAAAATGGTGCAGGGGCCTGAGAGACAGCAATTTTCTTCAGAAAATAAGTGACCAGTCTTTTGAGTCTTTAAAACCCCAGTTCCCCTGCTATGTTTCATACCCTGCTTCTTTGTAACAACCTCAAACATTTATGCAAATTCAAATTCAAAAACTGACATCTATATTTAAAATATACCTTAAGTCATTCCTGTGTAATCTAACTGAAGTACAATATGGATTCAACAAACCTGATATCTGGTCATGCGATCCTGTTTCATCTGCTCAAATTTACGTTTGAGCTCATTCTGGCGCTCCCCTTTCTTCTGTGCTCGGCCCACATACACTTGCCGACCATTCAGTTCTTTACCATTCATGTCATCGACAGCCTAAAAGGAAAGCAGAAGTCTTCTGAAAACAAGTTCAACAGTATATAGCAGTGCTTTATACAGATTTGACACGGTAGAGAGATCAATTTGATGAAGTAAAAAAAATTCAAGTAGTACCAAAGGGACGTGAAACCGATGCTAACCTTTTGTGCGTCTTCATGTCTCTCAAAGCTGACAAAGCCAAATCCCTTTGATTTGCCACCCTCATCGGTCATAACCCGGATACTGAGTGCAGGCCCTGTGTAGTAAAGAGGCTGATTATTTAACAGGCCAAAATCACACAGGTTACAAGGTCACCTGTGCATATGTCATCTCTGAAATCTTGTCACCTTACCATACTTGCCAAACAACTCCTTCAGCTTCTCATCATCCATGTCCTCCCCAAAATTCTTAATGTAAACGTTGGTAAATTCTCTGGCACGTGCCCCAAGCTCAGCCTCCCGCTCTTTGCGGGATTTGAAGCGCCCAACAAATCTGTAATGGAATCATGAAAGCTATCAGAAACGAGACAAATGCTTTAATATGTTGATAAGCATGTTGTGAACCGTTTAAAGAATAATAAAAAAAAAAATTTAATAAGTGACCAGCCTTTTCGCATGAGCAATGTAAGCTTTAGCCATATACAAATAAAATTTGAGAATAGAAGAGATTCAACCGCAAACACAATCTCGCCATTTACATTTCTGTAACGTGGATGTTTCAGATTGTAGCAATTCAAATAAATTTTCAATAGGCCGCGTTCAAAGTCTTCCTTTACTCTGAGAGATGACCTGTGCCTGGTCCAGCTCTTAAACATGTTTGCTATTCTTAAAACAGTATGAAAACTGTATGAAAACTGTATGTTGGCTTTGGATTGGTGGAAGTGCTTAACAAGATGCAGTTGCACACAAAATCAAATGTTAAAAAATAACAACTCTGGTGTTAATTACATATTGATTCATACATACAAGTGTGACAGTAGCTCCACTTACACTTTTCTGTCATTGAGCAACATGCCATTCATTTTCTCAATGGCACGCTCAGCAGCCTCGTGGGTCTCAAAGTGCACAAAGCCATAACCCTTTGAGCCATTTTCATCACAAACAACCTTGGAAAGGACAGATTTTCAGGTGTCAAAATCATTCACAAACACCATGCTTTTCTAAGTACGTCACAATCAACCGTATTCAACCTGGTGCATACTTTAGTCATGCAAAGTAGTGGACTATAAGTAAAAGTCAAACTCGAAATACAGGCCGAGTGGATATATGCTTATCCATTTACCTTGCAGGAGAGAATGTTTCCAAATGCAGAGAAGGTGTCATACAGCGCCTTGTTATCAATAGACTTGTCCAAGTTCTTGATAAAGATGTTTCCCACTCCACTCTTCCTCAAAGAAGGGTCACGCTGAGACCACATGATGCGAAGAGGTCTTCCCTTGATCACATCAAAGTTCATGGTGTCCAAGGCTCGCTCAGCTGAAAACAGGAGTGACAGATTTGTTCCTTGGAATAACTACATTACCCATCTCCAGATAAATAATTGTCATGACAATATAGGACAAAGGTGCGTGTTAAATACTTTGTTCCAAAGACACCAACATTAACACCAGTGCCTTCTAAAGTTCACATGCTATTACATGGCATGAATGGCACATGTTCAAAATAGTCAAATTAAGTAAATTGCACACTATTACTTGTACTTGTTAGAGTAAAACCTACCATCAGCAGGTTGCTGGAAGTTAACATAGGCATAGCCAAGAGAACGGCGGGTAATCATGTCTCTGCACACCCTGATGGAGAGGATGGGTCCAGCCGGGCTGAATTTCTCGTAGAGCATGGCCTCGGTAACGTCTGGGTGCAAATCCCCTACATAGAGGGAGGCCATTGGATAGCTAGGCGCGCTTGGATTCATGTCTGGCGGCGCGTGTTCAGTTAATGTGACAAATAGCGAATTATATTGGCTACGTTTCCTCCCTTCTCAATGACCGTTTAACACGATTATCCAAAATAAAGAGGTGCCTTCACTCGATCTCTTTGGTAGCTTACAAAGAGCATAAACACATGTATTTTAATCGTTAGCAACGTGGGCTATTTAGCTTGATTAGCAAAATGTCGGAACGTGGCCTACCCGGTATGGCTCAGAGTTCAAAATTTTTAATTTCAGCTGCTTCGGTTATCTAGAGAGCTTAGCTGTCAGTAAACTAAGAAACAAACAGTCTAACTTATTATAACATGAGCAAAATCCCCTTAAGAAGGTTAATAATTACAACAATATAAGTAATGCTAATTGTCCACGCTTTCAACAATGACGCTAGTTGCTTAGCTAGTAACGTTCGTCTCGTTCAGTCTTTCGTTCTTAATCGAAGGCAGCGTCTTTTTCGCTTTGCTTGGGTTGGCAAATCAAATCCTGCTTCACCGATTTTTGTTTTTCTTATAAAAATATGTCTGCGTTTCTTTCTAGCTTTTGGTTTGTTTCATAATAATAAAATGTGTGCCGAGACTAGCTCCGGAGCACACCCTACGCAGACGGATTACCGGAACGAAAGGAGGAACTGCAGTGGCTGTTTCCAGATCCCAGTCGAAACCACGGCGCGGTCACTAAAGCAAGGTTGACGTCACATATCTCGCGATATTTTATGATGAAATTTGTACCACTTTTGGCTTCTCTCTGTTAAGGCATTTTTCATCGTAAACGATAAAAGCTCGAGACACTTGTTGAATGGAATAAGGTGCATTGTAATATGTATAAAAATCAAGTTGTGTTTTCAGCATATACAAGTTTGCTTTGACTGGACTCTGCATAGCAAATTCATAACCAGATAAAACCAATCATAAAAAGAAAATGCTTTTACACATTTGATACGTTGTATATATATATACGTTACACGTTCATTACCGTTTTATCTGAGTTACTTAAAACCCTGCTAAATTGTCCCGGTAGTTTATATCTACGTGGACGAGCACAGAACTCCTGCAGGGGACGTGCATTTTTCAGCTGACAATTCTGCTTTAATGCATATTAGAATAATTCGGTATGAAACACGTAGGGAGCGCTAAAGAGCAAACGATTTGTTTGTCAAGAGCTATACGTTACAGCTCTTGTGCATAGTTCTGATCTTAAAACACTGATTCTGAATAAGGTACTGTCTTTGAAAATAGGGCATAGCTTTACTTTCTCACAGCTTACTGTGCTACCTTGGTTATATTGTAATAAGGAAAAGGTGAGAGCAATGTTCTGTTTCACTGTAGTTATGTTATTTACAGGGAAGTCACAGCTTTCTTTTTTGGCATCTGCCCTTCCCACAAGTACTCTCGTGGCAGTTTCGAAGTCAAACCCAGAAGTTCAGACGGAACATTTCAAACATCCCTTAGAAATGATTCAAGCCAGGATAGCAGTTTGAAAGAAAACATCTTTGAATCCCATGATTCAATAACGAAGGGATTTTTATTTCTAAATCATGTAGTATTTCTAACCTAAAAATTGTTTCTTTAAGTTCCATGTATAAATTCCCAGATACATGTTAGTCTGTGCAATGTAGTTGGACTTTATTTTTTCTAACACAAAATGAAGAAGTATTAGTCCACTGCATTAGCTCAAATATCGCTGACAGCAACACTTTCAAGTGGGAAATTCAACCTTTTTTTAATTTTTATTTTATTTTCAGTGATTCTCACTAAAAGGAACTTGGTCTTCGTTAGTATCATTCATGACACCTGTACTCCTTATGCAGTGACAAGTCTATTAACAAACTATTGCATTTAAATTAATTGAATACTATCGTCAAAGTCCAAATTGGAAGAAAAAAACAAAACACCCAAGGCTTTACAACTATAGATGTTGCCTTATAACAGCTTCAGTCTTTGTTGTAAAGTGTTTAATACAAAATTGAGCACTTAGTTGATGTGGATGCTCAATACAGAGAAATATCACAAAACAGAAGTTTTAAAATAATGACATCACTGGAAAAAAAAGAAAAAAGACAAGCTAAATTTTTAATTTTTTTTTTAATTCCAATAACATGAAATCACACATTTTCCCCCAAATAACAGTTATGTTCGTGTGTTAAGTATGAAAACCACCCCAACAACCTTCCTAACTTCTCCACAGACTAACCTTAACAGTTCATGAAAGATTTGGGAAAAAAAAAAAAAGCTGTATCAAGCTCCCCCCTAACAAAAAGACCTATTTTGAAAAAGCAGTAACTACGCAAAGATGGGATTTGTTTTTACTGCAGTGCTGACACAAAACAGCAACAATACAAGTTTGTGTGCTCTTTTGTTCTTGTAATTTTCTATACCTCGTAATTGAAATACAGAAATACAAAAGCAGCCCCCCCCCCCCCCCAAAGCACGTAAAAAAAAAAGAAAAACAAACATTGAGTAGCAGGTTGAATAACTAACAGTAAATGGAATGTAACCCTTATAAAAAAATCTTGCCCTCCATCTCCAGCACTCCCCATTACACAACCACTGTGTTCACCTCTTCTGTAATTCCTCCTGCTCAGTACAGACTCATAGCAGCCGTTTAGTCAGATGCGAGGAGCTGGCTCCTGTTTTCAAGAAACCACGGATGCGTCTTCAAAAGATGAATTTACTCAAACAGCACCATTCATAACTGGGATACACATAGTCATGAAATATTTTTTATTTATTCTTAACTTGCTGCATGTTTCACAAGTTGAGAACTTTCCCTCACCCAGCACCGTAAAAATCCAACACCACTCTAGCTCTGACTTGGAAAGGTCAACTACCAAGCATCCAACCAACCCCAAATGCAGATGAAAACTCCCACCACACCATGTAAAAACTCACCCTCCCAACCCATCCCCTTTCCCCACAGTTACTACACAATAAAATAGTAAACCGAAAGGAGTGAGATGAGTAGAGGCTTAGAAAAAGATTGCGAGTTGGATGTTGATAATGAGGTGTTCGCAGTGTTGATCATGATGAAGATGACGCGGGATGATGGCGAGCAGACAGGAATGACTACGGGGTCTGGTTCAATCTCTGGGATCCTCTGCTTCCTCTCCCTCAACTTGGTTATCAGAAGTCCACAGCTGAAGAGAGACGGCAGGACAAGCGGGACAGGAAGCAGCAAGAGGGAAGAGAGGAGGGTCAGAGACAGTAGAACAGACATTTAATGTTCAATCACTCTTAAAAAGATTCTCGAATTGCACAGTCAATTGATAATTACACAATCGGAGTGCTCAGCCTTCACACCTTGGGACCGTCCACTGGACCGTCTGCAGTAAACCCTAAGTGCTCATGTATTTCAGGGGCACTTTTCTTTTTTGCATTCATTGAAAGCTGAGAAAACAGCTGATCAAGCTGCTCTCTCTGAGAGCTTAAGTCAGCCGTGGGTACAATTCATCAGCAAGTCAGTAACGAAAAAGATAATGTACAATAGTTGTAGTTAAAAAAATTTTTTTTTAAAAAGGGCAAAAACTTCAAATTCTCTGGTTGTAAACTGTAAATTAGACTTGTTACAACATAGACGTTACTAAAAGTGGTGAAAATGAACAAAAGGCAACTTACTGTCAAGTTGTCTCTCAATAGCTGCATGATTAGTGTACTGTCTTTATATGATTCTTCACTCAGTGTGTCCAGCTCTGCAATGGCTTCATCAAAAGCCTAAAGGAATAAAAGCAAATTTTTAACAAGTGGAAAAAAAATAAAGACACAAACTTGCCATTTATTTGACAAGTTTAACTGATATGGCATCGTAAACTTACCTGTTTGGCCAGCTTGCAAGCCTCTTTAGGTGAATTGAGAATCTCATAGTAGAACACTGAGAAATTAAGGGCGAGACCCAGATGAATTGGGTGTGTGGGCTGCATTTCCTCTTTGCTGATTTCAAAGGCCTGTTGGTATGCACTCTGTGAATTCTTAATAATGTCTGAGGGGGAAAAAAGCATGACAACTATGTAAAAACTGTAGAGACATAAGAAAGTATTTCTTCATGGTTTAGTGTAGAAAATGAAAACCCATCCACTAATAAGTTGCCAGTTTGTGCGCAACCAGCTAAAATTCTGCAATAAATCCTTTAACAGCTGTGATGATTGTCAGTTTCTCTCAAAGTAATCGTTTCATATTTTGCAACCATTTTAAACATTGTAGCTGCTATTGAATTGAAATGTATTCAAATGTATCCAATGTATCCAAAACAATTTTATTTTTATTTTATTTTTTTAAAACTACAGACCGACTACACCTTGTGGTGGTAAATGAGCATCTTTTTTCCTAATGTTGGATAGAAGCCACCAGGCAAGTCATTACTTTATAAGAGTCACCACAAAATTGTTAAGGATAAAAATTCAAACTTTTTGAGAGCACAAATGTAAAAAGTGTTGCATACTCAGTAAAGAGTCTATTTACCAGCTTGTGCTTGTATTGAATGACCCCCAACTTTCAACTAAGAAAATATGTAGGTGAGGGCTGGAATGACATCAGCAACAGAAGATGTGATGTCATTTTATGGATTGAAATTAAATCCAGGTTGGAAAACAAGTCAAAATCGTAGATGAGATTTTTTTAAAGTTCTGTCTTACTCTCCAACTGATTTTATATGAAGAGACATTCAAATCTGATGGGTCCAAACCAATTTCTAAAACAAACAATCTTTTTGATAGTTGGATATAAAAAAAATAAAATAAATCACTTAAATCTGTCTGTTAAACGCTAAAAGAACATTAGGAGCCACTCAGTGAAGTGCCAGAGTGTGAGCTTTTAGATTCAAATCTTCACAGCCAATAGGACTAAGTGGCTCAAGAGGGTAAAATAGCTGCATTTTGACCAACAGCACCCAGAACCTAAAAAGCACAGTGCCGTTTTTCTGGGAACCAAAAGACTGTTTCAGCCCTGACACTTTTTGAGGCCTAAAAATCTCTCCCCAGTAACTCTTTTCAGACCCTGGTTGCTGCGGTTAAAACGGAGGAGCCGAATAAAACCCCCAGAAAGACTGTTTTGGAAAAGATTCTTGCAGTGGAAATGCATCTAATGAAATCCAAAAGAGACCTTGAATAAAATAGGTCTTTTGTACATGGTTACAGCAAAAAAAAAAAAAAAAAAGAAGTGAGATTTGGTCTAAGACGTAATATTCTTTCAAGATGTTAAATGTTAAATTTTGAGACGGTAAATAAAGCAAAGTTTAACTTTTGATTGGTTATGGCAGTGTGCTCTATTGGGCCTACCCAATATTCACATTCACAACATGTTTTAAATAACTTTGTGATTATAACATATCTAAAAGATAAGATATAAGGGTCTGCAAGTCTTTTTAGTGGAATTCTCCTAATAAGAAGAGGGCAGTGGAAAACACTGAACCGTTTCTGTTGAGCCGTGACCAAAACACTTGTTAATGTAACCGCCATAAAATTTTACAACCTTGTGAAAAAGTTTTAGTGATAGTGTGTTATGAGTTACAAAAAGACACCATGACAGATTAATGAAGCCACATCTGAAAAGGTCTTGAACATGTACCCATCTTTTTGTCTCCTGTAGCCACCTCAGCCAAGTAGCGGTAGTAATCTCCTTGCATTTTAAAATAGAAGACTTTGCTCTCTGCAAGAGTTGCTTTGGGAATGAGATACTTGTCCAAGAGACCCTGTTGTAGAAAAACAGAAAAACAATACTGAATTTTAGGTAAGAACACACCTCAAGCTATCCAATATTAGAATTTCACTAAATGACAAATGGTTTTTTTCGAACAGATTGCTACTCATTTACCATTTTAATTTCACTAATCTACAAACCCCACAGGAGCAGTGATTGTAATATCAACCAGTGTTTTAAGGCATCTTTTCTCATCAGATGCAAATATGTGTAGAGACAAGCTGGCTACCTCCTATTGCCTCTGGGCTCTAGACTAAGAATTTGGCTGAGACAAATCACAGATGCTTCAGGGACCACTGATGGGGGATGGATCTATGAGGGTGAGGGAGGAGAAAAGGATGGGCTGAACAGATGAGCATGGAGTGAAGAAAGTTGAGAGGAAAGGATGGTGGGGGACAGATGGGCAGGATTTGGAGGATGGATGAAAGCTGGTGGGGGTGGAGAGAGAGAGAGAGAGAGAGAGAGAGGCTGCTGAACTCCTGATGAGGAAATAGGTCACACAGAGCCAAGCTTGGCACTCTATAACACAAAGATGCACTCCTTGATGAGCTGTTCACATGGCTAATATGAATTCAAACTGTAGGACATCATAGTATCTGACTAATCAGTGGCAGGAGTATACCCGAGCAAACGACAAAGCACAAAAAGGGATAGTATGCTATGTTTAAGTGCTATAGAACAAAAAGGATTAGAACTGCTTTTACAGATCCATCAATACTTAATTTCAAGGGAAGAATTTATCTCTTCATGGCTTAACCGTGTTTTCTTCAGTGTAGTTTCTATGCTGGCATATCACTGTTTTTTGACCAAGCAGTCATGGGAAACATCTGTCATGCAGAGTTTAAATGGAAAGAAGATAAATTCTTCATGGCAATGGTAATAAACTGGGAAACCCTGCCCAGATCTTCTTTTAAATTAGCAAAGCTTCTTGATTTCTGAAAGTATGGACTGCATGGGCCAGATTAATATTCCTCTCAAAGGGAAAGTTACATAATAAACTAAGTCTGGACCCATAAGAAGTAGACAAAGTCACAAGATGAAAAATGCAGAGCTTTGCTCTGAGAAATATAATTCAGATATCTCTGACTAAAGACTCCAGTATGCGATGACAGATAGCACCAACTGGCATTTAGAATTGACGAGACATGGATTTTTTGTAGTTTTGTCCTTCTATGTACACTTGCGTATTACAAGTGTAATGGAATAAACAAGGCTGACAAGAGCCTGTATTTGCTGAATGCTTTTAAACTGGTATAAGGGACCAGGGAAGCCCTCTGGGATCTGAATGTAAAACTGGGCCACTGACAAGGGCATAGCTAAAATCAGACAACCATTATGGTAATGTAGAGAGTAAATTAAACAAGCCAGACACTTCTTAACAGACACAGATTAGACCTCTGGAAATTTGTGGACACTTACATAGATGTCATACTGCATCTGCGGGATACACTAAAATCAATTTATGTCAGCTTTAGTAAGCAAGAGACTGTACACTTGAGTAGTTTAATGATTTGATCAGGCAGTATGGGACACCAGCACTAACACACCACTGTAGGTTCTGCTAAACACTAAGCACAGAAAAAGGCAACGTTTTCATCCAACTAATCTGTACTATAGTGTATCTGAAGTCAGATCAGTGATATTTTTTTTTTTCTAAAATGATTTAGATCCTCTGGTATATTTAAGAAATTGAAAGTAAATAATGGAACTACATCTGATTGGGGTGGGCAATACGGCAAAAATATATCACGATTTTTTAAAAATAAAATCACGATTTCGATTTTATTACAATCTTAAATTGAAAAGTGAAAAACAGTGTTGCAGAAGTATTTTCGGCTGGGTAGCTTGTACCGCGGGTCAACTACTTGAAGCAGACGTTCGAATGCCTCCTTTTCTACCGCCTTGAAGGTACCATATTTTTTGCAAGATAAAAGGTAACTGCTTTTGTTACCTCCATCACTTGCTTGACTTGTCATACGGAGTGCCTTTGTCAAATGCCTGTGTTAATGTTGTCTGTTTTGGTCTTAGGCTAGCTGCTGCCTCGGCTTGTGGTGACTGTGCCGCCGGGCCCCTCGCTGTTTGGCTCTCAGCGTACTGTTTGGGATGCTTCTTCTTAACAGGTTTGTCGTGTTGCCACCCAACGTGCGAACCGTTTCTGTGCAAACTTTGCAAATTACATTTACTTGCACTTGATCAGTTGCGGAAAATCCAAACCAATTCCATATAATGGAGGAGGCTTTTTTTTAGCGACCAACTCGGCTACTGCTAAACAAACAAACAAGGAGGCGGGTAAAAAAGCACGTCACTGCCCGTAATTGGTCGGTCAGCATAGAACTGCAATTTATAGAATGTGCCCTAGACGAATCTCACGATCTCTGCAGTTTGACAGATCGTCTTCAAGTTGCAATCGTTCACGATATATCGTCATATCGCCCACCCCTACATCTGATGTAACATTAGTGCATCTCTGCTAATGTAAAGAAAGCTACTCATGTCTTAAGTTAAAGGACTTCTACAAGACTAACACCAAAGCAACAAACCCAGAAAATTCCATGCCTGCTGAGCTGAACAGATGTGGAGCCAATTTCCAAAGTAATGTGCCCGGAAAGAAGATATAAACTTCTTTTTTTTCTCATTTTTAATAAATGTTACCCCACTGCTTTATTACTTTTTGTTTAGCTAAGTGCAATAACAAATAATTTGGAGGAGAGAAGATAATTTGATCAATCATTTCTGTTCCCATCTCTGAAAAAGGGCCTTTTGACTAACATTCAAAACAAGAATCAACACACCTTTTGACTTTGGCTGAATGAAACTTAAACTAGTTTACATCAAGAATACATAAACTTGTCACGCACTTCTAATCCATCCATTTTACTACAATCCCTTTCTTTCAATCTCTGTAAGGCTGTTGGCTAGAGTGCAGGTCAGCGATGCAGAGTGTTGGTGGGTCAGCTTCTATAATTATAGGATTAAGACTTTGCGAGTCATCACAAAGCAGATAATACACAAGCTGAGTAGAATAGAGTAGTACAGGCCCAACTGACAGCTGAAGTACTTAGAATATGGTAAATGGGTAATATTAAATAACGTCACTAAAATAAAGAGTGACTGAACTGGTAAACATGTAGAAAAGCAGCTTATTGCATTAGCTAAGCTGGATGTTTTCACAACTTTGGGGGAGGAGTGTCCTTATTCCCCCCCTGATGATGAGCAATCTTTATGTCTTTATACTTTTTTCTAACAGGTTTATAAAATAAAAAGGATACGATGATACTTTAAACAGTCTCTCGGATGAGAGAGCCTCACAGGGTCACAACAAATTTGGAGGATGTGCAGTGCAATTTCAAATGGGGAGATTTCTAAAACAAAGTGAAAAGCCTAATGTCCTCTTTATTGTGATGTTAGGTGTTAATTTATCATTAACATGATGCTGTGGTAGTGGACTGTATTAGAACCACTTTCAGTATGTTACTCTATGAACACAACTGTTAACCCAACTACAACATAAGTGATATGAAAAGCATAACATTCTCAAATTGTACACATTCTTTGTTCATTAATTTAATTTTCAGACATGCAGCTTTGTACGTAAAATTTAGCATTACATGTTTGTTGGTTCCATTTCTAAGTTTCTAACTGACTTTCAATCTTTAAAGTATGAATTCACTCAATCTATGTTTTTGCTAATGACTGTATCCTGTTTTCATACTTGTGATTTACTATACAGACATTAGATTCTTCTTCTCTATCACGGGGAGAAGAAAAGCCTTTTAAGTCAACAGCTGCTGTCCAATCAAACAAATCTCACCAGAACATCATTGCAGATGTCTTTCAGCTCTTTCTCAATCTTTTCTCGGTACTCTTTGGCCATGCCCTGCTTCCTTTCACTGCCCTCCGCTTTCTGCTCGATGCTGGACACCACACGCCAGGAAGAGCGTCGGGCACCCACTACATTCTTGTAGGCCACCGACAACAGGTTGCGCTCCTCATTTGACAGCTGCTCACTGTCCTCCGTCACCTCTTTCATTGCTGCAGCCATGTCGTCATAACGCTCAGCCTGTTCGGCCAATTTGGCCTTTTGTACAAGTTCCTTCTGAGGTGCCTCGCTCATGACTGCTCACTAAAGAATGGAAAGCAAAGAGGAAAAGGGGAAAGCTGAGGGTTAATCAAGCAGCAAGTGAACATATTTGATGGTACCAATGTATAAGTTCAAATAAGAGAAGCAAATTTCCAAGAAACATTTAGAAGTCAAACTGGGATATAATGTATCAGGAAACATTTGTGTTAACTCTGAAAATAAAGACACAAATAGGTGTGAATCTTTGGATGTATTTGGTTTAACCGTTTATCTGGCCACCATTATAAGTAAAACACAGTTACACACATGGCAGTTTAAGGCTATGGAATTACTGGGCAGGGAAGCAATGCAAAGGTAAGCACAACTAAACATTGACTATGTACTCAAACAGAAGAAATTAGAAATGTTTGAGTTAAAAATGAATTTGTTACCAAATAAGAAGAAAGGGAAAGGAAAGAAGTAGTTGCACATTAATCACAAACTGTCCAACCATTGTAATTTAAGAAGTGGTGAAATCATTAAACCCTGCGTTACCACACCATTATTAGCCTTTCAATTTAAGAGCAGAAACGACTTCACATAGTGATGACTTCACATATCATAACCAATATAGAACTGGGCCTCCAAACAAACGATTCTACTGTTTCAGGTGGTTAAGTGGTTAGATTCCTGTCGAATAGAGGGGCATATGTAAGGAAACACCTCAGTTATGTGATTTAAAAAAAAAAAAAGAAAAAATAAGCAAGTTTCACCCGGAGTAGGCGGACGATTTGATCCTGGTCGTTACGCCTCGAGTGAATCCACTTTCGTGGATATTTAATACAAAAAAAGCAGTTTAAATGTATGGTTTCAGTCGCGTGTAAATAATCACTTCTTGCTAAAACAATCCATACTGCTGTCTCGCTATAGTTACTTGAGTTAGTCTAGCTAGCCAGCCTCCAGGATAAATGTGCCCCCCTCTTTCTCCCAAACATATGCACCACACCCATCTCTGTACCTGTGGCTTGACTAACAAGCGGAAACTAAAGTCCTCAAAGTGCATTTAGACGTGGCAAACGATTACCAACGTCTGTACTTCCTGGCTGAAACTGACAAAAAAAAGCACCACTCGTAAACAGACGAGCAGATTTCTGGAGAGAAAAAAAATCAGTTCAATAAATGAAAAACAACGGCTATAGCTAGGCCCTCGTGACCCGTTTCCAGTATGGCGCCAACTATTTCCTGAAACAGAAGCTCTCAAAGTCAGTTTTACAAACGGTCTGCGTGATTCAAATTTTCCAAGTTACTCTACCATTCCACGCCAATAAACTTAAAGAATGTGACGCCTTAAAAGCACGTGCATAGTATAACTTGGCTAGCTGTCCATTAAGTGAAAACTGAATTTATCTTGTTTTATAGTTTTAATAATAATGTACAATGTAATTGGCACATTACAATAAAAAAACAATGCAGCGCTGTATCAGTAATGTAAAAACTTCGGGCCATTATTAATAAATGTGCCACCAGAGAAAAAATGCCGAGATATATCTATTAGCGACACTAATTACTCCAAAGGACCAAATGGCAATTGTGACCATTTCCATCACAATTGCCCTCTCAAGGTAAGAACATTTGAAAAAGACATTACTTCAGTGCACAGCTTTTACGTTTATAGCCAGTGGTACAACGGCTTCAGCCTGTAACACTGACACGCCTTTCCCTTTCCCCGTTTAATGTCCTCGTTTCAAACCAGCCATTAGACACATCCCAACTGTACTGTTAGCTGTGCTAGCTATTGTTCTTTAGTTTGATGAGCGTCGCCGCCACACTTATCCGTACTAGCAACAATGAGGTTCTATTATCAAAAGCTATTTTAGATTTTAAATATGAAGCCATGTGAATTATTTATGCAAACTCAAAAGTGATATTTCTAAATTTAGTAATTTCATACCTGAGTACTAGCAGATGTCGGCGTACCAAGGTACAGCTGATTCTCTCAGACCTTCCGAGTGAATGCAGTCCACGGGGTTTCCTTCCAATCACACCGGTCCAAGACACAGCCGGAGCAGGGAAGGACTGACGTCAAACGTTACCTCGGCAACAAAACGTAAGGGAATGTGGGAGTTGTAGTTTACCACTGACATAACTTCCTCAGCTATTGCCTGAGAAAAGTATTAAATATTCTGTCATACTGCTGAAGCATCACTTTAAAACAATGGATATATCACAGGCACTTCTGATTAAGTTCACCATGTTCACCACCAGCCACCTCACCATATCACAGCTACTTTGACAAAAAGGGGACCTGTTCAAACACAGACTTTGCCTTTCTGTAAATTCCTATCTTCTGTTTTATCAGAACAGAGGCTATATAGTTACCATCTTTGGAGAGGCAGCGCCAATCTGTGTTCAGTTCCATTTTTCTCACTAAAGAATCAAGGTAGCACAGTGTTCTATGTAATACAAAAAAACAACAACAACAAAAAAAAACCTTGGTCATTGACATAAGACTATTTGACAGAATAGCTAAGGGCATCACAAACTAGAACACAGGACATAGATACTGTATTTCTTCTCTAATAGAAAGTACTATTTCTGCATTCTGGTTGGTTTCCAAGGGGAGAGAGTGAAGCTATTTTTGCCTTGTCACATGTTTCCCCCTTGGGCCAAGATTTCAAGCTTGTAACCTATTTAAGGGCAGATCAGACAGTATTGGCTGTGGCGATGCTCGGGCAGTAAAGCAAAGAAAAAAGAAAAAGAAAAGATTGTATTGTGGTTTAGGAAGGGTGAAACTGCACACCAGGAATATTCCACCTGGTATTGGGTAGATTAAAAAAAAAGCTAAGTGATGTAACGACTTAAAAGCCTTAAAACCTGTTTAGTCAGTTTTCACTCAGTACATCAAGCATGTCTTGAAAGCTCACACAGACTTACAAGTTATGAGAATTCAGGTGTTACATAAGTTTATGATAGTCAGGCTACAATATGCTACAATATGCGAGAGCTACAATATGTCAGAGCAATAGAAACATTTCTGAAGGAATGCAACAGTAAGTTCAGACACTGGTTACATTTTCAGTTAAAAGCAATTTAAGATTAAAAAGAAAAATTACCTGATTTCCAAACAGCATTGAGGGAATTATGATTAGTTTGATATTATATATCAACCAAGTTTAATTTTTGTTACATCATAACCATTAAAAACTTAAATCTTTAGATTGTTAAATAGCTTGCACCTTAATTTAACCTTTATTTATTTACTATCTCTAGAGACTTCACTGACCATCTTGTATTTGAAAAAAATTAACACAAATGTGGAATTTGATGCCAGTCACACATTAAAGAAACACAAGAAAAGAAGTCTGGATTAGAGGCATGCTTTACCATTGTGTTACATCAGCCTTCCCTTTCATTTGTCTTTAAATTGTTTAGGATCTCAGGATACTAATTGTTGCAATTTAGCAAGAGGAATCGGTATACACTATAGATGAATACAAAATTCAGCTGCTCACCAGTCCAGGGTTGTGATGTGATTCTCCTCTTCATAATTTTTCATAGATTTTTGAGACTGCCCGTCTCCCTAAAATGTGCTAATGTGGCATACATTCATTCATTCAAGCAGATACAAACTATAATTACACTCAAAGGATATATTATGGGGCTTTTGTGGCTTTCTCAAACAAAGACTTGACAGTGACATGTGCTCTGATGTGGAAATGGTCACAGGATTTGTATTTTCATCCTGTTGCTTGGGGGGCGGGACTTTACAGGAAGATATAGTACAAATGGCCTATGACTGTTTCAGTTGGAGGACTGGTTGGTCTTGGCTGAAACAAGCATGGACTTCCAGGGAAAATACATCCTCTTGATATTAGCAAATGTCTGTGAAAAAATTTCAATATACACCTCTGCATCAATGGCACAAGCAAGACCAGGACCATACTGATCACAGCGGCGTAACAGTTTATTAGGCTGTGCCTAATAAACTGTTAATAAAAAAGGTCAGACACATCCAACAGTGGTTTCCAGCTTTTGCCTTTACACACTGAGATTTTTGCAGACTCCCAAAATCTTTTGAAAAAACTATGTTTTTTTCTCTGCACAGTTTGGTGAGCCATGACCCAACTTTGCTTGGAAAAACCGAGACTTTAATGGATGCTCCTTTTATACTGAAACCTGACTGTAACTGTATGTAATTTCCACAAGGGTGTTTTTTAATATTCTATAAGATTTATATTCTTTCTTTGTCTTTCTCTCAACTTTTGAGTTTGATGTAGGAATTAAATTTTGTTAAATTTGTTTACATTTTCTAAATACAATGAAATTGGTCAGTAAAGACTGAAAATAATTTCCTTCATAGTTGTGTTTGTTACATACAAGTTCAAACAAATGAACATATTTACAGACTGTATTTGTCAAATTTGAGAAAAATTCCCAATTTTCATTGAAACGGTTCATATTTCTAGCGCAGGGATTTAGACATTTAAATGGATTAATATTGGTGTGAGAGATTTTTGGAATGTATTTATGTGGAATTTGGTCTTTAATAGGAATATTATTTTAGCCTCCAAAGTTATTTTATGAAACTGAACATTTTCGTAGATAAAAACTTATTTGAAACAACTTTGTCCAACTTGATGTTTATTCTTGTAAATATACAAAATATTTTTAATTCTTTGCCCTAACAGTTCTCGCAATAAAGCCCACATTTGATCATAGATATTCGAAAATGTTTTCTTAAAAAGCTAAAGAACAACGCTTTCAATGTTTTGAGCCAATAAGTTAGCAAAAAAAAAAAAAAGTTGAATATTTCAACTTGTTTGACCAAATCTTTTGAGTGCCTCTGTCTGATAACAATCTCAGTGAAATGTATGAAACTGTAAGATCCTTTAAGCTAAAGTATAGCCGTGCAACATTTCTAAATATCTTTTTTGAAGCATTAATCTTACACAGTAATTTAAAAACTAATTTTTAAAACTCTATGACCTACCCACCACAAAAGTGGCTGTAACTTGAAATTTTTTTCATGTGTTTGATTTGGTTCATGGAAGACATAACATTCTGTGTGACTCCGTACTCTTCACTTTCCCAGGACAGGTCAGCTGTACAATAGGTATTTAAAGCAGCAAATGATTAACCTCAGAGGTGAGCAATGTGCTAAATAACAATCAAAAAAATTTACAGGTCTTCAGACTAAATTCCTTACCAAAAAAATCAGAAAGAATTTGTTTTTTAAAAAAGAAATTCTTCTCTACTACCAAACTGATACAACAGTAGGTGTTCCATATTTCCAGAAAACTGTGTACAAATAGGTTAGCACCATCGCCTCACAGCAAGAGGGTTCCAGGTTTAACTCCTGGCTGGGGCCTCTCTGTGTGGAGTTTGCATGTTCTCCCCGTTTATGCGTGGGTTCTCTTCAGGTACTCCGGCTTCCTCCCACTGTCCAAAAACGTGCATGTTAGGTTAATTGGTGTCTCTAAAATTGTCCTTAGGAGTGAGTGTGAGCGTGTGTTTGGTTGTTTGTCTCATTTGTCTCTGTGTGGCCTTGTGATGGACTGGCAACCTGTCCATGGTGTACCCCGCCTTTTGTCCGATGACCGCTGGGATAAGCTCCAGCCCCCAGAAAATGGATGGATGTATGTACACAAATAATTAACTATAAGCAAGTACTAACATGACAGTACTAAGCGCCCACAAACTATATACATGGCTCTCAAAACCATACACAGACTAAATACTGTTTAAATGTTGGCAGAACTGACATCAGAGCAAGGCTGAGAACACTCCCTTCATCCACTGGTCAAATCCAGAGGAGGCAGTTCCATCAAATAGAGCAATACCTTGACCCCACCTGTTCCATTACTGTAAACACCCTCACTGAGATCTGCAAAACACAAACACACTCATGGGGGAAGAGAGTGAGATCTACTGCAACAAAACATGTTGAATGACCTCAAGCCTGATTGACAGACTTGTCAGCAGAAAAGTTTTTAAGTGCAAAACCAGCCATCCATAGAAAACAAAAGCCTTTAAACCATACTGGTGAAGCTGGGAAATCTAACATAGCTTATAGCTTTACATCAACAGGGAAGATCTGACCTTGAATCTGAACTTTCCCAAGCTCACATTCGGCCAAGTTGAATGTGAGGAAAGCAGTAAACAAGCAGTCAAAATGCCCAGTTACTACTGAGATGATCATGCTACTTAATCATACAGTACACCCCACATTTTCTAACGCTAGATAACTCCCAATTAATCAGCTGATGAAAAGTGGTTTGAGGAACAACAACAACAACAACAAAAATGGTCACTGAGGGGTCTTCTTCCCACACCCCTGCTTCCTGGTTGCTGCTCGGGGCGGGAGGGGCCAAGAGGATTAATTAATTGTTCTGCTTGTTCGGGGTCTGTGGTGGCTGGGGGGCTGCTGGCCCCCTGGTGTGCCCGCTGCGCTACACCCCAGCGGAGTTGAGGGAGGGAGGATGTGTGGATGTATGGGACGTGAAAGTGTGTGTGGTGATGATTGGGCCTGGATCTGGGACTTGCTGTCGCCTGGCCTGCTTGTGCTTCTCCCGATGGGGGGGCGGCGTTGCCTCTCCCCGCTGCTCGCGACTTCACCCACCTGTGGGCACGTCTTGACTCCCAGGGCACTTGGCCAGGGGCGCTGGGGCAGGCGCTGACCCACTGTGTGGCTGTCTGGGGCGCTTGGCCCTCCTGGGTATTGGGTGGGGCCTCTGCCGGGGGGTTTGGGGGCGCTCGGGCTCCTGGGGCCCGGGTCCAGTGCACGGCCCGTGTCTGGGCGGCTGGGGCCTGGCGGGGCTTCCCTTGGCAAAGCAAATCTGTTTGGCATCAAAGGTATTCAGACTACAATTCTGCTGCCATAATGCTGAACAGGACAAGGGGAAAAAAAAAAAAGTTCACTGAAGGATCTGGTTTTCTTAGGCACATTGTGTTCATGGAATGTGCAAATATACTTCCAAGAGATCTTATTTGGTGTTAAACTTTGCTCGTCCTGCATCATCAACACAGAGATCCACATGTGTAAGTGCTAAAGAAAATTTGCTTTAATGATGGCATTAATATTTTAAAAGTCATTAAAGGGTGAGAGTTTGGTCAGACAGATGGACAGGATGCAAAGGTGAGCACCAGGAAGTCTTGATTGGGGCAACAGTCAAATAAATACATTATCTCATGTTTCAATGGATGGATACAGTTGGCATACTGCTTTATGGTCTTATGAAAACCCTCATCATCACTGCTTAACATATTAGTTTGTGAAGGGATATTAATAGAAAAGACCAAGTGGTTTTGGTTGAGCTTAGTAATATTGGACATCACGAAATAACAAAGATGCAGTTGATACGCATCAAAGTTTATACTTCAGTATATCTGAGGCAGTGTTTCCCAACCCTGGTCCTCAAGGCACATAACTCTGCATGTTTACCATGTGTCCTTGCTCCAACACACCTGATTAAAATAAATGGGTCAGCTCTTCAGCTCTTTAAGCTCTACTGAAGGCTGATGAAAACCCACTTATTTGAATCAGGCGTGCTGGAGCAAGGAAACATGGAAAATATGCAGGGTTGTGTGCCTTGAGGACAAGTGTTGGGTAACACTGGTCCATACAGGAAATAGAGCTGCACTAGTTGCCCATAGTTATTGTGGAATTGACAGACCACAACAGAATCTATGAAATATAAAGTTGTTAAGAGTTACTAGTCTTGGGCCAAAGAGCAGACAAAGAAGCTGTGTACAGTATTAGAAATGTGTTTTATTGAACTGAAGAGAAGCAGGTAAATAATAGACAAACTCACGGCAGCAAAGGTGTGGTGGCAGGAAGACAGATAGCTGAGAACATGTGTAACAGGAATCATTAGAATGCAAAAAGAGAAAGATGGAACTGTGGTGAGGTTATAAAAAAAAAAAAAAAGAATGGCAACGAGGTCTTAAAAAAATTCAAAGGCTTGACAAATGGTGCCAGCAACCTCACAATAAATTGAGAGTCTATACTGATGAGATGATGGACTGCAGGTGTTGAGGTTTCATCACCAGGAGACTGGATTGCTTTGCCTGCTGCACACACTCAAAGAAAAAGACAGACTGGGAGAGCAGGGCAGCAACAAACAGGACATTATGACATAACTAGTAAATTCTTCACAGTCAAGTCATTGTTTAAGTATATTAGTATGACACACAATATTACGGTCTGGGGTAGAAATGACATTATATGAATCAAGGGCTTACAGAACAGTTAGCCTGTACAACTACCTGACTGGAACGTTAACTTCAGACTTTTTGTCCTGATATATCTCTCTTTTTGTGTGTGTGTGTGTTCTTTACAGACAAAAATGAGTCATCATGAGCCAAATTACAACCATGATGAAGATGATCTCTTAATAAACTAACACAATCACGAATGGTTGTTTATAAAACTGAGCTTGGACCAACAGACATGATGGACAACACACAGTTTGACCAAACACTTAGTCTACAAAAGTGCAACCTAAAGACTATGCAGTCCACGTCACGGAATAACAAAGCGCTTTGCTCGAACAGCACAGCAACCAAGCAGAACCACCAGAGCGGTTGCTCAGTTAGTGAACATTTCAGATCAATCTTTACACATCCTACACTACAGTACTCAAAAGATCCCAGACAAGCCCGCATTTATGATGCGAAACAACTCACAGACAGTAACACGAAAGTTTAAATAGGTTTTGTTAAAAAAAAACAACAAGTTAGTGTCAAATTAATACAAAAAAAGGCAAAATAGTTAATTTCTCTTGTGAGCTCACACAGGCATTCATTTTTATCCATATCTTCACAGATGCTGCCCACTAAGAAATTTAAGACAAAGAAGCCCATGCACAGCCAAGGCACTTTCGCGCTGCCATTTTAAGGCCAGTGGAGATGCAGGCTGTAAAACATGGCCCTACTATTAAGGATTGACAGAAGCACAAAGTATAATTGTCCCAATCCCTTAAACCTCCCTTCTTTTCCCCCAACATACATTTAACCCTGTATTTAACTTATGCATATCATGAGACAGGTTTTAAATAAGTGAAAAAGACACTTAGACACCCTGCCTTTACCATGAAATGATATCTTAATTATTTAAACAAAAAAAAAAGAATCTCCTGTTTTTCTTGATTCAAGCAAGTGAAATAATTAGAAAAATATTTTCATTACTTTTATTTCAATGAAAACATCAAAATATTAATGATGAATTAAATTTCTTTTATTTTTTTCACTTTTTACATCTTAAGCGCAGTACACCCTGGACAGTACACCCTGGACAATACACCCGGTCCATCACAGTCTCATTTCTCCTGGTTCTTTTCCCCTATGCATTTTTTTGACTGTTAAGGATTGAATTTTTTAAAAACCTTTACCTGTACCTTGTTTTTTTTGGTTGTAACATTGATTGCCTTTCTATATGTCTGGAATATATCTGGAATTAAACTTTGAATCTTGGACTTCTTTAGACTATCATTTATAGTGCAACTTTTATAATTTTGGGCAATTAAAGAATTACTAAAAATGTTTTTGTATTCTACTGCAATGTCTTAGAGTCTGTCATTTCTATCCTGTTGGTCAAATACATATGTATTGAAAGCTTTTCCCACCCATAAAATATGACATAGGTGGGAATAATTGTGGCATAACTACTTTTGCCAATTTCAGATTTTAACTTCATTATTCACAGGACTTATTTCTAAAATAGTTTCAATGTTCATTTGCAAACTTCCAACACTGACCATTGAGATAAGGATAGCAGAAAAGTTTGCAGAGACTGCTGAATTTTCCTAAAGGAGACTGCTGCCACATAGAGTTTTGATGAAGTGTGTTTGGTCTTCCAAGCTTAAAGTAACTTCCACCATTTCCATTAAGTGTATCTAACAAGTTAGATTAAGAACTGATTAAATGGCTACCTGTAAGCACTCTACCTCCTGGTTGTTTGGCACTATTTTATTTTAGTTTAGATAATCTGAGAGGTCAAATCTCAATCTGGACCTTACCTTCTTATTTTAGGTGGCATCTATATTTTCTCATTGTGCTCTTTTTGGTTCCTTTTCAAACCCAAGAATTGATAACAACAAACGACACATCAAATTTTCTTTAAACAACAGAAGGAAGGTTTCATCTTCAACTTCAGGCACTACATACAAGTATGCATATCTACATGTTTGATTGATGAAGTTACAACTATAGTTTAGAGAGAGTAAATAGAATCTTAATCAACTGAACGAGAATGTATACAAAGCCATTTTTCTTTTATATCTGTACTTGTGAAATATATAAATATATATATATATATATATATATATATATATATATATATATATATACACAAGTCTTTGCTTTTCTCTTTTATTGCTTTTCTCTTTATATCTAAATAGCGTCCTTTTTAATAATATAGCAACCTGGAAAACTAAAACATGTGCAAGGCAAGGCAAGGCGAGGCAAGGCGAGGCGAGGCGCGGCGCTTTACATAGCAGGAAAATAAATAACAGAATAAAAGGATAAAAACGTGCAAAGATATGTAGAACAAAGCAAGACAATAAAACCTTCTGTAAAATCTACTCAGCTGGAACCAGAGGTAGTGCAAGATAGAATTAATAAAATGCTTTGGTAAAAAAGGATAACACAAGTAAAAAGGAGATAATAAACACTCAAGAGTATCTATAACTCTAACCATTGGCACCCATCATCACATTTCATAGGCCTGACAAAACAAGAAAGTTTTGAGCCTTGATTTAAAAGTAGCAACATTCGGGGGACATCTAAGTGTTTCAGGGACTTTGTTCCAGAAATAAGCAGCACAATATCTGAATGATGCTTTACCATGTTTTGTCTTAGGACTATAAACCGTTAGCAGTCCCTTTCCAGATGACCTAAGGGTTCTTGATGGTTGATATGCAATAAGAAGATTTAGCAGGTATTTTGGGCCCAAACCATTTAGGGATTTGTAGACCAGCAAATTAATTTTAAATTCAACTCTCTCACACAGAGGAAGCCAGTGCAAAGATCTGAGAACTGGTGTGATGTGGTCGTATTTTTTGTTTTTTGTGAGTACCCATGCAGCTGCATTTTGAACACGCTGCAATTTTTGGATGGTTTTCTTTGGAAGGCCCATTGCAGTAGTCTAGTCTACTCGAGATAAAAGCATGGACAAGTTTTTCCAGGTCTGGCTTAGATAGAAGGTCTCTAATCCTTATATATATTTTTTAGGTGGTAAAATGCCGACTTGGTTAGTAAATTAATCTGGTTTTCAAAGTGTAAGTCAGCATCTAATATAACACCCAAGTTTCTGGCATGGTTTGTAGTCTGTTGTGATAGGGTTTTCAAATAAGCTGTGTGTAAATTATGTCACAGAAAATCTCGTCTGCAACAAGCCTTTGTCTTGTAACCTATCGTGACTATTGTGGAGGGTTGCAGAAAGGGCGGGATTTGTCTTCAGGGTAAAACAAGTTTTTGAAAAGGCCTGTTCACAAAACCAGTCAGCCCAGTAATTTTGACCCCAATGTTTATATAGTCACAAGATAAGTTCTGGGCTTCCTCCTCAGTTAAGAATGTGAGAGTTTTGGAGCTATAAAGCAAAGCAGTTTAGCTTTACTTGTGCCATTCCCACTATATAAATGACATGAAAAACTAGCTCATCAAGAGTTAAACACCTCTGGAATAGTCTTAAGTCTGTCAAAGTTTGACTGATTTTTAAGTAGTTTGCTTTTTTAGAAAGGTCAGACTTCAGGGCATCATATTTATATCATCTTAACGTCAAACTCCGGTCCTTGAGGGCCGCTGTCCTGCGGGTTTTAGATGTCTCCCTGATTCAGATTAAATGGATCTCTTCAAAAGATTGTTACATTCTGCACAAACAAGTTAATGAGGCATCAATCTGAATCAGTTGTGTTGGAGCAGGAAAATATCCAAAACCTGCAGGACAGCAGCCCTCGAGGACCTGAGTTTGACATCCCTGTCTTAACCCAAACAGTCAGGTTTTAGGCCCGTTCTTACTTCACAGCAGCTGGCTGCCATTTTGTTTTATTTATCAGTTAAAAAATAAGGACTTAATTACATCCATCCATTTTCTATACTCGCTTAATCCGTCAGTCGGGTCGCGGGGTGGTTGGAGCCTATCCTAGCGCTCATTGGGCAAGAGGCGGAGTACACCCTGGACAGGTCACCAGGACATCACAGGGCCACACAGAAACAAACAACATGCACGCTTACACTCACTCCTAAGAACAATTTTAGAGTCACCAATAAACCTAACGTGCATGATTTTGAACGGTAGGAGGAAGCCGGAGTACCCGGAGAGAACCCACACATACACGGGGAGAACACACAAGGACTTAATTCATGAAAGACAATTATTCCAACTCTAGGTTAAAGGATTAGTTTCTGGGTAGTTTCAGAGTACTAGACTTTTGTACATTCAAAAGGAAAAAGATAAAAAAAAGACAAACCATTATTTGTTCCACGAAGGGAAAATTCCAAATGTTGCAGCAGCAAATGAGTAAAGAATAGTACACAGTACAGGAATAATAGTAATAGAAAATGACAACAAAACAGCTGAGGCAAATATATTTAAATATATATGTATATATATATGGCATCATACAGCACATTATCTACAAATGCTGGTATCAGCCAGGTGATGGATTATTATTGTACATATATATATATAAAAGTATAGATCTAGATTTTATACAAATATCTACAAGTGTGTAAAATGCAGTGAACTGGAAATGTTGCACAAGTTCAGTCAATGGGAGCACTGGACACTGATTGACAGCTGCTGGAAGGAATAATCAATGATACCTCTCCCTCACGGACTTTGGGTGGAGCGACTTGTTACTGAAGGAGCTGTGTGGCGCAATGAGTGTGTCCTGGAAGGGGGAGGGGTTGCTGGCCATCATTGATAAGTTTGGCTTTATAGGTTTAAGGGGGCATCCCAGGGCAGAGCTGGCATGTCTGATCACATTGTCCAGCCTCCTCCAGTCTGTGCTGCTCCAACAGCAGACCACACCACTGAAAATGACTGATGCTTGTGGAGCTGAGTGTTAACTGACTCAAGTGAATGAAGGAAACAAGGATCTAATTATTTACATCGATTTTCCACCTTCACACGGCAAAGTATTTATAATGAACAGCACCTGCTGTCATACAAAAATAGCTTCACACAAGCAACACCTACATGCATTCACAACACTATACATTTCCAACCTATTGGGCCTCCATCCAGGCAGGAACCCGATATGGAATATCTTTACTTGTTTGAATGGGAATTAATCAAACATGAAATTATATAAAAAGACCTTTATTTAGAGGCTATACATTACATTGCATGGACAAAGATATGATTATTACAAAACTAAAAACATGGCTGGCTGTCAGTGCAGACTCTCCACTCCTACTGGACCAGTAGGTCTGTATGCATTGAAAATACTTCCGCATTATAAATGAAATCTGTCTGTTAGCATGTTATAATAGGACACTAATAAAGGAAAATTAAAAGAAGAAACTAAGAGAAAAATAAGAATCAAAACTAACTTACAGTGTAATGCAATTTAAACTAACAATGCCGGTTCAGAGTCTAGACTTTTGCACCATCGTGACTGGATAACAATACAAAGACTGCACTAGGGGAGTGTTCTATAGTAACTTGAGACGGGGCACACTGCAGAATTTAACAGTGATTAATTACTCATAAAAAAGAAGAAAAAACAAAACAGTCGTGCACACTTATGCAACATGAGTAAGATAATGAAAAACTGAGGAAACAGGAGTCGCTCATCAGAACTGTCATTTACAACACCTCAAACTGTTATCAATGAAGATACCCTTACTCTAACATATAAAAGACTTTATATAGCAGGGTTCAACCTGTTCAGTCTTGCTGCGAATAGACTCGCAGTGCCGTCTCTGGTAAATTTCCTTTAAAACTCTGCTGCCCAAAAGGATTTCCACAGGACACCAACTACATACATTATATGAAAATATATGGTGTAGACGTAGGAGCGATTTTCAATACCCGTGTAGCACAGTGTATTTAACATGTTCTTAATTTCAACAGACAAAACTTTTTTTCTTTAAAAATATCTAGCCTCAAGGGAAAACATGTAGACCAGTGCAGATTGGTTGTGGATTAAATGTGCCCTTCGAAACACGATGTGAACTTCGACATCGTGGACACATGATAATGAGCTCAAACCTGGTGCAATGTGAGTGAATCTCAAAAATAAATGAATACAGATGACAACCACCAAACAACTTTTTTAAGCTAAGTGATTATCAACTTACATCTTCAAAGCTTCTTCTGCAACAGTGGAGGAGCTGACATGGTGTCGTTGTGGCAGAGCTGGAGGACAAGCTGGTCTTGGAAGTTTAACATTTTGAAATGATCAGATACTGCAAATATTGCATACAATCAAAAATAGAGTAGATACATTTTTTGGGTGCAAGTCAAGAGAGGGTAGCTGTTTGTTGTGTATCCTCAAGCAATGACCCTGATATCATATTCTGAAAGGTGGGTGAATAAAATAAAAATGTTCTAAAAGAATAATTAGAAAAATCAAATGAAAAGGCAAGTAGGTAAGTAAAAAAACACCCACAAGCCAGCCAATCAGCTGTAGTAACAACCATAGTTGTGCGCAAGATATCAAATCTGAAACACTGAATGCAAATGCTCAGCATGTTAAGGCCCGTCCTGAAAGTGTCATACTGAGGAACAGGCGGACCCATTACGCCTCAACGCCAACTAACTCTGGGGGCATTGGGGACTTTGGATGTTTGCTTTCAAAGTGCTGCTTGAAGGTCTTCAGGTCTGGCATTTGTGTCTGAGGAGGAGGAAGAAGAAGAAAAAAAGACAAGATCAAAAAACACAGCAGGAATTAAAATGACTTTGTTGCATAACGTTCACGGTTTACAAAGCAGTTGCTGCATGCAGGCCCTGTATGCAAAATAAGCAATGGAAAGGGGAGGAACAAAGTTTGGTTCCCAAAAAGAAATGCAGCGCTGAAAGTATCCCGACTACAGAAAAGACGTTTACCAAAAACAAGTACATTGTTAACCATGTCTCACAATTGCTGCCATGAGGAAAAAAGATTCAGGTTTATCATTTAAATTCCGCACAACATCTTCTTCTGACAGACAAGTGCAGAGATCTGAATGCTACCCACCTGCTATCCAAAGCTTTGTCTGAACACAACGTTGATCAACAAGTGTATGAAT
This sequence comes from Leuresthes tenuis, assembly GCF_036924035.1. Taxonomy (NCBI): domain Eukaryota; kingdom Metazoa; phylum Chordata; class Actinopteri; order Atheriniformes; family Atherinopsidae; genus Leuresthes; species Leuresthes tenuis. The sequence continues at coordinate 30,156,042 of NW_027325364.1, forward strand.
CTATCGAATTTCCCTTCTGAATTCCCTGCAGCAGAGTTGTCACAGTGCTAGCATGCTTTTAGGTTTGCTGTGTTGTCACCAAATGTGCAACGTGAGAGTTTGAACAAGGATGTTTTACCCTAAACGAAAAGTTTTTCTTTCTTTTCCCCAGCTCGTTAAAAATAACTTTCTGTGAAGCCATGTTCTCCATTTAAGTGTCGCCACGGTTACTCTAGGGCAATGGAATATTTCGAAGCATATGCACTCGTGTCAATTCTGTCTTTTCTCACATCCCCACAAGCAAGGCAGAAATTATAATGTGTAACAGTGTAATTTTTACATAATATACAAATAAATCCTGTTATTATGAAGCTCCTAACGTTCAGCTAACATATTTTCATACATCATGATGAAGATGAACATCTATTGTTTTGTTCACCCTCACAAAATATGACACACAGCTGGCAATCGTAACTCATTTCAATTCAACAGCACATTGCTTATAGGTTTAATTCATTGTACAGTAAAAAAACCCAAAACAATGTACCCAATAAACTGATAACACAGCAGTGTTACTGACACCAGCTTTGAACAACAATATGTCAATTTTAAAAAGTGGGTGACCACAGCGTCCAAGTTTGAGCTCAACTTTATGGTTAAATGTTCCGTTTGCAGCTTCTGCACATACCCGACACACAGTGCACGTGTATACTAAAGCAGCCTGAGCTGCTGCCTTCTGGTCATGTCCTTTGCTCTTCTTGATGTCCGCCTGCTTTTTGGCATTTTTTTGTTGGGACTGGAACTTCTGGTGCCCACGGGCCATATCTAATGTTAAACCTGAAGGAATTATACAAGAAATTTATCAGCACACCACCATGATGATGTTAAGAAAAAAAGAAAGAAGCCATAAACAGTGAGAGACCTGTGACAACAAGTCAAAAACTGTGAAAATATGACTTAGAAGAGGGTGATGGAAATGGGAGAAAATCCCATGGGCTAAAAGTCACAGCCTTTAGATGCAAAACAGTTACACCAGCTGAGGCATTAAATGCTTAAAAATCAAGAACCCTTTCCTCATTACAATAAAAGATTCCAAAATGTGCAAGACAGCAGTGGCTGGGAAGCATCTTTCAGAACTAGGTTATTTGCCGCTTTTTAGGTCATATGGATGAAGCAATTAACTTGGAAATTTCCCCAAAGAAAATCTGACTGTAGATATATTTGAAGTTGTTATAGACAGAATGTTAGAAGTGGGTCAGTGTCAGTGGTCGTGTGATCGCTGGACAAGAGAAGCGCTAATTTACAGTAAGTTCACTTCTGTCAATCAAAGCTCAAAATGAAATATGTTGCAAAAAACTGAGTGTGACGTAAGTACAGTTTCCGCCATGTCTCTCCAAGTCTCTCTTAAGACTGGCAGAACCGCAGCCTTGGCCCAATTCTCGAGCGTTTAGTTCAACAGCAACGCTTTCAAATTACAACACTGAGAGACAATGTGGTCTAAATATTCCACTTTAGCACACAAATCAAACATACACACAAAGTTAACACTAATGTCATTTCGTACACGCTTTTCATTAGCCGGTTGCTATCGCTGTCGCTAAGTTGGCTAGCAGCTACAATAATACGAAGAGTCAGACAGTGAGTTATAATTAATATAGATAGAAGGCATAAAGAAACTTAATACAATATGTTTTAAATACATCACCAATAAGAACAGCCGTATTACTGACGACAGCCACTTAAATAAGATTGAAGAAACGACAAATGACTTATTCTAAAGCCTCCGTCAATCAGTAGTTTCGGCCTTACCGCACAAACGCGCATGCACCAACCGTACACAGAGGTGCATTCAAGGGTAGTCGGTAAAAATAACTATGGTTACTTTTGCGATAAAATTTGAATGTTCATAGATAATCTTTCCTGGTGGCTTTTGTGATTATATCGAGTGATAACAACCCGATTTATAAAAAAATATATAGCAGCCACAAAAGCGTAAAGCGGTCATTCATCCATAGCTATCTGAACAGTTAACTTTTAGATATCAGTTTCTGTATATGTGGTGTAAGCTTAGATTCCTACCACAAGGTGTCATAGTATATTTACTCGGTACATGTTCCGTTCTCACAACTGAGTGTAACCTCTAGAATACAACAGTACAGTGTGTATAATTTAAACCTGAACGTGAGATACAACACGCAAAAATACAAGTCAAATATGGATTTATAAAAATTTTTTGTATCTCGTTGCAAGGAATTCCCACAGTAAATCATCTCTTTTTACTCTTAAACCGTATACACACACACACACATATATATACATACAGTATATACATAATTATTGTATATGTCTATGCGTGTTGTAGCTCACTTTCAGGTTAATATATATATAAATAAGTAAAGTTTAAATCAAACTGGGAAGCTGTAAAAGCGGTTACCTTCTTGTTAGAATGAAATTAAATCTTGATTTTACTTGAAACTAGAAATGGCCCGTTCCAAGTCACGCCTTTCACCTTGGGATTAACCAATAGGCGAATGAGTGTCCCACCTGTTAATAGACATCTAACCAATCAGTAAGGCCAACCAAGCTTCCTTGTTTATCTGCTTCCTCAGGTGCCACATTGCCCATCTCCTATTTCGTAACTTTTCCAAACAGAAAACTACCTGCCCTGTGCTCCAAATGTAAATGCTTTATCAAGTCAGTGTTGTTTTGATCTTGGCAGACGCGACACAGGCTTGTAAATTTGCGAATGATTTAATTTGCTCTTTTTGACCGCGAAGTTAAATAGAGCCAACCTCCTACGGGCCTACATAGTTGGTGTTTTCAGTTGCCCGCACAAACTGACCTACAATAACTAGAAAGGCCAGTTCCTCAAGCAAGTCCAGGAAAACATCGGAAGGTCCTGGACGCAACATGGACCTGGACAGGTAAGAGAAAGCTGTCAATATTATGGCAGAGAGGCTAACCTCTGTCAGCTTTATTCAAATTCCAGTTAACTTCTTTCTCTTTGTCATATGCACATGTTGGGGTGTTATTCCTGATTGAAATTAATTTAACATCTACATGAAGAGTGAGACTGATATCAAGTTGTGGCTCTACAGGAGAAAGGAAATGTTGTAATGCATGATAGAAATGGCAAAATAATTGGTCTTAGAATTTTCGTGTTAGACTAATGAAATTATCATTCAGTTTTGGCCATTAAATTTCTCTGTGTTGAAATAGAGTATCACGTCCGTGAAAGATTCCATTTATCTGAAATATTAACTATATATCAACTGCTACTCAGAAACTGACACCTTGTAAACAATCTTTTTGTCTTGATCTCAGAAAAACATCACTGTCAATTTTGAATGAGTTTGCGTTCTCAGTCCCACGTGACTTATGCAAGTACTTACTCCTTAAAACTAAACTTACAACTACACACCTCACATGGAGGAGGCAATTAGACTGAAGCTTTGTGAGAAACAGCCTGGGGCATACCTGTTGACCTGGCAGAACATCTGTTAATGAGACACTGGTTTTGCTGTAACAACATGATTTGCTGTCTCTTGCTGCTTCCCTGTTGACTTAACAGTAAACGGTTGGTGGTGGTGGTACCAAACGAAGTTTCAGTGACCCCCCGCAGAGTGTTCAGTAGCGAGGATGAGGCATGGAAGAGCTACCTGGAGAACCCACTGACTGCTGCCACAAAGGCGATGATGAGCATCAATGGAGACGAGGATAGCGCAGCAGCGCTGGGACTGCTGTACGACTACTACAAGGTGTGAAAATCCTGCTTTGCAGCCAAAATGTTACAATTCCACATAATTTGCTAAAAAAAAAATTCTGCCAGGTCCTAGTTTTGTTTTGTGTTTGCTCCAACCCCATCAGGTTCCTAGAGAGAGGAAATGCTCCCCCAGCGGTATTAAAACCACAGACACCTCTGCTGTCACATCAAATAGCTACGGAAGTCTGGAAATGGCAGATCCTCACTGTCAGGCCCTGAGATCCATGCCAGTAAACCTCTCCCTAAACAACAGCACCACTACCGAACTTCACAGCTCCAAGCATGGATCTACAGGTCTCACAGGAGAAAATAGAAGAGAAGATACTAAAGATAGAGGCAGTGGACCGCTTTCCTTGGTCAAAGCAGAGGGCCACACATCCATGCCAGTTTCTTGTTCGGGTGGCTCTTACGAACAAGAACATAGAGGGCAGTTAATGGGTTATGAGCAGAACTGCTATGATTTGTCCCTCACTGGTTATCTGAAAGATGAGCAGAGTAGCACCCCGGACAGCACATATGAGGACAGTGTGGAGGTAGAGGTCAGTCTTTTTTTTTTTTTTTTTATCTGGGAAGAGTTCTTTGGATGTGTGTTGCATCTGGCTTTACCAGTCTATATCATATTAAGTATATGCTCTTTCTCTACTTGGTGTGTCGCAGATTTCTGCATTTACTGTTTTAAATATGCACGTTGTCAACCTTCACAGATGTACCAGAGAAAGGCTTCCTCAGAAGCTGATGAATTCCACTGCAACCTACCAGCGTAAGTTGACTTTCAGGCACAAAGATATTGAATGTGCAAACACTGCATATAGAGAGGTTGACAGTCATGTGCACAGACAATGTTCTAATGCAAAATGGTTTAAAAAAAAAAAAAAAGTCCGTAATCTTGGTAATTGCTAAAAAAGAATGACATATAAAGACAGAAGCCAACATTACATCAGTCTGTCTATCAGTACGTGCTAACTCACACAGCAGGTGACAAATTTTGCATTTGGGGGAAACTTGGAGAAATGTATGTTTCAGGATTCTATTCAGCAGTGGATTATTACAGATTTGGTGCTGTGGTGTATGGTTTATGTGGAACTGAGAACTGAACATTCCACATTGTGTGTGATCATGATAACGAGGGTCTTCCTCACAAACAGTGTGGCCCGTTCTTTTTATATAGTTTTAGATTACAAGTGTCAAGCTTTATATGTGCTACTTCTTTGCCCAAGTCATTGTTGGTTCTGGTCTTTTCAGAACTGGTGGCAAGTAAAAAAAAAAAAAGGAATATAACTTATAAAAATGTGCTTCTTAACATCAAAGATTTTATAATGGAGAATCTTTTGAGCATTGTGTTATAAAGACCTGCTGCCTTATAAAATATGAAAATACACCCTTTTCCCCACCAAAATGCACCAGTCAGTAATCACATCCTCAGAATTCCCCATTTTCTATCTTCTTAAAATGTTGATACAATTTAGCCAATTTTACCTCAGTACTGTCATGTAATGTTCCTTATATCAGGGAAGAAACTTTATCTTCATCAGGGTTGCTTCACCTTCCTCTGTGTTTCTCTGATCTCACAGGGACAGCTTCAAGTACATTCTGGATGCCAGCATGTCGCTGCGGCCACGGCAAGGAGAAGGACCTATGGCTTACTTGAACCGGGGTCAATTCTATGCTTTGACGCTTGCTGAGTCTGGTTTCAAATCGTCCCTTTGTCAACCCAAGGGCAAAGTGCAGGTGAGTGGAGCAGTGCCATCACACAGGCCTGATGGAAACCCATCCAGCACTGAGCAATGTGCCGTGGGAGGTTCTGAGCTGCAGTGCAACAGCATTGTACAGGTGAGGGAGCGGACATGGCACATGGAAGGGCTCAGATTTGAGTAGCCTCAACTATTTTTGCGTTGTAACCCTACATATTGGCTTTTACTGCAGAGTGTCATAATGGTTGTCTTTGCGGAAGAGAAGTGCAGAGATGAGCAGCTAAAGAATTGGAAATACTGGCACTCCCGCCAGCACACTGCCAAACAGAGGGTCCTGGAAATTGGTAAGAGCACTGTTTTTTTCCTCATTACTCATTCATAAGTAGAACAGATGGGTAATAGTCCTGCTCAATTTGGTATTGAATATCACCCCTAGATATATGTTTTCACCTTAGCCCCCAAAAAAACAGAATGGTAAAGAAAGTATAAGCAGATGACAAACCTACAGGAGGCTCTTGGAGAATCCATTACATACCCTGAGGTGAAAACTGATATGATTTGAGTAACAGTCAATCCTCAGTTCCCACAAGAACTCTGTGAAGAGACAGCCAACATGTCTGCATTTGCATAGACGTTGACTGGAGAAATAGGTGGGGGCCTGGATAGTGGCCATATCCTGTATGATCAGCAGGAGACAGGCCTCAACCTGCGGTTTAAAACTCAAAGGAATGAGCCTGCATTGTCTGTGGTTTTTGTCTGTGGCAAGTTCATGCCAATAATGGTACTGGCGTGGACTTGTAATGGCAAGGTAATGGAAATTAAAATGTGAGCAGTGTGTATTGGAATTGTTTGTTTATTTAGAAGTTGAATTGTTATGGGAAAATATCTGCATGTCAGACTATAATTTACTAACAGAGAAAGTTAAACTGACAGAATAGACACTTTGGTTAAAGAATTTGTGTTTGACTAGCAAGGTTGGTGAACTTTGGATTTCAGTACGTTACACACCAAGTAGAGAAGTTACTTGTTGAACAGTAACTGCAACTAAACGCTAAACACAGATAACTGATCCGCCCTTCACATCAGCTTGGAGGAGTTATTGCCCATTTGTCTGAACAGAAAATCTTCTATTCGTAGCTGTTAGTGGGTTTCCTCACATGAAGTGCTCACTTCTGGACTACTACTTTAATTTGGATAGTCCAAAATGTTAACTTTATTCTTCGGTGCTTCTTCTCAACTTGTGTGCTTTAGGTTGTTGTATTGATGCATAACTTCTTTTCAGTTGACATTCAATGCAAAGACAGATGTCCTGACATTTTCATTTAAAGTTCACTTACATAATGTGGATTTCATCATTCTATCATTGATGGCAGGCAGTTCTGGCCCAGATTAATCAAAACAGACCAAAAAAACGGCGACACTACCACCATCACGATTCACAGATGAGATGAAGTTCTCATGCTGGAATGCTGTGTTTCCCTGCATTCCTCCTCATGTAATTTAAAGAAGTTCTGTTTTGGTCTGATCCATCCACAAAACATTTTTCCAACAGCCTTCTGTCTTGTCTATGTGTTCTTGAAATCTGCAGTCGGGAAGCAGTGTTCTTTTTGTGTGGCATCCTTATAGCCCTGACATACACAGTGCTGTTGTTCAGTATTGTCCTGATGAAGGACTCATGAACATTTACAGTAGTCAATGTGGGACAGGCCTGTAGTCCGGGCTTCTTTTTGATCATGCAGACTATAACACACTTACAGTAATCTGTGAAAGTTTAAAATGGTTTTGAATATCTTCCTTTTGTACACAGCTTGTGGTACTGTGGATTGATGAAGTTGAAAAAAACAGCCGTAGAAATGACTTTCCTAGTCTCATGAAAATCAGTTACTGCCTTTCTGACATTCCTGTAAAATCTCCATCATGGATACATAAACTCATATTGGGAAGCTCAGGCTTTGATAGATCCCTGTTCTTCCAGTGAAACAGAATCCATGGTACCCACTCATTTTTATCCAATTACCTGACAATACCAAACAATTTGTAGTTCATACAATAGTATGTAGAATTATGAACATTTTTTAAAGGTTACAAAACTGCCAAGCACTACTGAATACAATTATGTGTCATTATTGCTCTAATGATATCCGACACAAGGCATTTTCTTGCAAAATAAGATTTTTTAAGGTATTTTAGGGAAGTGGGTGGTTTTAGATAAGAACTTTTTATTTGGTTAACTTCCACATGTAACAGTCACTGATTATATTTTCTCCTGTGTTCTCTCTTTTGATACAGCTGACTACAAGGAAAGCTTCAGCACAATTGGAAACGTGGAGGAAATTGCCTACAATGCAGTGTCTTTCACCTGGGATGTCAGTGAAGAAGCCAAGGTAACAAGGTTTTATTTTTATTTTTTTCATTGTTTGTACCAAATTCCTCCTGCTGAGGATGACTGCAAACTGAAGCTGAAGAAATTGTCTTGAGAAGTCTGTGTGCACACAAATGCTTACCTGTGGACTGATGGTTTCAAAGCCAGGGGATCATAGGGCCAGGGCCTTCCTATTCTTTCCCCCTGTCTTCCGTGACAGAGGGAGCACCTCCTGCTTTGTGTCAGGTCCAGCTTACTTGCAGGTTGGAGGACATGCAGCAAACCACATGGAAACATTCCCACACCTACAAAGAGTTAGCCTATCCTCAGGGTGTTTGGGCCCTGAGGCTTGCATTCAGCTCGACTGTTTATGAGAGCTCCACAAACAGCCGTATTGAACAACAGGTAATTGCAGCTTTGCAGGTTTTAGGGTAAATATTTACTGTTGTGTACACACCTTCACTACACCACACTTGTTTTCATTGTATTCAGGCTGTGTTGGAAGGCTGCAGCATCAGGCTATGCATACTGGTTAGAAACTGAATGTAACACTATTTTGTGCACATAAGTGAGATGGTGAGCCGATGGAAGCAGTCATATCTAAGACGGATAGTATCATCAGTAGTCAGAGAGCATTCAAATACAGTTATGTGAAATATTAAGTACTTTTGACTATTTGTTATATTTGAACAAGACAAAATATTCCTTTCTAAAACATTACTGATGAGGATAATAGTTAACAACAGTACAAGGCTTTTTAAAAAAAAATAAGTGTATTCAGCAAAAAATATCAATAAATAGAATAGAATAGAAAAATACTTTATTCATCCCCCAGTGGGGGAAATTCAAATTAGTCAAGTCGCTCAAAAATATTAAATATTGACAATAATTGTATTTTAGACAACAACATATTAAACTTCTATGGAAAAAGGAATTGTGCTCTTGGATTTTTGCTAATGTGAAGCGGATCATTTCCTTGGGTCAACTCACCCTTTGGATTGATTGCTCACATTCTACAAAAAACTGATATCATACAAAATTGAGTTGAATGAGAGAGTGCAAACTGCCCAGTCCCAGAGGCAGCGAGGGAGCCTTATCCTTAGTCACACAGGTCATTGCATTCCTAGTTGCTGTTATAAAACGCAGCTGGACATTGTGTCTCGGTTTTATTAATAAGTCCTTCTCTGTAAAAGTTGTCATTCGTCTGTCCCAAACATTTCTGGTTTGACTGTAGCCAGACAATAGTTATTTCTGTTTCACATGAATCTGTTGAGAATGCATTGTTCTAGAGGGCCAGAGGCAGGATACAGAAGTTCTGCAGATTCGCTATTAACTATATGAACATATTGGCATATGCATCTTTTTTTGAAATTTTTTTTAACAAATTTATAAATCTGGTGAAAAGGGTATTTGGTTTCATTTTGCATCACCTTGCTCGTGCTGAATCTCTCAGCCTGAAAACATCCACATTTTCTTTTTCATTTCTATTTAAGACTTTTTGTCCCCATTTCAGTACGGGCTCTGCATTTTTGGTTCTTCCTTTAAAACATAGATGTCAAAGTTCCCCTCAGAATGAAATATTCTGTCTTGCAACATCATCAGGTGAAAATTTGACTTTTTTCTGTGCTGTCATTTACGACCAAGTACCTTAAAGCATGGCTATCAGCACTGCCATACCCCGACCTAGACAGAGATGTTAGTGTAGCTCTATCAGTGCTCCAGTGTGGCTCAACCCTCTGCAGAATGAAGAGGTAATAATAATGTTATGATATTTATTTCTTCCACAGTACCATTATGTAATACTCAGCTAAAGGGTGTATGTATTACAAGAGCAGGTGATTTGTCGATTGTGAATGAGAATGTGTGTCTTTCATACCAGGAATGATCATTCTCCTCCTTACTGCTGCACACTGACTCATGAGCCTTCACACAGAACCTGAGTTTGCTGGAAATTGGGAGGAAGAGTTTGAGAAAAACAACCTTGTTACTGTGAGGAAGTCAGGAACATCACATGTCACTGCAGTCAGTTTCTCTCTATATATATTTTTTCTGGTGCCATCTGGAAATTTCAGCTTCCAAATATGATTGGATGTCCAAAGCCGACTTTGATGGAACAATACAGAACTGGTATTTTTTAAGATTTTTATGCAGTTTTTTATCAGTTTTTTCACAATTTCTTTTTTTGGCGTGGTTTGTCTGTTGCTAGGCAACAACAAGCACCTCGCTTTAACATTAAATTCCTCAAGCATGAATCTGCTTTTTATTTTTTTGAGTGTTTTTGGTGCCCTTTTAAAATGGGTGGCTCTGAGCAGCCACTTTACAGTGCTCTCGTGTCCTTTTCATTTTAGGAAGGTATTTGACTACTTTTACATGCTGTAAGCACACATACAATAAACCTCCCACTCGCACGCATCCACAGATGCTAGCAGCAATGCATGTGGTGCTTGGAGGTGTGAATTTGTGTAGGTGTGTGGGAGACTCATTTGTGTTCCAGGCTTTTGCAGCAATCAGCCCTCACTGCAGGTTCAGGCACGATACTGTCGATGTTGCGTAGTGGGAAAATTGCTGTTGAGCTACAGTGAGGAATCTCTACCGTTATCCATTTCTGCCGGCCTGTTGCTCAAGTTGTCAGTCCTGTCTAACTGGAAATTTCAACTGGAGTTTTTTGTTGATTTGTGTGGTTTGGCATCCATCGTGAGAATTTGTTCCTTTATGTAAATACAAATGTAAGGTAACTGCACGTAGTAGTGTTTACACTGTACACTAATGACTGTTCTGTGATTTGGTTGGGATTTACTTAATCCTGTTTTTCTTCCACAAGCACTAAAAAGTACTGCTTTATTTAGTATTATTTAGCTTTGGAACAGAATGAGTTTGGATTAAAGCCATGCTTTGCTAAAAGCTGTGATACAGACCAGTCTAGAACAGTCTTAAATCTATGAAAGTTTCAGAAGTAGGACTCAAACTTTCTTGTAAATTTGTATAATTCACAAGCATATTTCCACTTGAACCCTTTGAATATGGGTCTTATTTTCTTTATCTTTCTAAGGTATTACACACATTTGCATGACTGAAATTCCCTTCTGGTTTGAGATCTGGTTTTTGCTGTGGACTTGTGACCCATTCAGCTGTCACTGCATACCGAGTCAGGTTGAGATCCATAAACAGAGCAAAGGTCCTTATCAGCTCTTAACCAGAAAGTCTGTAAAACTATCAGGACTTTAACTGAGCTGATCACAGGCACCTAAGGCATTCTCATTGATACAAGCAATGCAGGATCGCAAAAAAAAAAAGTTACAAAAGGAAACTGAATAGAAGAAGTGTCTGTAAGGCTATATCAACCTCTGTGTGGAGGCTACTGTTCCCACAAGTGAGGCGCTTCAGCAGTAATTGATCCTTGATTAGTGGTGACCTGAAAAAGCTGCTGAACATGAAGTCGGCCTTCAGGGAGGGAGATGGGGATTTTTGAGGCGTGTACAGAAATGGTTGAAAAAGAAAAAGAAGAAAAAAATGTGTGTTCCATGTTGAGAAAGATGGCATCAGCCCCCCTGGGATGGCCTGCATGGAATGGTTATGTGGGATTCCACTGCCCGACTTCAACCTTAGAGCTTTTATACAGCCAGCTAACAGTCAGCCGTTGGGAACCTCTGTGAATGTTTTTCCTCTCTAGTCTTTTCGGTTTGTAATACACCATTGGAGCCTGATGAGGCATTTTTTCAGCCGATTAGCCTTGTTGAAAGTGGTCAGGTTGGGCAGTGGAAGAGATCTCTCTGATTGACTGTTCAGTGTAGTGAACAAAATCTCTGGTAAGTTGTTGTGACTTTAACTATAATTTTTCGATGTTTGATAAAAAGTAGACGTCCAAATCATTATTAGCTGAAATTGAAACGCAGATTTTTTTTTTGTTATAAACATATTACAACAACATCAAACTGAGCTAGAACTAGGTTGGCTAAAATTTAATAAATAAAAACTGAACTAATGACTTAATACGAACACTGTTTCATTTATGCTTGGTATCACTTTAGTGAATAATTTATACGATAGCGCTTTATTCTGCACAGCAAAGTTGTGTCCTTTGCACATGTGTATATCGTATGCCAGAGTCGACAGCTGGAGTTCGTCTTTTTGGTGTGTTAAAGTGCAACTGTTTTCCCTTACAATGCTGACGAGATGAGACATTGGAAGGTCTGCTGTTGCTGCCTGTTCTTGATGTTGTGTTGGTGTATACGAGCCTTTAGCCATAGTCAAGAAAGTTCCAGTGTTGTGAAAGACATCATTCGTACCTAAAAAATCTCTTCTGTCTGCCCTGAATGCCTTAAACAGACCAGTTGGTCTAACATCCCACAACAAGAAGGTCCTGGAGAGACTGTTATTGATTCTTTTAAGTGAGTGGCTGAACACCTTCCAAGACCCACTACAGTTTGCTTACCATCCTACCTCAGTTTTTAAGACTGAAAGCACAGGAGCACCACAGGGGACTGTCCTCTGTTCGTTTCTCTTCACTTTGTACACCTCAAACTTTCAGGAAAACTCAGAGTCCAGTCATCTCCAGAAACACTGAGATGACTCTTCATTTGTGAGTTGTGATTATGGATTATAGGAGGGCCAAAAATGAGCCAAACACTGTTTCTTTCCTGTGGGAAAAGGTGGAGTTGGTGGAGGACTACAGATACCTCAGTGTTCATCTGGACAACAGAATGAACTGGAATGCAACACTGAGTCTACAAGAGGGAGCAGATCAGACATTACTTCTTGAGGAAGCTTTGGTCCTACACCTTGCAGCAAGGTGTTACATGTCTTCTGTCAGTCTTTGGTGAAGAGTGCAATCTGCTTCACGGCTATCTGGTTGGGTAGCAGCTTCACAGCCAGTGACTGAGAGAAACTGAACAAATTGATAAAGAAGGCTGGCTCTGTATTGGGAACGGTTCTATAGCCTCTATGAGCTGATTGCGCAAAGAAGAATGTTTCAAGAGCTGCTCAACGTAATGGGAAATATTGCTCACACTTTACACTGCACACTGATCAAACAACATAGTATGTTCATTCAGAGGCTTCTTCAGAATGTTACAGGAGGTCATTCCTACCCACAATGCCATTTTTACAGTAGCTAACTTATTAGTGGTAATGATTACTTTATGCTTTAAAAAATGAATACATCTGTACAGTACGTGTACAGTATAGATGCTCTCTGCTGCAGGGTTGAGTGTTTGTGTAAAGCACACACGTTTGAGTTTTTGACCGCTAGTAATAGCCACATTTGAAGTGAGGCTTGTCCTTGTTGTAACCTTGTACTCTACCAGAATCAGCTTTATTGGTCTAGCAAAAAAAAAAAACCTAAATATTCTAACCTACATATAGTAAATGAGCTTGGACAGACATGGATATGAACTGCAACATGACTGGTTTGGGGAAGGAGTCGGCTTTAAGGTGGTAATTCAGCTTTAATGCTAATTTAATATATTTTATTAGAGCTTTTCCTAAGAGCTATTGTAGAAGAACCTCTTTCCATGTAAGAAACCCTCATGGCGAGTCTGCTCTTCATAGGCTATTTGATATTCATCTGGGCTATGTTTCAGGTCACACATCTGTTTTATTTTGTATTTTTTGCTAGGTCTTTATTTCTGTGAACTGTCTGAGCACAGACTTCTCCTCGCAGAAGGGGGTGAAGGGCATGCCTCTGATCATCCAGATTGACACCTACAGCTACAACAGCTGCAGCAGCAGACCCATCCACAGGGCCTTTGCTCAGATCAAGGTCTTCTGTGACAAAGTGAGGAGAGCCAATGGCAAAAACAGTTGGCTGATCAACAAGATTAATTGGATTTTGGATGAGCAAAACATTTTTTTTTCTTTCGTTTGTGTGTTATGTAGGGCGCAGAGAGGAAGCTTCGTGATGAGGAGAAGAAGCAACTCAGGAAAAGGATTAAAGGTGGAAAAAAAAATTTTCTCTTAATGGTGAATGCTGAAAAAGATGATATTCTTCATGGCTATATTAAATTACTAATATTAGCTGGCTTGATTTAAAAGGCACTTTCCTAAAATGATCAAACTGACAGCACAGAGAGGACAGGAGAAAATTTAAAAAGCCAAACAAATATTATTAAACCTCATGAGATGTGTACTTTGAGTGGTTGCCTGGCAACAGCTGCCGAGTTCACGCTCTCTCTTCATTAGCGAAAAATGGCAGCTCGGGGCAGACCTCCCCCATTAAGAGGGCTGAAAGCACGCTGCTCAAAAGCATGTTTGACCTGGACTCTCAGCCGGTTCTCTTCATCCCTGATGTCCACTTTGGAAACCTGCAGAGAGCAGGACAGGTGACTTTCAAACACACTCACATGTACATAGAGCTACATAAGCATGTCTGTGCCTAGACTTGCATTTCATGTTGCGATTCTTTGTTCCCAGGTGTTTGCTTTTAACACTGAAGAGGTAGTCAAAGACAGGTGAGCATCACTCTAGTCTGGTCAAATTAATTTGAAATGTCAAATTCAAAAATTTGACATTTCAAATGAGCTATTCAGTGATATTCCTTTCAAATTCTATGTATAATGTGTGTGTGTTCATCAGATGTGTTCCAATGAAGAGGTTGTCCTGTCAGGAAGATGTCAGTCTGCCTCAGCCCAAGAAGTCCAAATTGGAGCAGGAAAGGAAAGGTGATAGATTGAATTTTAATCATATTTTTATCATTATATCTCTTTATTTGAATTAATGAACGTTTTTGTGTTCCCTACTCCAATGCTTCATTAGTTCTGTTATATGTGCGGAAGGAGTGTGATGAAGTGTTTGATGCCCTAATGCTGCATGCCCCGACACTCAAAGCACTTATGGAGGCAGTGAGTATTAATAAAGCTGTCTGTTAAAATAGTTGGATGAGCATAAGTCATCTATGGTACAAAATTGGAGCAGTTCATTGATGTTGGGTGATTCAATTCTTTTAAGCAGTCACAACAGTTTGGACCTAAGGATGCTTAAACATGTTCTGCTAATCTGTTCACAGATCTCTGAGAAATACTCAGTGCCTGTTGACAAGATGGCCAAAGTTTACCAGAAAAACAAAAAAGGGTGAGAAACTCCACAGAAACAAAACTAAGAGTTTGCAGTCATCAAAGCTGCTTTGAAAAGCTCAAATGAGACACAGCAGTGTGGTGAGCATCCTAGCATGTTTATAACAGCCACCAGCTCATGAGTTTGTAAGTTTGTCAGAAACTATGCATAGAATCAGCAAGGAAAAGAGAAAAAATCTTAAAGATCATAAAGGTGATTAAAATGAATGCCTGTAGCATATTTCACAGCAGTCAGACTTTGGTTGAGAGAAGTTGTTTGAAGTGACAAATGTGGTAGAAGAAAATGCCAGATGTGTTTTGTTCACAGGGTCCTGGTGAACATGGATGACAACATCATCCAGCACTACTCCAATGAGGATACCTTTATCCTGGCTATGGAGAGCTCGGCCAACTCCTTGCGTGTAACTCTCTCAGACATCTGAGAGTTATCAGCCACGGTGCTGACCCCCCCCCCCCCCCCAAAAAAACAAAAAACAAAAAAACTGCATTCATTGAAGACCGGTCTCATGGCTGTCACAGCAGTGAGCACTGGCTAAACTCCTCCCAGCAGGGAAAATAGAAATCCACCTCACCTGCTGCAGTTTATGTTTCGCAGACAACCTGCTGTAGGTGGAATTTTTGCACTAGGAACACAGGGTTAATATGAAATACTAAAATCTTAGGATTTTCTGCTGCATTTGAAACATCTCCTGCTGCCTACTGGCCTTTACCTAACAAGATTGGGGAAAAATAAAAAAAATCATATCTACATAAAGCTTGCTGTGGTTTCAGTGGAGGAAAACTATATATTGGACTAACAGTAGAGTGGAAAGCTGTTGGCTTCATCTGTGCTTCCCGCCGTCCTTTCTGTTGTCTCTACTGGTAGTGGAAGATGTAAATGACTCGATAAGATACGTGAAAGGCTCTTGTTTCACATGTCTACAAAACATCTTTTGTTGCCAAAGAATTGACCATTATTGTGGCTCTTTGTTTGATATGTTTTAAGTATTTTTAGATGCTTCTGGAAAGTTGCTCTTATTACTTGATTCTGTGTCGAAGAGAATGCACTAAAGGGTTTATTGGTAGTTTTTAAGAATATTTTTACATTTGAATTTTTTTTGTATATCAAATGTTTTCTAGTAGTGCCAGTGAAAGAACAGTCATCTAGGGTTGTGAATACACGTTGTCTCAAGATCTAAAATAACATGATGTACCAGTATGGTCTCCAGGATGCCGTTAAACTGTTTTGCTTCCTCTGTGCTGTGTTTAATGCTTTCTCTCCTGTAAGAGAGACTGTAGTCATTAGTATTCATGACATCAGTTATGGACTCATTTGTATACACAATCTTCTGAGGCTGTAACAAACCATCGGAGCTTAACAGCAGAGTACACTGTTCAAGCGCCCTTGCCTGTGTTTATGCCCGATTCACCAACACCTCCTTTATCCTTCATATGTTTTATACACCATGATGTACAGTCTTTTAAATGAGCCAATAAATATAGTTTTATATGGAGTCACCTGTTTCCTCTTCTTATAGCATTTTTTTTTTTTAGTACTGTTGACCACTCGGCGCACCTTTATACTACAAGCCACATTCACCCATACACACATACTAGCACTCATACAGCCCCTCTTAGTCGTTCCAATTTACTCAGGGCTTTTTATCTATCATACACATTCACACTCTGATTAATGCATCAGAGGCAATATGGGGTTTAAAAAACTGTCAAGCTTCATAAGAATAAAATGTGTCAGTGTATATAGTTTCAGAAGTCATATTAGGTTTTTTTTTGTAAATAATAACCATAGCTATATCGTTGAAAATATCGTTGAATGATAAGAAAAAGTATGTAAACCTTCTGAAGTAACAGTTTTCTGTTTTAACCCATCAGAAAATGTGATCTTATATGCACTGTATGGGGGCATTGATTGTATAAACAAACAATTATTTAAAGTAAAGAGAAACAATATGCTTGTAACCAAGGCCACATTTTTACTGATAAATGCAGAAAGCATATTATTCCAAATGGGGAACCTCTACTTTTTTGTGTATGCATTAGCATTCCTTTTCATTAGGCATGATTTTGAAGTAATGGTACTTGTTTTGCTACATTAATGCTTGATAAACTATCAGCTACAACTTAAGAAGATTCTTACTAAGACAGCCTCTCAGAAAGCTGTCCCAGCTTGCTTTAACAAAACTGTCAGGGCTTTTTGTTGAGTCCCTCCCACCCATATAAGAGAAAGATACTGGAGCTGTGTCAGCTTAAAGCTATTCAACCCATTATTTGGATCAGAATAGTTTTTACTGGGACTGGAACTTAGTATGCCAGGGCACAGTGATCACATTCTGCAAGCTCAACCGACAATGGTCTTTCCTTGACATTAGAGAGCTATTAAATCTAAAAAAGGAAAAGTTTGGATGGTTTGAAAATTCTGGGGAAGAAAATGTTGTTGGTCATTTGCTTTGGTCCAAACTGAAATTTATCAAGAACTATTGGCTAGATTGTCATGAGGTTTGGTCAGAAGTAATTTCAGGATCAATCATGATCTTTTTGGTTGTTCTTTAGTGTCCTGCCCAGAAAGTATGCGTATGTATGTAAAGGATCTGACAAGTTGAGGTAATTTCTGACAAGCCACTGTACTTCAGACCTCCACCATTTTAAACCCAGAATGGTTTGACTAATGCACATTTTCATAAACATGCATATCTCTGTTTTCATAAGTGTATACAATCTTGTGTAAACTTTCATTTTGCCTCGTGTTTCTTGCTGTCTGTTCTTTGTCATGCTCAAAGTGTATTATAGTCTGAGCATAACAATTTCACATTAGAGGATTCACCCTGCCGTTCCATGTTCAGACTGTCCAAATTTCAATTCTTTGTAGCCTGACTGAATATCGATGGTACAGATAAAAATTCTGATATTTCCACATATCTTGGTTTCCATTTAGACTAAAATGATAAATTAACTGTTAATGAAGACATTAACTGACCATCTTTATACAAATCTGATGTGTTTGCAATTTCAGTGGCACTGCTTCCATTACGCATGTGTTTTCTAAATAACTAGCTGCATAATGCCGCCATGAAGCATATGCACTATATATTCAGACTACCGTGGTACTCTGAGGTGAATTTGTTGTGTTGTCCGGCTGTGACGAACAACCTTTATCATCAAATGTGAACAGAACTTCATTGCAGTGTATAATCAGTCTAATTTGTTTTATTTGGGCATTTTGATTTATAGACCATAAAGTAGCAGACAATTTGATCAATATGATCCTGGCTTCTTTCCTCTGTTTGACTATGACATCTTGCCTTTTAAGGACGGAGGATGGTTCTGTGATAGGCAGTATTATTAGTATATAATTCAGTTGGACAACTGCTGTCAGTTTTTATGCAGAAATGATTCTCCAAAGGGTCATTTGACTCTTGTATAATTTCTTTAATGTTCAGTTAAAGTTCAGTGAAGGCGACTTCAAATTGCAATTTTCTTTCCCACGCGTATGACACAAGGGAGATAAAGGTACGGAGCCAGATTTATTCAATTTAATTGCCTGAGAGTTTACAATATAAATTGTATCTATCAAGTACGTAATAAGTGGCAGTGGGTCAGTCACAAAAGCTAATAAATGATCATTTTTAATGTTCATAGTAGAAATTTAAAGAATCAGACACTCAAAGAACAATGCTTACAGGCTTCTTTAGAAAGAAAAAGAAGGGTGACATATAACACCCAGTATATAATATATTAACCCACTGAGGAAAGCATGGACCAAACCAAACTAAAGTTTGATAGTGTCAAAACAAAAAAACATCTTGGTGGAATGTGATAAGAAAATGGGAGACATCGGCACATATTCGTACATGCTCAGCAACATTATTTCTATTGTGTAAATGTTTGCAATGTTCATCATTTATGTGTATGTAAAGAACTTTTATTAATATTCTAATGTCCAGATTTGGCCAATTAATATGTCAATAATGGCTCTGGGAAATGTGTAATTGGAGCCGGGCCCCACACAATGATAGCAAAATATTCAAGATTTGATGAAAGCTCTGTCTACAGAAAATATTTTAGAAACATTTATTAGTGTAATTGTTTTGAAGTTTTCAAAGAATTCTGACAGTGTCTTCAGTAGGTTTTTTTACATTTAAAAAGTAAACTAATCTTGTGTGGATAACAATGACACCATTACATCTCAAAATCACCAAAGCACTTTGTCTTCCATGTATTAGTCACTATACACACACACACACGCACACACACACACACCCCACTCACACACACACACACCTGTGAGCTAAAACCAACAATATCATACAATTACCCAGACACCAGATGAATACTTGCACACAATATATCGAAAATTTAATTCTTGCCTTTTAAATTGACCAAAAAACAGAATCCTGTGTTCCAAAACTGCAGTCACTAAATACAGGATATCATCCAAAAATCTACAAAATGCAACAATTACAAACATTTTGTTCAACATATAACAATTGTACAGTATAAATTTATACAATACTGTTTTGTGTTTATTTGGCACTTGATCACAATTTGTAATGAGTTTGAACAGAAATGTTACATCTGACACAACTTTTTTATTTACGAAAAAAATATTCATATATATCTATATATATATATATATATATATATATATATATCTATATATATAAACAATAAAAGCGACACATTGTGAAAGTATCATTGCAGTAGTTATGATTCTATGTTTGTTGGTCTGCATCTTTTCTCTTTTATAAAAAAGAAAAAAAAACTTTTTTTTTTTTTTAAACATTCAAAGCTTTTGTCATTGGAAAACAATGAGCTTAGAGAAACAGCTTTGCTGCTCGGTTTCCCACTTGGGGTCATTTCCTAAATGACCCCCACCCTCTACTGAAACTACATTAAAAAGGGCAATAAGGAAAACAATGGGAGGTGAAACCTGTTGCCATTTAGCGAGATGCTAACACCTACACTGATGTGTGACCAACAGCATGTCACTGGACTGGCTGTTTGATATCAATAAACTAACATTAAAAAGAAAAACACACATGCGAGTTAAGTCACATGCATAAGTGTTATGTTAGTCTACGTACCCCTGTACCCCACGACTAATTCAACATGCAGCACTTAAAAACACCTAAAAGTGAGCGTGAGGGAGTGCACCGTTGTTATTCACAAAAACCAAGTCTGGTTTGCATGCTTGATAATTCGGCAACAGCTTAAATAAACAAACATTTTCAGTTATTATTTCACAACATTTGTTCTGAACTGAGCATCCAGGACTATGTGGATTTATTTAACAATTTTAGGTGCACTTTAAAATATCTCAACTATATTCAAATACCTGTAAAGACTACATTTCTATTACAAGCTAGAGTGCAGTAACAACTCTGCTGTTGTTACTGCTATGAAAAAAATAAAAATACACAGGAACTGATAATAGAGAGAGGGAAGCTCTTCATCCTTAATTACATCAGTGAAACTTGACAAAATAAAACTACTGATTAGGGCGCATATGCATAGGAGCATAATATTACATGTTCTTTTTGTCCCAGCACAATATAAACAAGGTCTATCAAGTTTGCAGAAACCCAGACACATTCTCACAGTAGAAAAGAAGAAACAGAAAGCAGTACTCCGTCTGAGTGAAGGACAAACCTCACAGGTCCTCTCTGCAGATTAAACGATCTCACCTACAGTGCGTCCTGTTACTCAACACCATCAGGTCTCTCTTAAAGTCTCATGCACACAGTCTGTCTGTCTGTCTTACATGTTAGAGTGATAGAAGCTCAGAATGGCCTCGGTTGGAGCCTCAGAGAGTACAGAGAGCCGAGCAAAGACACAGATACAGAGACTGCAGTTTATACAACCCACTGTAAACTTTCTTTATACTCTAACATGTCTATAGGAGAAATTGAGGGAGTCAACTGCAGTCTGAGTGGTTGGAGAATGTGATGAGAGATCAGTCTTTGCTGAAGTGTAGAGGGGGGGGTAGGTATGGCGGTGGTGACTAGAAAATGTGGCTCCTGTGCCCATCTTTGAAAGTCCTCCAATTCATATTGAAGGCTTGACTTCTTCATCATCTTCATCTCATCATTCTTCATCATCAGTCTGCTCCATAATGGAGAGTTACAGGTATTTAGAGTCACCCTAAGAAGCACTGTGAAGATACAAATAGTGACACAGGTGTCAGTATGTTGGTTATTTTTTATCACATATGAAACCTCATAGTTTGTGAGTATTTTGGATCACATTTGGTTCCTTTTTTCTATGTATGCATGTATTAATTTTAATAAAATGCTTTTCATAACATGAAGATGAAATTGACGAATATACTGAGAAGTGTAGAAAGTGTTAAAGTAGTAGGCATCCCACATCTACTAGATGTGACTTAGGTGAACTATGACAACTGCACCCAATAGTAGCAGAACACCCACCAAGATCCCAGAGTCGAACTACCCTCGGCCTATTTGCCTTTCTAATTAAATTGGGGGCCGCTGCGGTGAGGTTCAATCCCAAGCTGCTGCACATGTGCATGAGGAACCCACTGAACCCCACCTTCATTTCTGATTTGAAATAAAATGAAAATGTTGACTGTGCATTGTACAGTGATTCTAAATGATCATGGGGCATAGTTATTCATTCTTTTGGAGCATCACCTGTTGGAACCTTATACATCCTGCAGGTTGTGTGTTTCCTTGCGTTACTTTACTCGAAAATTTTTCTTGCATTTTCACTAAACCCTTTAAAGATTTGGTATGTTTGAATATACACACTGACGTTGAAGTGAAACCCTCTGCAAATAAGAAAGGACAAATGATGCAACATTTATTGCTTGTTTCTTGTGGCTTGCAGTGCTGTAACTTTTTTTTCTCCCCCAGACGGATTAATAACAGTGGTTACACCTGTCCCAGAACTGGAACCTGATTTTAATTGATGGACTATCTTTTTGCGGTGTGGTGGTTAGCACCGTCACCTCACCGCAAGAGGGTTCCAGGTTCGATCCCTGCCTGGGGCCTTTCTGTGTGGAGTTTGCATGTTCTCCCCGTGTATGCGTGGGTTCTCTCCGGGTACTCCGGCTTCCTCCCACCATCCAAAAACATGCATGTCAGGTTAATTGGTGACTCCAAATTGTCCGTAGGAGTGAGTGTGAGCGTACATGGTTGTTTGTCTCGTTCGTCTCTATGTGGCCCTGTGATGGACTGGCGACCTGTCCAGGGTGTACCCCGCCTTTCGCTCAATGACTGCTGGGATAGGCTCCAGCCCACCCGCTACCCGATTAACGGATTGACGGTATAGAAGATGGATGGATGGATGGACTATCGTTTTGCTTCCTTTTCACCAAATATATGCTCATTGAACTTATCTCACTCCTAGAAGATTGCCCATCAATGGTCCCCTGGCTGATCTCTAACCCCTACTCATACATACAGAAGTTAGTGTAAATGAATGCAAACTAAGCAGGTTGTTGAACTTAGCTAAGTTTGTTGTCAGTAATAAATGAGAATATGTTCTCCTAACACACGCATTTTTTTAAAATAATGGTCCAACTAGCAAACTTTCCAAATAAACCCTTATTTCTCCACCAAGGTGGACAAGATGAGGAACTGAAGTGGTAACTGTTAGCCCATTCATATCTTACGCATGAGGGCTTTAAAAAGAAGCATTTCTGTGCATCATCACCTTTAATAATTACTCTAAAAATACCATTCCATCGACAAAGCGTCTTATATCATAAAATCCATATAGTCACAAAGTCAGTGCCATCATGAATGACCCATCCTACACCCTGCAGGGCACACAGAGCCTCTGAATAGATTCCCTCTAGCAGGAGTCTTCTCTGCATGGTAGGCACCACCATTCGTGGGAGAATTAACTTTGTTAACTCTGTTACATCAGCACAGCAGGAAGGTCTGCACGACTCTGAACCACGGGCACATCACTGCACTTATGTTTTATAACCAGAAGTTTCATCACCTTTACTCCAACCACACTGAAAAGTTAAGTGAACTTTGTAGAAGCTGCTGAATCTGAGCCTTACAGATTGTATTGGTGCTTCAGGTTTAGAACTGTCCAGCGCTGCTAGGGTCACACTGCAACAGGCGGACAATGGAGGGGTCGCTCTTTGCCCCTTTGATGAACTCCTCCAGAGACAATTTGCCTGTAACATACACAAAACCATATTTTGGTCATTTCAATGCACAGAAGGACACTAAGGGAGATTGGCTTGTTCACATTGGTTTTAAGTTCTTTTTTTAATAGGCTTTATGTGTTGTGACACTGATCTGTCCATATTAGGCCATTCAACTTAAAAGTAACACCTCATCTATAACAATTCAATTCAATTAAAAAAACTTTATTTCTCCCTGAGGGGCAATTAAAGGCTATTTACCTGAAACTTGCTAGGAGCAGTGACTGAGTTCAGTGCAGCAAATTGTTCAAGATTTTGTAGAGATTCTCTCTTTTCTGAAGAGCTCTCATCACCTCAGTCAGTGCATCATAATTGTGTTTGACTCTCTCCAACAGGTGGTGGTGTTGAGATGGCTTCTTTTTTCTACTGCAGGCATAGTCATGCTGCATCTCATCAAAAAAAACAGCCAAGTAAATACAACACATTTCCATATACCAGTCAGCACACTTTGTGTTTATTTCTTTGTTGTGCTGTTCCTTTTCACTTCTTCTCTTCCTCCTCTTTCTCTACCAAACTCTGTCATTACCCCTTCCTATACTACATAGTGATTTCTTCTAGTCCACCTTTCTTCCATATCTCTGTGTCTCCGCTGCTAATGGAGTTAGTGTTGTATGAAAGGGCAAATTAAGTAACTTTACTCCAGCTGTATGTAACGCAAGTGGCTCGTAAACGACACAACCCCATCTCTGAAAAATGTGAGACTGAGTAAAATGTAAAATGAAAGAAAGCCCTGATTTACAGGTCATCTGACGTCATTTTAAAACGGTGTTGTCTAAGACAGACTAAGACAAGACTAGACTATGAGAAGACTAAGACAAGTTGCTTTAGTGAAGTGAAAGTTATATTTTCAGCATTTAGTATCAATGGCTTGTGCACAGACATGCGAGCTACCCATGTAATTTAGACCCCACTGCATTGCTGATGCTAGATTTTGAAATAATAACGAGGCGGATGGTCCCTCTCTTCTCCATCAGATAACATGTGGCATGTTGTTTTCCAAAATGCTGCACTCAGATTTCTGATGAGAACTAACAGAAGAGATAATATTTTTCCAGTTTTAGCTTCTCCACATTGGCTCCCTTTGACCTTCTCCTTTTTTGCATATTAAGCTCTTAATGACCAAGCGCCATCATATCTTAAAGATCTCATAGTTGGATATTTTCCCAACAGAGAACTTTGCTCTCAGACTGCAGGTCAGGTTATGGTTATGGGAGGCTAAGCCTTCAGTTATCAGGTTCCTCTCTGTGGGACCAGCTGTCATTAGAAGCAGACACCTTCTCTACCATTAAGTTTAGGATCAAAACGGTCCTATTTGATAAAGCTTTTAGTTAGGGATGGCTCAGGTGGCCCTGAAACATCCCATAGTTGCTTTGGGCCTGGACTGCTGGGGGACCATGATGCACCTCTGTCTCCTTACTCTCCATGTACATACAACATCATTGTTGTCATTAACGTGTTTCTCTGTCTCAGTAGGTATCCCTGGCTTGGTGTTATGATGTTTGTTGTCCCCTCTTTCCTGTTCTCTGAACCCGGTGGAGGCAGATGGCAACCCTCCCTGAGTCTGGTTCTGTCAGTTCTTCCTGTTAAAAGGGAGTTTTTTCTTTCCACCGTTGCTCCGTGCACGCTCAGGATGGGGGATTGTATCAAAGAAAAGTTTTGATGCAATCTGGTGTTTTCCGTAGCTAGGCAACTTTTTAAATTTTTTGGGATTTAAACATTTTAATTGTATTACAATTAGTTGGATTGTAATTGGCTTGAACTGAACTGAATATTTAAAGTGCCTTGAGATGACATTTGTTGTGATCTGGCGCTACATAAATAAAACACAACTGAACTGATGATTTCCTGGATGTTGTGCTTTTCTTTGGATGTTAGAGTTTTAAGTTATTAGTTATATTTGAAAATGAAAATTTGGGCTTCCATCTGCATTGTTCAGCTTGGTTTTGGTTGTCACA
Source organism: Leuresthes tenuis (assembly GCF_036924035.1). Lineage (NCBI taxonomy): Eukaryota > Metazoa > Chordata > Actinopteri > Atheriniformes > Atherinopsidae > Leuresthes > Leuresthes tenuis. The sequence goes on from NW_027325364.1 coordinate 30,181,038, forward strand.
CAAGGCCACCAGCATCACATTGACCAATACGTCACTCGATGCTGTGTTCCTATCGGTTGATTAGTAGATGTAGGTCATAGCAGCAGACACAGCTAGATGATCATCCTAAAATTCTGACACTATCAGAAAATCATTGCAAGGTATCTTTGTTCACAAAACCATGACAATGGTTGTCTTTGAGCATCTCTCACAGTATGACATAAGACCATCGATTAGGTGTAAGAATGCCACGATTGTTTCAATTTCAATGATCAAAACTCGGTTTGGTACTTTTGTACAAAGTAACATTTGTGGTTAACTACTCAGGCTTCCAGGGAGAAGCAATTAACTGTTCAATGAGACTCATGTCAAAGACAACAAGTACAAAAGTAATACATCAAAGCAGGATTGTTTTTTTCCATGCACGCTGCTTTCTCAATAGTCTGAAATCAGTATATGAAGTTCACATATTTATTTCGAGAATGTTAAGTTAACTAAATGTGAGTCTAGCCTCATAAAAGTAAATGAGCGTAGCTCACCGTCTCTGTTGGTGTCCATCTGCCTGAAAATCTTCTCTGTCCTCTTCTCAGGTGTTGACTCATCCTCAGGCATCTTCATCACCGAGGACACCATCTTATATATTGCCTACACAAGAACATACAGTGACGTCAGAAATCGGAAGATGCTACAATGCTAATAGTTGCTCCCAGGGATGCCAGAACTCACGATTGGATTCTATCTCACATTTTTGTACTGAATGCTGTGGTAAGTGTCAGGCATATCATCCTTAGGTACAGGTTCACTTCTTGTTAGACATCTTTTCTGTTTCTGTCCGGGTATCTCGTATCCTATGCAAATCTCCTCTCCTCTCTGCAAATGTTTTCAAAGAAATAAGCTACTATTTTTAATTAGAATTACTGATACTGTGTGTTTTGTGTTCTGCCTTCAATTATTCTACAACAGAAAAAAATAAATGATGCCAATTGCTGAGTTAGGCTCTTCTGATTTTGAAAAAGTCTTCTAAAAAGCAGCAAAAAAAGAAATGTGAACCAGACATATTTCCATAGAGTGGACGAGGTTGTGGCGGTACAGGTTACATTGCCAGTAGTTATTAATTCAGTAGAAGAAGCAGTTGTCCTAACTGGAAACAGAACAAATAAAATAACCTCAGTGGACATCCGCATGAGCAAAACTGAGATAGATCCTTTTCAGGCATTACTTTATCTCTGAGAATATCTGAGATATTTTATTCAAAACCTTGGTTAGTCTCATTACTTTATTACTTTCCCGCTAAGGGTAGAAACAGCTGGTGATTAATGTAATCATAGCTTCTTCAGATATTTTAACCCCAAATGAGAGGCAATGGAAACCTGACATGTGGACAACTACATTTTCCTTAGAGGTGCCTAAAATCTCACTATATGTTCTGATTAGAAATTGAACAACAAAGCTTATAATGAATAAATATTGAGTGCTTTACTTCCAACACAGCTGTTGTATTCCACAGTCATTTCATCAGTCTTTGGACCTTGTCCAGCAATTAGCATCCAAGCACTTCAGACTACAGATGTGCAGTTGTGATTTAAATACATAAATAAATAGAAACATTCGTTCTGGGCCCCCAGCTTAACAAATATTTTTTTTCACAATGTGCATAGACAAAGTTGACAGTGGTGCTACATGATATGGAATAATAAACATTCTGCATATCATATTTTTTTAAACATATACTGTGAGATGAAAACATACAGCTCATGGGAAAATACAAAAGTGACTTGCATAATGACAGTTGTGATCTAGGACAGGGGCTCAAAAAAATAAACAGAATTAAAAAAAACCTGAAAGTTTTATACAACTGCCTTTAAAACAACAAGTTAATAACATAGTTTCCTGAAGTGATATCGGGGGGCGGCACATCATGTTTAATTTTATTTTGGTTAACATCATCTGCCAAAATATTTCCAAATAAATAACACTGCATTTCCTTTTTTTTTTTTTTTTTACAATCAAGCTGTTTTTTTCCCCCCACTCTACAGTCATTCCACTTTGTGTGTAGAGCCTGTTTCACGAAATAGCAACAAACAAAGTGTGTTTTCTTATCAAAAGAGAACTTCTGTGCATAACCCTAAATCAGAGTAAATTATGTTGTGTCCACAGATTATCTAGTAGAACTGTAATAGAAAATACGAACCAAGGGAAAGCAAAAATGTTTGTTTTTGAGTTAACTTGCTTTACTGAACATTGAATATTTTGTGCTGTGATTGCTGTGCATGTGCATAACAAAACTTTGATACTCGCACTTCAAACACCCAAAGTACAAAATCAGAACGTTCCAGCACGTCCGTCCATAGGTGTTTGAGTCAATATACACCATCAATCCAACTTCTTATTCAAAATTAACCGGGAGGTGTTTCAACAGGTCATGCTCCGACTAAAATAATTCTAGTATTCCAACTTGTCAGGTTGTTGCTCTACTTCACCGCTCTGCGGTTATATATATTCATGGTTTAGTTAGAGTTGGTTGGAGAGAAACATATGCGCATACACAATTCCCTCGCAGACTATTTATCAGTGTTGTGTCTCCTCTGCTCCCTGCTGCATGGCAGGCTGTTTGGCAGTAAACAGTGAAATCCCAGCCCACTCTCTCTGTCTTTAATAAGGAGGCGGATATGAGGGGAATGGGAGCTGACATGTGAACAGAGGAAGGCTGATTGTGATTACAGTGCAGCGAGAGCTTTATAAAGGTGCTGATTATGCTGCCTATTACGCAGTAGCTGGATGGCTCAGGTTCCAGGTCAAAGTGGAGCTGAGGAACAAGCAGAAGTGACAGCTAATATCAGCCTTTACTTAAGTTTTAAGGTGGGTCTTTTATCAATGGAAATCCTTCAAATGGCGGGAAGTTTAGTACATTTAGCAGATATTACATGTTAGGGTTTTAGTCGTGAGTCTTTTCCAGCGTAAGACAGCAGAATTTAGACGAAAACAATAAGGAACTTTTCTGAACTGATTCCAAGGAATACTCAATTGCTAAATTTTGACTTTGATTAAGTTTGTTGGTTATCGATTCATTAACTACCAAAAATCTGCTAACATGTTTCAACGTCTGCTATAAGGAGTGGCAACTGTGACACTGCTCTGCTGAGATGCTAAAGTTCCACTAACCAGACCTTCCCAGGATGCTGGTGTTTCATATGATATGATATTGATATGTTCAATGTTCTTTCAACGTTAGTTCATGTGAGCACTGACTGGAATTTCATTTAAAGCAAGTATTCACCTAAAGTCATGTGAAGCAAGTATATTAAGTAAGTAACAGAAAGTCAGCTGGAAAAAGGCTTTCCTGTGTATGTTGTGAGACTGCTCAGCTGGAGACCGATGCTAATGTGTTAGCTTTTTTTAGGTCCAGAATTGCATTATATACATCTATCTTTTTTCAAGTTTATGGGTTTACATGCTGAGGTGTAGCAAGAATAAGTATTTCACATATTTTAGAATACAAACATTTGTTGTTTGCTCTGAGCACAACGCACAGCTAAAGCTGATGTAATTAAATTGGCGGATATTTCACAAAAATAATCTTTGTAAACTTATATCTGGACATAAATATAGGCAGGGGACAAGACTACCAGAGGCTTTTTTTAGTTTTCATTTGTACTTGAGAGTTTTTCATTTGTCTCCTTGTAGTCTGGGTTGTACTGACCGATCCTGTTTCAGTGGGCTTTGGTTGCATTTAAACAGATGTTAAGTGCATCCAACAATATCTGTTTTCAACTGACAGTTGTTAAACTTTTTTATTATTATCTTTTTTTAAATCAGTTTGAATACAAAGAGTAATTTACATTATTTAAATTATTTACATTATTGGATATCTGATCAGCTAAACCAGAAGCCCAGAGATATTAGCCGCTGCCCCTGAGGCATAGTTCTTAGACCGTAGCTGACTGCTAACCAGATAACAGGTTGGTGCTTTCTATCTGTTTTTTTCCACAAATGACACCCTGCCAGCCGGTCTGTCCTCCTTGGATTGTTCACCTCCTTCTCACATCACACCTCCTACTATGGATTCTCTTTACTTCTCCTGTGAATGTAACAATAAAAAATGCCTGGACATTTCTATCTTCTCTACCAGCAATACCCTCTTTATTAATCTGTAACAGCCATATGTGTTTTTATAAATTGAACAGAATTTTCTTCAGTGGTCTAATAAATATCTATACTACAACCTATATGCCACAGAGTTAATAGAAGGTTCTTTGTGCCTTTTGAACAGGGAGCTTCCAGACAAGAACACATCATGGTCTCCTGTGAGGCCGAAACAGCCCGAGTCACATCAAAGTGAGCAATTGCGATTAAGTCCGAGCTCAGGTCTAATTTAAGGCCACTTAAGGATGTGAGAGAGAGGGAAAATGTCTTCACATAAATGACCTTGGTTTATACCTTTGCTTTACATAATGCAGAGATTGAAAGACAGCATTTAAGAAGAAGAAAGACAACTAGAGAGGGGCGTTCGAGTTGTTCTAAGGTTATAAAGCACAAACACACTGCCTCACCCTCTCCCTACATGTGCTTTCCAAGTCAACTTTATCAGTCAATGCAGTAATCTGATAATCTTCCCTGCTTTTGTCTCACCAAATGACCCATATAAAATGCTTTCTCCCTTCTTTTGCCAGTCAGAACAATAAACCCTCCTCTGTGTCCATCTGCTCTGCTGATAGCACTGTGTTTCAGATTAAAGGTAGACAGAGGTTAGAAATCCACTACTGATGAGTGGATGAGATAGTTTTATCTTTGTGTCTGTGTTCAGATTTTGTCATTATCTGAAGATGAGTGGGGCTGGCTATTATCTGTCCCATTCAATTACTCCCACACTAAGGCTAATTATGAGCATCACCAGCATTTACACACTCTCTGCAGGAGAGAGCCTCCACTAGCTGGAGTGAGCCACAGCTCCCTGTCACTCCGGCAAATGGAGGTGAGTGTGAATAGAAAACATGGAGATATCAGTGGGAGGAATGATACGGTCCTCTGGGTGAAGCATTGATGAGTGCTGGCAACTGTCAAACAGCTGCAGTGGATTGTATACACAGAATGCAAACAACAATAAAGATATGATTGATTATGTGTAGACTGTACATACTTGCATTTAACATGATCAGAGGTCTGTATACTTGAATGTTTTTCAAAAGTGTCTGCAAGAAATCATGTTGGCCATCAGAAAAAAGCACAAGTATAAGACTTTCTTTTTTTGGTTGTCCTTTTTTAATGACATCAGTTGGGCTTTATAACTTAATGGATTACTATGTAAGCTTCTGTGTGGCTACTTATAAGCCAGCTAAATCCAATTAGTCCAAGTCAATATATTGAACTGGTGAAGTCCCAATTAGTGTATATATATATATATATATATATATATACACTTTCTGAGCTTGCTTAGTGCACAAGTCCACGCTGTTACTAATTAGAGGTGGCACACGAATGGCAAATAAAAGATTTATATCATATTAACGTTTTTTAACCTAGTTGGGTCTTAAAATAATAACTCAGCAAGAGATAGATAAATGTAGTTTTGTGAGAACCAGCTGTCATATCTGCCCTCTGATACTCCTACAAACAAATACTGTGATCACATTAAGCTGCAGATGGCTTCAGTTTAAATTCAGCAGTTACTTTCAAGACTTAGTGCTAAAGGAAAACTTTTCTCTTAAGCCTGCTTTCTCTGTGCACAGGCGGGTGGCTTTGAACCAGGAGAGCCAACCAGCCAGCCAGCCAAATGCAGTGAAAGAATACATAGACATGAGGATAAATGAATAAAATGTGAATACTATATTGTTTTTGTGTCTGTGACAGAGAGGAAGATTTGACATAGCTCTGGGTTCTTTCTAAAGAAAGGAAGGAGGAGTGTTGTAATCATTAGTAGTGGTTAAGGCCCGTTAAACAACTTGAAGACTTGAAGACTGGGACACAAATTCCCACTATACCATCTGTAATATGTATTTCTGCCATAAACCTATTTAGTTGAATAAGGATACAGCCTGTTAGCATCTATTAGCTATATAACCAATAACACAGTAGCAGCATACTGTCACCAATAATTTCTAATGGAATTCAGCTAAGATCTGAAATAAAAAAAAAGAAGAAGTAAAATGTTGTTAAATGATGTAGTCAGCCAATTAACATATTCATGATGTCATCACATACATTTGCATTCGGCTTTGTGCCAGCCCTGTATATCTGTTTGCTGCTCTCCTACTCTGTGCCTACATATACTGCATATTAATACAGCTGAATTCCCTGAAGAAGCTGCTCTCATTCACATATTTTTCAGTTTCTTTAGTCAGATGGCAGAATTAATCAGATACTGAGACTGAATGGTGACCCATTAAGGTTTTTTCTCCTGTAACAAATTCCACATTATCTTAAAATATAACTGTAATTTTAATATCTCTGCTGCCCTACTTCCTCCTCTCTATTGTGGGGAGTCTCAATGACCAACAACATTCTTGTTATCAGCACATGCAAGCTTCAAGACTAATTTGCTAGTCAAGTCTTGAGATTGAAAAACACCAATTTGGATAGATAAATGGCGACATCCTTTCTGCAGAGATCTTTAGAGTTCTAAAGCTGTACAGCAATGAGGAAGGACTGTCTATGTGTGTAATAGGCAGACACCTGCTACAACAGTTACAACTACAACACTGTTTCTTTCTTTTCTTTTGTATGCTTTGTTCAACAGGAAACCATTTCCCAGGTAACAGCAGCAGCTATGTAATTAGCAACAGCCACATACATGCATTCCTTCAACACTCCTTTCAAGCGATGGACCTGCAAACAGCCAGACAAGAGCATGAGTCATTATTTTCTGGTCTTTTGTCTTTGCAAACAGCTGCACATTTTAATGGAAAGTGGGCAGAATATTTACGTGGTCAGCCTCAAAGTGAAGATAGGTGGGTGCATGCGAGGCATTACATTCCTGTTTGCTGTGACTGGCTCTGGACGCCAGAGAAAAATGAGTCTGAGAAGTTTACATCGTTTGCTCAGATCTAAAACTTTAATTCTTGTATCAACAGTGATTCAAATAATACAATAAAACCTCTAACCTGAGCGATAATAGTCAATATGTTTAAAGTAACACTGATGAACTATCACCTTACTCTGCCAGTCTCCTGAACTATACAGGAATGTTTACGTCACTGTTTTTTACAACCCACGACTTTGGCAAGGTCTCCAAATTATCTTTATGAAGATATATGATGTCAAAGTTTACAGATTCTTCTTTGATGCTAAGCAAAAGAGATGAAATGTGTTCACCTCCCACCAATTACTCACCAGAATATTACAGATGAAGTTTTTAGTGAAATTAAGAATGTTACTCTTTTCAGATATTCTTCATTTAATCCACCTTTTCCCGAGAAGAGCTCCCCTGCTCATCTATACATGTTCCTACAATATCCTTACATGCATGATGCTACTTCCTGTTTTGCAAATAAAGACAAAGATAAAGTCTGCTCAACAAGAGAGGAAACTAGAAGAAACAAGCTGCTGTTATATAAATCTGAGCTCACACACACATACACACTCATACATACACAGTGTTTGTGTGTTGAAGTAATAGCTTGTTTACAAAAAGAGCTTCTTTGCAGGAAATGGCGTCCGCCATTACTGTGACAGTGCAGCCGTTGCGCTGTTTTACAGACATTTGTAGAAACCCATGAATATCTCTTATTAGAATATGAGTAGGGTTGTAATCTTAAAGCTTTTAAAAATTGTATGCCTTTTTTTCCCCTTTTTAATATTTTCAAGTTTTGTTGAGAAAACTGCTTCTTCTGATGAGCATGTTGGTTGGATATTAGCTTTCATCATTGTGAAGTATTTCTCCAGGCATTAGTTAGAATTCAGAAAAGTTTTTTTTAATATTACATATTCAGATTTTTGCCAAAATAAGAATAATCCCATCATCTCTTGAAATACAACTTCACACTTTTGCCTAATTTAGTATTGTGGGATGTGTGAATTAGCCCTACATCTCTTCTCTGCTGCTTGTTGCCTCTCACAAACTAAAAGCCAAAAGAATGCATATACAGTATAAAGTAGGTGATTCAGACAGGGATTTGGCTAAGCCGGCGTTCCATTTGTTCCTGAGATTCGTGTGGAGCAGATGGAAAAACTATTATTTTCCTTTCTCAAGAAGGCTGAGAAACCACATTTAAAAAAGGAGTAAACCTCATTAATCTTTGGTTGTTTCTAAAACGGCTTTCCCTGGCAAGGCAAGAAAAGTTTCATATCATCTAAATGCATCTTTACAGCTCAGTGACAAATCAATGCTGACAATAAATTGTTCTTGAATGACATATCTCCCTGTAGTCATGGAGGAGGCACATCCAGCTCCATGTCTTTAAAAAGTTCCTCTTACCCCGAGGAGGAGCTGCATATCCTGATGAACTTAAAATACCAGCACTGGTTTTATAAGTCTTGTAAAGTGTGTGTTATGGATACAGTGGCAGCACTGTTAATAAAACAGTGTTTAACAAACACTGCCCTGGCTGATATTACAGTTAGTGGATACGTATGTGTCTACGTGTCACCTGACGGAAACTCAGAGCTGACTGCCTTCCAGTCACAGAAAACACCCAAGGCAACCATGTGATAGAGACATTCTTTCTGCTGGAGAATTTTGGTATTTTAGACACAGAGAACTTTTGTTAGCTATAGTCCATTCAATATCCTGTATTTTTAAGACACACTCACCTGTACAATCTCCAACATCTCAGATTTACTGATGTACCCATTTCCATCCAGGTCGTACATACTGAAAGCCCACTTCAGCTTCTGCTCCAGCTTGCCACGTGATGTCACACTTAAGGCGATTATAAACTCCCTGAAATCTATAGTCCCATCGCCATTAGCATCAAAAGTGCGAAAGACGTGTTCGGCAAACTTTGAAGCATCGCCATAGGGAAAAAAATTTCCGTAGATCTTCTTGAACTCTTCCATAGAGAGGTTTCCGCTGGGGCAGTCCCTCAGGAAGCCCTTGTACCACTCCTGGATCTCATGCTCGGTGAAGTCGGTGCTCTCCAGCAGGTCCTGCATCACCTCAGGACGGAGCTTGCTGTTCTGCTTCCCCATGTCTGTCTGGAATGTCAGTCACTTTACTCAGAGCTGGGAGACAGAGGAAAAAAGGGTTTGATTTTAAGATGTGATCTATTTCATCAAACCATTTGTAGCGTGTAGCACAGAGATGAAAGGAATAAGAAACATTTCATCACACTTGTTCACCTTCGTGCTAACGCTCTTAACTTCAGCATCATCACAGCTACTGCCTTGGCGATTTTGGCTGAAAAGATAGAGCAGCAGTACTGATTTTACGAGTCCCGTTGGATTGCTGGAGCTGGCAAATGTTTACCAATGTGAGGCATACGGTGACCAAGTTTAGAAATGCTGAGCCGTAATGGTGTCCATCAACAGAACAAATAACTGGTCATTCTGCAATTCCTTTTTCCTGTGGATCAGTGGCATTACTAGGTGCTAAATTTCACTTGTTGTTCCGCTGAAACCAGTAGGTTTTCATGCCAATATCATGTGCATGGATCAGCAAATTAACCACACAAATAACCATGCTATGCTCTCAAGTGGCTTTGTCCGTCACTCGGACCAAGATTACTTCCTTTTAAACACTAATGGAACTTTCCACAGAAAACAGACGTGTTTACTCTAAGTACACACAGTACCATACGCCTTGCATGGGTTTTATTACTCTATAAAATCTCTATGCACACATTAAACTAGGCTTGGATGCACAGGAAGGAAAAGGTGGAACGGTGATATTCAAAATGAGCTGCTCAACCAACATCATTCAGATTCATAATCTATTGAGAAACCATTTCTTTATACTCTTCCTGGAGTTGCATATAAGTGTTTGTAGTGCACCTCTTTATGAGCTGGATAAAGCTTTATAACACCCATTTACAGTGTTTGTAGTCAATTGAAACGTTCATGTTAAATGAGAAATAAAACATTTACTCGTAATAGTTACAACGATGAGTCATTACCTTTAAGCATTTGAGTTAAACTAAATTGACAATGCATTACTTTCTGACAATAAACGCAAAAGTGCTCATAAAGGTCCCCGTTTGCCCACCATTTTGTTGAGTCATCGTAGACTAAGGGCTGTGAAATTATGGGATTATTTGGATATTAAAGTCATAAAATATCTAAACGAACAGACAATCTTTTTTTTTTTTAGAGTTTTAGTTTTAAGAGGCTACAGATCAGAGACAAAACAAATACACAGACAGATGGACAGTCAATATGACAGGAATATGGTGACAAGAGACACAGTGGTAATGCTATAAGTCTGTTTCTTATCTGTGCTTTTGGATGCATAAACAGGAAATGCCGGCTCTCAGTAAGACTGCTCTCTCATACAGCCAGTGTGTATGTTCATGAAAGATACATGTGCATGCTCATACTTTAATATTACGGTTTTAGCTTTTGTGCAATAAAATGCAATTAAGAGAGTCAACCAACCCCCCTACCCCCCGCTTGTAAATTGAACTCAGGTTTTATGCTTTTGTGTAAAGTATATATGGCGTTTCGTGCAATGGCCAGAAGGCCATGTCATGGACTTCTTCTGAAAAGCCTCAGGAAATGAGTCACTTATGTCCTCAAAACCGCAGTGAATAAAACTGCACTGTTGGAAACCATCGAAAGTGAAAACAATAGCAGAGAGATTATTTTTCACTTTCTTGTGTGTCATATGCTACGGCAATCTCATACTGAGAGAAAAGAATGAGTGACAACTCTACAGTCTGATCTACTGACAGCTGAGATCAAACCAAGGTTCAACTAAAGTGAACAAGGAGCTTATTAAAAAAATGATAATTGTGGAATTATCTTCTCTTAAATGAGATCCTGCCATGCCCTAACTCCAAGCAAAATAATCATAAAGGAGCTACAGAACAGCTTTCGACCTCTCGACAGAATGACTGAAAGGCCTCCAATGTCTGGATGTGAAAGATTAACAATCAACAGGAACAGCCACTTGACTGGCACATGAATGAACGGATGAATTTTCACAGGCACTATTTTTTACACTAAATTGAAACATCTATTCTCTGCTGGAAAAAACATGACTTGGAATCCTCGACTTTAGCAGTTAATTGTTCATCACCTCGCACCATAGAATGACATTTTCCTGATACTGTTTACTATTGCCACAAAATATGCAGCAGTAGAGCAGATCCTCGTGTCCAAAAGGGACACTAAATTGAATGTTGAAAACTAATGTGTTGGACTCTTGACCTAGAGGCAGTATGTGACAAGCTGGAAATGGATATATGTTTTTTTTAAACCTGGTGCTGCAGCTTTGAGCACCAGGTTCCTCTTAAACTTTGTGCTTCAGTAATCTAAACGCTTATGTCAACATGCACACATTTACAAGGTTTACATTAAGAAAGAAAAAAAACATCTGTATTGAATGTATGTATGAAACTTCATGGTAATCCAGGCAGTAGTAATCCAGGCAAAACGACAAACATCACCTTCATAGTTGTGCAAATTGTTAATAGTAATATTCATGGAGGAGGATCAGGAATGTCTTTTCAGAATTTCACAGCAAACCATCTGATTGTTGAAATTTCTGACTGATGGAGCATCCAACTGACATCTCTAAAGCCAAGCTGCCAGGTTTATAAACATACTACTTCCTGAAAAGTGGATGCAAGGCTGGGCAAAATAAGACACAAAGAGTTTCTAGTAACAACACTAATTTGTTTGTTTCAATTGTTGGAGTTCAAACAGTCATGCAATTGAATTAGTTGTTACTTTCAGAACAGTTTTCCACTTTGGCTCAGTCCATTTTAAATGTGCTTTGGCCAAGAGAAAACAGCAGTGTCTCTGAATCATTATGGGTTCTTCTCTGCATGATAGAGCTTCACCCTGCCTTTGTTGACGGCACAGTGAACTGTGCTCACAGACAAAGAAGCAGTGCTGCCTGAGGGCCCAAATATCCTGGACACCCAATATTGAATTTTGGTCCTGTCCCTTGCCAACACAGATGTCAATGTTAATTACATTATGTACTATAGATGATGGATTATTCAGTCTTCAATTTTAGGCTAAAGTACAATGTTCTGAGATTTTTTAGACACAGTTTTTAGCAGATTGCTGAACCGTCACTTTTACTCAAGGAGACAACTTTTTGGAATTGATGTTGTACCTTTGATAACCATAAGGTATTATTGGTAGGATGGTGAGCATTGTCACCTCTCTATAAAAAAAGGTTTTCTTTGGGCTCTCCGACTTTCTCCCAAAGTCAAAACAGAAAAACTCCAGTTAGGTTAACTAATGACTCGACCTTTAGTGTGATGGTTGTCTCAACAGGAAAGAGGTTTAGAATTATTCTTGCAAATGAACAGAGATGAAATTTCAAAAGTATATCAGTTTACAAGGTACAGTGGCTGGAGTGTGAAAGCCCATGTTTCTTATTTTGGACCATTCTTGCACCCTGACTTCTTAGTGTTCACAAATACACACACACACACTGCTGTTATCATTGTGCCACTGCGCTCACCTGTCAAATTTTATGACACACTTTATCTTCAGCCTGTACATGTCCGTTTGCGCCCACTCTGTCCCTAATGACAACATGCTCAGACAACAGTGGACGCTACCACCTACCAATTCTTGTGATGACATGTTTTTTGTGTGTTTGTGTGCTCCAACGTCTACTTATTTTTTGGCCAAATGGAATAACCACCCGTTGTGGTGCTTCAAAGGGTGATTTTACGGTTGGCTTCTGAATTTGATCGTTTCTATGATGTTGTTGGTTTATTAAAACATAAACATGAAATAAATACATACATGTCTGTGATGAACAACTCAGACTTCCATATGTGTTTTACTGTATACTGGAGATTGACAACAGCTAACATAAAAATGAGTAGGCATTGCTGAATGACAACACGCATTTCTGTCTTTCAAGGCAGCTGCATGCTTCAAAGTACTGTTCATGGTGTCAAACAACTCTGGAAAGTTACTCCCTTGAATGGGGGTTGTATATTCTCTTCTAACAAGAAGCAATGTCATGGTCCGCAATCAGAGGCAAGTTTATCTCACAGTCTTTAAAAAAAACAAAAAAAACAATATACCCTCTTTCACCTCTAAGGTTCTTTTTAGGGGTCTTAAAATAAGGTGAATAACATCAAGGGCTGCATGTCTAGTTTGTAAGAGGTTGCCAGCAGAAAGCCTCTTCTCTCCAAAAAGAGCATGGCAGCATGGCTTAGGATAGCAAATTTTTATCTGAAGAAACCCAAAGAGTTTTGGGACGATATCCTTTGGATGGACATCACCAAAGTGGAGATGTTTGGCCATAGTGCACAGCACCATGTTTGGTACTAATCAAATATAGAATATCAGCACAAATACCTCATACCAACTTTCCATAGTGCTGTAAAGGTGATCATTTTGGCTTGTTTTGTGGCCACAAGACCTGGGCTCAAGTTGGAGCCAACGATGAGCTCCTCTGTATATCAATGTAATTTAGAGTCAAATGTGAGGCCATCTAAAGCAAAATATTGGCCCAAATCTTGCAATGCAACAGGACAATGTTCCTAAGAACAGCAGCAAATATACAACAGAAGGGCTGAAAAGAAAAAGAGTCAAGATTGTGCAATGACCCTGTCAAAGTCCAAACCTAAAACCAACTGAAATGTTGTGGTGAAAATTTAAGACATAAACAAATGTCCGCAAACCTCAATGACCTGAAGCAAGGTTGCAAAAAAGAGTGGACCAAAATTCCTCTAAAAAAATTCCACAACAATTAGAGAGACTGACAACATCATACAGAACACCAGCTTTTTCTTTTGGGGAGAACCCAAGGCACACAATGCCAATCTGAAAAGTTGTTTAAACACATCTAGAGCATAAAGAGTCCGGTACAGTCCACAAGATGTTACAGTTATGTGGACAACTTAAGAGACTCATCAACATGCTAAATAAATGATGAACTTTTATCTGAGTGGGATATGCAGACCTAATGTTTAATGTTTGTGCATTTGGCAGATGCTTTTATCCAAAGCGACTTACAGGTACCTTTCATGCAGGGGATTTGAACCCAGGTCTCCCACATGAAAGATGGAAATCATACCATTACACTATTGGTAACTGAAATATCACCTTGTATGTGTCACTGTGGATATTGGAAATAATAATGTAAAAAAAAATACAAACAGGATTATTCAGATCATCTGAGTGTTTACATTTTCACACTTTTTATGTAGAGCCAGATTTCTGACAGTTTGCCCAAACCATGTAATTCTAGCCTCCAAGACCCATATCATAGGGTTAACGTTTTTCAACCAACTAGTGTTAAAGTAACACCAGAGACTGGGGGTATATCAGCAATATGCCTGATTTCCGGGGGTCAATGAATATCTAACACTCTTTTGGAGCTACTTCATTAAATACATTCAATAATAACTTTAGGGCATTCATCTGTAATTGTGACCCTTTCAATATTGGCCAGCCTTTTACCAACTCAATCAAACAGAAGCTTCAACTGCTTCTGTGACTCAACTAACCACATTTCTCGAAAAAAAAAACTGTACAAGCACCTGGAAGCTGCTTTAACTCGCATCAATGAAATGAATATCATGAAATGAATATAATTTTAATCGCAGATATTTCAGTTTCAAATAGGGAACAAAACTAATCCCCTAGCTTGGACTCACTTTCACATTCTAACAATGGAACCACTTCACACACACTCTCCAGCTAAGCTGTACATCATTTTCAGTTATTTCCTCTTTGGACAAAAACAGTTTTATATGAAACACAAGGCATCTCTAGTTTGAAAGGCTATGATGGTGTTAATTCTGCCTGAATACATTTGTGAGGGTGGCTCTCATAGACTGGTAGGCACGGAGACTGAAACTGTGACAGAGGCAAACAAGACATGGACCAGTGCCTCACAATGTGTATATCTTTATCATATATCGTTATCTGTCATATTTGAACCTTTTATACTTACATTTGCATTTTTCTCTCTTTCATCTCATTACTCTGCAGATGCTCTCCTTGAATGATTTTTTTTTCACTTCAACAGACCTTTCAGTCTTTCTACTTTGCCATTCATAAACTCCTTGTGTCTCTTGCACCGTGCTTTTACCTTCTATATTTGTTCTCCTCTGATTTAATTCAGTATACACACAACCATCTCTCTCTTATAAGGACATTTCACTGCAGTTACCATAGTAACATTCAGTGAAATCTCACAGCCATTGATGAGCTTTCTGGCTGAGTGCGCTGTATGCACATTAGAATGGACACGCACGCACGCACGCACGCACACACAAAACTCTCAATCATATACAGCAGCGCAGTCATTGCAGCGTGTGTATAATTGTGTTGGTGTGAGGTGACCAGAATGTATCAAGTTGGGATCAAGAGTTGTAGGAAAAAATGGAGAAAAAGGTTTGTTTTTAACATGGATGCTTCAAATGGATCAAATAATATTCTATTCTTTCTTTTTTTCCAAATGACACAAAAACTAGCTTTTAGAAAATCTAAAAGACATACATATGAGTATGTGTATAACACACACATGGGTGCAAAGTAGCTGCTGCAAAGGGTTTAAAGGGGGCTTAAGGCCCAGCTGCGCCAGATTCCTGGGGAGAAAGAATCTCAGAAGAAAAAGACCTGTCAAAGGATGTGTGGGGATTTTAAGATGTCAGACTTCAATTGTAAACAATCTAGTAGAATGAGAAAATGAAAAAATGCCATCTCAAACACTGTTGACTTTATGACATCTTATATCAACAAATGGCAGCTGCCTCTTGACCAAGGGGCTGAATGTTTTTCAGATTCACATTTTTAGACCAAATATGTCATGTCAAGTTTTTTTCCTCTCTTTTTTTCTTTCAATTGGGGAGTACAGATGTCAGTATTCATGAGTTTCTATCATGGATTGATGGTCCATTCTAGTAATTTCCTTGGTTTTACATTTTAAAATATGAGCAATTCTAGCAAAATCCTTTTTTTGATGACTTCACCTGACTCGAGCTTGACTAACCATCTGAATGAGAAATCATTTGGAAGATGGACACATTTTATTGGGACGTAGCCATATTCAGTCAGATGATCTGACTCACTGATATAGGAGATCCCACCAACTAAGTCTTTGTGTGTGGATGAAAGAAATCATAAAAGGAATATCAGTGGTGTAGTGGTATGATTGCCACCTTTCGTGTGGGACATCTGGGATCAATTCACCAGCATGAAAGGTACTACCTTAGGCAAGACTCCCTTACCCTATCTGCTTACCTGTAAGTTGCTTTGGACAAAAGCATCTGTCAACTGCATAAATAAAACATAAACAGCCCTCAGAAAAATTTTATTGACTCCACCTGTGCTCTAATCTGCTCAGACGGTGGGAGAAGTTTCTGCCTCTGCTTCACTCTCCTTAAGACGAACTTCTTAAAGCAATTTACATAGCAAGGTGTAATTCATTATGCAATGTGTTTTTCTTTTGCTTACTTGTGCTTGATTTTGGAATGCTTGGAGCCAATATGTGACGCATACCATACATCTAAATGGAAATTTGAGTAGAGATGCGAAACTTGCAGTGAAAAACCAAGGAACTTTTAGAGAAAAACAAAAAATACCAATCTCAACACTAAACACAGTGATGTGCAACCACAGAGAAGTCTGTGAAAACAAACAAAAAAATAGCAAGTTTTGACAAGCGTAATGAAGGGGGTGAGTTTTTTTTAATTGATTTATAGGGCTGAACAACATATAAAAGACGTATCACAATATCAACATGTTATATTAATAACACAAAGACAATCGCAACATCGTAAAGACATTGCAACTTGAAATAGGACAAACATAGATGGATTAATTAAGGCTGCATTTCACTTAGAGGATGTTCTGCTTTTGAGCATGTTGTATCACTAACTGGCATGCACAGGTACAATTCAATGCTGTTCATAAAGTTGCAATAATTTACTACTCAGGCCATATTGTTTGCCAATTTCTGTCACAATTTCTGGGGGAAAATATATAATTCCAAAAAACATGTTTTGGAACTTCAGTGAAAAATCTAAATGTTAATCTGTAAACAGTCTGCAACATGCCTTGGCTCCAAAGACGATGACAAAAGAAATAAACCTTTCCCCTCAAGACTTCCTGACAATGCTCTGGCACTGGGAGGGGAGGTTGGAAAACACAGGCACAGGCGCTGGCAGACGTCCAGGCAGTAGCTGGATAGAGGGTAACTGAAAGAAGGGACTTGTTGAGCTTGTACGACTTGGAGTGAAGTCAAGTTTTCAAGGACCTGACCCCTTACTGCTTCCTTGTACTTTTGGAAGAAAGCTGACTGTTGGTGAACAAGCACGTTGCCTTCAAATCAACAATAAACCTGATGTACACAATGTGGCTGCCCACAGTCGTTATTTTCAGCCTTTATACTTATAAATCGGCTCCTTAGCCTTAATTAGGTTGCTATAGTAACAGACCTGATAGAAGGAAAAGGCAACCACACGTAACGGCTTTTGATTCGGGAGAAAAATTGTGAAAGAGAGGCACTGGATGACATACCTCCTCAAGTTAATTTCATAATCAATTTACGGGCTATATAATTTCATCTATGTTCCACAGTGCATAGATCTATTTAGCTGTATTATCCAACATCTTGTTATCATGTATCAAGCAATAGCTATTACTAATCATGTCCTCTTGTTTGTTAGTACTAGATACAAACAAAAAAACCCTCCAAAATAACAGGAAATAGGGGATTATGCAATGTCTCAGCTCATTCAACTATTTTAGGGCATTCATCTGAGAATCTGCTCTAATTGTATGCCTGTGTGGAATCTCTTCTACGTCTCTTCCTCTTTCCCTGCCTGAAAACGACCCCTGCATGCCCCTGAGATTCTGTCTAATTTGTTTAGCTCCCTGTCTGTGTTGGCCTGGCGGGGGCTCTGTCTGCCTGGCACTGGATCACTGGACTTGCTTAATTGGTTGGATGACTAACTCCTTGGTCCCAACGGGGAGAAACACAGAAGATTTCTGTTTCATAGATATTGTGCCTAGTACGTTTCTGTGATCGTCTGCTAAGATTTATACATACTGTATACTTTTCCACCTACATATTTTATGTGGCTCTATGATTTCTTACTCGTGAGCTCAAGAATAAAAGTTCCTTTAATGTTAACAGAACTTGATTTTCTCAAAGTCGACAACAGTTGCTTGACTTTTTATCACAATTAGCTGGCTAATCAAGCTAAATTTAATTCATGAAATGGTCGAAAACTTTCCCTCTTATACTCTTTATGGAACACATTTTGATCAAATCTTCAATCTCCAAGCACAATACAGGAAACACACGAAGCAGCAAAACGTTTTAATATCGTTGCGTGTCAATTGCTTGTTTCTGTTGCTCTTTTCAATCTAACTGCCTTTTCCACAGAACGGATGACTGATGATAAAAAGATCCGATTCCCACTCAGTTACACCTACTGAGTGAAAATTTCCACTGAAAAAAATTAAGCAGGGTGGCTGTAGAATCTGGCTAAACTAAACTGTAACTGGTAAAAGCTGTTTGAAGAGCAACTGTTAAAGCAGCTGGAGAATGTATATTAGTTAGGGATGAGGGTGATGTGTATGCATAAATGGAGACAAAGCAGATTAAGAGAAAGAGAAATGAAAAGAGAAAATGAGAGTCAGGCAGTGCAGAGCTTGAAGATATTTCTGATTGATGAATGCCCCTGGGATTAGCAACAAGCTTGCACCACTTCCTGTGGTCAGAGAAAAATATAGAAACAGGATATTACATCATGGAAAATAACCAATGGAAGGTAAGTTACATCACAGATGAGGTCAGGGGTTAGGTAGGAGGAACCCAGTGAACTGGGATGTGTCAAAAAGCAGAAGGTTTTGGAAAAGGTTAAGAGATCTCTAAATGTGGACACTTGTAAACAGTTTTAATGAGAAATTCGGTGTTGTGCCAAGTCAATTAATATTCTGTTATTTACTGACATAAATAAAAATATCTTTAGAATTAGAATAGCATTAGTTTAGCTGTTGCTGGAGTTCTCCTCTAAATAACAGTAATTCAACCAATAAGGAAAAGTTACGCCCCTTTCAGACATGCACTGCTTTCTATCAGTCTGGCAGAGAATGTGTCATCCAACATACTTTTGATTTAGCAAGTAAAGCTCTGACAGCAATCTGACGAATTCCCTGCACGTACGAATGTAGGCACTGAAACTGAATCGAAAAAAATATCTTTGAAGATTTTCACTAACTCCGAATGTAATATTTACGAGTGGGCTGAAAAAATGTCAGAATAGACTCCAGGTCCCCCTTTGTTGACACGGCTACGGGAGAAGTCTGGTAACCTTGTTAATAGCACTCTTTGAATGTTTGGTTACGCTATGATTCTATTAAAGAAAACAGAGTTCACTGCTACATAATCAAACCAGTTGCTATCCTCCCTGGTTTTTGACTGATTATATTGGGCCTCTAATTGTCCAAACAACGATGAGAATAAAGTGATTGCAGTGAGCAGCTTTGCCTATACACTAGGAATGTGCACGACTAATCGATTGATTGGAACGGTGAAGATGACGACTTTTTTTAAGAGTCGACTAATTTTTGTTTGGGGTAGGAGACAGAATGGACGACAGAATTTTCAGTTTTACAAATGACTTTTTGTTTTACAAATGGAAAATTATATATTTATATTTTTAAAATTCACACATAGTAGTAAAAACTAACACACAAGTCACAAATAGGAAATTTGTGTTTGTGGATAGCAAAACGTATGCAACTCAAGGCATATTTCTTGATCCCCTTTTGTGCAATTGCAGTTATTTTTTAGACAAATTTAAGCCCATACATCAGAGATGTGGGACTGTTTCTGCCAGAGTTAGTGCCAATGAATACTAGAGCAAACGACAGGAACAAATAACCGCTTTGGTGATTAATGTTGGTTTAATGATGATGTTACGACTAATCGCCTTTGACTGGCTTGATAACTCTAACTCACAAATCACTTAAAATGCCCATTTCTACAACACACACACCTGTTGCTCTTGTCAGAAAAGTTGCACACTGAACTATTTAGCAGCTCAGGAGAGATAACACAACATGTGTTAACTCAAAAGTGTTCAGCAGCTTGTGAGGAGAGGGGCCATGAGCCTATCTGTCCACAACTGGGCTGTGTTGGGTAGATTGAGGAATATGCGTCAGTACTGCTGAAAATTAGTATTTAATTCGATATTCAGTTTAGTATATTTAAGTTTTGTATATTTAGTTTTGATTAGGATCTGAGTATTTATTTTTTGACAACCCTAATAAGCTGTCCAAGAAGCTTTGATATAGGTTTTGAACTCATCCCATTCACTGCTGTTTTCATGATTCCTATGATTGTATGAGTTGTAATGCCAATATGAGATGTTACTCTAACTGGACTTTTCTTGTTAGATTTGAAGATAATCCATAACGACTTTAAATAGAGCAAGGCAAAAGATTTTAAACCCTGTGTGCTCGGTCTGATACCAGGACAAATGAGTCATGGACCAGTCATACACACACCCTAACGCTAAGTCTGTTGAGTCCTAGAAACAGGCTACCAGGTGTGCGATTGTCCAGTGGATAATGAGGCCTCAGAGGATGGTTTGATCACAGTGATGGACTGGATCACTGCTGTGGTGGACTGGGAAAACAATGACAAGCCCATGTGGGGTGGGACACCCATCAGTGAAGCCCTGGGCAGAGGGTGAGCAGGGTGAGCCAGGAGGCCAACAGCCTTTCACATCCACCATGCACTACTGGTAAGAGTTCCAGCAGAGGGGATTAGCAGCATGATCTATCAAAGGTCCATGAAGTGAGCTTTGCCTATAGATGTCTGGTGTCTGAGATGAACACTATTGTTTATGAGCATTTATTTAATAGTACATGTACATACAATCATATGCTTTTCTAGTATGAGTTGATGTGCCATGTGCATCTGACAATATGTTGTCAGAAAACTCTAACTTCATCAATAATTAATATGACAAATATGTCTGCATACTGAGCGTCTCTGTCACTGTCTTGGGTACATCCGAATCAAGCTGTGGGTGGCACATTAACTTGTGCGTGATCAACATTTAGAAGACAAAATGCTCTCATTTTAATGGTGATGAAACCACTGATGTTACCCATCTTGTGTCTGAAAAAGGCTTTATACAGTCACGCACTGTACAGTTTCAAGTGTGTGTTTCGCTCCAGTGAAAATCCTCAGCATAAAGTAATGTTCTATGTTTCCTGGAACAGGAGTCAGATGCTATTTGTTTAACAGAAGAGAACCAGGAGCAGCCGTTAGCATGTGATACAGTTAAGCAGACAAGAATCCAACCCAAAAAAAATTAGGCAAAGTAAAGCAACGATAATGGGTCTTTAGAATATGAATACATGTGAGATATTTCATCAAAGGCTGTCTTATAATTTTAAGCTGGTGCAGATAAAACTGGATTTCAACGTAAAAGTAATGGTAGTGTTAGCAAAGCAAAAAAGCTAAGATTATTTATCACAATTGTGCTGACAAAAATGTAAACTATGAAGTAATGGATATTTCTTTTAAAAAATATGTAGCTTTTTGGTACAGCTTTCTATCGTAAGTTGACCATATGAGCTATCATTTCCATTCTTGGCTTCTTTTCAAACGTTCTGCCTGTCTCCTACATACATATACTCATTAATGAGTTCACAATTACAATTTTTCCAGCTGCCGATAGTATGTGGCAATGTAAAAAATTCAAAGTGAAATACTAATGGAAACTTTCTACTGTTGCAATCATGCATTTTGCTGTCAACCTTCAGCAGAAATTTCCATTCTCATTAAATACTGATGAATACAAAAATGAATAAAGTTTCAATCTGTAAAAATATATTGTATCTTAAACATAAGCATGCACACACGCACGCGCGCGCACACACACACACAAAAAAATACCCTTGTCCATCACTAAAAGCCAAGTAACCCTGAGATGATCAAACAGATACAATTACACACTCACTCATCAGTCAACAGTTTAAGTGGGTAACAGCCCCTGTGAACTAGAGGAGGAGGTCAATCTCTCACTGCATTTTTAATCATTACCAGAGCTGTGGTCATACAACATATGTGGCAATGATTGAGAGTCAGCTTCGAGACAGATGGGGGGGGTGTACAAACTGAAAATGTTGTTGTTTAAAGTTGTCACCTAAAATCTTACTAATCAGATGACATGTGTATGGCCTGTTTTCCACACTGATGCACGCTGTTTGCAAATCCATGAGCGTGGTTTACAAATCTGTGGCTATGGATTGAAAATACGGAATACATGACTTACAAATCCGAGAGCAAGGCTTATAAACCAGGAGAACCGACATCGAGACAGCAATTATTTCACAGTTTATGTCTACATCTGTACCCAGAACGTGGGTCTATTCTGCAAAGCAGGTTAAAAATATCCATATCATTAAATATCATTAAGTATCGCAGGTTGCTCCCAATTAGGCCATATGCTGGACCTCAACAAGAATACAATGATTTGAAAATCTCATAAGCTTGTTTTAATTCACAAGTAGGACATAGAAAACACATCAAATTAAGTGAAATTTAATTATTTTGCATAAAAATGACCTCATCTTAAATTTTATAGCAGTGACACATCTCAAAAAAGTTAGCATGCACAACAGAAGGATGGAAAAGTAAGTGATACCAAAGAAATAAACACCTGGAGGACCAATTAGCCTAACAGTGGCAACATGTTAGGAACATAGTTGGGCATAAAAAGAGTATCCTGAAGTGTCTCAGAAGGAAAGACAGGGAGGGGTTCCGCTATATGAAAAGCAAAAAAAATCCCACGCATCCCACGTCAATATTGGCCCTTGATCTTCAAGCCATCAAGTGGCCTTGCATTAAAAAGGTTGTGATTCTGTCACAGAAATTGCATGGGTTCAGGAACACATCCAGAAATCATTGTTTGCAGCATTTATTCGACTGTTGTTTAAAGAAGACAGATGCTGCACTGTGTTTAACATGGCCCTGTCCCAACTGCTGCCATCAGCTAACATTTCTTATGAAATAGTATAATGTCTTTCTTACAGCATTTGAAAAGTTTGATATGTTTTACTGTAAAAAAAAAAAAGTATCAGTTTATGAGATTTGCAACTCACTGCATATTGTTTATTCGCATTTTACTCAGCATCCAAACCATTTGGGGAATTTGGGTATTCACTGACAATATTTACTTGTGTGAGCCTTGAGGAAACTAAATGAAAGGTTTTTGTTATCAGAATAATAATTCTGGATGATTTTTTTATAATGTTTGAAGGCACGAACAAACAACTTCTTCTGTTTGTGTAACAATGTAAACAGGAAAATAAAAAAAATAGAAATCTCTGCAACAGTGGTATTGAATCTTGAATTTACATCATCATTACAAAAAAGCATGTGTGCAGTTAAAGTAAAGTATGTAAACATGTTATAGATCAGATGGCAAAGAATATAATTTCCTGTTTCCATGATTTCCCATGTGAGAAGTGGGATAAACTAGCAATTTTTTGGCAAAATGCATTTAGTTTAGGCAAATAAAAAGGTTTGCACGGTTCCATGCCCATGAAAATAATCTAAATTTCTATTTTTATTAATTATTCAAATCATCTGGTGTGCAAAGTTAACATACCATTTTTTCACTATATGAAAAATGTAGTGATAATAACGGTTATATAGTTAAAGATAAAGAGGGATAAACCTTTTCTCTCCACTTTGATTAAACATGATGATTGAAACTGATGATAATATTTTCAGCTTTTGATTCACAGAGGTGGAAAAGTGTCAACTATTGAATGTGACAAATAATTTTGGTCATACAAAGTCAGAAAACCAAACTTCATTTAATAGAAAATGAAAGTTCACAGAAAATAAACTTTTTTTTTCTCCAGTGTCCAGCATAACATGACACTGTGTGCAAATTCCACACTGCGACTAAATATAGAACATCTGTTTCCCATAGCTCCTCTAAACCAATGCATGGGAGCCTCAAGGCAAGTTAATTCCTTGAAAAAGATCTATGTCAGTGGCTGTCACCTTATGTGAGACCTTTATAGTGCAGGAAATCCCTCATTGTACCTCATTGGGGGTGGAATTCAGCTGAAAGACTAACAATCTCTACATAAAGAAGCCCATTGGAGAACAACAAAGAGAATGGGTGACCAGCTGTACCTTAAAAACCACCATTAGTATTTGGCTGTTTCAAGGCACTCACTCATTTTGTATGCTACAAATCGTGGCATGGATATACTTTTATTTGCTGCTCTTTGCTGTTCTTTCAGTGAACCCCATAAAAAAAAAAATGATACAAAATACCTGAAGTTTACACATTGTTTCCTAAACCATTTCCTATATACTGACCCAATGATTTAGGAGTCCCCTGCCAAGATACAACACTGCCAACACTGCAGTTTGGTAAATTACATTTACCTAAGTATGATTACTGTTACCCTCCTTTATTTCTTTCCTTTTAACAATCTCAAAAGAGTCCCATCCTACAGTTAGTAATTCCAAGAGCGTGTATTGTCAAAGTAAAAAATAATAAAGAACAATCACACAAACAAAATTGAGTCTCTTTAAGACAAAAGATCGCGGACGAGCACCCAATTTATGTTGTGACCTGGCATGTTGGGCCACGACATAAAATAGAGACTAAACTTATGCTTATGCTTATGAATATAACTCTGCAGCAACATACCACAAGCAGCAGAAGCAGTAACCTCTCTGCAAACCACATCAGCCATACTTTATGCACACCTTCATAGGTTAAGCCAAAGAAGACACTTTGAACAATTATGCTCATGCACCACCCAAGTATTCTTCCACTGTCATTCCTAGACCAGTGAGGACACAGAAGGTGGCATGGTTGGGTATAAAAAGAGCACTTTAAAGTGGCAAAGCCTCACAGAAAAAAAATGGGCAGAGATTCAGTAATTTGTAACAAAACCTGAATCTAGAAATTGTGAAGCAATTCAGACTAATGATTCTCAGTGTAAATTTGCAAGGATTTTGAATATTCCCTCATCAACAGTACATGATATCAATCAAAAGATTCTGAACATCTGGAGGCTCTCTGTGTGCATCGGACATAACTGAAAATCCATATTAGATGCCCATGATCTTTTGGCCCTCAGGTACTACTGCATTCAAAGCAGATGGGATTCTGTCACGGAAATCAGTGCATAGGCTCAGGAACACTTCGCGGTGCCATCCAAAAATGCAGGTTAAAGCTCTGTGTGAACATAAGTCAGAAATGAAGCTGAAAACTGGGGTACAGTTAACTTAAAATGGATTGAGGAGAAAGGTGTAAAACTGTTCTGTGGTAAGACAAATCGAATTTTGAAATTCTTTTTGGAAATCATGGGAGGTCAAATCCACCGGACAAAAAAGGAGATAGACCATGTAGCTTTTTCCAGCACTCAGCTTCCATCTGTGATATTATTGGGGTGCTTTAGAGCCTATTGAACTGAAAACTTGCAAATCTGGAAAGGCAACATCAATGTTAAAAGATATATACAGGTTTTAGAACATCATATAATCCATCCAAACAGCATATTTTTCTGGGAAGGCTTTGCATATTTGAGCAAGACAACGCCAAACCGCATACTGCATCTATTACCACAGCATGGCTTCGTAGTAGAAGAGTCTTGTTGTTTGACTAGTCTGCCAGTAGTCCTGACCTTTCACCAATTGAAAATCATGAAATCGCATCATGAAACGCAAAATATGACAAACACCCAGGACTATTAAGCAGCCAGAATCCTTCATCAGACAGAAATGGGACAACATTAATCTCCCAAAGGTCCAGCAACTGGTCCCTTCTGTTCTTAAGCAATTATGGATTGTTGTTAAAAGGAGACAGGATGATACATAAAGGTAAAAATTACCCTGTCTCAACTTTTTTAATGATGTGCTGCTGCCATCGAATTCAAAATGAGCTAATATTTTTTTAAGATGATAATAAAATGTCTCAATTTCAACATCTAATATGTGTTTATGTTCTATTGTGAATAAAATATTTTATTTTATTTATAAAAAGATTTATGTGATTTGCAAATCAGTCTTTTACATTTTCCCAAGTGTCCCAACCTTTTTGGAAAGGATGTTCGTTTTAACAGAAAGGGTGACTTTGTCATGCTGGGTCTTTTTTTTTCTCGGTACGTCATGAAAATAATGAATGTATAATGAATGTCTGACACATCTATCGGCACGCTCCCTGACAGGTGTTTATGTGAGTGGGTCCACATTGTCTCCATTTCAAATTAAATTAATTGCTGCAAAAAACTTTGAATTTTACCATACATTTTATTTTCACCTCATCAATCAAACTCTGTGAATCCTTTGACTAATACTAAAGCCTTAGAACCATGTTTTCATGTGCAGCTGCATCTCTGGCTTCTATGCTGTGTTCCGTCGTGCGTGCACAAGGAAGCACATGCATCATATACATTTCTGCTGACAACAAAATTAATGAAAATGCTTCTGATTATAACGGCGCTTTAACAGGGAACATTTAGGTACAGGATTGCCAGTGGCTGCAGTCATCTAGCATGCACAGTTCTTTTCTGGGTTCTGCATGGTTCTTCAAATCAAGTACTATTCAATAACACAAAAAAATTACATTTAATACCTAAACCATGAAAAAATAGCTATAATCTCTAGAATAATTTGTTCAACTAGAATTATAGTTGATCTATAACTATATATATCTCTTTTACAGAACAATTATACACATCAGAAAGACAACTTGAAACAGTCTCCTGAATTTGAAAATGTTCCATCGCTTTCATTATCAGCTACTTAACATCTGATAAGATTATAAGTAACCTGATAAGGTAAAAGACAAGAACAAATGTATAACTGCCTCTCCAGGTGTCTGCCAAATCTCGTATCTCTGAGCATATTTATCACTTAAACTCCTTTTTATTTCTCTCTGCCTCTGGTCAAAAATCATCTGTTACATAAACTGCCTTGAAGTTAGTTTCCACTAGTGTTACATGGAATTCCCTTAAGCACAAAACAGGATATCATAGAATCCTGGTTCATAAAGTTTAGCTAAGTGTGTGTGTTGCAGAATTAAACAGTTATTTTTTTTTTATATGGATGTAGGCATAAACACATGCCTCTGTGTATGTGCCCCTCATTCAACAAACACTAAGTGGGATGGGTGTCAACTTTTCCTAGACATAGCTACCTTATATTAATTGAGATCCAATGCAGTAAGTAAACACACACACATTAAAAACAGAATCATATTGGTATGAATGCAGTCGTTTGTTGCGCATCTGCAAACATACAAAAACAGCTGTGCACAGGTGTAGTAGATGATCTGAGTGCAGATTTAAGATGCTAATAACTTGGTGGCCTTGGGACCTTGACTCTGAACAGCATTCTATAATGCTGTACACTCCATTTGCTTAAAATCACTGATGTTGCAGCAAAGCAATATTTGGATTTGCTTGTTTGTCAAGCAAACTTGTCCGTAACTGAAGGTACTTTTAGGGGTTGTTTTTAGGGGTAAAGGCCTATTAGAACACAAGGCCTGAAATGCAAAAGGCACATTATTTTCTTACATTGTACATTGCTTTGTACAACCTTTCTGAAACACTACATTTTAGCTCCCTTCTCCTTAATCTTGCCTCGTGAAAGGTTGAGTCTAATCTGATTAATATGAAGATAATATATACTTTATTATACAAATAACATGTGTTTTTCACACACTGTTGTTTGTGCAAATAATTGCATCTAAAAATTCTTACTTTCATTTTGCTTCTGAGCTCACTCGTGTGTTCACTATAGAGTGGAAATATCTTAGTGCGACATTAACACATAGGATGTAGGTACAGGAGGAAACTGTTACTTTATCTCTGCTATTTGCCTGAACGTTATCTAATCCGGTGCTATAATAACATTCACAATAACATTTCTCTAAAAACGAAGCCACAAATCTGAAATCTCATCGACAAATTATAAATTGTGCCCTAATCTCTTGAACAGCAGTGGACATTTAATTAGATGTACTTAGTAGATCTGATGCTAGGATACTTTAGAGCTGTTACATGCCATTGGATGGTGTCCACATCATTAGGTTGGGGGCAAAGGCTGCTGAAGAAGGGAAGAGACAGAAGATATAGTCTTATAGCAAATGTGCTCAAGAGAAGCAGTGAGTAGTGTGGAGAAAGGGTCCAAACCAATTGTTTTCAGCATTGCTCCTTCTGTCCACTCTTCTTCGGTCTAATTCAAGATAGTAGCCTATGCTTTTGTTTGAGGCATGCAGGGAGGTTAGAGGGATGTGGAGGTGGGGGGTTGGTTAAGCACTGATGAAGAGGGCTTGAGTAGGGGCTCAACTTTGACATTTTCTTGCTAGAAAAGAGAACTTAAAAAAAAAAAAAAAAACTCCTTGAGCAAAAAGTTAAATTATACCCCTAATACCATGGGATTTATTTAAAAAAAAAAGTGAACTGATCTTGAGATTGCAAGAGTTACAGTTTTGCCTTGCATACCTCTGAGGCTTTCCCATTCCTACTGAGGGTGCAGGTGGCAGCTGCTCTGCCCCCCCTGCCTCTGTCTCTGGTAGACAGAGCCAGAAGCTCCAGCCCACACTACTGCCTCTAACATTAGCAACGCTTTGGGAGGAAAAGCCATGTGGAGCCACACATCACGACACCCGAACAGTCTCTATACAGTAACGTTAGCACTCTCCTTCCTTCTCTTTTCTACCATGCAGTCACTTCCTGTAGGGGGGTTGAAAACAGATGAAGCTGTGTTTGTTGTATAAGAAAGCAAACTAGTCTTCAAAAGAGCACCCTGATCAGGGGTCTTTCTTGAAACCCTCACACAACACGCTGTATTTTTTACTCTAATATTTAACTAAATATTCATAAGGTGACAAAAAAAAGGAGGTAAGACACACATGCATTCACAACTTCCCTTCAGCACAATAAAGAGACTCAAAAATAAAACAAACCATCCTTTATCCAGCTTTAAGTTGCTACTCCTGATTCTGGAGGCAACTAGTGTCTGTTAAAGCACACAACATGCACAAAGAGAAAACACAGGGAGCTTACCTCACTTTATAGCGGTGCACAAGCTGTTCAGCAGTCCATCACACAGCGCTTTCTGTCTGGACTAAGTTAGCGACAGCAGCAGCAGCAAGAGGAGGAGGAGGAGGAGGAGGAGGAGAAGAAGCAACAGGCGAGAAGAGAAGACAGCACCGGAAAATACAATGATGAGAGCAGTAGAAAGGGGGAAAGCGCACCCGAGAGGGGGAGGAGAAGAATGACTAAAACAGAGCAAACACTGACTGACAGACTCCCGGAGTCTCCTACAGTCTGAGTAGGAGGTTTATTCAAAGCCCACAAACTAACTCACTCCTCTGCCTGCCTCCCCAGCCTGACGTCAGCTAGTCACATGACCTCACTCTGGTGAGTGTGTGGGGGGAAATGAAAGTGGAGGGAATGCAGACAGAGAGGCATAAAGAGAGACGGAGAAGCCTGTGTTGCCGTGGCAACAGGCGCACTGCACAGCAATGATTTCAACAGGTCATCTGACGTACATAAAAGATTTTTACGTGCAGGGAAGCTGTTAAGAGACAGACTAATCTACAGCAGCCAAGCTGGACAGAGTGAAGGAGCAACAATGGTTTGTGCTTCCTGTGTTTTTTTTCCTCTCTAGTTTTCAAGAATTCCTTCAGAATGCCACCAATTTAGTAAACATATAATCAATAAAGGAACTTTAAAAAAAAGGAAATAAATGAAAAATGTCACCCAGAATCGAAAATCTAAATATTTCATAACATTTGGGAAATGGGGGAATACAGTAGCTCCAATTGAAATAGGTTTTTCATTTTTATGTCATTAATCATTCGTACTGACTTGTATTTGTACTTTAGTATAGAGTCAATTTCAAGTGTAACACTATGATAAAGAGTCAAACAAAAACACTACAGGGAAAAATGGCTGTCCCAGCTCTGCCCAAATCTTAAAAAAAAACCCAACTAAATTCACAAACCTATGCAGCTCCTTTTCAGACATACACTGCTTCATATTAATCAGGTCGCAAGTCAGCGTGTTGGGGTCATTAATAACCTCCCGGCGGTTTTTGGGGATTTTTTTAAGGTGGCTATCTGACTAAGTTGGACCGAGTAACATAAACTATCACTTTCAACACAGCACATGCTGCAGTCACATTAACGGACAGACGTCTAACAAATGATCAACTATTCAGAGGAATCTGATGGGTCTGAATAAATTAATAACAGCGTTGTCCAAATGTTCCTCTCCCATGGTTTTATCTACAACAATTAGCTGCATTTTTTTAATCAGCATCTGAGACAAATCAACTAGAGAGAAAAGTTTGAAGTGTAGCGGTTGTTCCTGCTCTACGTCTGATCACATGTATCAATGTTTTCCTGTTACCATCTACCACATTTTATTTATTTATTTATTTTATTACATATTTGGAAGCTTGATATGAATTGTTCTGGATAAACAAAAAACTTGACTTTGGAGGGACTTATAGTGTGTTGTGTTGGTGCAGCTTCTCTTCAGACAAGCAGCAATGGGACTGAAGTAAACATCCCATTTTCTTCACAAGCAGAGCTGCACAATGTATCCCAAATGTCTTGCTATCGCAGTATCAGCATGGAACAGTATCAATATTAATAGAAAAACAATGTCAACATTGCAAAGACATTTTGGCTTGAAATGGGACAAATGTATTAATGAGGACCGCATTCCACTTAGAGGAAGCCCTGCTGTTGTGCATGTTCTACAACTAACCAGCATCCACAGGTGCAGAAGTGGAATGCAGCATTTGTTCACCCACATGAGATTAGCTAAATAAACTGAAGGATTTGTTTATATATCACAAGCCATATTGTCATTGCAATATTCAATGACATTTCATACTGCATGTTTTCCTAATATCATGCAGTCCTACTCATGAGTACAACACTGGCTGTTCATTAAGCTTAAACATATTTTCAGATGTTTCTATTTATTCATGTTTGATGCAACCACCGCAAGACAGTCATGCTATTATGAATTGTTATAGCAATATGACATGCTGTTGTGAGCAATTTTGACTGTATAAGGACCATCCTATTTTGTCTTTAAAAAACTGCAAGTATTGCACACACACCATGTCTCCTTCATCACATAAACAGGAATGTCTGCCTTCGCTTGAACAGAATTATGAAGGAGGAAAGGGTCACAGGAAGCAGTGTCAAGATGACTACCGAGGACTGGTGTATTTTGTTAGGCTCAGCACCTTTTCCTCTACTCTTAACATTTCTCTCCATCTCTGGTCAGTATTAGCCTGTGTTTGTCAACAAAAATGCTTTAACTCAAATAAATAACTAAATCCAAGTCAAGACTCAAACAACAGGTAAATGTCAACAGGAAAATGGATGTGGACACTGTTACTTTGCCTGAGGCTTCTGATTGCTCAACCTGTTCAAGGCCTTTGTTTGTCCAGTAATTGATAATCCAATTTTGGACTTTCTACTGCCTTTAATAACACAACTAAACTGAATCATTTTGGATATGGATATCTAGCTACGTATTCCATCCTCTGGCAAAAAGAATATTTCAATGGAAAAGTGGGTATTTCAAGTGGGTCCAGCTGTTGCAACGTTATTGCAGCATGTTTCCACTGGAGGGAGGGAACCAACAGACATGCTTCATTAGAAATTGCTACCTGATCCTCAACAACTCACCTGTGATTCTACACCTCATGTAGATTAATCTGGTCTACCGACAGAGTTAGAACTATCCCGCTCATGTCATCGCATGAAAATGGGAAGAAAACATGCAGCGAAACAGACAACCAGCAAATTCTGCACACACGGTAACAGAAGCTTTCCAGGACATGTGGAAGATAAGCAAAGGCAGTTTAGATTTTTTCACTGTAAATCATGCAAAGGTCATATGAGACTCAAGATAAAACCAAAGGGGTGGGAGGACATTTAAATATCCGAAGCATCATAGCAAAAGAGATCAAGTTCAACACCTACCAATGGACTCTAAATTCGATTATCTATGTCTAACTGAGTCGTGGCTAAATTGTAAAATCCCAGCACATATGATTGATGCACCTGGTTATGTCTAATTTAGGAAAGACAGATTGACAGGAAAGAGGGGTGGAGTGCTGATTGATATTAGGGACATTTTTTTAAATGTGGTGAAATTAATGTGCATACTGTTAGAATGTACCAAAGTACCAACAAGACTTCCAAAGGACAGCAAAACTCTCATTGATCTGATCGTCATGAATAGAACTGAAAGAGTGACAAAGATATATTATCTGATTACAAGCCTGTCCGACCATAATATGTTTTTCTAATTGTTAGAAAATGAATGATAAAATGTCTACAATTCTGGTCCAATGATGCCGTTAAACCAGAGCCTGCAGGCATTCCCGAGAAAAAAATTATACAATTTGAAAATAAATTACAGAATATTAACTGGGGCAATGCTATAAAATAACAATATAATTTATTGCTGTGCCACAATGATGGAAACACAGATCTAATGTAGAAATGTATTTGACACTTATTTTTTAAGGTTAAGAAATAAGGTAATTGGGCAATTGTAATTGCATTTTACGCATACCAATTCAGAGGCGAAAAGCTCGTTACTCTGGAAACATCTAAATATTTTGACAATTCGAGCTTCTAATCAGAAAAATCAATTGTGGAACTGAATTTAAATGGAATAGTTAGTAACGACAATGTGGAAATTGCAAACAAATTGATTACAATTTAATACAATCTTTATCCAGCCTATTTATTAAAAATATTTATTTAAAAAATTTAATTTTAAAGACCTAAACAGGGACAGGAGTTCCAAATTAGCCTTCGACTAGAAACCCGTCTGCATTACATCGGTTTTGTTTTTCTTATGGAATAATGTTTAATGCATTTGTCCATGCTCAGAAATTTTAGGATTTTTAAAAAAATTATGCCATTAATTTTACATACTGTAGAAACATACTTTCCAAAAGGCTGCCTTAGTGCAATAGTGTTTGTTTATTATGTCAGTTAGTGTATTTAAAAAGTCAGGAACTTATCAACATTATATGGCCATTTATTTTCTCAGGAGAGCAAAAGCCCTGAGAAAACAGAGTATCAGCATGTCTGCAGGGCTTCTGGACTGTTTTTCTTTTCGAAAAAATCAAGAAGCTGATAAGTTGTACTGTGTTTAAAGAGAATTGAAGAATTTTTGCTTTTTTGTTCATACTCATCTAAGTGTGACCTGAACTCAACTTGAGCTATGATCATGTTAAACGTATCTGGAGCAGGACCTTTGTATGAGACTGAGGGTGTGCACAGTGGGAGGTAAACATTACCAAAGGTTCTCCTTATCCCATCCTCCACTCGCTCAAGCAGTGAGTATGAACAGCTTTGGTCTGATTACATGCATCTCAATAGCATCAGTTGGTCAGTTGAACGGGGCACAATGGGGCCCAGGGTGGGGGCAGGGGCAAGGTCAGCTTGGTGGAAACAACCCCCAGAGGACCATGGTGAGTAATGGTATGTACGGCTGAGTGGGCGACATCGGGAAAAGAGAAGACGAAATGCTGAACAGCATGGAGAAAACCGACAGAATGCAGAGAAAAGTCATTTAATAATGCCTGCGGCTGAGATAAATATGATTATTCGTCTCACGCTGCGAAGCAAATCAGAGACAAGAATGGAGGCCATCACGACAAAAAAGAGGAAAGTACACAGCTCAGATGATGCAAGAAACTAAAATGAGAGGATGATTGTTAAGTGGGTAAATAGATTGAGAGAGAAATTATTTAGAATAAAGTCTGAATCTTGGGATTAGTGGGCTGGGAGTCTGGGAGAGGCATTGACCATTAAATATACACGCTGTTTTTGTGGGTGACATGAGAAACTGGTCTTTCAATATATTAGTTAATTAATACATTTTATATACATTTAGACATTATATTTATATCCAATTTATTTAACTACAATAAATAAGGGGTGGGGGGGTAATGAAGAAGTATTTCTTGGTACAGGAGATTAAAGACACTGAGTAACAAAAATATATAGATTTGGAAATGTGGTCCACTTGCATTACATCAAAGGAGCTCCAGTGGAGGCATGTATGCATGTGTTTCAATGTGTATGTGTGTTAGGATGTAGGGTGGGTAACAGGCACAAGAGGGAATTCCTTCCTCCTGAAGACTCAGGAAGCAACAGCATGGGTGGAAGTGAAAACAACTTCTCTTTCCAAGGCAAACGCTTATGAAGTTGTTCCTTTGGAAACAAAAACACCCCCTGAACAATGACTCAGTGTTTGAAACTTAAATAACAAATTTTTTCTTTGGAGTGCGTTACTAAAATCAGCTGAAGGCAGATAAAAAAAAAAATTTGGTATAAAACAATAGAAGTTCCAACAATGGCAAATAAACCCAAAAACACTACTAATGAATGCCATTAGTGTGGGAAAAGTGTGTTTTCACAAAAACACCTTTTTTGTCAGAATTATTAGGGTTGTTATTGGGTAATCAGTTTTTGCGCAAGAATGTTGGACCTGTAGCCGAAAACTAGGTTTTAATCTGGACTGAAGATATAAAAAGACTACAGATTATAAATTATATAATCTGCTCTCAGAGAGGGGAGGTGCACAACTTTTCATCATGTTTTGTCTTTCCAGGAAAGCATCACAAACTATACACAATAAACTATCAGTACAATGGCTGAAAAAAACCAAACAGTACCTAACAAAGAGACATTATTCTTAATGCCCGTAATACATGTGTTATGGCTAATTTGAGGAAATAGACAAATGCAATGAACACAGACAAAGAAAATATAAGGCTGAAATAAAAAACCCTCTGCATGATTTCTATAAACCCATCCATTTTCTATATCATTTCAGGGTTTTGAGCCTATCCCAGCTGCCATTAGGTGAAAGGCAGGGTACACCTTGGACAGGTTGCCAATCCATCACTGGGCCAGCATAGAGGCAAACAATCATGCCCACTTTCACTCACTTCTAGGGTCAATTTAAGAATCACGAATGGTGATTGGATGGTTGGAGTAAACTGCAAGTATTTGGGAAAGAACACCAGCATGCCCAGGCAAAACATGAAAAATCCAAACAAAAAGGCCAAAGCTGGGATTTAAACTTGGAACCTTCTTGCTGTGACGTGACAGAGTTAATCACCACACCTCTGTGTAGCCCAGAAAACGTGGTAGCCCATTTTAGAAACTGTATGATTTCTAAAATTAAATGAGTTCTAAAATGGTGCCACACTAGTACCAGTCTGTTGTCATAGATCTGGGCATATTTTGTCTCTGTCTTCTTGAGATTTTCTAATTATCTTTTATTGGTAAAAAATTATTTTTGGGGCATTTTTGTGCTGGACTGGATTGCTGTGCTGTTGGAATTATTTAATTAATTAATTCTGGCATCTTTTTTTTTTTTTTTTTACATCAGTAATGATGTATAACCATGCCAACAAAAAAGTTGCCTGCACATGGAAGCAGTTGATATTATTTTCCAAAGCACGAGCAACGGAAGAGGAGGAGGTTTAAACCATTTGTCCCTTGATTGTCATGGGAAACGTGAGCTCAGTGGTATATAAAATTGATGATCTTGAACCCGATGAGGACACAGTGGGAATAGCAGGATGGCAAAATTATTTGTACAACTGAGACATGGCTGTAGAAGCAACTCCAACGCCTTTCTATCTGGCTTACAGACTCAATGGGCAGACAGAGACTACAGACAGAGCAGAAACAGTATGGGAAAAGGTACTATTCTTAACAAAATATGGTACAATCCTGGACAGGTTGTTGAGAAGGTGTGTCTCTGCATCCCAGATGTGCAACAGTTGGCTGGGACTTTCTGTTAATGCTGTTTACAGAGAGTTCAACTGTGTCGTTAAAATGGCAAATCCATTCATAGTGGTCTCTGAAGAATTCAAGCACACCTCTTTCTCTGCTACACTTTAGCTTTCCAAAAGTTTGTCAGAAATATAATAGAAGTATACATTTCAATAAGTTTGTTTTGACTCTCTTCAGCCACCACCAGAAGTCTATAGTGGCTGGATAGCGTAGTGGTATGATTGCCACCTTCCATGTGGGAGACATGGGTTCAAATCCCCTGCATCAAAGGTTCTACCTTAGGCAAGACCCCCTTACCCTGACTGCCTACCTGTAAGTTGCTTTGGATAAAAGCGTCTGCTAAATCCATAAACATATAGTGTCTGTTCTCATGAGTTTAGAGTTCCTCTTACTGCACCTGTTGCCTGTTCATTATCAGCACACTTGCAATCACTGTCCTGACAACCCAAGCAGCATTTACATCTTCATTATTGCACTTTGTCAGATCCTATGCTTTGGAACTGCTTTATAACAATAAGTGTTTTTCGGCTAGCATTTTCAATCAGTTAATATACTCCTCTATTTGCATCTTTGTCCCTCCCACTAGAGAGGTGAGCAGAGGAGGGGAGGAAAGACATGACAAGGTGAGAACCATTTAACAAAATTAGACATAATTTCAGAGCCATCGTTTTAAATCGAAGGTAATTAAAAATAACTTGTGACATAACTGCATCATCTAACCAAAGTTTGGTTGGGGCCCACATCTGTATTTTGATTATTTCTGTCAGATGAACATTAAATTTGTTGATGAGAAAGTACATATTTACTTTGAATTCCATTGACAGATTAACGCACCACACACTATTTAGAAATTGCAGATTCTAAGAAGAGAAGAGAAGGAGACTGAAATTAGATAAATGATTGGACTTATTTGGGTCCTTGTTTTAATTACACTGTTACAATGAAAGGGTTTTATAGAGCATGTTTCTATGTTGATTAATCTTTTTAAAAAAGCATAATTACTTCAGCTTAATTACTTTAAAAAAATACCTTCATTCACCTTCTCATCACATCAAAGTTTCTGTTGAAATTCTGGTGAGTTGATAATTATGTGCAGAGCCCTTAAGAGAAACTGTTTGGAAAAGCACAGAGCATTCCTGCCATCTCAGGACAGATACAGCTTGTGGAGACAACAGTGATGAAAGGAATGGTGTTGCACAATTAAAAGTATCAGATTTTTGTGTAACCACCAATTACCACATGCACAGGAATCAGCAAAAACCTGGCTGGTAGCTTGGGACATTAATTAATTTCCCACACGCAATATGGTTCTAAATCTGACAAAGCACTGTCCTGAGAGGAGAGACAAGAGAGAAAAACACATATACTACAACTACCAAATGAATGCAAGAACTCACATGGCACAGAAATGTTTTATAAAGGTGTTGCACTGTGCAACAACAGGTGATTTCTTGTGGCTGCACACCCTACTTCATTGTAAAGCAGCTGGAGTCAGAGAGCACAAACAGCAGCCCGATTTCAACTGATCACACAGCTTCCATCAGTACAACAGATTAAATTCACAAATCACTGAAATGAATAGACAAATCTCCTTCTTGTGCGTTATGTAACTGTGCTACATGCGGTGGGCGAGCCGATGCACCTCGCTTAACAGGCTGATCCAATATACCACACAGAGCCAAAAACACATGACGACAGCATCTTAGAGCTCTATGTTGTTGTGTAATAGCAAAACGGGTTATGTCAATACACGGTGATTCATAATAAAAAGAGCACATTAAAAGAAAAAACAGTCTCTTAAGTTGACAAAAATGTAAGAAAAAAAGAACCCCTTTGAGATACATTGGAATTAAACTGTTTCTGCTTTCCATCACATTTTCATCATGTTAGACAAAATGGTAGACAGAGCGTCGGTGAGTTGGAAATGCTGTTTCCTGGTAATATGATGACTGAAGCTGAGGTTTTCTGGTAGTCAAAACAGCAGCAGCTGTTATGAATAGTGTATGAACATGAGCAGAAAATCAGTTCATTCCATATATATATACACATAGTGTACTCGCAAAGGAACAAGATTTAGAAAACAGTAACAGTCAATAGACCACAGCCCTGCAATTAGTACTCCAAAGCATGTTCACAGTGCAGTGTTAAACTTAGCAATTTGAAACATCTATTATCATATTCAGTTTTCAAACGAGTTGGACATCGTGTAAAAAAAAATTACCAGCATGCACTTACAGGTTAAGCAATCCTTCCAACTGCTCTGCAGTTGTAGGTAAATGATTACCTTTAGTCAAAATTCCACATCAACACAAAGTTTACCAGGCAGGCACCATCTTGTCTGCTAACATTAGTCAACGAATAAACTGATTTCCAATACTTACCTATCTTTAGCAAAAGTGCATAATACCCCGAGCAAGTTGGTATCTGTATGCCACTGACCTAGGTCAGCAACAAATTGCAGAAAAATCTCTAAGCTATTACACAACACTGCCCCTGGTAAAACTGAAAAGCCCCTGTAGGGTGGTCACCATCTGAGTCCCAGAGCCAGAGAAAAGTAACAGACCATAAATTTGACAATTGTGGGTGAGTCTATGGCCTTGTGGTAGAATGGTGACCTGTCCAGAGTGAACTTTGCCTCCTGCCCTGTGACAGCTGGGATAGGTCCAAATAAGCCTCTGAAAACCCTGCAAGAGCTGCCACTCTGAAAAAGCAGTGAACTCAAACAACATATATCACAGACAAATTCTATTAATCCTCAAGGGTCTTTAGACTGCATCTCTGGGACAAAACCTGGGACAAAACCTTCTATCTTATACTATCCTGCTGCCACAGATTATGTTAACTGATCTTCTGTGACTGTAGAATCACTCTCATGAATAACTTGATTTGGAACTGTAATGATGCAACATCACACCAAACCCTTGGCCAGAATCACTATTTCATCATATTTTCTAGCTAGTTTTATTTGCTTTCACAAATGCAATGCTGACTATCAACATTCCAGTCATACAATTCTAACACCTCAAAAGTAATTTTAATGTACAATACTATATATAGTTATCAACAAATGTATTCATCCTAGGAGAGTCTAAGTAATATTACAACTTCATCTATCTTGGCAGTTTTATTCATTAATTAGAGTCACATTATATTGTGAGAACATTATTTACAGAATTTGATCTATTCCATTTATAGCTGATGAGGTGGGCTGTAAAGAAACAGGAAATTGGGAGAGAGAGTAAAAAAGGTTTGTTATACAACCAGCAAACTGTCTCAAGAGTTACTCAACAGCAATGCAACCCACTCCATCCGTAGTGATTCAAGAACTATAAACAGAAGACAGAAGAGAAGAATTATGGTCAGTCTTTCCCATCCCTTTTTTTTTATGGCAGATGGCTGGCTGGATGCAGGGGGAGGATTAACCAGGTCTGGTTAATCTCTGTCTTATCAGAGAGCAGCAGGTTGAAACTCCGGAGCAAAAAGAGACACGTCGCCACCTCCCTTATGAGTCATATTT
The DNA here is from genome assembly GCF_036924035.1 of Leuresthes tenuis. NCBI lineage: Eukaryota > Metazoa > Chordata > Actinopteri > Atheriniformes > Atherinopsidae > Leuresthes > Leuresthes tenuis. Next base: position 30,220,479 of record NW_027325364.1, read on the forward strand.
TTGTCCCCTGCTCTATTACTGAGACATACATACACAAAAAAATACATGTATATTGAACTAACTCATACATACAGATAGTTCTACACCTGCATCAATAAAACTTACATTGAAATAGAGCCACTGTCTATGCATATTGAAGGCCACTATGGTGGAAAGAATGGACAGATGCAGTTCCCCTGTCAAATGTCATACTAAACCAGGTCACAGCAGTAGATGTGGCACTTTTACTTTGATCAGCCAAGAATTTCTAATGAGTCACAGGGGCATTTTTCAACTTTATGCATTACATTCACACATAAAAGGTGATATAAGGTAGCCAAACATATTTTCTTTGTCTAGATTTGCTTGTAAAATGAGACCAGATGATCTTTATAAACAAAATATTAGCAATGTCATATTAAGATGTGTATACAATATATAAGTTATACATACTAAACTGATCCATTTGTGAGGCTCCAACACACTTCTATCATAGTTGATCATTTGACATAAAATAAGACTGGAATTTGAGGAAAATGAGGGACGAGTTTAACTGTCTGGCCCTCTTTACTAACTTCCTTCTGTTAAGATGGTTACATCTGGTTTAGACAGGCATCTTGGCTTTTCCAATCACAAAAAGGAATCTCTAAGTGAGCCACTTTACACCTGGGTTAAAATCTGATCCACATGCGTCTTGAGTGATCACTTATGATTCAATGTCATTTCCCATGTCTCCATGCAAATAAACACAAAGCCTTCATCATACAGTCAGCTGTGGGCTACAAACAGGACATTAGTAGCAGCTCTCGTAATGTTTCTGCAGATTGCATTCATCATAGAGTCTGACAATAACAAAGTAGTACATTGACCTGAGTCATAGCAGATTCAGACAAACATTTTCGCAAAGATTTATAATGTAATAGACCTGATATGAAAGAGAAGCAAAATGAGCATAAAATGAAGATATACATAAACTGATTTCATGATCAAACTGAAGCTTTCTGAGCACCTTCAGTTTTCATTCTACAGTCTCTGTGCAGAAACATGGAGAAAGAAAAAACACCCTTCTCTTTATAAAATGTAACTCCACCGCCTGCAAAACATTTGTGGGCTTTGTGCACTTTGTGATGTGCTCCGACATATTTCTCCATAGTGCCAGCACTCCATGTCAATTTTAACTTTGTTTTTTTTAAATTTTATTACTACAACTCAGCTGTAAATGTCCAACGTAAGAAGTTAATGCCAACACCTAGGAGCTACAAGACGTAATGGAAGTGTTCACAGCTGTTATGGTCACTTTCACTGTAACAAAAGTAGAGTGAGAGCTTTTCTGTGAATTATGAATTCATTGAGTTTGGACCTTCACCATGGTCTAGGAAGAATTTGAGTTTACACTGTCATAAGAATGTGGCCACATGTGTTCCAGACTACTACAGAATATAGTATGAATAATAAAACTTAATTGCACCTTCATGCAATTGTGAGTGCGTTGAATGCTATTCAGTTGTGACAGCCTGTTAATCTCCTGCCCATACCTGCAAAATCATAAAAAAACAGAAGCAACTTGTATTGTGCTTTAATCAAATTTAGCTGTACATACACACACATTCTAAGCCCCAGTTAGACAAGCTAATCTCAGTCAAATGTTATTTATTAAAAACTTTCACACGGGAGCTTAATTTACCTTTTTCTTTCCAAAACAGCAGATCCACTGACACCAAATTAACAGTAAATGGAACTGTAAACTGCATACAATTAATATTAAAGTCTCCTTTATGTTAGCTCTCAGCTCAGTGATTATTATCTTAGGGATAATTCATAGGTTCCCACTGACTCGAAGGGGCTTAAAGTGTGAGCGTGAGGCCCAGTTGCAGTAAGCTCTTGCTTAATGCAGTGGACCTCTCAGCTGGACGAATTGCAGCTGTCTATTGCTGTAAGTGCCTTGCATGCCTGTATGTGTGTTTATGGTTAAGAGAGAAAATATGTGTGTATCAAAGAGAAAAGAATGTTCAGGCCATTTATCTCTTTTAATGTTCGTAACAGACACACACATACTTGTCCCTGACTTATGAGTGTGCACGTGTGTGTATGTGTGACTATGTGCAATAGCTTGAGCTTGGTGGGATCTGGGGGCCTGGGAACAGTGTGGAAATCACATTGGGTTTCCTCTGGCTCATCTCAGAGTCATGGGAAACAACACTGACTAAAAACAACAGGACTTATGCACTGCAGATTGACCACCTGACATTTCATTGTTTAAAGGGGACACTGCACACCACCTTTTATGAGGGAGAGGACAATGATCTTTATACAGTTCTACAGCTTTAAATTATTTTCTGCAACTTGTAAGCTGATAAATAGAATCATTCACAATAGATATGACAAATTTATCATTATCTAGACAGCATTAGGTCTCTCCCACTGAGTATTTATCATTTCACATAACCACATCATTTTCAGAATCTCTGAGCTTTTAAGGTGACAGTTGTTTTGGCACAACTATATGAACATCTGCTTAACTAAATAAAGCAAAACATGACAAACAACACCATTTTTAAACTTTTCTTAATGTGTCATGATGTTCTTCGTAGCACCTTATGTAAGTCTAAACATGAATGGTTCAAATGCGGAAAGAACACTGGTACCAACTCAAATGAGACGTAACCCCCAAAGGTTATCAGTTAAGCCTGAAGTGCTTTCTGGTGTAATTTTCAAGTCAGATAGAAAACAGATTTTTTTTTTTGAGCAAACCTTTGGTGTCTTCTTCTTGGCTAACAGGGTAAACTCTGTGTTTCAAACTGCACACTCAAACCTGTAAAAAAAGGAAAAATATTCAAACAGGTAAACAAGTCTAAGAGCTTACAGCTATGCTCAGAAATCTTTGGCATATTAATACTGAGTGCATCATATCAATAGGCCATCACGTGGAAGTTACAAAGAGAAACCTTGCTGACTTTGATCCTTCTGCAGGCCTGACACAATACATGTAAAGGGGGTGTAAATGTCAGAGGCTGTTTCCACCTGGTTGTAAAATCTTCTCTGTGAGACAGTTTATACATGATATAATGATGTGCTTCCACATAGGTAGTGAGTGACCACTTTTGATCAGAGGTGCAATAGTTCTCAAACTATCTCAGCTTAACATGCTAACAATACTAATAAGCACTGAACACAAACTGTAGGGAGTGGGGGTTGGGGTTGTGTTGTGAAGGTTATCCATTCACTGAGACATTTATATAACGATGTGTGTTTCGGGCTGAAAACCTAAGTGTCCAACATACAGTATAAAGCTTATGCGCAAGTTCATTCAGGAAGATCCATTTTCCTCTCTTCTGGCCTTAATTTCTGGTGTTTGGGTTTTTCCTCCTGCTGCACTTTGTCACTTCTGTTTTCCCATGCTCTCAAACTCACCTCATTCTAAATTCTGTCGTAATGACTTTGGTCTAATAGTCTTTTTGGCTACAAGATTTTGTGCCAATCAGTATGATTCTAATTATTTAAAAATCTATTTTGTTCTGATATTTCCCTTCCAAGCGGATTTTCATGCAACCCATCTCCTCCTCATCTCAACCTCTTTCTGATATCATAGGAGCCTTATCAGAAGTCTCTGCTCATCTACCAACAGCATCTTAACTTCATGGGATGCTCCTATCTTATCCCCTTCCTTAATTCATGCCATCACCCTGCAAAGAAACGCATTGGAATCTAATCCCCAAACAAAAACGTTTCAAATACAAACTCTCATTGAATGAGAATGTGAATGTATAACTATCTACACTTATCAAATCAATAACTTTTCTTATATATTCTTTAATTAATCTATTGAAACACTTTTAGCATTTTATTCAGACAGCTGTAGACTAGCCCACACAAAAATCTAAACTTACACACCTGCAATCTTAACCTATTAAGTTTGTAATGTGATATGTACATATTTATACAGGATAACAGAAAAAAAACATTCTAACAGGCATAGCACAATGTTTTATTCTACTTTAAAGATTTAAAAGCCAATTAAGATTTAATGTCATGACCACATAGTGCATTGAGCATCAAATGGAAGAGAAATATTTAAAAAACTATAGTAGATTTATTCACTTAATTATAGTGCTTTTACTACATAAAAGAGTAATTTAATTATACCAAGCTATAGGATGTGCTATATATAGTATGAGTGGTTTGCCTCAGCTGCACTAATGTAAGCTGAAGTACTAAAGAATGTTCCTGTTGGGAACCGGGTGTCACGGCTATGAAATAGCCAATCCACACAAGGCGGGACCCAAAAGCAGACTGACACAGGGGGATATGGAAAGAGAAACTGGTTTATTAGTAGTAATGGTACAAGGTAGGTCCATAGAGAATCCAGTCCAGTGATATCTCTATCTAAGAGGAGAGGGGTAACAGTTAGTTTTAGTCCAAGGTGAATTCAAATGAGATATCTGTCGCTCAGTGAGGGCTTACTATGTTTCCAGGAGGGATCCAACGCAGGAGGGGTAAGGGAGTGATGCAGGCTGTGGGGTGGTTTGTCCGAGATAGCGGCAGGGTGAGCAGGCAGGTACAAAGTGAGGAGGCAGAATGGAATGCAGGTTTGTCAATCCAGACACAGAAATGGAGTCGGAGAAGATATCCAGAGATCTCGGGAGAAGCAAGGTTGCACTGGGAACACAGGTAGAGACAAAGTTAGACAAAGAAGGATTTCTATGAGCACTGAGGAACACTGGTCAGCCTGATTACCATAGAGACTGTGAGATAATCTGGCAAATACTGGAGCGCCTGCAGTTCCTTAAGAAGCCAGCTCTAAATGAGCACGGACGAGCAGCAGGTGTGCTGGCAGGAGCAGTCCAGAATCCGCCCGAGACTTCCTGGATACCTGCTCAGCCCCGCCTGGAACTCAGAACAAAACCAAAGCACCACAGGCAAGTCCAACCATGACACCTGGAGCAGGAGAAAGCATGAGGAAAGCTACCTTCCATGTTCTAGCTGCTGAGGTTCCTGTCCTTCCAATTCCCTGGGCTCTTTCATAACCCTCATAACACATAACCCTTCATAACACAACCCTCCTGACTCCTTTGACAACAGAGCATACTAGCCACAAACTCTGCAGGCAAACTGACAACTCTGATGTGTGCAATAGGGTGAGTGTTATTCTATTCTTAACAAATACAAAGTAGTTAGTAACCGCTCTCACAAACACAAATGTTTTAAGTCACTGTAAAATTACAGGGAAAAAAAGACAAAATAGCATCATTCAAATGTACGCAGCACAAAATGTTGCAAGATTAGCTCTCGGTTTATCCAGGAGGAGCAGCAGGAGCAACATGTTTGCAGAGGAGCAGCTGTTTCAGTTTCTCATGTGTCTACACAGGATGTATCCAGACACAAGGTTGAGTTGTAGGTCAGGATCAGCTATTACTTTTTGTTATATACAATGGCAAATTAAATAACTCATAAAAAAAAGACACCTTTGGATTTTGGAATGCTTTTAGACATTCAACAAAAAAGTGATTAGCTGGAAAAAATAATATAAGATTGGTCAACAGTAAAGAAAACAAGTTAGTTTAGTTGATGCCTGAATACTCCACCAGAGGGGTCTGGTTTTGGGTTATATTATGTAAGGGAGATTCACTACTGCAGTATTTGGAGTGATAAACAGCCTAATAATTTGTAATAATCCAACTTTTCTTTACCACCTTGCAATCAAACACAGAGGGACAAAAAAAGTAAAGATAAAATATCTATGATTTGTACCATGGATAACAGTCTGTTCATCAAAACACATTCCAACAACAATCCCCTCAACCCATTGATGCTTTCAAATCAGGAAGAATGATGTTCCTTGGTTTTGTGAGAGCTGGTTCAGCTCTGGGCAATTTTTATAGTCCCATGAGTGGAAACAGAACCACTTCACTCACAAACTTACTGTACGACGGTAGAAACCACAGACGGTCCTATGCTTGAGCATATTTCACACACCATTTGTGGCTAAAATAAAAACTAATGACCTCGTAGTTGGCCTGTCTGATAACCATATAAGGAATGCAACTTCTGGCTCAATAACAAAATCACTTTGGGGGGGGGGGGGGCTACAAGACATCTAAAAATAGAACTAAAGTTCCCTGATGGAGTCCAGCTTTTATTTTCAAGAGATCAGATTCAACAGCATTACATCATTTTACAGCCATTCAAGGAGGCCAATAGCACCTACAATTAGCAGTGAATCCTGTCAATTTTATCCTTTTCGGTTCTTGTAAAGATTACAGTTTGCTGTTTTTCAGTTTCTGAAAACCTTTGAGGAAGTTATAACTCCCCTGTGGAGACATATTGCTTCAGTCTGAGAGAGAGAGAGACATAAAGGAAATAAATGCACCAAGATACTGACAGGCACAGAGTCTGGAGAGCTCATGCATTCTTTGAACAAAATGTCACACCAGGGAAACCTCAGCCTTTCACGGGTGCCATGGCAACATGTTTCGTGCAAATTGTAACTTAGAAAGAAGCAGCAGAATCAGGTGTAAAAGCTACAGCACTGTATGAGTTGTAGAGAACAAACATTAAAAACTCTTTTCTGTATGCGTTTGAGAGTATGGGTTTGCATTCATACAAAATATGAAATACAGGAAATGTCAGTGGCTGTACCAAATGAGCAGTACGATTGTCTAATTCAATGGATTAACATTTCATCACGAATCTACTGCTGTTAAATTCATGAATATAAAACGATCAATAACCAAATAGCTCCGCGACTAACAGCTCCACATAAAAATCACACTATTCCACTATTCGAGTACTTTAACATACTTAGTAGCGTGCAGCTAGATTTAATTTTACTGTCATAAAGCTCGGCTGTTGGTCTCTGCATTTCCTTTTGAAAATTGTCAGTGTTCTATTCCTGCGACGTGGTCGCTTGTTTGCTGTGCTGTAGGACCGTGACAATCTTTGGTCATGGTTGCTCACATTATGGCTTGGAACAATGATCCCAACCATATGGAAATTAGTCTTATAAGTGGTGTACTTTATGAAAATGAATAACAAATCATTCACCACAAAGCAAATCAATACTGCCAACCTATGCTGCGGCTGCACACGGGTGGCTTGCTATTTACAGAAAGGTCTGGACTCCATATGGATCACTGTTTAGGACAAATATTTCACATTATTGTGGCAAAGGACATGACTCACAAATTCCATCTCTGAAACAATCTATATTGATGTTGCACAAAGTCTGAACAGTGAAATGTGAATTAAGGTTGAATTACAAAGCTTTGTGATTACTAGTGAAGAGCATTACCTCAATGGAGTTAAATAATGTCATACTCAACAGTAGCTGGTCCTGTACTATACAACAGATGTGGGCACACATTAAAAGTCTGTGGCTCCCCATGTAAACAAATCAGGCAAGTCTCATATGGTATACAGCAAGTAAAAAGGATTTTTCCAAAGCAAATCTAAAATCATAGGACTGAATATATAGTGGAATAGTGTTACAAACAACATAATGCACAGAGAGGCAAACAGAGAAAGAAGTAACAATATATTTCTAATCCCCTTGGACAACTTCCCAGGCAGTGTGGGTGTCTGGACGAGACACACTTGCTTGCTCATTCGCTCATCTGCTCAATAAAACTGGGCTGAGGCCGCAACAACATGTTGCCTTCCTTCCATATTTGCTGTGGTTACCTCCCACATGTAACCCCCTCCTCTTATTCTCTTTCTCTCATGCTCCCCTACTTGCAGCACAGCGGCTGTCATGGTTTGCAGCCCACTAATTACTGTTCCACCCATAAAACTGTCGCTCCAAGAATCTTTCATCCTTGTTGCTTTACTGCCCACTGGGAGGCAAACTGGAATATTATATTAAGAAAATGTGGGCCAAACGTGTGTGTGCGCGTTCACCTGTATGAGCCAGGAAGGTTGCTGAAAGGAAGGTTTGGCTAATTAAAGACAAGAAAATGAGATGTAGAATGATGCGATCATGACAGGTTTTCATTACTCGTATTACTCAACTCAACTCAACTGAGTTTCGTGTATTATTGAGTAAATTCTGACAGAATCTTAATAGCTTTATTAAATTTCTGGGGGCTTGTAGAAGATATTTAAAACTATTAATAAAGCTTATTATCCATCCTTGTCATTAAATCTACCTCCAAATACAAAATGGCTGTCTCTTAGAATAAAGGTGACACAGCATTGAGAGAAATCTATCAGAGAAAAAGATTCTCCTGAAGTTTGAAAGTTTGAAACTTAAAACTTAAAGGAGAAAAATCAGACTCAACAGCAGTGGTGAAACAAATACAAGGATTTCTGATTCATTCCGAACACATTATAGAATTATTAATTTGTGTATTTGAGATTTTAAATGCTGGAACTTCATGGAGAGTAAATAACTTCACATTTTACAATCAAGGGCTCATTCTTAACACTGTAAAGTAACTGTACAATCCCCCAGCCTTTAAAGACACCTTTATACCCAGTTCCCAGACACTTGTCTGTTAGGGAGAGGCATTTCAGCCACTACAGAGTTTTAAGGGGAAAGCCATGTGCTAATTCCCAGCATGCCAATGGACTCCTGAACAGCCAGTATGTGATGCCAAAGCCTGTCAGCGAAGCTTAGCAACTGCTCTCATCCAACAATTTTCCTGCTACCGATGCCATCCCTCTGACAATCTATCTGACCTCAATGCAGGGTTGTCACTGTCTAACTGGTGCTGTAATGTAGGGAGTAATGTGAGAAGTGTGTGTAAAAGATTTGTGGTGTGTCAAGTTTTTAGCACTTCAGATTAAAACTACATACTTGTCAGCAAGTGTTTGACCCTTGTTTTCCTTATAAGAAACCTATTCCTTTCACTGTGTGGTACTGTATTCTTTGTGTGGTTTCACTTACATGATTTTATGACATTTATGACATGTCATTTTCAGTTATATGCTTTGGCTTGGAGACCACATAAGAGTAAAAGTGAAATAAAGCAACTTTTGTACATATCTAATGCTAACTTTATCAAAAAAGAGGTGGATTGTTTCCTGCCTTGTAAGAGCAAAGTGTCATAACAATAAACAACTACCTGAGGCTAGTCTGATGATCAATTAGACTAGGACTAATGTGGAATTCAAATGAAAGTTTCTTTTAGTCAATTCTTGGTGAAATATTCAAGTTTATTGTGAAACCCAAAATCTACTGTGCTGCCTTTAAGTTTGAAGCCACAGACAAAGTAAGCAAAGGTTGACATTGAAATGCTATGGCTGCTGTTCTTTAAGCCCGAAAATCCTCTGATGAACCATGGTGTATTGGCAACTGGGGTCACCACTTACACGTGCAGGTATCAAATGGTGCGGGTGTTTAAATTAACACATGTAATGTCAAATGTCAGCGGGTATGTTTCTTTTAGTTAGTGTAAATATGAAAATTAAGTATTAAACAGGCACAGGATGAAATTTTTAAGGTTGATATTAATAAGCTCAGACACTGATTCTGCTCCCAATACTACAGTTTTAAAAAACACTTTTCCTATTTATTGTTCATAGACCATTTCTGTTTAGTTTCTACTCTGAGGGTGCGTTAAAACTTGACAGTTTACTTTGATTAAAGCAAACTCTAATTCAGTAGCTCTGTGCATTGTTTATTTAAGGAAGTGTGAACGCTGTCATCTGAACGTTGGTGCACAAACATGTGGGACATGATGATCTGCAAAGGTGGGTTTCAGTCTGCATTCAAATGAACTTCGGTGTAGTTTGAGTGAAATATGATTGCAGCACAGACCAAAAACATAAGAAACATACAGTACTTGATTTCAAACTCACGTTGTTCTTCGAAACATAAGAGGTATGTTGCTCTTTTCAGTTTAGTACAGGTGCTATAACCTCTGTTTCCATGCTGCATATCTTCATTTATATTTACTATAATATTTTGACTCCTTTATGCATTTCAATATTTTTGAGTGATATACACATATTGGCAACAACAAGCACATTTAGCCTGACACATAGTACTGCTTCCGTCAATAAAATCTAGAGACAGAAATGCTCAAAACATTGTTCTTGAGTAACACAAAACCTTACCCAGTAAAAAATACTGGTACTTGCTTTACTTTTTTTTTTTACTGTAAATGTGAGTGAAAGAGAGTTATTGCATATGATATAATAAAAGAATGCTGACTTTATCTATATTTGGTTTGATTTTCCTCTTCCAAATATTAAAGTATTGGATAAATAATCAGTAACAGTAAGACTAAGTAGTTTTCATAGACAGGATCTTGAGGTGTGAAGGAGAGAAGGTTGTCTTGTTTGGAAACATTAGGGTTGCTTTTCAGTTTTTTTCTTACGATGTATTTATGTTGGCTTCTTCAGGCCATAACTTTCAGCGTGCACTGGAGCAGTTTGCAGCTGAGTGCAAATCGGCCGGGATAAACATCAGCCCCTCTAAAGCCGAGGTCATGGTTCTCAAATGGATAAAGGTGAAATGTTCCCTTTGGGTCAAGGATGAGTCTCTGTCTCAAGTGAGGGAGTTTAAGTATGTTGAGATCTTGATCACGACTGATGGAAAGTTGAATAGAGTGATGGACAAAAGGAATAGAGCTTCGTCAGCAGTATTGGGGGCACTGTACCAGTTTGTTGTTGTTAAGAGGGAGCTGAGCTGAAAGGCAAAACTTTTGATTTACTGGTCCATCTTTGTTCCAACCCTCACTTACAGTCAAGAGATTTGGGTAGTGACCGAAAGAATGAGATCATGAATACAACCGGGTTAATTGAGTTTTCTTTAGAGAGTGGATGGGTTTAGCCTTAGAGATGAGGTGAGGAGCTGGACCATCTGACAGGAGCTCGGAGTAGAGCTGCTGCTCCTCTGAAAGGAGTCAGCTAAGGTGGTTCTGATTAGAATGCCTTCAGGTCACAGCCCTGTGGAGGTTTTTGGACTGGGAGGCCCTAAGGCAGATTCAGAACCCGCTGGAGAATTTATTTATTCCTTCTGGCCTGGGGAAAAAAAATGTAAAAAACTGTAAAAAATTACAGTTTGAGCCACTTAAAAAAATCTAGATTGTATTCTTTCCTTTTAGCCCAGTTTGGCTTTTCTTAAGTTTCTGAGAAACATGCACGTCTTTTTTTTACCAAATGCTTCATATAATTCAAAGGACAGTAGGGTTTTGGGTTGTTTTTTTCTTTATTGAAAACTTCTGCCACTTTGATCTCATATCTGACATGTGATACAGTACAACAACAGAACCCTGGTTTCTCTAAAGCTTAAAACTCTATTTCATGGTTTTTATTAGTGAATAGTGACCGTGGAATGAAGTCAAAAGTTGAAAATCTATGAGGTTAACCACTGTTCTGAGCTACAGATATTAAAAAAAAGTAATTACAACACTCAAACTTTTCATGTCTACATTTTAGCTGTTGCATGTGGTATCCATGCACATCTTTCACAATAAAAGCGATGCAGCGACCAGGAGGGTTGCTAATTTCCTATGTGAGGTCATTTTGGGAAAACTATTCATCAACTAATTCTAATTTGTGTCTAACCAATTCTTGGCAGTATTTGAGATGACTAACAAACACCCTGAGGAGTTTATACGTTTTTTTCATTGCATTCATTTTTCACAAAAATTTGGTATTGATGATGGGAAAGTCATACCAGTCTTCTCTAGCACATCCCAAACATTTTTCACTGGGTGAAGGTCTGGACTCTACCATGGCCTATCCATGTGTGAAAATGATGTCACGTGTTCTCCGAAGCACTCTTTAAAAATCTGAGCCCAAAGAATTCTGACCTTGACATCTTAGAATATGCATAAACCATTTGACAAGAAAAAGAAAAGGACATTCAGTATATTTGGATAGTTGACTGAACTCATTTCTTGGGTGCAGGACACACCTGACCAGAAGCAATCCCAGATCATTTGTTTTCAGGTGGCGACTTCTTTTTATGGCTAGACAGTACATGTCAAGTGTATATCAAGTCTGATTTTCATACACTGTTTTGGAGCATCTATTTTGATTAATAATTGTTTTATTAACAAATTCTCAAATATAATGAATCAGTTCTTTTCTTTTTCATGTCTTATTGTAAATCTATTATTTTTCCAAATTGGACAGCTGATTAAACATGATTATGAGTACGGTATTAGTTGTAAATATTCTGTAAATGACACAGAAAATGTGTCACCACTCTTACATTGCTCTCATTACATTATGTTTAAGCTGTCAGTTGGATATTTTAGAAAGGAGAAACTGTAAAATGCAGATGACAAGCAGACATAACTCAGCTGAACAAGCAAGGAAACTTTTGTCAGACACTCGCAGTGATCAATGAATTCTAACAAAACAAAGTTGTCAGACAAGCAGAAATACAGAGATACACACACACACACGCGCACACACAGTTGAGTTATAAGAACCAGCTGGTGTGTACAGCTGACATGACTGAGCCACAGAGCAAAGTTGTTTTCCAAGTATTGCAACAGAAGGGTGCGGTAAAGGATGAAGCACTGATCGAAAGCTAATGTATGACGATCTAAGTGTGTAACTGTAACATCTGCAAAGATGAACCACATGGATTGAAATAGGAGCTATTCTATTCTATTTTCTAGACATGGTAGAACTATCAAGAAGCTTAGCTCAACAGTTCAAACTATTCAAAACAGTTCAAACAATTGTGTGTGACAGCTGCAGCCTGTAGAGTGCTATGTCATCAAGACAAGCAGACTGGTTATTACTTATACTATCAGTAAATAGTTTCTCTCCATTTTCAAAAAATCCCTGAATAAATGTTTTGGAGATGCAGCTCTGCCTTCTACCAACATTCTATACAGTGATACATTGAAAAAGAGACGATCAAAAGGGAAGGAGTTGTGAAAGAGCTTGTATATCAGAGAGTGTGCATCTAAAATGAAGAAGGGCCACAGACTGCAACTAGCTTACTCAAATCTGCCATCACATTTATTTTCTTCCAATCGTATGATACATCACATCTGACAGATTGGAAGCCATGATGACTCACAGGTCACAGAATGGCATCGGACCAATCACAAGGCCGAGTGTCAGCAATCACTCATCTGCGAACTATGAGCCCGAAGCTCACTCATGACACATTCTATGCAAATTCCCACACACATTATATGCTTGCTTCCACTAAGTCCAGGAGCAAATATGCACCAGAGAGATTTTGTGTGTGAACGTGAGCTTAATTCAGCCCCCAAAATATCATCTGCCACTACACCAATCTTGACACAGTATGTTAAATCCTGTAGCTTTCTGTGTAACCGTGTACAATTTTAGAAAAACCCTCTCACTCGAATGGGTTGGACTAAGCAGCATTGATTTAGACCTTCAGTGAGGTAGTTTAAAAACTTCACTATATGTAAAGATGTGTGAAAAATAAAGTACATGTTTTTTAATATGATGTTTTATGAATCAGGACACAAAACATAAAAATCCCCTGGCCTCAGTTAGCATGTTAAATATTAAAATTCACGATAGCACTAGAAGAATAGACTGAACAAGTGTGCTTTGTTTGAAAGGGTTGACAAAAGAAAGCATCTTAACACAGCACAAGATCTCTGGAAGAATGTCCTTTAGACATATGAAACCAAAGAGGTTTGGTCATAAAGCCCAGCAACATGTTTGGCAACAACAAACTCAGTATATGAGCACTAACAACTCATATTGACTGTAAAGCAGTGTGAGTAGGTGGAAGGGTGATCATTTGGGCTTGTTTCGCAGGCCACACAATCTGGGCACCTTGCAGTTAGCATCAACCATGAATTCCTCTGTGTACTAAGGTATCCTAAAACATTTTACAAGAAGGAGTCCTCTTGTGATGGCATCTGCTCAAGCTTGGCAGAAACAGTGTCATGCAAAGGATAATGATCCCCAACATACCAGCAAATCTACAAGAGAATGGCAGAAAATGAGAAAAAAGGCAATGAGTTGAAATGTCCCAAAGTCCAGACTCAAACCTCATTAAAATGCTGTGCCAGGGCCTTGGGAGAGCTGTGCATAAACAAACTGAGTGGTCCAAAATTCCTCAACAAATGTTTGTGAGAATGATAACTGTATACAGAAAATAATTACATTTGGCTCCTGTTGCCAAAGATGGTTCTACACGCTACAAAATTCTATTAGTTTTTCACACACTGCTTCAGCATTTTTGCTCAGTTTTTGTTCAATTAAAATTGACACGGTGTAATATGTCATGTGGTGTTTTTTTCATTCAGGTTGTAATTACTTCGTTTCAATACCTGGTGAGGACCAGGTGATTGTTCAAAATTTTCTATCTTGATGTGTAAAACCATATAATTGAAAGAGGGTGTAGAAAATAGATGGATGGACCTCAGCACCTCTACAGGGCAAATGACACCATGTATCAAATGTATATTGTTGGTTATCCTTCTGGGCTTATAGCTAACATTAACAAACATTTTAGCCATTTATGAAGTTTTCAAACTATCAATAGACCCCTTAATAAATTTAGGTGTACATTTAAGAAGTATACCTTATCATTTAGTGATGTCTACCAAATCCAGTCAGGTAGCACTCTAATAATTACTTATTTACTAGTAACCATTTAAACTTAATTATTAAAACAATGCTAAGAAAAAGACCTTAAAGGGTTAAAGCTGGAATCTATTCATTTTTCAGAATTGCCATTTTCTTCACTGGGTATATACCAGATAAGACATGTAAAAATATGTCTCTCTTCACCACTGACACTACAGAGCAACAAGAAGGTTGACGAGAGAAAACACAAGCTGTGCACAAATATATATGTTCTACTACTGATGCTGCTTAAGATTACTTTAGGAAAGCCTGGCCTGGATCTAGTAACATCAGTCATAGTTTTTGTAAGAGGACTTCTTTTCCAACATTAGTTTGGGTTTGCTGCCATCTTTGGGAGTTACTGCTGCCAGAAATGCACATATGGAGAATAGGTGAAAAGGAGCTTAATAAAGCACTTGAAACTAATTAGTATGAACTAGGGGTGCAATGGTACAGGTAACCCACGGTACGGTCCGTTCCTCGGTTTTCGGGCCTCAGCTTTAGGGCCACGGTTTCGGTACGTGTTTTGTGCATAAAGAGAACAATCCCCCCCCCCCCCCAAATTCTCTCTTTATTTTGCTTGTCAGCAAAAACTGTAAACATACCAGTATCACTGGTGTACTGAATAATATAACACTTTTTCCACATCCGTGTGCGAGCTGCATTTTGAACCCGCCTCCAGTTACAACAGTGTGACTGACAGGGGGTGCGTGGGTGGAGGCACAGCAGTGATTGGACATTAACACGTGTCTTGTGGAGGGGGCTTTTCACCTGCCTGGACAGGCACACACAGTGGCCTGTAAAGCATCAGCGCAAAATTAATTGCAAAACCGAAAACCCACGGTCCATAAGGGTGTACTGTCCCGTGCATAGCGGACCGATCGGTTCAATATTTTACAGAGTACTGTTGCATCCCTAGTATGAACTACTCTGCTAGCCTAGCAAACACTGAATCCATACAAGATCACCTACGGATGGATAGATTGAGGGGCTGAAGCATAAAAGGTATCTCCTGAAGGCCATGGGCAGCACATCATGTCCTCTTGTTCAAGCTATCACTGCTGTTTCTGTTGGAAACATGAAGCTGACAGCTGATACCACTCAGGTATTGAGCTGAGAAGAGACCCAGGAGAAAAACAGCATGGCTCTGTATACTAACTAGTAGTTGTGATATTTGGCTGTATGTATTTGGCTTGAGATGTAAAATGATCATGCTCACCAGGCTGACATGTTAAATGACAAAATTAATTAATTAATAAAAATTCCTGCCTGTAATTTGATGCGCTCACATTTCTCGGGAGCAGGGGAGCCTCAGTGAGTTGTAGGATAGTGATGTCCTTGGTTTCAATAAGGAATGCAAACAATCCAGGCTATCCATCCTGGGAAAACTGAAGGACAAATGTAGACACTGTTTCCCACAGTGTCCATGTTTGATAAGGAAAATGAGCCAGAAAAAAACAACCAACCAACTCACAAGTGATGCTATGCTGTCAGCCCAGGCTGCATTCCTATTCTTCTGTTACATCATTACAAGGAACATGTCTACTGACTATTTGTAATTGTTTTTGTTTATTGTGGTGAAACATTCAAGTATTTGTCATTCTTTAATACACCTACTCAACCAACCCAACCGACATTCAACGCAGCAAGCTTCTATCCTTGAGCTGACCATGCAAACTCCATCATAACACCTATGCTTTCTTTGATTAATTGCAGTGATTGCCGTTAGTAATTGCAAGTTGTAATTGTGCCAAAGTGTTCAAAGCCTCCAGAGGGATTGTAATCAAATCCCTGAAATGCCACAGTTGGATCTGTGGAACAGTTGTCTTTTTCCTTTCTTTGAGCTCCTTCAGACCATCAAAACTTTTACCTTTCTTCCCTTTCTAACCACAATCTCAATTCTTGAGTCACGACCCAAAGATCATGATGTGTGGGAGGGATCCAGAGAGTAAACTGAGAGCATCACCTTACTGTGAGTGTGTGAACAGGAAGGCTGTACTGCTATACCGCGACAGTTCCAGACCAGCAAATACATGTGTCGAGAACAGCAACGCTGTTACGTTAACACTTATATCTGTCAGAGCCATTAATGTGTAGAATCAAGTGTAACTGGTCCAGGTACAACAGTTGTACAAAATGTACAAATGATGTACAAAATCACATGATACATGGATTAGAGTGCAGAGTTTCAACAGGCACAGAAGTTGCATGCTTCTCTTCAGGGTATATGCTGCCCTGCAAGCAGTGGATGAAAATGCTTCTGCACACCTGAGAATTTCAGTTAAAAAGACTGCTTGAAACTATCCAGACTAATAACGGGCTGAAGGGTGCTGCACAGTGTCCTATACCGCTAACACTAAACACCACTGAGTTCAACCTGCATGTTTTTTGACTGTGGCAGGAAACAGTTTGAAGCCCATGCTCTGAGCACAGTGTCAGCCACTGGTTTTATACAAGCATGGTGTGTAAATGTAGGTGTGTGCTAACAAAAAACAATGGGATGTAGTATAAGCATTACAAAATGTAAAATTTCAGCTCAAATGTTGATACATTCAGTGCAAACAAATCAATCACTGGATGAAGCCTAAAAAGCAATATGTGCAGCAATTATGTTTACTAAAAAATAAGTCTGATCACTAGCATCTCTTAACTACACCAACCAGCTCAAACCAATTCTGTCCTAGTAGCTCTGATACTCACCAGATGGGAAGCGTGGACACCTGCTGCTCAGGTGAACGTTTTCAGAACCCTGAAACACTCCTTCCAAGGAGTGAGTTTATGCTGTCCTCTCTTCTCCACCAGGGACTTTATGTTAAAACCTGACAGCACCTGGAGATAGATGTTCAGACACTTAGTTTTAAAATTCATTTCTATGCCACTACCTTGTGTGTAAATGCTAAATGCATCTCAACAAACAAATGTGCAATAATAATGATGAATGAATAAATAATTAAAGCAATAGCGCATTCAGTCTAAAGACTCTCTTGTGCTCTAATTCGTGAGAAAACCTCTCAGATTTGACTGCTGGCTAGTTGTGTTTTAGTAAATGATATGTTATTTAATTATGATATATTATGTTGGTGCTTTCTCTAAATTGATCAAGCATAATTGTGCATTTTGGTAATTTCTGCTGTCTCTCTGCAGTCTCCTGGTTCAACCATGCATCTGTTACACAATTCATTCAGGCCGATGTTAATAAGTAGAGCTGTGATGTCTAACAAGAAGCAATGCCATCTGACAAATACGCAGTGGAGTCTTCCAGTGTACCTTTAGTCAGCTGACCCCTAAGTTATTTCTGTCTTTTCCACAAGCAGCATATTCAAACAGTTTGAAAATTTGAAAAATGTTCAAGATTTTGACATTTCCCAGCAAGCTGAGGACTGACTTAATCACACCAGATTTACTTCTTCTAATAATAACGAGACGATAATAAATAAGAGGCTTTTACTTTATAAATGCTCTGCAGAAAAGAGGCGTGATTGTGTGTGATTATTTGTAATCAGTAAATTTTTTATGTCATGTGTGCGTTCTCAACTCGCTCAGTTCAGCCGAAGTCTTTCCGAACTTTTCCAAACACGAGCACAAGTTTTCGTTTACATATTCACAACAATCGGAGCACAACACCTGTTGTCAGCTTAATGTGACCGATGCCATAACAATGGAACGAAAGGCGGTTTCTAAAACCTCAAGCATCAAGTCCAATTAGCTTAGCAAGCTAAAGTGCTACAGTTTGCTGTTGTGTATCGCGAAGCCTCAAAACGGTTTTTAGCTGACCAAACATATAGAACTGAAAAAGGTAGAAACAATGATCTAGTCTAGTTCTCTTTTTGTTTGTTTTAACGTTAGCATGTCATGTTCGAGGGTTGTTTATATCGGACTGCTTTCATTTTCAAATAAGTGAGGAGGATTCATTCACTTAATTTTTGTGGACACTGATTTATCTCAACATAACGCAACAGCAAATTTAACACGTAAGTGACAGCTAGTCTTAAACAAGTAACTCACCCCGCCAAGAGTAAAAATGACCTTCTTCACGTGCCGGTGGCTCAGTACATTGCAGAATAACACACATATGCACGCAGCTCCACATGTGTCAAAAAGTGTCACTGTGTTTGGAGTTTTAGCCAGTGTACCAAAAAATGTCCTGCATGTGAGGAAATCTGGCTCGTCTTCCGGTCTGAACCGTTGCATTTGCCAGAATAAACGATCTCAAAAAACACGCATACGCTTTCGGGATATACATTTTATACACAGATTGAACAAAGGGTTATTTTGAATTAATTTTATACCAGTCAAAATCGAGGTTTTATTTTTGTAGATTGTGTATAAGCCACATCTATGGCCATTTGTAGTATCCAGAAAAAGAGCAAAGTGAGACCTCTGTTGTTATCTTGCTCTCTAAACCATAGCTGAAAAAGTTTTTTCTGTCAGTCTACGGCTTCATCGTCTTCGGACATTGGTGCCATCTAGTGGACAACTAAAGAAAATGGGTAATTCCCTCAAATATAGGCTATAAATATATATTGGCTTTTACTTGACTTTTAATCGCATTGCAATTCCCGACCGAAAGCGCAGACGAGAGAATTATAGCAATTTGACATTTAATAACTGAATGTGTATTTAGAGCGGTAGGGTATTTATTAAATGCTGACACGTTTTTTTCATTTGTTTTAACATTGCTGTGCTGGTGTAGCCTAACCATCTGTTCACAAATATAATTTTCTGGCGAAGATTTCCCAGTCAAATCTGGGAAGGTAGGGTATTTATTAAATGCTGACACGTTTTTTTTTCATTTGTTTTAACATTGCTGTGCTGGTGTAGCCTAACCATCTGTGAACAGATGGTGAACAGACAGTGCCAGTCCAGAGGCACTGTCCCCGATGTCCACGCGATGCTGCAGAGGCGTGTCAGCCAAGACAGCCCTACAACATCGAGAGCCTTGAGAAACTCAGGACGGACCTCATCCACCCCCGGGTCCTTGCCACCGAGGAGCTTTTTGACCACTTCGGCAACCTCAGCCCCAGAAATGGGAGGCCCCGTCTCCGAGCTCTCGAGGCCGTCCGGAAATCGTTCTCCATGGTCTCACCGAACTCCTCCCAGGCCCGAGTTTTTGCCTCAGCAACCGCCGAAGCCACAGCCCGTCCACTGGTGTCCACCAGCAGGTTCGAGGGTTGCCGCCATGACAGGCACCGACCACCTTATGGCCACAACTCCGATCAGCCGCCTCGGCAATGGAGTCACGGAACATGGCCCATTCGGACTCAATGTCCCCCACCTCCCCCGGGATATGGTTGAAGCTCTGCCGGAGGTGGGAGTTAAATCTCCTTCTGACGGGGGATTCTGACAAACGCTCCCAGCAGACCCTCACAATACGTTATGGCCTGCCAGGTCTGATCGGCATCCTCCCCCACCTCCCAATCACACCCCTCTAGGTCTCACTGTCATTGCCCACGTGAGCATTGAAGTCCCCTAGCAGAACGACGGAGTCTCCGGTAGGAGCATTCTCCAGTGCCTCCCCCAGAGACTCCAAAAAGGGTGGGTACTCTGAACTGCTGTTTGGCGCATAGGCACAAACAACAGTCAGGACCCGTCCCCCCACCCGAAGGCGGAGGGAGGCTACCCTCTCGTTCACTGGGGTAAACCACAATGTACTGGCACACAGCCGGGGGGCAATAAGTATGCCAACACCTGCTCTGCGCCTCTCACCACGGGCAACTCCAGAGTGGAAGAGAGTCCAACCCCTCTCAAGAGGACTGGTTCCAGAGCCCAAGCCGTGCGTCGAGGTGAGTCCGACTATATCTAGCCGGAACCGCTCAGCCTCGCGCACCAGCTCCGGCTCCTTCCCCAACAAAGAGGTGACATTCCACGTCCCAAGAGCTAGCTTCAGTAGTCGAGGATCAGACCGCCAAGGCCTCCGCCTTCGGCTGCTACCCAGCTCACATGGCACCCGACCCCCTTGGCCCCTCCCACGGGTGGTGAGCCCGTCGGAAGGGGGACCCACGTCATGATTTCGGGCTAAGCCCGACCGAGCCCCATGGGCACAGGCCCGGCCACCAGGCGCTCGCTGCCGGGCCCCACCCCTGGGCCTGGCTCCTGGGGGAGGCCCCGGTGTCCCATATCCGGGCAAGGGATGACGCGGTCCAAATTTCTTTTTCATCATAAGGAATCTTTTGAGCTGTTCTTTGTCTGGTCCCTCATCTAGGATCTGTTTGCCTTGGGTGACCCTACCAGGGGCTGGAAGCCCCGGGCAACATAGCTCCCAGACTCATTGGGGCACGCAAACTCCCCCACCACGATAAGGTGACAGCTCAGGGGGGAATTAAATCTATTTAGACATGATGAAATGTGAAGGACAAAGCAATTTAACTTGGTTTGAGTGAAGGAATTCATTTTATAGCAAAATGTGAAATCGTGCAGAACTAATGAAAAGACGCTTATTCTCGGATTCCTGAAGTGTTCGTGTTGTTCTTTTATTATACTGAAAAGTACAACGTTGATTTTAGTTGAACTCTATTTAGACATGGTGAAATGTGAAGGACAAAGCAATTTTAACTTGGTTTGAGTGAAGGAATTAATTTTATAGCAAAATGTGAAATTGTGCAGAACTAATGAAAAGAAGCTTATTCTCGGATTCCTGAAGTGCTAGTGTTGTGCTTTATCATACTGAAAAGTACAACGTTGTTTTTAGTTGAAATCTATTTAGACATGATGAAATGTGAAGGACAAAGCAATTTTAACTTGGTTTGAGTGAAGGAATACATTGTATAGCAAAATGTGAAATCGTGCAGAACTAATGAAAAGAAGCTTATTCTCGGATTCCTGAAGTGCTAGTGTTGTGCTTTATCATACTGAAAAGTACAACGTTGTTTTTAGTTGAAATCTATTTAGACATGATGAAATGTGAAGGACAAAGCAATTTTAACTTGGTTTGAGTGAAGGAATACATTGTATAGAAAAATATGAAATCGTGCAGAACTAATGAAAATAAGCTTATTCTCGGATTCCTGAAATGTTAGTGTTGTTCTTTTATTATACTGAAAAGTACAATGTTGATTTTAGTTGAAATCTATTTACACATGGTGAAATGTCAAGGACAAAGCAGATTTAACTTGGTTTGAGTGAAGGAATACATTTTATAGCAAAATCCGAAATTGTTCAGAACTCGTGAAAAGAAGCTTATTCTCGGATTCCTGAAAAGGTTTAGTGTTGTTCTTTCCTATCCTGCAAAGTAAAATGTTCTTTTTTGTTTAAAGCTATTTAGACATGGATTAATATGAAGGACAAAGCAGTTTTAACTTGGTTTGAGTAAAGGAATTAATTTTATATCAAAATCTAAAATTGTGTAGAACTCGTGAAAATAAGCTTATTCTCGAATTCCTAAAGGTTTACAGAGTAAAGTTTAGCATTTTTTTGTTTTGCAGGATGTCAGGATTGTTCCAGATGGGTGTAAGCTTACACGGGACAAGTGAAGACTTTGTTATTTTAAGAAATTCCCACCAGGCTGTCAGAGAGGTGCTGATGTTAATGCTTTTGAAACATTTGTGATTTTTTACGTTTTGACTAATAAGTGGCAGGTCAGAGATTTCCAGATTATCACACAATGCTTGTTCTAAATTTATCCATGGTTCATCTATTGGGCTAGGTTTAAACCGTTTGATATATACTGTAACCTATTGGCTAAGGAATAGTGCTGAAAATTAGGTAAATCTAATCCACCACTGTCCTTGGTCTTCTGTAGGGTTTTTAAACTAATACGTGGTGGTTTGTTTTTCCACAGAAATTTGGAGATGCATGAATCTAGTGACTTAAACCAAGTAGCAGATGGTTTTATGGGGATCATTGAGAACAAATAGATAACTTTTGGTGGTATCATCATTTTAATGGTTGTAACTCTCCCCATAAGTGATATAGGTAAGGACTTCCAACGATAGAGATCGTCCTCTACTGTCTTTAATAATTGCACATAATTTAGCTTTGTTAGCTCTGAGAGCCTGGAGGAAATGTTTATGCCTAAATATCTAATATTTCCTGACTGTAAAGTGATCGCAGGTATATTCTGGACCCTACAGTTAATGGGCAGAACTGTGGTTTTAGACCAATTGATAGAGTAGTCAGAAAGTGCTGAGAATTTATTTATGAGTGTGACTTTCACAGTACCCCTGGCATAACCGGGTAAAAGTCCAAGATCTCCCTTCAAACTAAAAAGCAAACCAAAATTGGCTATCAGGGTGCACTGGAACAGAGAAAAATGCATTAGACAAGTCAACCACTGAGCAAAACTGTGCATCTGATGGAATTTGAGACAAAATAGTGTGTGGGTTGGGCACAGTAGGAGCGAAGGAGGAGTGAAGGGTCTCTGTGCTTGCTGACTTCCTCAAGGATGCGGTGTACAAAATCATCAGTCCCTTCACCGGGTTTCTGTTTGCAGGTGGAAATGTGGGACATATTGATTTTGGTTGGAAATTGAGTGGCGATGGCTTGACACAGTCTTTGGATGGCTGCTTCATATTGAGCGTTATCTTTATGTCCTCGTTCACTGTTGGTAGGTCGCTGTTAGGGTTTTTAACATTTATCTCATGATATACCCTGTGTTACAATTACTTTACTGTGCCTTGCTATGCTTTAATTGCATTTCCTACGCTTTACCATATATATCTTATATGACATATACTGCATTAGTTCCAGTCATGTGGCGAGGAAATGAGGGTGCTTGTGAACAAAGAGAGATGCCTCAGGACGGAGTCTTCCAGAGGTCAACCGAGCTCACCCGAGTTTACACTACAAACGTTTATTGATGTATCTCTTTGTATGATTGTCGTCAAGGTCTCACACTCTAATTGGCAGATGTGCCTCCATACGTAAATGCATACGTAAACGACCGACGTTCTGAATTTTCTATGAAACCCTTTGTTTTTGTAAAGCTCTTCCCCCTTTCTTATCTCTGAATAAAACCAGGCTGCTGCAATGAGGTAGTCGGAGATTGTTGTTGGTTGCTTAGACACATACACCTGTGGCTGAAGCAGCGATGGCTTTGCCCTTTTGCAAAAGCTGAACTTTATATTGATCTCTTGTGTGGTTCTTTCTGTTTAAGGTGGGACTTCGTTAGTAAGAATGAAAAACCCCATCAACTTGGTGATGTGACCCGGATCCCAACATACCTGACCGCTGGCGGACGGAGGACGACGCGCTGAATCCGTGCACGGCCAGTGTCAACAGGACCTGGAAAGAAAGTCCTGGGGGGTAAATTCTTCGCTGGGCCAGTGTCATAGGTCTGACTTCGTCTGCCAACGGTGGATTGATGGGATCCGGACGGAGTGAAACGAACCAACAGAGAAGTAAGTGAAAAGCGCTGTGTTACGGGTCAGAGGCTCTGTAAGAAGAGAGGCCTTGAGTCCCAAAGAGTACAGGGTCAGATGCTAAAAACCTTGAGTCCCAGAAAGTAAAGGGTCAGAGGCTCTGTACGCAGAGGCCTAGAGTCCCAAGTGAGAGAGACTTCTGCAGAGACTGCTCTTTGTCAGAAGTAGTTCCTTGTCGAAGGTTTGCTTCTGAGTGGCAGGGAAAGAATTTGTGTTTTGTGCTGTACAAAATACTTGCTGAGTGAATGAGAGTGTGAATGACAGAGTACACTGACTGAATCAGCATTACTGGTGGAAACCTAACGGTGTTAACACAAACCAGTAGTTTGTTGAAGTAGGTAAGTTTAATCTGTATTAAGGACATATATTAATACAAATATACGCAGAGTACTAAATTAAATTAAAATAAAAAATGGGTAATCAAACCAGTAAATCCTCCCCCAGAGGTGCCGAAGGTGATGAAAAATATATGGTTGGCAAATTTCCTGGTTGTCTACGTTATATGTCAAAGTGGCAGAAGAAGTTTGGTGTTGACAAAAAGTTGAAAGTTGATCAGTGGAAAGGAGTGGTTGTGATGCTGGAAGGAAGCGTAGCTGCAAAGCATGGAGCAAAGAGGGAGAGAAAGGAAAAAGAGTTGCAGGGCGCTAACTTGTGGTTGAAGGCATCTGAAGAAAGGAGAGAGCAGATTCAGAAGGCAAAACAGAGAAAATCGGGAGATAATAAAACAGCGAGCTTGTTTGTAAGACCAGAAAATAATGAAACACAGGCTAGCAAGCGCCCACCTCAAGCTGCGGTACCCCCAACACAGGCTGACGGGCGCTCGCCTCCTGCAGGGGCGGAGGCTATTTCTCCCACTGCACCCCCTACTCAGTTAGCGAATACCTCTGATTTATATCCTAATCTGAGCAAATCTGTGCCTAACTCCACGTTTTACCCAAGTTCCACAAACCCCTTCTTTTCCCCTATGTGGCTTAGAAGTCATTCTAAAAAAGAAACAATGCCTCCTCAGAACACAGTCGAACATTATCCAATGATTCAAGTTGCCAATCCTAATCCTGTTGAAGGACAGGCTGCTCACATGTATGTGTACAGGCCGTGGACTTTAGAAGAAGCCAGAAAAGCTGTGGAAGGATGCACACCTGCAAAAGAGGATCCTGCCCAGTGGGCTGAGGACAGGCGAGGAATCATCCTTTCATATAGATTAAATGGGCTTGAAGCAGGCCAAGCAGCCATGACTTCACTCGGAAAGGATTGGGCCCGAGTCAGAGGAGATTTTACTGGCGCATGTGATAATCATGTGGCCTTTCCTGCCCCAAATGATGAGCCAGCCACACTCGGTGCTGAGTTTGAGGCTCAGTGGACCGCTCTCACAGGAAGAGTGGCAACATTGTACCGCAGACGGGCAGATTATGGCCGCCTGGCGGGAATAAAACAGAAAAATGACGAAGATGTTGAAAATTTCCGTTTGAGATTTGAAAAAGAATTCAGAATACATAGCGGAATCGAGGTTGATGTTAACGATCGTTCTGCTTATCAGCAACAGCTGAAAAATGGTCTCCTCACAGGATTCCGCCCCGAAATTGGAAATTGGATAAGAAAACATCATGTTGAATCCGCTGAAAGCACAGTCGGCCAGACCATGCAATGGGCCAGACATGCTGAGAGAGTGGTAAATGAGAAAGAAGGATATTCAGATGTGTTTTACACCGATGATTTGGAATCCAGCAGCTCCACTGTTTTCTTCCGCGGCAGCCAGAGAGGTGGCGGTCGAGGCAAAAACAGAGGGAGGGGAAGAGGCCAAAGGCCCTTCCAGTCTGGATCTGATAGAAATTCTGACGAATGCTGGAACTGTGGAGAACGGGGACATTGGTCCAGAAATTGTCCAAAGAAAAAACAAGATAATCACAAAGGAGGAAGAGGAGACAGAGGAAGGTCTAACTCCTGACTAGACATGAAAACCTCTGACTCCTCTAATCCTACAGATGAGATGGTTGTTGATGTCCATGCAGCTTGGGACGTTTTGAATGCACTCAAAGAGAAACCCTATGTAGTGTTGAAAATAAATGGTAAACCTACAGAGTTTCTATGTGACAGTGGTGCATGCAAAACAGTTCTTAAAACACATGTCCCAGGTTTAAAACAGTCTCAAAATAGCATTTGGGTTAAATCAGCAGATGGACAGACACACAAAGAATATTTTTCTAAAGCTTTGACTGTTGCAGATGAAGAAGCTAAACTTACTATTTCAGCCTCTGTAGTGATTTCACCAAAATGCCCTGTTAACCTGTTGGGAAGAGACTTGATGACCCGGCTGGGCATCGCCATCGTCCCAATTAAAAACGGAATGAAAGCTTGCAGAGTCAGAGATGTTGACGTTTATGCATCCTGCACAAATGACAACAGTGTGTATTGTTCATATGATTTGAGCCCAAAGTTTGAGCCTCACCTTCCTAGCAGAATGCTACAAGAAGCACGTGAACAACTACTAAATCCAGAGACAGAAATGACGCATAGTCAATTACATGTCACCATGAATGTTTTGACTGATCCCCATGACACATAGGTCAAAGAATTTGCCAAAATGTCTCCTGTTGTAGTGGGATTGCTTCACATGTACACTGACCGAAGGTCATTTGCTGCTGTGACTGTACTCCTCCCTGTGGATCGAGCATCCAGCTACAAGTTATCAGCTACCCCTCATATCTCTCTGTTCAAGCCTGAGAACATAACTTGGACAGATGCTGGCCTGAGAACAAAAATGGCAACAGTTGCAAATGATTATGAGAGCAGTGACGAAAACTGGAGTTACAGTCCCAGCTGTGACATGTGGAGACAACCTTTCGGTGGTGCAGCAACGTGCGAAGCACAAGTGCAACACCTCCCATGACAAACTGACGTTTTTCTAACTGCCAAAGAAGAAGCTGAATTGGCAGAGATCCCAGAAAAACTGTGGTCAAAGGGTCCTTCTGATGTTGGACTTTTAACATCCATACCTCCAGTACAAATTAAACCTCGATCAGACTGGAGGCCCAGAGTAAAACAATACCCTCTGAAACATGAGGCAGTGAAGGGCATCTCACCAGCGGTAACAGACCTTAACAAAGGGCAAATAATCAGACCATGCCCAGATTCCCCATGTAATACACCAATCTTTCCAGTGCAAGAAGCAAATGGTAAAGACTGGCGTGTGATTCAAGATCTACGTGCTGTAAATGAAGCAGTTGAAACAAGAGCTCCAAATGTACCTGATCCACACACATTGTTGAACTCTCTAAAGCCTGATAAAAAGTTCTTTACTGTAGTTGACCTCAGTAACGCCTTTTTCTCAGTCCCAATTCACCCAGACTCTCAGTTCTGGTTTGCATTCACATATGAGGGTCAAGGATACACCTACACCAGATTGCCACAAGGGTTTGCTGACAGCCCCACCATCTTTACCCAAGCAATAATGGCCTGTTTGGCAGATTTTCACATGCCCGAGCGAAGCCAGTTGCTTGTGTATGTGGATGACATTTTGGTGGCATCAGAAACAGAGGAAGCATGCAGAGAAGACTCTCTTGCTCTGTTGCAGCACCTCTGCAAAACTGGAAACAAAGTATCAAAAGATAAGCTCCAGTGGATGAGAAAAGAGGTGAACTATTTGGGCCACACACTGTCAGCCGCAGGCAGGCAGGCAGGCAGATACAAACAGCTAGAAAACAACCTATAGCTGATGTGCCTAAACCAGAGACAAAGAAACAAATGATGTCCTTCCTAGGACTTTGCAACTACTGGAGAGCGTGGATTCCACATTATGCAGAAAAAACTCACACTTTGCAGAATCTCATTTACGGTGTCCCCATGACAATGTCTGATAAAATCAAGTGGACCCCTGAAACTGAGACAGCATTTGTAGTTTTAAAACAAGCCTTGATGGAAACCACAACTCTCGTGTTACCAGACTACAGTAAAACGCAATGCAGTTACCAAGACCAGACCTCAGTGATACACCTCTCACTGTAGGAGAAAAATGGTTTGTTGATGGGTCATGTTCCAAAGACCCACAAGGTAACAATCGAAGTGGCTATGCAATAGTCCAACTGCCCTCCAGAGTGGTAGAGGCAGTCAAACTCCCTAGCCAAATGTCAGCACAAGCTGCTGAGCTTATTACACTGACTAGAGCATGCAAATTAGCAGAAGGACATGAGGTAACAATCTACACTACAGCCAATATGCTTTCTCAACCTTGTTTTATTTTGCAAAACAATGGGAACGCAGAGGCATGACAACATCCACAGGTAAACCTGTAACACATGCCTCCCTTCTGACTGATCTCCTTCAAGCTATACAGTTGCCAGCCAAATTAGCAGTGTGCAAGTGTGCTGCACACACTACAAGCAAAGATGAAGTCTCCAATGGCAACAGATTTGCAGACCAAGTAGCAAAAGAAGCAGCTACAGGAAAACATGGACATGGACAAATTTTTATCACACACCGATGATAAACAACTTATTGACCAAACTGTACTAACAGATATGCAACAGAATGCATCAGTACAAGAAAAACAGATGTGGGCCACAAAAGGTGCCACACAAAACTCTGATGGGATTTTTCAAGTGAATGAAAAACCAGTTCTGCCTAAATCCCTTTTCAAAGCAGCAGCAATTGTGACACATGGGCCTTGCCATGTGTCAACAGGAGGGATGAGTGCTATCATACAACAACACTTTACAACGTACGGATTAAATTCCTACTTAAAACATTTTTGTAAAGCATGTCTTGTGTGTGTGAGGCATAACCCCCAAGGAAACATGAGACCAAAACGAGGCTCTTTTCCAAAACCCTCTTACCCGTTTCAAACAATGCACATGGACTTCATTGAACTTACACAAAGTGGACCTCACAAGTACTGTTTAGTGATGGTCGATGCTTTTTCCAAATGGGTTGAGATAGTTCCATCAAAGCTAGCTGATGCACTAGCAGTAGCTAAGGCTATTTGCAAAACTATCATCCCAGCCAACGGCATCCCACAAACCATTTACAGTGACAATGGACCACACTTTGTGAATAAAGTAGTTCAGAAAATGGCAGAGCATTTGGGAATGGATTTGAAAAATCACTGTGCCTACTACCCTCAAAGTGCAGGCCTTGTGGAAAGAACAAACGGCACTATCAAAAGCAGATTGTAAAAGTGCATGGAAACTACTGGCCGTCCATGGCCAGAATGCTTGGACCTGGTGAACCTCTATATGAGAATCACTCCCACATCAGAAGGATTAACTCCGTTTGAGATAGTCCATGGGAGACCATATAGGTTACCAGTGTTTTCATCAGACTTACAGAAAGCAGATGAAGAACAGACTCTGGCAGATTATATGATCAGGACACTAAACCAGAAAGATGTGTCCAATGCAAATTTACTGCCTTCTGATTCCTCTCTTCCACAGGTTGACAGTCCCATCAAAGCAGGTGACTGGGTGTACATCAAAGTCATCAAAAGGAAGAACTGGGCCAGCCCACAGTGGGAAGGACCATACCAAGTGCTCCTGACCACACCTACTGCAGTGAAGATTGCTGAAAGGCCCAGCTGGATCCACCTCAGCCACTGTAAGTTACAGAGAGTGTTGGACCCCTAATTTCAGAGTGGTGGGGAAGCCTGACTACAAAGGGATCTCATTGTTTAGAGTGAGGTGTCTCAACGTCAGTGAAGAAACCAACTGATCCTCACTCTGATAGGCCGAGGGTGCACCTGCATCTCTGATAACTGAGCAGCAATGGGGACACAAAAGGTGTTTCTCAGCTGCGCTGCGGCTGTAGCGTGTGTATTGTCTGTGTTCATCCTAGGTGTCCAAAGTGATCCCAAACCAAACCGGGAAAAGAGATGGACCCATGATGTGGACTACAAGGACTGGACATGGGCCCCAAAACACCCATTCGACACAAGGTATGTGAAATCCACAGTGGGACAACCTGACGGAGCTGAGGGATGTTATGTGTGTTCCAAGCTTCCCCCTTCCTCTATGCAGACCCATCTTGCAGCCAAGTGGATGAATGAAACTGAAGCGAAATATATGGCCTCAATGGCAGGTATTGGGTTTCAACATGGCAATATTGTGATCAGTGACTCTGATTCCCATTGGGGAGTAGAAAACAGGACATGCAGTACATTGTTCTGGGCTAACATGAACATCACAATCAAAGGAAATCCACACCACAAGTAGCATATCTCCACATTCCCAAAGGGCAGAACTTCACTTGCTTCACTCAAGGAAATTAGACGCATCTGTGTAAAAGCAAGGGCTGCCCACAGGGAGGAGCCTGGATGGGAGCTCTAAACATCACTTCTGAGTGCCAAGACGGGATTGCCACAGCAACTGGAGAAGGCTCCCCAACCAACATGTCCGCACCATCGAACGGAACGTACCTCATCCAGAATGGGTGGTGGTTATGCGGACATAATGTATATCCGATGTTGCCCATCAACTGGACGGGAGTCTGTGCACCGGTGAGGGTCACCGACCATACCTATAAGATCTACTGTGGCCAACTACCCTCCCTTCATCAGCGACAACAGAGAAGTGTCGCAATCTTCAAACCACACAATCCTATCTGGAGCTCAGATGTCCCATTTGAACATAAGGTTTGGAGCACAGGCTCAAAAGTTATACATTCCCTTTTCCCTTAGGATGGTATTGGAAAACATGCACTGTATATTGAGACTCTGAATTACCGCTTCCAGTCTTTTGTCAACTTTTCTTTGCAGGTGAAAAATGGCCAGAATCGTGAGCTCCAAGCCACACGGCTGATGGTTCTCCAGAACAGATTGGCTCTGGACTTGCTCACCGCAGCACAAGGTGGTGTGTGTCACATTATAGGTACTTCTTGTTGTACCTATATCCCTGGAGAAAATGACACCCACATAAACGAAGCAATGGCCTCCCTGCTCAACCTGCAACAAACCATGTCACAAGAGAAAGCGCAACAACAATGGAACTTTCTCGTATTGGCTGATGACCGGCACCTGGTGGCAACCAATATTAAAGATCGTGACCCCCCTCTTTGGTGTATTGATCTTATTCTGTGTGTTTACGACTTGTGTGATTCCCTGTTTCAAGTCTGTGATCACTAAGACGGCTACTTCCACCATGGTGAACCTTCAACTGCTCCGCCAACCCACAGAAGATGATGATGATGATGATTTTAGTGATGACTATGATAACTGTTCTTAAACTGTGTAAAGCATAAAGAAACTAAGAATGACCTCTACATTGAAAATGTCCAAAACAAGTGATATAGAATGATGTACTGTTTCTGCCTACCACAGTGAACCAAAAGAAACTTTGCTTGCTTTGCATGAAATGATTGCATATGTTTTTGTTTTTTGTATCTCATTCGATAAACAGGAGGGAAATGTTAGGGTTTTTAACATTTATCTCATGATATACCCTGTGTTACAATTACCTTACCGTGCCTTGCTATGCTTTAATTGCATTTCCTACGCTTTACCATATATATCTTATATGACATATACTGCATTAGTTCCAGTCATGTGGCGAGGAAATGAGGGTGCTTGTGAACAAAGAGAGATGCCTGAGTCTTCCAGAGGTCAACCGAGTTCACCCGAGTTTACACTACAAACCAACAATGGCTGATTCACACTAGTTTATTGATGTATCTCTTTGTATGATTGTCGTCAAGGTCTCACACTCTAATTGGCAGATGTGCCTCCATACGTAAATGCACACGTAAACGACCGACGTTCTGAATTTTCTATGAAACCCTTTGTTTTTGTAAAGCTCTTCCCCCTTTCTTATCTCTGAATAAAACCAGGCTGCTGCAATGAGGTAGTCGGAGATTGTTGTTGGTTGCTTAGACACATACACCTGTGGCTGAAGCAGCGACGGCTCTGCCCTTTTGCAAAAGCTGAACTTTATATTGATCTCTTGTGTGGTTCTTTCTGTTTAAGGTGGGACTTCGTAAGTAAGAACGAAAAACCCCATCAGTCGCAAATCCAGTTGTGGCATACTGGCCTCTATTTTGCAGAGGTCGGTCGGTTTGAACTTTTTTGCCAATATGCGACGCAATTCAACCCCGGTCGGGCAGAATTGTTGATGGAAAAGATGATGGAATTTCTTCCCGAGGGAGGATGGAAGAAGTCCCTTCTTCCCGAGAGCCAGAGGCTTGTGGCAGGGCTGGCTGTTGTTGTTACAGGCGTCATGGAGGGCAGGAGTCCAGGTCTGGATCCGGCACAGCGAGAGCGCTCAGAGGTGCAGAAGGAGAAGAAGTGTTATCAGTGGAATATGGGGGTGTTTTAAAAGAAGATTCAGTCTTAATCAGAGCTGAATTATCTTTTCGTCCACATATTAAATTATCATCATCATTCCGTCATGGCATTTGTTTAGCATTTTTCTTTCTTTCTCTTAATACACTTTCTTTTTTCCAACATTCTATACCTTTCTTACTTATTATTTAAACTTCATTTTCTTTTTTTTTTTGCTTCATCCCTTTCTCATATTTGTAAAACTTCTTATTTCTAACATACTAAAAGAACCTTCAGGTGGAAAACCCCAATTTTCTATCCAATATCTTGTCCATTTTATACTCTCTGGACCATATTTCTTTTTCATTTCATCATGCTTAGGTCCCCCGGTAGGGTCAAAAGTCTGAGACCTACTGTTTCTCATTCTCGGACTTGGAATGGGGAAATATATTCCTTCACTCAAAGGATGTCTCCAATGAGGACCTCAATCTGTACTCACACTTCTTCGGAGTACTTCACACTTCTTCGGACTGCTTCAAAAGTTTCACTTACCCGTGAAATCTCTGTCTCACTAATGACACAACCGGGAAACCCTCTTTTATTCAAATAAAAACTAAAAAGCAGTCCTATCGTCTCAGACTATCATATTTCAAAAATGATCCCAGCGCTGGTATTCAGGAAAAGGACCTGCCAGTCCTCTCTCTCAGAAAAGGCCTTGGAGGTATGAGGCTGGAACAGCTACTTCAGTCCAGGCTGGCCATGCACTGCGGTCCGGTCCAGAGACACCAGTCGAGGGATCCTGTTCTTGACGCCAAAATTGTGGTAGAAATTTAGTAACGCACAGAGTCAGTTATTTTCTTCTGAGGAGATATGAGGCTTTAATAATAATATCTTGCAAGAGAGAACAACACAGTACAGAATACAGAGTTGCTCTGACCACTGAAGCAAAAACACACAGTTATATTGCCCGCTCATCACGTCATCCGTTTTTGGGTATAGTTGATTGTTCTTCTAACTTTCCTCCCCAACCATCAGTTTAGGTTACCCAAAAGGAGTGTATTGCTCCATAACAAGTATGCTTCTTTCTCATACAGGGTAATATGAAGAATTGTATGCCTGAAACCTATTTAGACATGCATAAATATGAAGGACAAAGCAGTTTTAACTTGGTTTGAGTGAAGGAATTAATTTTATATCAAAATCCGAAATTGTGTAGAACTCGTGAAAAGAAGCTTATTCTCGGATTCCTGAAAAGGTTTAGTGTTGTTCTTTTTTTATTGTGGTGGATATTTAGTAACGCACAGAGTCAGTTATTTTCTTTTAGTTTTTAGTTTTTAGTTTTTTTCCCCTTGTCCTGTTCAGCATTATGGCAGCAGAATTGTAGTCTGAATACCTTTTATGCCAAACAGATTTGCTTTGCCAAGGGAAGTTTTATAAATGTTTATTGTTTATGTTTACAATATATAAACTAGCAGAATAATTAATTAATCCTCCTGGCCCCTCCCACCTCGGAGAGGGCAGCCAGAGACTGGCTGCAATAGGCATCCCCGCTACCTGGGACCCAACACAGGGCAGGAGGGCCTGATGTCCACCAGGCTCGGGGCCTGCAGTCACCATATTCCGGGAGCTACTGTACACCCAGAAGGAACCCATCCCCCCCCCCCACCCACCGGCCCAGAGCGACGGGACAGCAACCCACCACCACCACTATGTGATAAAGCTAATCAGAGGGGACCAGAGAGAATTAAATTCAGCCAATTGATGTTTTGAAGAGGCAGACATTGATTCCATGCTAAATTTCTAAACTGGTTAATACACAGATTGTTCTTCGCTTTCCAGTTCATGAGAATACCTTCGTCGAGAGATGTGCTACACTTAATCCATCCACACTGCTACTTACCCCACGGATGGAAAGCCTCATGATTGCATGTCAGAAATAACCATCAGTGTTTTACCCAGGCCAGACTTAACTGATATACGTTATGAAAATGCAGAAATAACTATATTTATTCGACAGGTCAAGCAAAAAACCCTGATGGCACAAATGCTACAGGATTTGCAATAGTAACAGAAACTGAAGTTTTCTTAAAACAACCACTACCAAAAAATTACTCTGTTCAAGCAGTCAAATTGGTAGCTTTAACTGAAGCTTGTAAATTAAATAACAAAAAGGTTGTTAACGTTTACACTGACAGTCAGTATGCCTTCTCAACTGTACATGTGTTAACACAGCATTGGAAAAACAGGTATGTAGACATCCACAGCTAAATGTATAAACTACAAATATTTTAGCATTATTAGATGTTATTCAATTGCCATCTACAATAGACTCGTATGAATGACCGGAAGGAAAATCATACTGCCAAAGAATTTGTTTAAATATGCTGCAGTATTGAGCCACGGACCATGTCATGTCTCAACAGGAGGGATGGAAGCAATAATGAACAAGGTTTTACAGCATATGGTTTTACAAATTATTGAAATTTTTTTTTTAGAATAAATAAATGAATAAAGTTTTGTCTAGCAGGTCAAATATGTGCAAAATACAATCCACAGGGCAATCTAAGACCAAAACGAAGATAATTCCCTAAGCCAGTGTATCTTTTTCAACATATTTGTTTGGATTTCATTATTTCATTATTGTGTAGATTTCATTGAACTAAATTAATGTTAAGGGAAACGATTCTGCTCAGTGACAACAGAGGTTTTTACCAAATGGACTGAAATATTTCCATGTGCACAAGCAGATGCACTCTCAGTAGCAAAAGCACGGGTAAAATAAATCATTTCTAGATTTGAAATTCCTGAAAAGATCTTCAGTGATAATTTGACACACTTTGTAAACAATGTCATCTCACTGATGGCAAAGAACTTAAAATAGACCTTAGAAACCACTGTGCATATCATCCACAATCAGCAGGTTTCGTGGAGAGACACAATGGAATAATTAAGTCAAGACTGAAAAAAATCATGGAAGAAATGGGAAATATTGGGTTTACTGTTTACCATCCTAAAAATGCATCCTCCAACTAGCACAAGATGAACTCCATTTGAGAAAAGGTATGGAAGACCATTTGTACTCCCACAGTCAAAACACAGTCATCAACTGACATGATGAAGAAAAAAAGAAAAAGAGAAGAAACCTTAGCAGAATACAAATATTAACAAGTAGAGAGATCTCTTCTGTTTAGTCTGTTCCAGGTGAACCGGTGAAGGAATCTCTGAAGACAGTAAAACCCGGGGACTGGATCATCATCAAAGTGATAAAGAAAAAGAACTGGTCCAGCCCAATGGGGGGAAGGTCCATTTCAGGTACTACTTACATCACCCACAGCAGCTGAAGGACTTCTTGGATTCACTTATCACATTGTATCACTACCTTCAGAAGTAGGGAAAGATTAGTTACCCACCACTGTTTTCTGAGGCAAAAGTCTGACTACAAAGGGGAATTCTCTCAACAGGAGGGGGTTCATCTCAACCTCAGTGAAGAAAACAACGGCTAACATGAGAACATAGGGTGTGACTAAAATAAGACAGGGAAAATGGATGGACAAAGGCCGTGGCATCCATTCAGATTACCAGGATTTTGTGGGTTAAGAGGAACCAGCTGTGTATTATTAATCATTACTCTTATTATAGTATTCCCAATTTTATGGTATGAAGCATGGATTAGCAGAAATAAAGATGATGCAGGACAGAGTACCACCACTGTCCCCTTGACATAGAAAGTGCCACACTAGTAATAACATTTATTTAAACTTGGAGATAAATGGAGAAAATAATC
This sequence comes from Leuresthes tenuis, assembly GCF_036924035.1. NCBI lineage: Eukaryota > Metazoa > Chordata > Actinopteri > Atheriniformes > Atherinopsidae > Leuresthes > Leuresthes tenuis. The sequence goes on from NW_027325364.1 coordinate 30,256,360, forward strand.
TCATATACAATAGCTGAGACAGAAAAAACAAAAAACTTTTGAAGACACGATTAAAACAACATTTAGAACATACAATAAGCTTAAAAGGAGTGACAAAGCTGCGACTGCGAAGGCATAGAAGTCTAATTAAAAACAGGAGCAGTAGGACAGACTTTTGTGAAATCTGAGTAAGCTCTGGGAATCAAATTTAGATAATGATCAGACTTGGCCTTTCTTATTTCTGCTGTACATTTATTTCTAAGCTTCCTAAAAGCAAGGCAATGACCCGGGTCCTGGTCATTGCCTAGCTGGGCTATAATATGCCCATTTTAACAGTGTCATGAGTATAACTATTCAACAGATCAGTTAAAAAAAAGCCTGCTCATGGAGATGTTTCAGGATCTGGATACCAAGCGTTGACCTAATGTTTTCATTTTTGCAATTCTGATACAGGCTATCGAGCAGTGATAACTAACACCAAGTTCAGATACTGCGGATTTTCTACCTTTGATTTGTTAAGATTGAGCCAATCAGGGACAACCTTGAAGGATCTCTTAAGTTTGGTTTTGTAGGATCAGTAATTACCTGAGAAAGGTTGATATTGGTACACACCTTTTTTAAATGATCAGAGCCAGTGTTCAACTTGTTTAAATTAAAATTGTCACACAGAGATTGGGTTTAGGCCACATGCACACAGAATGACATCAACAAATATAAGAAATATTAAACATTTACACATAGATTTTTGAATACATGTAGAGGAATGATACTTTGAAATGTGCTCATTGCGGAGTTATGATCAGTTGAGTAATGAAGGTTGAACTATTCTGGGAAAGAGGTTCTATTCCCAGCATCATGATGGACACTCCTGATATAGAACGTTTCGCTAACGCATTGGAATTGTTTTACTATTTTCATATGCATGTGCAATGAAGAATTGCTTGCTGCTGATAAATGCAAAGAAGAACAGCTTACACATAGATGCTAATATATAGGCTGCTGAATGCAATGAAGACCTGCTTATCCAGTAAAGTTCAATGTCAATGTGTAATATTCAATTAGGATTTGCAAAACAGTGAAGTTAAACAATGAATGGGTCCATAGTCGGTATGAGAAGACTACAGGAATATTTACCTGGGTGTACGTTCAAACAGAGATGACAAAATTGCGATAAATAATTGTTTGTTTGTTTGTTAGTATGTATATGAATGTTATGTGTATAAACTGTGTTGAGTTGTAGTTACTCAGTAGTGTCTCAGTGAAACAACCGACGGGGTGACAACAAAAGCAGTGTTTTACTGATCAGTCAAGTTGCTCCAGTGTACTCCATACAAACTGGTTGGCTACTGAAGGGATAGAAAATGGGGAATACTTGTTTTAAAGCAAACAAGAAATTAGATGGGAACAATTCATGTTTTAACGGGACCCAGACAATATTAAATACTCAGACAGATGGGAGAAGAAGTGTAGTTTTGTAGGAAATCACAAAATTATTACATAAAATTAGTGAAATCAATTGAAGAATGCATTTCTGAAGAGCTGTTTACCACAGATGAGCAGCTTTGTGACCAAGCACATTGTAGATCGCTTTACTGCCAAAATGATCTAATCCATTAAGATTGGTTTAGACATGCATAACAGCATTTTAAGAACAAAGGGAGAAACAAAAAGGGACAACGCTTCATGGTGGAAGGTGATGTATAAATAACTGTGTATATGATGAAGGAGAGACCATTTGAGCAGCACAGCCATTTCGCAGCACAGGTACAGCAGTCCAAGTTAAAGGATCTCCCACGTGGTATCACCTGTCACACTGTGTCAAGGCATCAAAAGAAGAAAAAATCACCAAACTCAAGGACAAAGAGACGAAGACTCTGGTGAACGAAGAGAGAGGACTGACAAACCAGAAATACAAAAGGATGCTCGATATCAAGATCCAGAAGAAGAGGCTAACAATGCCACGAACACTTACGATGCTGGGAATGATGCCAGCAATGAACAGAGAAGAAGATTCAGTGTCATCAATCTGCAACACGTGCCTCTAATGAGGGGGTGAATATAGAATCCTCAACGATTACGTCTCTGGGAACTGTGACAACAACAAGGTTTAAACCATTTTGATATATATTGTAACCTATTGGCTAAGGAATAGTGCTGAAAATGAGGTAAATCTAATCCACCACTGTCCTTGGTCTTCTGTAGGGTTTTTAAACTAATACGTGGTGGTTTGTTTTTCCACAGAAATTTGGAGATGCATGAATCTAGTGACTGTTGAGGTCAACCTGTACCTCTTTCCGAGTCCGTTGATGCAGTGAAGGAGGAAGACAGAGGAGACGATATAAGAATCATCACAGTTTTATTTACGCAGTTTGCAAAGTGCGGAGAGCAGTTCAGTACAATGCATGCGAACAGCACAAAGTACGGAAAAGCTCTGTCTTTGTCTAGGGGTGTGATGTTATATAGACTTGAGTTCAGTCTCCGCCTTATGAGATGTGTGTGCGTCTATATCTTATCTCTTCTTCTATGTGTGTGCGTGTGTGTACTGGTATAAGGCGTTACTTTCAGAAGACCGTTGTGGGTGCGGTCCTAGTTTTACAACATGTTGTTCTCAGAGATATCTCCTTATCAGGCTGCTGTGCAAGCACAGAAATGAGCAAGCCAGTTATACAGGATATCACCTTATACAGCTATCCTCACTCACAATACCCCCTTTTGATCTCTATTAAGAGATCACACAAATGGCTGAGTAACAATACATGACTAAAAATAAATTGAAAAACCCCACGCCCCCTTTTGATCACTACAAGGTGATCACACAATCTCTGACATTCTGATGATATCATCTTCATCTGTATCAGGATCGGGAGGGTTCAGCAGTGGCATTACCAAAGGGGAGGGAGCCTTCCCCTCTATAGTGGTAGTTATAAGTCTAATGGCAAGTGAACGAATACATGGGATACAGCAGCAACCACAAGTCACCAAAATAGCGACGAATATAGCAAGAGATACAAAAAGTGACATTATCAGAGTCTTCCATTTCCCAAACACCTTGGTCAGCCATTCATCCAGCGGATTGTCAATCCCAGAGTGTTCATGCATTGTTTTAGAGACTGGGTTCACATAACCAGAAGATCAGGGGTACAATCACGCACGTGATGGCTGCACAACATGTGAGAATTTTCCAACTCCCAAACAATAACATTCTAATATGTTTCACTGTGTCTCAAGTATGATAAAAATAGCAAGCAAAACTTTCTTGGTAAGTCAGACCTTATCCATCAGGGTGCTCTAGGCGGGGTTACCCCTAGAGGAGCTTAAAACCTTATAGTTTGTCAACATTACCCAACTCCTTAGCAAATAGCACACATTATTAAAAGATAACATAAGGGTGATACTGCAATGATTATAATTTGGTATGACCTGTAAGAGCAAGTTTAAGCAAAGCCCCAGCAAACACGATTATGAGTATAACAAATCCAAAAATAAACAAATTCAACTGCGATGACGTCATCTGGTCCCGTTCTTCTGAGAAGCACAACTCCGGGTGCTCTTTAAGGAAAGTCAGTCGCTGGTAATATGAAGAAGGTGAGGGCTGACGTTTCCAGATGAGGGTTGAGTTGGAGCCCGGGTCTAACACCCTTCCTGCTCGTAAATGATGTCGTTGCAAGGAGGCAGAAGTGTACTACTTCTGCCTGCAAAATGCCACCAGGGGATTATTCTGCCCCTTGTTGGTTGGTGGTCTTTTCCTCTGTACCAGCCGGTACAGTGTGCAAATCTTTCAGCGCCTGGTGAGTCGCTGCTAGGGAGCGTTGAGGTTCCTCGGCTGTCGCACACTGGCTCCAATGGAACCACGTATCACCTTTCCCTTTGACTCGGACTGCGTGGGAGGTCCTCTCGGTCACCTGATAGGGCCCCGTCCACCTTGGCTCCGACCACTTTCGTTTGATGACCCTCAGCAATACCCACTCAGCCTCTGGAGCCGGCGCTGGTTGGCCCTCTCCTCTGCTACTCGCCACCTGCTTTGAAAATTCTGCAACGAGACTTTGGAGTTCATGGAAATACATTTTGTGGGTTAGGTGTTGTTCAATATGTCCTGTTCCTGGCAACTTAGATTGAGGTCCAGGAAAAGCTCTCCCTGTCTGGAGCTCATGTGGTGTACACCTTGTGGACTGATTAACAGAGCTCCTGATGGACATTAAGGCTAAGGGCAACGCATCTAGCCAATTCATTTTGGTCTGTGCACAGATTTTAGCTTTACTTCCTGCCCTTCCCCTAGCCTCAGTGCTGCTATTACTGCCAATACTTCTGCTCTTTGTGCTGACTGCTGTCCTTCCAGTCTCTCTGCTTGTCGTGTGATCAGTTCCCCTTGCACGTCTTCTACAACTGCATATGCTGCTTTCAGTCCTTCTCGTTCATCCCTGAAGCAACAGCCGTCTGTGTACAGTTCTCTGGCCCCTGGTATCGGTTCTGTTTGTAGGTCCAGTCGTACTTTCTCCTCTTTCTGCACTCTGTCCGTACACTCATGTGGCTCACCTGTTCCTAGCTGATCTGCCATGTTTATGCCTTCATGAGTGAAAGTCAGGTTTGGTGCCTCGAGAATTTTGCTCAGTCGTCTTTGTCTCAGAGCAGTCAGCGTAAAAGTCTGTGAGTTCACATAGGCCACAACGCTATGTGTGGTCAGAATGTGCAGTTGATGTCCCATGACAATGTGTGCAGTTTTTTGAATGAGCTTTGCTATCCCTGCTGCCTGTTGTGTACACATAGGAAGGCGCTTTTCCATATTGTCTAGCATCACACTGATATACATTAGTACTACTCTCTCACCCCCTTTTCTCTGGAACAGGACGCCATTAGTGCAAAGTTCTGTTCCAGAGACATCCAAGTAGAATGGTAAGCTATAATCGGGTATAGCTAGGTCTGCTGCTGTGGAGAGGGCCTGTTTTAGTGCAATAAAGGCTTCCTCCGCCTCCTGAGTCCAATTCAGGGTCGCTGACAGGTTGCGCATGCCTTGTTCTTTCACTAGGGCCCGCAGAGGTCTAGTTAAGCCGGTGTAATTGGCTATGTAAGTCCTACTATAGCCCGTCAACCCTAAGAAAGACAACATGTCCTTTACCTTCACTGGCTTAGTGTGATGGAGAATAGTAGACCTGTGCTGAGGGGAGAGCCCTGCTCCTTTTTGGGAAATTTGCCTGCCCAAAAACGCTACCTGCCGCCGTGCAACCTGAAGTTTGGCTTTGCTGACCTTGAACCCTGTTCTTGCAAGATGTAAAAGGACATTTTTAGTTGCTTCCAAACACAGAGCCGCAGTGGGCGCTGCCAACAACAAATCATCTACATACTGAACGAGAGTCACCTGCTCTGGTAGTGGGCAATCACTCAGGATATCTTTTAGAACCTGGTTAAAAATCCCTGGGGACAAAGCGAACCCTTGTGGCAGCCTGGTGTACTGTAGCTGCTTGTGCTGATACGAAAACGAGAAAATGTGCCTGCAGTCTTCCGCCAAGGGAAGACAAAAGAATGCATTAGCCAAGTCAATGCAGGTAAACCACTCATGTTTAGGATCCAAATTGGTTAGAGCCACATATGGATTCGGAACAGGAACTGTAGGAGTGAGGAGAATATCGTTGATTGCCCGTAGGTCATGTGCCATGCGATATTTACCTGTCCCTTTCTTTTCAATAGGTAAAATGGGTGTGTTCCACTCTGAGGACGAGGGTTCTAACACCCCCTTTTGTAACAGGCCATCAATAGTGTCCCTAAGTCCTTCTTCCGCCTGAGGTTTATGAGGATACTGCCTTATCCAAATAGGGGGACCCTCACGCACCTGGAATGTAATGGGCTTGTACTTAACTTGTCCAACATCTGTCGGACCCTGTGCCCATAGGTGTTCAGGGAGGCTGGCGAGTAGAGCTGCCGCCTCCACGTGATCTGTACGTTCACGGCCATGATGTCTAGAGATCTGTGCATGCTCTAATGTGACTGTATCTTCCCCTGAAACCTGAATGCGATATGTGCGAGCTTGCGCAGAATACTGAACTTGTGGAAGTTGTGTATTTACCCAATCGGATTGTAGGAGTGCCCGTTTAACAATACTCCCTAGCTCTTTTGCCTGATGCTGTGGGTGTAATGCCAATGATACATGTGGGGCCGCTTCTTCTGCCATCATATACCAGGGAAGTTGTGCAGAGGTCAGGGCAACACCTGCCGCCACGCCTTCAGGCGCCACATAAATATTATGTGTCTTAATTTGCCAATCTCGACCTTCAAGTTGGTCCTGAAAATTTTCCTGATACCAATCTGTCTGTAACCCATCATAGAATAGAGTAACATGGGGGGAATCTGGAGGTGAGACATAGGGTTCGAGTTGGGAAATCCAGGGTTTCCACTGGAGGTAAGCCGAGAGGATACCACGCCGCTCAGATGTTTCCGGCTGTAATAGACCCCAGTATATGTCCACGTATTGTTCATTCACTGGCTGCACAAGATATTGACCAGTGATGTTCTCCATCGGTCCAGAGCACGGCAAATGAGATCCATCAGGCATGACAACAACCAGGCCATCGGCGCTGCAGAGTATCGTGGCCCCCAGTTTTATCAGGAGATCTCTTCCCAGCAAGTTCATCGGTACAGAAGGTGAATGTACAAATGGATGTGTCACAGTCTGTTTTCCCACCTGGGTGAGTAGCGGCTTAGTGAACGGCAGTGTCTTTTTCTCCCCAGAGAAGCCCATAAGCGTGATGGTATGCGATGACAGGGAACCAGATGGTACAACTTTCAATGTGGAACATGTGGCTCCAGTGTCAACCAAGAAAGGCAGATCTTTTTTCTCAATCTGAACTGACAGCATCGGTTCTGCCGTAGTGATGCCGTCTGAGAGTCTCTGTGGGGTGTGTCAATACTGACCGGACTGGTCAGGGTTCTCCCCATTGTCCCACAATGGGAACTGACCAGCAGCAGCTGCTCCCCAAGGCTGCTGAGGATACATAGGTGCAGTAACAGGAGGTCCGGAGCCGCGACCCCTGCCTCTCCCAGGAGGACCACTATCCACACCTTTCTGTGCTCTTGGATTATGTGGGCAGCTTCTTATCCAATGATTAGGGTCTCCACAGAGATAACAACAACGAGTCTCCCCTGACTGTCCTCTTCCTGTACCGCCCCTTAGTCCCCGACCTCTCCCCCAAAGCCTCCACCCCACATTGGTCCTCCCCCATGTCTTCTCCCGCCTGATGGGGGCTGCGGTACCCATGGTGGGACCGGAAATAAATCAGGAACCTGTGGTGGCTCGGCAGCTAACATGACCTTCGCAGCTTCCCCTTTTTGTTTTTTATTTTTATCATTACATTTCTGTCTAGCTTCCGTTAACTGTAATTTTAACAGCTGAACCTGCAATTCTTTTAAGTCATCCTGTTCCTTCTGCGTATTATCTTGAGCACGGGTGAGGTGGTGTATTAAGTGTTTCTCCCAGACATGGGATTCACTACCGAGCATGTCCGGGTTATTTACCATGGCTGTTTTGACATTCTCCGGCACTCCTTCCAGTATAGCCTGTCTAAACCACTCTCTCTGAGCTCCAGCTCTCCCTGGGTGGCATCCTGTGTGTTTCAACCATAAATCCTTGCTCTGATCCACATATTCCCTGGGATTTTGTTTGGGGTCCCATCTCATCTTTGGCATTACGGTGGCGTTAGGTAGTGGATATTTTTCTCTCATAGCTTTCCCTATTTCAGTGCTATGATGCGTGAAAGGGGTGTCATCTGTCACCCTGTCTGTATGAGCGATAGTCTCAATTTCTCTCATGTCCCCACCCGTCATGCATCGTCCTGCAATAGCTCTAAAGTCCCCCAATGCCAATTTCTGTCCTGCCGTCAGAGAATCCAATTTGCTGAGCCACAAATTTCCACCCTCGGCTACAGGTGGTAATTTCTCCACTATGGCCTGTATGTCCCCTATAGTAAATGGTCGGTACCGGTCACCTTGTCCTGGTACTGCTGTTAGTGGGTACATTGTGACCGGAAGGATTGTCCCACCACGTCGGTGCTGGCTAACTCTTCTGCCTATCGTATCTGTCAGTTCCTCTGCCACCTTCATTTCTTTCTCTACACTTCTCATCAGTCCGTCCCTTTTTTGACAGAGCTCTTCTATCTCTCTCCGACATAACTCATCTAGCTCTCTCTCTTTCCTGACGGCTGAATCTTCCTCCTCTTCCCTCCATGATCCTGCCAAGCTAAAACTTACTGGTACTTCTTGTCTTTCACCTTCCCACTGTCCCTTTCCTTGAAAAGAAGCTGTCCCTGCTGCTTCTGCTTCCTCCTCACAATCTGAAATCTCACTTCCCCTCATGACCTGCCTCCGTGGCTGTGGTGTGACTTTTCGTTTTACCGTGTGCTGTGGAGCCTGTTCTCTTGCCTGTCTCTGCGAGAATGGGTCTGGGGGCGCCGAAAGGTTATCACCTGTGAAGGGGTTATAAGAGGATTTGGACGTCGTCCCTGTCCTTACGGACGTCTCAGAGATTGATGCTGTAGGAGTGGCTGCACTTGCGTCAGTCACACTGTCACTTACAAGTGTCTCTTCTGAGGATCCAACCTGAAGTGTACCACTAGTCACATATAGTGTGGGATATAACCCTGGTGTCGGTGCAGCAGGCGGTGCATATGGAGGTGGGCATGTAGGAGTGTCAGGTGCAGTTACCATTTGTTTGCCTCCTGGTTTTCCTGCGTTCTCATGGAGATGTCTCACACTTTGCCAGAAGACCGCCAGCTCAGACCAGCCCCGTCGTCGCTCCTCCTGCTCTTTCGCCTCCTTTTTTAATTTTGAACGTTGCAGCACACCTGCCTTTTGTCCCTGCTCTGCCAGCTCTTCTTTCCTCACCTTACATTCTTTCTCCTTTTCCCACAACCAGGCCCCTAACGGACCGGGGTCTGACATTTTCTTGCCCTTATATCTCACCAATTGTTCCACTTGTCCCTTCATGTCGGCTAATTTCCTGTCCCTACCCTTTTTAGGTAACACTGCCCCTGCTGCTTTTAACGTATTCTCTAACTGCAGCTCGAGGGGCCTCCAGGCACCCGTACCTGGGCCCCATCCCCCATCATCTATTTCTCTGTCAAACTCTCCCTCCATTTTACTTCTCTTTTTCTAAATTCTGAGGCCAGCCGGTTTGTATGACGTACGTCCGAGCAACAGGCCTTGTAAGGTGATGATTTATTAACGGCCAGTCAGTTTGTATGGCATAACACCCGAGCAACTGACCCTTTTGACAAACCAAGCCACTTATGTTAGCACCGCTAGGTTTCGATGGCTCAGACAGATTACGTTATCACCGTTAGGTTTCCTCTGTCTGATTGTCGAGTTTGTCAAGACACCGTTTTATGTACCCATTCACCTTTAGACACCTCAGAATTTTATTTTTCCCACAGCCCACTTCTCCTTCTCTCTCTCAAACAAATACAAAACACACAAAGCACGTTAAAATCTTCACAAACTTTTTCAAAATGCACTTATAGAAAAATACCTCAGGAACCCTGTTCCTGTACTCTAGTATAGGGGACTCTAGCCCCAAACAGACTTCAAGAATTTATGAGGAGTATAACCTCAAGGGACTCTAACCCAACTCCGTAGAGTATACTACTTTAGGGGACTCTAACCCCAAACAGACTTCAAGAATTTATGAGGAGTATAACCTCAAGGGACTCTAACCCAACTCCGTAGAGTATACTACTTTAGGGGACTCTAACCCCAGGGACTCAAACCCAGTAGAATTCGGGGTGTCTTCACCTCCCCGGGACTCTAACCCAGCAGCCTCTCAGGCTTCCGGTTCCTCGTCAGGCAACCGGTGGGGTCCGCCACGACCAAAGACAGTCTGTTTTATCCTCTTTTATATTCACTTTTCTCTTATAGTTTCACGCAGTTATCGACATAAATTTTTATCGTCTTTTGCTGATTCAACCACCAGTTTCAGGACAGGACACGTTGTTTTAAGATATTCAATGTGCAGAGTTTGATAAAACAGGTTCTGCTTACCTCTGTGTTAACGTGCCGGCTCGTGTCCCGTCTCTGTCACCGTGAAGGAATCTTTTATCCGAATGAACTCCGTCCTCTCCTCACCACATCCCGGACGAGCCCCCAAAATTGTTGAGGTCAACCTGTACCTCTTTCCGAGTCCGTTGATGCAGTGAAGGAGGAAGACAGAGGAGACGATATAAGAATCACAGTTTTATTTACGCAGTTTGCAAAGTGCGGAGAGCAGTTCAGTACAATGCATGCGAACAGCACAAAGTACGGAAAAGCTCTGTCTTTGTCTAGGGGTGTGATGTTATATAGACTTGAGTTCAGTCTCCGCCTTATGAGATGTGTGTGCGTCTATATCTTATCTCTTCTTCTATGTGTGTGCGTGTGTGTACTGGTATAAGGCGTTACTTTCAGAAGACCGTTGTGGGTGCGGTCCTAGTTTTACAACATGTTGTTCTCAGAGATATCTCCTTATCAGGCTGCTGTGCAAGCACAGAAATGAGCAAGCCAGTTATACAGGATATCACCTTATACAGCTATCCTCACTCACATGACTTAAACCAAGTAGCAGGTGGTTTTATGGGGATCATTGAGTACAAATAGTTAACTTTTGGTAGTATCATTATTTTAAAGGTTGTAACTCTCCCCATAAGTGATATAGGTAAGGACTTCCAATGAGAGAGATCGTCCTCTACTCTCTTTAATAATTGCACATAATTTAGCTTTGTTAGCTCTGAGAGCCTGGAGGAAATGTGCCTAAATATCTAATATTTCCTGACTGTAAAGTGATCGCAGGTATATTCTGGACCCTACAGTTAATGGGCAGAGCTGTGGTCTTAGACCAGTTGATAGAGTAGTCAGAAAGTGCTGAGAATTTATTTATGAGTGTGATCGTGTGAGCGAGAGACGTCTGTGAGTTCTGAAGGAAAAGTAATACATCATCAGCATAAAGACTTATTTTATGCTCAATATTTTGGGGTTGGATGCCTTATTTCTATCTTGTCTGATAGCAGCTGCTAAAGGTTTGATGAAAATAGCAAAAAGTGAGGGAGAAAGTGGTGAAACCCTGTCTTGTACCTCTCTGCAGACTGAAGCTTGGAGAAGTTTGATCCTTTGTCCTGACACTTGCATTTGGGGAGCTATATAATATCCTTATCCAGTTGATGAAGTGTGACCCAAACCCGAATTTGTTTAATGCTGCGAATAAAAATTTCCAGTTCACTCCATCAAATGCTTTTTCTGCATCTAGAGAGTCGATTGTGGTTTCCAAGTTGTTGATGGTAGAATAGTCTATGAGATTAATGATCCGGTTTGTGAACGAACTGTTGTGCCTACTGCTCTTCAGCCTGTCAAATGAAACGTAGAATTTGAAACGTGACAAATGAACGAAGACCCAAGGAGTTGAGTCGTAAACGAATCAATACTGTTTCCTGTGCGAGGACCCGTCAGCCGAGGAGTTGAGTCATGAACGAATCAATACTGTTTCCTGTGCGAGGACCCGTCACCTGAGGAGTTGAGTCGTGAACGAATCAATACTGTTTCCTGTCCTGCTGACTGAGCTTATGAAATTGCCACCTGCCATGTGGTGAGGAAGGGTACTGCATGAAAATGAACGAATCACTCACTGAGACAACTCGTTACTCCCGAGTCATATAAAAAATTAGTTCATATCGAACGAATTGCTCACGAATGACACATCACTATCTATTTGACGAGTTATGCATGAATTCGGATTTTGCAATAAAATTAATTCCTTCTCTCAAACCAAGTTCAAACTGCTTTGTCCTTCATATTTATCTACTTTTAATCTAGTTTCAACAATAAACAACACTGTATTTTGTAGTATGAAAAAGAACCAGACCTAATTTTCAGCAATAAGCTTCTCTCGAGGAGATATGAAGGAATACAGATTTTGCTATAAAATGAAATCCTTCCATCAAACTTACTTAAAACGGTTTGTCCTTATTTCTTCACTTCTGATGAAGTTTCAACAATAAACAACAAACTTTGTATTATGAGAAAGAACCAGACTCATTCTTAAGGAATCCGAAAATAAGCTCTATTTTACGAGTTATGCACGAATTCGGATTCTCCTATAAAACGAATTCCTTAACTCAAACCAAGTTAAGACTGCTTTGTCCTTCATATTTATTCATGTCTAATCAAGTTTCAACGATAAACAACGTTGTACTTTGTAGAATGAGAAAGAACTTCTTCAGCAATAAGCATCTCCCGACATATGACGAAATACAGATTTTGCTATAGAATTAATTCCTTCTATCAGCCTGACTTAAACCTGTTTGTCCTCCTTATCTATCCACTTCAAATCAAGTTTCAATAATTAAAAAAAATTTGTAGTTTGAGAAAGAACAACTTAATCTTCAGCAATCAGTATAAAAAGAGGGTAAGAAAAGGTGCAAATGCCAACCATACATCACTAAAAGGTGGAGCGGAAGTATTCGGCTGCAAGTAGGTGTGAATGTCCGACCATAAATTGTATAAAGCGGGTAAGAAAAGGTTCAAATGCCCGACTATATATTAACAAAAGCGGGAGGAGAGGTCTTCGGATGAGAGTGGGTGAGAATTTCCAACCATAATCTATAAAATGCGGTGAAAAAAAAGGTGTGAATGCCCCATAGAACACTAAAAGGTGGAGCGGACGTGTTCGGCTTCAAGAAGGTGTGAATGTCCGACTATATTTGGTGAAAAGCAGGTGAAGCAAGGTCTGAATGCCCAACCTTACATCATCAAAAGCGAGATCAGAGGTGTTTGGCTGCAAGAAGGCCATAGTTTGCCAAAAGCGGGTAAGGTGCGAATGACCGACTAAATATCAACAAAAGTGGGGGCGGAGGTCTTCGGATGCAAGTGGGTGTGAATATCCCACCATACAAGTATGGTGGAGAGGAAGATATGAATGGCCGACCATGTAGAACTCGTGAAAAGAAGCTTATTCTCGGATTCCTAAAGGTTTAGTGTTGTTCTTTTGTATACTGCAAAGTAATACTTTCTTTTTTGTTGAAACCTATTCAGACATGGATAAATATGAAGGACAAAGCTGTTTTAACTTGGTTCGAGTGAAGGAATTCATTTTATATCAAAATCCGAAGTTGTGTAGAACTCGTGAAAAGAAGCTTATTCTCGGATTCCTGAAAAGGTTTAGTGTTGTTCTTTCCTATCCTGCAAAGTACAACGTTCTTTTTTGTTTAAAGCTATTTAGACATGGATAAATATGAAGGACAAAGCAGTTTTAACTTGGTTTGAGTGAAGGAATTCATTTTATATCAAAATCCAAAATTGTGTAGAACTCGTGAAAAGAAGCTTATTCTCGGATTCCTGAAGGTTTAATGTTGTTCTTTCCTATCCTGAAAAGTACAACGTTCTTTTTTATTTAAAGCTATTCAGATATGGATAAATATGAAGGACAAAGCAGTTTTAACTTGGTTTGAGTGAAGGAATTCATTTTATATCAAAATCCGAAGTTGTGTAGAACTCGTGAAAAGAAGCTTATTCTCGGATTCCTAAAGGTTTAGTGTTGTTCTTTGGTATACTGCAAAGTAATACTTTCTTTTTTTTTTAAACCTATTCAGACATGGATAGATATGAAGGACAAAGCAGTTTTAACTTGGTTTGAGTGAAGGAATTAATTTTATATCAAAATCCGGAATTGTGTAGAACTCGTGAAAAGAAGCTTATTCTCGGATTCCTGAAAAAAATGTAGTGTTGTTCTTTCCTATCCTGCAAAGCACTACGTTCTTTTTTGTTTAAAGCTATTTAGACATGGATAAATATGAAGGACAAAGCAGTGTTAACTTGGTTTGAGTGAAGGAATTCATTTTATATCAAAATCCGGAATTGTGCATTATGGCATCAGAATTGTAGGCTGAATACCTTTTATGCCAAACAGATTTGCTTTGCCAAGGGAAGTTTTATAAATGTTTATTGTTTATTTTTACAATATATAAACCAGCAGAATAATTAATTCATCCTCCCGGTCCCTCCCACCCCGGAGAGGGCAGCCAGAGACTGGCTACAATAGGCATCCCCGCTACCTGGGACCCAACACAGGGCAGGAGGGCCTGATGTCCACCAGGCTCGGGGCCTGCAGTCACCATATTCCGGGAGCTACTGTACCCCCAGAAGGAACCCATCCCGCCCCACCCCACTCAACCCAACCCCACCCCGGAGGACCTCTACAAAAATAAACAAACAACAACAAAAATCAACCAAACAAATCACCCGGTCACACCAGTCGCAGCAGCCCGGGCCTAAGACCCACCATCACCCAGGCCCCCCCCAACAGGGGAAAAGCACCCCACCCCCACCCCCCACCCCAACACCCTAAAAAAAACAACCACCTGCGGACACCTTGGAGTTCCCAGAGCAACAAGCCCGGCACCAGGACCTGCACCAACCCACCCATACGGTGGCATGTCCAGGGCAACCCAGACCCCCCAGGCACAGGCAGGGCCCCGCCCCGGGCGCAAGGCAGCGGCCAGCCACCACGGCCCAGGCCCAGCACCACCACTCACGCCAGAGCGGCCCGGTCACCCGGTACAGAGCCAGCAGCCACCACCCCAAGGCCCCTAAGGGACCCCGCCCCACACTGCAAGACAGCCCCACCCTCAAGCCCCCAAAACTGCCCTCCAAGCCCGACACACAGTCCCCCCCAGCAATGACCAACCCGGTCCCCACCACCCGAGAGACCACCAGACGCCCGAAGCCACACAGCCCCCCCCCCAGCACACACCCAACCGCCCAGAGCGACGGGACAGCAACCCACCACCACCACTATGTGATCAAGCTAATCAGAGGGGACCAGAGAGAATTAAATTCAGCCAATTGATGTTTTGAGGAGGCAGACATTGTTTCCATGCTAATATAATCTAAAAGAACATTTCTGAACTGGTTAATACACAGATTGTTCTTCGCTTTCCAGTTCATGAGAATAGTTTTCTTTGCGATACATAACAAAACCACAAAGCGTGTGCATAATCATCAGGTGTGTTATCTGTGCAATGTGAGCAGATGTTTGAGTGTGTTAGACCCATCCTGAACATCCTTTGTCCTGTATAGTGTGTTCTATGAAGAATTTTGTATTGTATGAGCTATAAATTAGGATTTTGAGTCATTCTGAAGGTGTTCAAACATATTTGTGGCCAGAAGCTATGACTAGAACTGATGGATAAATCTGCCTCCCATTTTGAGGACGGTAGAGACATGTCATCTATCTTAGACAATAATTTATATATTTTTGATAGTAGTTTTTGGGTGCAGATGCTTAGAAATTCTGCTACCCTAATCGGGAGTTGTAAGTCTGGTTGGTGGAGGATATATTTCTTTGTTATTATAGACTTAAGTTGTTGATATTCTAGGAATTTATTGCTGCCCATCTCATGTTGTGATATGAGCTCATCAAATGAAATAAAATGTCCATTTTGGATTATATGTTCCAGATGTTTCATTCCTTTGATCTTCCACAGAGTAAAGTTTAGCATTTTTTTGTTTTGCAGGATGTCAGGATTGTTCCAGATGGGTGTAAACTTACACGGGACAAGTGAAGACTTTGTTATTTTATGAAATTCCCACCAGGCTGTCAGAGAGGTGCTGATGTTAATGCTTTTGAAACATTTGTGATTTTTTACGTTTTGACTAATAAGTGGCAGGTCAGAGATTTCCAGGTTATCACACAATGCTTGTTCTATATTTATCCATGGTTCATCTATTGGGCTAGGTTTAAACCATTTCGATATATACTGTAACCTATTGGCTAAGGAATAGTGCTGAAAATGAGGTAAATCTAATCCACCACTGTCCTTGGTCTTCTGTAGGGTTTTTAAACTAATACGTGGTGGTTTGTTTTTCCACAGAAATTTGGAGATGCATGAATCTAGTGACTTAAACCAAGTAGCAGGTGGTTTTATGGGGATCATTGAGAACAAATAGTTAACTTTTGGTAGTATCATCATTTTAATGTTTGTAACTCTCCCCATAAGTGATATAGGTAAGGACTTCCAACGATAGAGATCGTCCTCTACTGTCTTTAATAATTGCACATAATTTAGCTTTGTTAGCTCTGAGAGCCTGGAGGAAATGTTTATGCCTAAATATCTAATATTTCCTGACTGTAAAGTGATTGCAGGTATATTCTGGACCCTACAGTTAATGGGCAGAACTGTGGTCTTAGACCAATTGATAGAGTAGTCAGAAAGTGCTGAGAATTTATTTATGAGTGTGATCGTGTGAGTGAGAGACGTCTGTGAGTTCTGAAGGAAAAGTAATACATCATCAGCATAAAGACTTATTTTATGCTCAATATTTTGGGGTTGGATGCCTTTAATATTTCTATCTTGTCTGATAGCAGCTGCTAAAGGTTCGATGAAAATAGCAAAAAGTGAGGGCGAAAGTGGGCAACCCTGTCTTGTACCTCTCTGCAGACTGAAGCTTGGAGAAGTTTGATCATTTGTCCTGACACTTGCATTTGGGGAGTCAGTTATTTTCTTCTGAGGAGATAAGAGGCTTTAATAATAATATCTTGCAAGAGAGAACAACACAGTACAGAATACAGAGTTGCTCTGACCACTGAAGCAAAAACACACAGTTATATTGCCCGCTCATCACGTCATCTGTTTTTGGGTATAGTTGATTGTTCTTCTAACTTTCCTCCCCAACCATCAGTTGAGGTTACCCAGACACACTCGTAAATACCAGCCTAACCCTGTCCCCCCTAAAGTGCAGCTATCTCATTATAACAAGCCCATCATTGTAAAGCGGAATTTAAGAAAACAGGGTGGTACCTTGCAACTCGGTCATTTGCAGGTTATACACAGTAACACTCAATACAATGCATATAAGAATTATTTTCCATTACATTCCTCCCTTTTGATTATAATAATACCATTATATTAATCAACCCAAAAGAAACAAGGAAAATAATAACTTTATCTGTAAAACATCAGCCTGCATTTGCACACAACGTGAGTTTAAGATGCAGGCATCATAGTGATAAAGGGTCCAATGATAAACAATCAAAACATGAACAATTAAACATGATTATCTTCATCCCTCTCTAAGTCACTAGAGGAAAAATTTTGAAAGCAAAAAAGTTCTTTGAGTAATTTGAATCATTTGGTGAGATACATACAATGAGGCCTCGCACACAGGGAACAATACAGCAGCCCTGTATTATTGCTTCCTGTGAAATCAAGATACAATGTGCACATGCTGGTTACAAATAAGAAAATACAAACAACAAACAGTTTCTGCCATGGTTCACACCATGTGTATGATCATCTTCATCGCAGGTCTCAGTAAGGATGTTTCAATCTTCGGTGTCAGAGGTTACTAGCACTTAACACACCGGTGGAGTACAGCTTTTACTACTGACTCTTATCTTTGTCCTTGCAGGCGTGTTGGTTAGGCTGATGTATGTCAGGGTGGAAGTCATCTACTGGTTCTGGTACCTTCTTACAGTGACTGGCATGAATCCAGGTTGCTCTCTCTGCAACTTTAACAGCTGTGTGAGTGACCAGTAGCACCTGGAACGGGCCTTGCCAACGTTTGGACTTCCAATGTTTCCTGCGAAGTTCCTTCACCACCTGTCATCTGGTTGGAGTGGGTGCAGAGGTGTGTTTTCTGTGGCTGGAAGGGCTGCTTTTACTGTCTGTGAAACGTGAGATAGAACAGTGGAAAGGTTTCGACAGTAAGACAACATAGCATCATCACAAACAGTTGTGGAAGGGAGGGGTCTGGTTACAGGTCCCAATCCCAGGTTAGGAGGTCTGCCAAATAAAATTTCAAATGGGCTGAGATTCACTCGAGCTCTGATTCTCATTCTCATGTAGGTAAGCACAATAGGTAATGCTTTTGTCCATGGCAGACCTGTTTCTTCACAACATTTGGCTAACTTGGACTTTAATGTACCATTTTCTCTTTCCACAGCACCTCCACTCTATGGATGATAAGCACAATGTGTGCGCAAGCTTATTCCCAGGAATTTACCAACCTCAGTCAATGCAGTGTTTACAAAATGTGTGCCATTATCACTGCTGATCTTCTCTGGAAAGCCCCATCTAGGAATGATTTCTGTTTAGCAGTGCTTTAGTCACTGCATTACTGTTTGCATTTTTTGCAGGGAAAACTTGCAACACGTCCACTATTACTAGTGCATATTTCTTTCCTTCAGCTGGTGTGAGTTCAACAAAATCCATCATCAAATGTTCAAAAGGTCTCTCTGGTGGAGTGTGTGCAGCTTGTGATGTGTGTAATGCCTTTCCTACATTATGTGTGGCACAAACCATACATGACTGACAGTATTTTTGCGCATATGAACTGAACCCTTTTGTGAACCACTGAGCAGTGAGTGCATTCAGCATCCCCCCTTTTGACACATGGTCCAACCCATGTGTCAATTTTGCAAAATGAGGAAAAAAATGTTTAGGTAGACAGGGTTTACCATCAGGTCCCATCCAAACACCATCCGTATGAGTTGCACCCACAGAGGACCAAATGCGTTTTCCATCTGCAGAGGCAAAAGTTTGCAAAGCATGGAGATCTGTGAGGGAGTCAGTAATAGTAGACGTGTTTAGTAAATGTGTTGAAGTTCGAGAGGGAGACCAGATACAACACGGTGGAGAGGGAGTGCCTGGCCATCCAGTGGGTGGTCAGCGCTCTGCGGTATTACTTGCTGGGGCGCCCATTCACCCTCTGCTCGGACCATGCTCCCCTCCAGTGGCTCCACCGAATGAAAAATGTCAATGCACGGATCACCCGCTGGTATCTTGCACTACAGCCTTTTAAATTCTAAGTGGTCCATAGGCTGGGGGCACAGATGGCGGTGGCCGACTTCCTTTCCAGCTCGCATGGCGAGGTGGGGGGGGGGTAGGTTAGGCCAGACCGCTTCCTGGCCAAGGTCAGGCGGTGGAGGTATGTGGAGGGGGCGTGGTGCATCAGCTGCAGGAGAGAGCTGTGGAGAGAGCTCTGGGGAGCAGGACTAGGTGAGTGATTAGTACACCGACAGTCACTTGTCTAATCACTCTCTTCTTTTAAAAACTCAGAGCTGGAAGGAGGATTGAAGTGGAGTAGGCAGCACGAACTGGGAGGGAAGGCCTGCGAACGACTCCACATTCGTGAAAAAGGGTTAAATAAACTATACGTTGAACCGTCCGTTGTCTCTGAGTCTCTCTGAAAGAAAGGGTAGCAGAATTTCTAAGCATCTGCACCCCAAAACTACTATCAAAAATATATAAATTATTGTCTAAGATAGATGACACAATGTCTCTACCGTCCTCAAAATGGGAGGCAGATTTATCCATCAGTTCTAGTCATAGCTTCTGGCCACAAATATGTTTGAACAACTTCACGATGACTCGAAATCTTAATTTACAGCTCATACAATACAAAATTCTTCATAGAACACACTATACAGGACAAAGGATGTTCAGGATGGGTCTAACACACTCAAACATCTGCTCACATTGCACAGATAACACACCTGATGATTATGCACACGCTTTGCGGTTTTGTGCGCCTGTCCAGAAGTTCTGGCTTGAAGTCTGGTGGTCTCTCGGGTCCCCCCCAGCTTGGTCATTGCTGGGGGGGACTGTGTGTCGTGCTTGGAGGGCAGTTTTGGGGGCTTGCGGGTGGGGCTGTTTTGCGGTGTGGGGCGGGGTCCCTTAGGGGCCTTAGGGTGGTGGCTGCCGGCTCTGTACCGGGTGACCGGGCCGCTCTGGCGTGGGTGGTGGTGCTGGGCCTGGGCCGTGGTGGCTGGCCGCTGCCTTGCGCCTGGGGCGGGGCCCTGCCTGTGCCTGGGGTGTCTGGGTTTCCCTGGACATGCCACAGTATGGGTGGGTTGGTGCAGGTCCTGGTGCCGGGCTTGTTGCTCTGGGAACTCCAAGGTGTCCGCAGGTGGTTGTTTTTTTTAGGGTGTTGGGACGTGCGGTGGGGGGGAGGGGGTCTGTGTGGGGGTGTGCTTTTCCCCTGTTGGGGGGAGGCCTGGGGGGGCCTGGGTGATGGTGGGTCTCAGGCCCGGGCTGCTGCGACTGGTGTGACCGGGTGATTTGTTTGTTTGTTTGTTTGATTTTTATTGTTGTTTGTTTGTTTTTGTAGAGGTCCTCCGGGGTGGGGTTGGGTTGAGTGGGATGGGGCGGGATGGGGCGGGATGGGTTCCTTCTGGGGGTACAGTAGCTCCCGGAATATGGTGACTGCAGGCCCCGAGCCTGGCGGACATCAGGCCCTCCTGCCCTGTGTTGTGTACCAGGTAGCGGGGATGCCTATTGCAGCCAGTCTCTGGCTGCCCTCTCCGGGGTGGGAGCGGCCAGGAGGATGAATTAATTATTTTGCTGGTTTATATATTGTAAACATAAACAATAAACATTTATAAAACTTCCCTTGGCAAAGCAAATCTGTTTGGTATAAAAGGTATTTAGACTACAATTCTGCTGCCATAATGCTGAACAGGACACCCGAAAAAAAACTAAAAACCAAAAGAAAATAACTCACTCTGTGCGTTACTAAATATCCATCACAATAAAAAAGAACAACACTAAACCTTTAGGAATAATTTATAAAACTTCCCTTGGCAAAGCATATCTGTTTGGCATAAAGGTATTCAGACTACAATTCTGCTGCCATAATGCACAATTCTGGATTTTGATATAAAATGAATTCCTTCACTCAAACCAAGTTAAAACTGCTTTTTCCTTCATATTTATCCATGTCTAAATAGCTTTAAATAAAAAAGAACGTTGTACTTTGCAGGATAGGAAAGAACAACACTAAACCTTTTCAGGAATCCGAGAATAAGCTTCTTTTCACGAGTTCTACACAATTTCAGATTTTGATATAAAATTAATTCCTTCTCTGAAACCAAGCTAAAACTGCTTTGTCCTTCATATTCATCCATGTCTAAATAGCTTTAAACAAAAAAGAACGTTGTACTTTGCAGGATAGGAAAGAACAACACTAAACCTTTAGGAATCCGAGAATAAGCTTCTTTTCACGAGTTCTACACAATTTCGGATTTTGATATAAATTGAATTCCTTCACTCAAACCAAGTTAAAACTGCTTTGTCCTTCATATTTATCCATGTCTAAATAGCTTTAAACAAAAAAAAGGTAGTACTTTGCAGGATAGGAAAGGACAACACTAAACCTTTTCAGGAATCCGAGAATAAGCGTCTTTTGACGAGTTCTACACAATTTCGGATTTTGCTATAAAATGAATTCCTTCTCTCAAACCAAGTTAAAACTGCTTTGTCCTTCATATTTTTGCATGTCTAAATAGGTTTCAGGCATAAAATTCCTCATATTACCCTGTATGAGAATAAAGCATACTTGTGATGGAGCAATACACTCCTTTTGGGTAACCTAAACTGATGGTTGGGGAGGAAAGTTAGAAGAACAATCAACTATACCCAAAGACAGATGACGTGATGAGCGGGCAATATAACTGTGTGTTTTTGCTTCAGTGGTCAGAGCAACTCTCTATTCTGTACTGTGTTGTTTTCTCTTGCAAGATATTATTATTAAAGCCTCTTATCTCCTCAGAAGAAAATAACTGACTCTGAGCGTTACTAAATTTCCACCACAATTTTGGCGTCACGAACAGGATCCCTCAACTGGTGTCTCTGGACCGGACCGCAGTGCTTTGCCAGCCTGGACTGAAGTAGCTGTTCCAGCCTCATACCTCCAAGGCCTTTTCTGAGAGAGAGGACTGGCAGGTCCTTTTCCTGAATACCAGCGCTGGGATCATTTTTGAAATATGATACTCTGAGACGATAGGACTGCTTTTTAGTTTTTATTTGAATAAAAGAGGGTTTCCCGGTTGTGTCATTAGTGAGACAGATATTTCACGGGTAAGTGAAACTTTTGAAGCAGTCCGAAGAAGTGTGAAGTACTCCGAAGAAGTGTGAGTACAGATTAAGGTCCTCATTGGAGACGTCCTTTGAGTGAAGGAATATATTTCCCCATTCCAAGTCTGAGAATGGGAAACAGTAGGTCTCAGACTTTTGACCCTAATGAAAAAGAAATATGGTCCAGAGGTTTTCCACCTGAAGGTTCTTTTAGTATGTTAGAAATAAGAAAATTAGAAGAAAAGTTTTGCAAATATGAGAAAGAGATGAAGCAAAAAAAAAATAATTAAGTTTAAATAAGAAGTAATAAAGGTATAGAATGTTGTAGAATTAAAAAATAAAGTGTATTAAGAGAAAGAAAGGAAAACGCTAAACAAATGCACCTTTTCTTACCCATTTTTCAGTAATTATGGGTAGACATTCACACCTTCTTGCAGCTGAACACCTCCTCTCCCGCTTATGATCATGTGCGGTTTGATATTCGAAAATTTTCTTTCATTTTTTAAAGCAATTATTGATGGACATTCAGACCTTCTTGCAGCTGAACACCTCCGCTCCCGCTTTTGATGGTGTATAGTCGGGCTTTCGAGCTTTTTCTTCCCCGGTTTTTAAAAATTATGGTTGGACATTCAGACCTTCTTGCAGCCGAAAACCTCCGCTCCCTCTTTTGTTCATACATTGTCGGGCATTCGCACCTTTTCTTACCCGCTTTTTACAAACCATGGTCGGACTTTCACACCTTTTAGTAGCCGAACAACTCCGCTCCCGCTATTGATTGTGTACAGTCGGGTATTTTAACCTTTTCTTACCCGCTTTTTACCAACTATGGTCGGACATTCACACCTTCTTACAGTGGAACACCTCCGCTCCCTCTTTTGATGGTGTATGTTCGGGCATTCAAACCTATTCTTACCCCCTTTTTACCAACTATGCTCGGAGATTCACAACTACTCACAGCCGAACAACTCCGCTCCCGCATTTGATGGTGTATAGTCGGGCATTCTCACCCTTTTTCATCAGCTTTTTGCAAATTATGATCTGACATTCACACCTACTTGCAGTCGAACAGCTCTTCTCCCGCTTTTGATTATGTTTGGTCTGATATTCGAAACTTTTTTTGACTGCTTTTTACAAACTTTGGTCGGACGTTCACACCTTCTTGCAGCCGAACACCTCCGCATCCGCTTTCGATGGTATATATTCGGGCATTCAAACCTTTTCTCACCCGTTTTTTACAAACCATGGTCGGACTCTCACAACTTGTTGCTGAACAACTCCGCTCCCTCTTTTGATTGTGTACAGTCGGGTATTTTCACCTTTTTTTACCCGCTTTTTACCAACTATAGTCGGACATTCACACCTTCTTGTAGCCGAACACCTCCGCTTCCGCTTTTGATGGTATATATTAGGGCATTCGAACATTTTCTTACCCGCTTTTTACAAACCATGGTCGGACTTTCATACCTTCTTGTAGCTGAACAACTCCGCTCCCGCTATTGATTGTGTACACTGTCTCAGTCTCAGATAGTTTTTAGTTTTTTTTCCCTTGTCCTGTTCAGCATTATGGCAGCAGAATTGTAGTTTGAATACCTTTTATGCCAAACAGATTTGCTTTGCCAAGGGAAGTTTTATAAATGTTTATTGTTTATGTTTACAATATATAAACCAGCAGAATAATTAATTCATCCTCCTGGTCCCTCCCACCCCGGAGAGGGCAGCCAGAGACTGGCTACAATAGGCATCCCCGCTACCTGGGACCCAACACAGGGCAGGAGGGCCTGATGTCCACTAGGCTCGGGGCCTGCAGTCACCATATTCCGGGAGCTACTGTACAACCCCACCCCGGAGGACCTCTACAAAAACAAACAAACAACAACAAAAATCAAACAAACAAATCACCCAGTCACACCAGTCGCAGCAGCCCGGGCCTGACACCCACCATCACCCAGGCCCCCCCCAACAGGGGAAAAGCATCTCCCCCCCCACCGCACGCCCCAACACCCTAAAAAAAACAACCACCTGCGGACACCTTGGAGTTCCCAGAGCAACAAGCCCGGCACCAGGACCTGCACCAACCCACCCATACTGTGGCATGTCCAGGGCAACCCAGACCCCCCAGGCACAGGCAGGGCCCCGCCCCGGGCGCAAGGCAGCGGCCAGCCACCAGGGCCCAGGCCCAGCACCACCACCATTCACGCCCGGTACAGAGCCAGCAGCCACCACCCCAAGGCCCCTAAGGGACCCCGCCCCACACCGCAAGACAGCCACACCCTCAATTCCCCAAAACTGCCCTCCAAGCCCGACACACAGTCCCCCCCAGCAATGACCAACCCGAGAGACCACCAGACGCCCGAAGGCACACAGCCCCCCCCCCCCCCCCCCCCCCCCCCCCCCCCCCCCAGCACACACCCAACCGCCCAGAGCGACGGGACAGCAACCCACCACCACCACTATGTGATCAAGCTAATCAGAGGGGACCAGAGAGAATTAAATTCAGCCAATTGATGTTTTGAAGAGGCAGACATTGTTTCCATGCTAATATAGTCTAAAAGAAAATTTCTAAACTGGTTAATACACAGATTGTTCTTCGCTTTCCAGTTCATGAGAATAGTTTTTTTTTCATGACTGTGAAGCTGTTTTGGAAGAAGTTTGTACACCACGACCTGATCTTTTAGAGACTCCTCTTCCAAACTCTGACATGATTCTTTTTGTAGATGGATCAACTTTGCGTGATCCAGCCACAGGTACTAACTGTGTTTGGTTTGCAGTATGTTCTTCACATGACACTTTGTTGTCTGGTTCTCTTCCTAAACATTTCTCTGCTCAAACTGCTGAGCTTATTGCACTTACTGAAGCTTGTAAGTTGGCAGCTGGTAAGTCTTTCACCATTTACAAAGATTCTAGATATGCTTTTGGTGTTGTTCATGACTTTGGTGCGCTGTGGAAACACAGGCATTTCCTTAAATCAGATGGTAAAACTATTCTGAACTCCAAGCAGGTTTCTGATGTTCTTGATGCGATCCTTTTGCCTACAGCAATCTCGGTCTGTAAGTGTGCGGCTCACACTAACTCAGGCGATCCTGTTGCTTGTGGCAATGCCAGAGCTGATGCTGCAGCTAAGCAAGCAGCTAAATCTTTTCCTGTTTTCGCTTCCCTCTCTTTGCAGGCAGAAAACTCTCTCACAGATCTCCATGCTTTGCAAACTTTTGCCTCTGCAGATGAAAAACGCATTTGGTCCTCTGTGGGTGCAACTCATACGGATGGTGTTTGGATGGGACCTGATGGTAAACCCTGTCTACCTAAACATTTTTTTCCTCATTTTGCAAAATTGACACATGGGTTGGACCATGTGTCAAAAGGGGGGATGCTGAATGCACTCACTGCTCAGTGGTTCACAAAAGGGTTCAGTTCATATGCGCAAAAATACTGTCAGTCATGTATGGTTTGTGCCACACATAATGTAGGAAAGGCATTACACACATCACAAGCTGCACACACTCCACCAGAGAGACCTTTTGAACATTTGATGATGGATTTTGTTGAACTCACACCAGCTGAAGGAAAGAAATATGCACTAGTAATAGTGGACGTGTTTAGTAAATGGGTTGAAGTTTTCCCTGCAAAACATGCAAACAGTAATGCAGTGACTAAAGCACTGCTAAACAGAAATCATTCCTAGATGGGGCTTTCCAGAGAAGATCAGCAGTGATAATGGCACACATTTTGTAAACACAGCATTGACTGAGGTTGGTAAATTCCTGGGAATAAGCTTGCGCACACATTGTGCTTATCATCCACAGAGTGGAGGTGCTGTGGAAAGAGAAAATGGTACATTAAAGTCCAAGTTAGCCAAATGTTGTGAAGAAACAGGTCTGCCATGGACAAAAGCATTACCTATTGTGCTTACCTACATGAGAATGAGAATCAGAGCTCGAGTGAATCTCAGCTCATTTGAAATTTTATTTGGCAGACCTCCTAACCTGGGATTGGGACCTGTAACCAGACCCCTCCCTTCCACAACTGTTTGTGATGATGCTATGTTGTCTTACTGTCGAAACCTTTCCACTGTTCTATCTCAAGTTTCACAGACAGTAAAAGCAGCCCTTCCAGCCACAGAAAACATACCTCTGCACCCACTCCAACCAGATGACAGGTGGTGATGGAACTTCGCAGGAAACATTGGAAGTCCAAACGTTGGCAAGGCCCGTTCCAGGTGCTACTGGTCACTCACACAGCTGTTAAAGTTGCAGAGAGAGCCACCTGGATTCATGCCAGTCACTGTAAGAAGGTACCAGAACCAGTAGATGACTTCCACCCTGACATACATCAGCCTAACCAACACGCCCGGAAGGACAAAGATAGTAAAAGTAAAAGCTGTACTCCACCGGTGTGTTAAGTGCTAGTAACCTCTGACACCGAAGATTGAAACATCCTTACTGAGACCTGCGATGAAGATGATCATACACATGGTGTGAACCATGGCAGAAACTGTTTGTTGTTTGTATTTTCTTATTTGTAACCAGCATGTGCACATTGTATCTTGATTTCACAGGAAGCAATAATACAGGGCTGCTGTATTGTTCCCTGTGTGCGAGGCCTCATTGTATGTATCTCACCAAATGATTCAAATGAGTCAAAGAACTTTTTTGCTTTCAAAATTTTTCCTCTAGTGACGCTGACTTAGAGAGGAATGAAGATAATCATGTTTAATTGTTCATGTTTTGATTGTTTATCATTGGACCCTAACTGACTCCCCAAATGCAAGTGTCAGGACAAATGATCAAACTTCTCCAAGTTTCAGTCTACAGAGAGGTACAAGACAGGGTTGCCCACTTTCGCCCTCACTTTTTGCTATTTTCATCGAACCTTTAGCAGCTGCTATCAGACAAGATAGAAATATTAAAGGCATCCAACCCCAAAATATTGAGCATAAAATAAGTCTTTATGTTGATGATGTATTACTTTTCCTTCAGAACTCACAGACGTCTCTCACTCACACGATCACATAAATAAATTCTCAGCACTTTCTGACTACTCTATCAATTGGTCTAAGACCACAGTTCTGCCCATTAACTGTAGAGTCCAGAATATACCTGCGATCACTTTACAGTCAGGAAATATTAGATATTTAGGCATAAACATTTCCTCCAGGCTCTCAGAGCTAACAAAGCTAAATTATGTGCAATTATTAAAGACAGTAGAGGACGATCTCTCTCGTTGGAAGTCCTTACCTATATTACAACCATTAAAATGATGATACTACCAAAAGTTAACTATTTGTTCTCAATGATCCCCATAAAACCACCTGCTACTTGGTTTAAGTCACTAGATTCATGCATCTCCAAATTTCTGTGGAAAAACAAAACACCACATATTAGTTTAAAAACCCTACAGAAGACCAAGGACAGTGGTGGATTAGATTTACCTAATTTTCAGCACTATTCCTTAGCCAATAGGTTACAGTATATATCAAAATGGTTTAAACCTAGCCCAGTAGATGAACCGTGGATAAATATAGAACAAGCATTGTGTGATAATCTGGAAATCTCTGACCTGCCACTTATTAGTCAAAATGTAAAAAATCACAAATGTTTCAAAAGCATTAACATCAGCACCTCTCTGACAACCTGGTGGGAATTTCTTAAAAAAACAAAGTCTTCACTTGTCCCATGTAAGCTTACACCCATCTGGAACAATCCTGACATCCTGCAAAACAAAAAAATGCTAAACTTTACTCTGTGGAAGATCAAAGGAATCAAACATCTGGTACATATATTCCAAAATGGACATTTTATTTCATTTGATGAGCTCATATCACAACATGAGATAGGCAGCAATAAATTCCTAGAATATCAACAACTTAAGTCTATAATAACAAAGAAATATATCCTCCACCAACCAGACTCACAACTCCCGATTAGGGTAGCAGAATTTCTAAGTATCTGCACCCCAAAACTACTATCAAAAATATATAAATTATTGTCTAAGATAGATGACACAATGTCTCTACCATCCTCAAAATGGGAGGCAGATTTATCCATCAGTTCTAGTCATAGCTTCTGGCCACAAATATGTTTGAACACCTTCAGAATGACTCAAAATCCTAATTTACAGCTCATACAATACAAAATTCTTCATAGAACACACTATACAGGACAAAGGATGTTCAGGATGGGTCTAACACACTCAAACATCTGCTCACATTGCACAGATAACACACCTGATGATTATGCACACGCTTTGTGGTTTTGTGCGCCTGTCCAGAAGTTCTGGCTTGAAGTCTGTGCGGACCTATCAACATGGCTGTGCAGGTGGCGTGGTGCATCAGCTGCAGGAGAGAGCTGTGGAGAGAGCTCTGGGGAGCAAGACTAGGTGAGTGATTAGTACACCGGCAGTCACTTGTCTAATCACTGTCCTCTTTTAAAAACTCAGTAGCGTGCTGGAGCTGGAAGGAGGATTGAAGTGGAGTCGGCAGCACGAACCGGGAGGGAAGGCCTGCGAACGACTCCACATTCGTGAAAAAGGGTTAAATAAATTATACGTTGAACCGTCCGCTGTCTCTGAGTCTCTCTGAGAGAACCTGCAGTGGCAACAGGCCACCACATTGGCACCCAACTGGGATTCAGCAGAGGAGACATGACAGAACCGCAATAGCCCATAACAGCTCTGGCCCAAATGCTGGTGGAGGTCGCGGCGATGAATCAGGACCAGGCGGCTCTCGGCAGGCAGCAGCTGGCCACACTGCAGGGCCAGGCGGAATGGCAGACGGACCTGCTGGAAGCACTGGTGGCTCGAGCCGGGGCAGCGGCACCGGCCCCCTCGCTCGCTGGGGTCGGCCTGTATAAGATGACGCCTGAAGACGACCCTCAGTCATTTCTGGGGATGTTCGAGGCAACGGCGGCGGGGTGCAGATGGCCGGAGGTGGAGTGGGCCGTGCGGTTGCTTCCCCTCCTGTCTGGGGACGCCCAAACGGCGGCGCTGAGCCTTCCTGCTCGCTCTCGAAGCCAGTCTAGAAGCGGATGTCTAGAGGGCAGTCCGGGATCGCCTGGGGTACTCGGCGGAGGACCATCGCCGCCGGTTCAGAAGGACCAAACTGGGCCACACGGACCGTCCGTTCACCTATGCGCAGCAGTTGACCGACGTAGTGACACGGTGGCTGCTGCCAGGGGACTCGAATGGAGAGCGGAGGATGCTGGGACAAATCGTCCTGGAACAGTTCGTGGAGGGGCTGCCAAGTGGTACGGCGGAGTGGGTACGCTGCCACCGACCCACTGACCTGGAGGCCGCGATCACCCTTGCGGAGGACCATCTGGCCGTTTTTTCCCAGGGAGGCATCGCTGGGCCGGCCAACACCAGCGCCCCGGAGGAGGCTGTCAACAGCTGGCTGTCATCTGGCAACAGCACGACCGTCTCCTCTCCCCCGCACTAACCTTTCCTGCCCTCTCTTTCCACCCCAGGTTCCAGCCGCTACAAGTCCTGCTCCCGACCCACAGAGGGTCCCTCAGGTGGCGGGGCAGGAGTGTTGGAGGTGCGGGCAGCCCGGTCATTTTCGCCGCGAGTGCCCGCTCATGGAGGTCAGACAGGTGATTCGGGTTGTTGGCCCTCCAGCGCCCTCCCCCGGTCCAGGAGGGACGTACAGCGTTCCGGTAAGGATTCAGGGGGGTACACATCAGGCAATGGTGGACTCGGATATCACACAGTATAGTTCACCAGAATCTGATTCGACCTGGGGCTTTGATAGAGGCAGAATGGGTTGATATTACTGGTCCCAGTTGAAATTCGCTGTAAGGGGAAAAAGCATAGTGTGAAGGCTGCGGTTAGCTCCTGCCTGGCGCACCCCCTGATTTTGGGAACCGATTGTCCCGGGTTTGATAGATTAGTGGGGCAGTGTGTGGGGGTGCGCTCACGACCGTCAGGGTCATGGGAAATGTGTGCTGTCCTCAGCGGTGACGCGAGGTTGTCCGACACTGCAGACGGGAAGGGGGAGCCGACGGTACCTTCACAGGAGGCTCCGTCAGTTCCCGTGTTCGACTCCATGGAAGATTTTCCACTCGAGCAGTCTCGTGATGATACTCTACGCTATGCCTTGGATCAGGTGATAAAAATTGATGGTCATATGGTGCGCCCTGACGCAATGCTAACACATCCGCATTTTTCATTGTGCAGGGACAGAGTGTACAGAGTGAGTCATGACACTCAGACAGAGGAAATCATAACACAGCTGTTGGTGCCGAAAAGCTGTTGGGAAATAATTTTCCAGGCGGCTCATTATAACCCGATGGCGGGGCATATGGGGTATGAAAAAACAATGAATCGTATAATGGCCCGGTTCTATTGGCCAGGCATTCGGGCAGACGTGCGCCGCTGGTGCGCGACCTGCTCCAAATGCCAGTTGGTTAACCAACCGGCCGTCCCGAAAGCACCTTTGCGCCCATTGCCGCTGATTGAGGTCCCATTTGAGCGTATTGGGATGGACCTCATCGGGCCCTTTCATCGGAGCGCACGTGGATATCGCTTTGTGTTAGTTCTGGTGGATTATGCAACACGATATTCAGAAGCAGTGCCGTTGCGCACCATCTCTGCAAAGAGTGTAGCGCAGGCACTGTTTCAAGTTATCTCCCGAGTCGGGATCCCGAAAGAGATCCTGACTGATCAAGGCACCTCTCACCGTCCCAGAGAGCAGACATAGCCCAGTTGCAGCAGCATTACGCTGATGTGTTCTCCCCCCTGCCAGGACGCACAAGCCTTATTCGACACCATGTTGAGACACACCCGGGCGTGACAGTGCGTTCACGTCCCTATCGGTTACCTGAGCACAAGAGAAAAGTGGTTCAGGCAGAATTGGAAGCTATGCTGGAGATGGGTGTAATTGAGGAGTCTAACAGCGCCTGGGGTAGTCCCATCGTTTTTGTAGTCAAGACGGATGGGTCTATCCGGTTCTGTGTGGACTATCGCAAGGTGAATGATGTGTCACGATTTGATGCCTATCCTATGCCCCGGGTCGACGAGCTCCTGGATCGCCTGGGCACTGCTCGTTTTTTTACGACACTAGATTTGACCAAGGGCTACTGGCAGATTCCCTTGTCTCCAGAGTCTAAGGAAAAAACGGCCTTCTCCACTCCGTACGGGTTGTACCAATTTGTCACACTTCCGTTCGGGTTGTTCGGGGCCCAAGCCACATTTCAACGCCTTATGGATCGGGTCCTGCGGCCGCATGCTGCGTATGCTGCCGCTTACCTGGATGACGTCATCATCCATAGCAACAGCTGGGCGGAGCATGTTCAGCAGGTGGCGGCAGTGCTGGAGTCACTGCGGCAGGCGGGGCTCACGGCCAACCCAAAGAAGTGTGCAGTTGGACGGAGGGAGGTACGGTATCTGGGGTACCACTTGGGCGGCAGACAGGTGCGTCCACAGGTAGACAAGACAGCAGCGATTGCAGCCTGCCCAAAACCTAAGACCAAGAAAGAGGTGAGGTGGTTTTTGGGGCTGGCCGGATATTACCGGCGATTTATTCCCAACTTCGCGGAGCTGACCAGCCCCTTGACCGACCTTACCCGAAAAGGTGCCTCTGATCCGGTCCGGTGGACGGAGCAGTGCCAGGCGTCACTTGAGAGGGTAAAGCAGACCCTCTGTGGGGAGCCTCTTCTCCACACACCTAACTCCTCTCTCCCATTTGTCCTGCAGACTGATGCATCGGGAAGGGGGTTGGGGGCTGTTCTGTCCCAGCAGGTGCGGGGCGTTGACCGCCCAGTGCTTTACATCAGCCAGAAACTATCCGAGAGGGAGACCAGATACAGCACGGTGGAGAGGGAGTGCCTGGCCATCCGGTGGGTGGTCGGCGCTCTGCGGTATTACTTGCTGGGGCGCCCATTCACCCTCTGCTCGGACCATGCTCCCCTCCAGTGGCTCCACCGAATGAAAGATGTCAATGCACGGATCACCCGCTGGTATCTGGCACTACAGCCTTTTAAATTCAAAGTGGTCCATAGGCCGGGGGCACAGATGGCGGTGGCCGACTTCCTTTCCAGCTCGCATGGCGAGGTGGGGGGGAGTAAGTTAGGCCGGACGGCTCCCCGGCCAAGCTCAGGCTGTGGAGGTATGTGGAGGAGCTGCAGGAGAGAGCTGTGGAGAGAGCTCTGGGGAGCAGGACTAGGTGAGTGATTAGTACCCTGCAGTCACTTGTCTAATCACTTTCCTCTTTTAAAAACTCAGTAGCGTGCTGGAGCTGGAAGGAGGATTGAAGTGGAGTCGGCAGCACGAACCGGGAGGGAAGGCCTGCGAACGACTCCACATTTGTGAAAAAGGGTTAAATAAACGATACGTTGAACCGTCCGTTGTCTCTGAGTCTCTCTGAAAGAACCAGCAGTGGCAACAGGCCACCACAATGTGCAATTATTAAAGACAGTAGAGGACGATCTCTCTCGTTGGAAGTCCTTATCTATATCACTTATGGGGAGAGTTAAAACCATTAAAATGAAGATACTACCAAAAGTTAACTATTTGTTCTCAATGATCCCCATAAAACCACCTGCTACTTGGTTTAAGTCACTAGATTCATGCATCTCTAAATTTCTGTGGAAAAACAAACCACCACGTATTAGTTTAAAAACCCTACAGAAGACCAAGGACAGTGGTGGATTAGATTTACCTAATTTTCAGCACTATTCCTTAGCCAATAGGTTACAGTATATATCAAAATGGTTTAAACCTAGCCCAATAGATGAACATGGATAAATATAGAACAAGCATTGTGTGATAATCTGGAAATCTCTGACCTGCCACTTATTAGTCAAAACGTAAAAAATCACAAATGTTTCAAAAGCATTAACATCAGCACCTCTTTGACAGCCTGGTGGGAATTTCTTAAAATAACAAAGTCTTCACTTGTCCCGTGTAAGCTTACACCCATCTGGAACAATCCTGACATGCTGCAAAACAAAAAAAAATGCTAAACTTTACTCTGTGGAAGATCAAAGGAATCAAACATCTGGAACATATAATCCAAAATGGACATTTTATTTCATTTGAGGAGCTCATATCACAACATGAGATAGGCAGCAATAAATTCCTAGAATATCAACAACTTAAGTCTATAATAACAAAGAAATATAGGGTAGCAGAATTTCTAAGCATCTGCACCCCAAAACTACTATCAAACATACCTAAATTATTGTCTAAGATAGATGACACAATGTCTCTACCGTCCTCAAAATGGGAGGCAGATTTATCCATCAGTTCTAGTCATAGCTTCTGGCCACAAATATGTTTGAACACCTTCAGAATGACTCAAAATCCTAATTTACAGCTCATACAATACAAAATTCTTCATAGAACACACTATACAGGACAAAGGATGTTCAGGATGGGTCTAACACACTCAAACATCTGCTCACATTGCACAGATAACACACCTGATGATTATGCACACGCTTTGTGGTTTTGTGCGCCTGTCCAGAAGTTCTGGCTTGAAGTCTGTGCGGACCTATCAACATGGCTGTGGAGGTGGCATGGTGCATCAGCTGCAGGAGAGAGCTGTGGAGAGAGCTCTGGGGAGCAGGACTAGGTGAGTGATTAGTACACCGGCAGTCACTTGTCTAATCACTGTCCTCTTTTAAAAACTCAGTAGCGTGCTGGAGCTGGAAGGAGGATTGAAGTGGAGTCGGCAGCACGAACCGGGAGGGAAGGCCTGCGAACGACTCCACATTCGTGAAAAAGGGTTAAATAAATTATACGTTGAACCGTCCGCTGTCTCTGAGTCTCTCTGACAGAACCCGCAGTAGCAACAGGCCGCCACATTGGCACCCAACTGGGATTCAGCAGAGGAGACATGACGGAACCGCAATAGCCCATAACAGCTCTGGCCCAAATGCTGGCGGAGGTCGCGGCGATGAATCAGGACCAGGCGGCTCTCGGCAGGGAGCAGCTGGCCACACTGCAGGGCCAGGCGAAACGGCAGACGGACCTGCTGGAAGCACTGGTGGCTCGAGCCGGGGCAGCGGCACCGGCCCCCTCGCTCGCTGGGGTCGGCCTGTATAAGATGACGCCTGAAGACGACCCTCAGTCATTTCTGGGGATGTTCGAGGCAACGGCGGCGGGGTGCAGATGGCCGGAGGCGGAGTGGGCCGTGCGGTTGCTTCCCCTCCTGTCTGGGGACGCCCAAACAGCGGCGCTGAGCCTTCCTGCTCGCTCTCGAAGCCAGTACCAAATGTCTAGAGGGCAGTCCTGGATCGCCTGGGGTACTCGGCGGAGGACCATCGCCGCCGGTCCAGAAGGACCAAACTGGGCCACACGGACCGTCCGTTCACCTATGCGCAGCAGTTGACCGACGTAGTGACACGGTGGCTGCTGCCAGGGGACTCGAATGGAGAGCGGAGGATGCTGGGACAAATCGTCCTGGAACAGTTCGTGGAGGGGCTGCCAAGTGGTACGGCGGAGTGGGTACGCTGCCACCGACCCACTGACCTGGAGGCCGCGATCACCCTTGCGGAGGACCATCTGGCCGTTTTTACTCTGTGGAAGATCAAAGGAATCAAACATCTGGAACATATAATCCAAAATGGACATTTTATTTCATTTGATGAGCTCATATCACAACATGAGATAGGCAGCAATAAATTCCTAGAATATCAACAACTTAAGTCTATAATAACAAAGAAATATATCCTCCACCAACCAGACTTACAACTCCCGATTAGGGTAGCAGAATTTCTAAGCATCTGCACCCCAAAACTACTATCAAAAATATATAAATTATTGTCTAAGATAGATGACACAATGTCTCTACTGTCCTCAAAATGGGAGGCAGATTTATCCATCAGTTCTAGTCATAGCTTCTGGCCACAAATATGTTTGAACACCTTCAGAAAGACTCGAAATCCTAATTTACAGCTCATACAATACAAAATTCTTCATAGAACACACTATACAGGACAAAGGATGTTCAGGATGGGTCTAACACACTCAAACATCTGCTCACATTGCACAGATAACACACCTGATGATTATGCACACGCTTTGTGGCTTTGTGCATCTGTCCAGAAGTTCTGGCT
This sequence comes from Leuresthes tenuis, assembly GCF_036924035.1. Taxonomy (NCBI): domain Eukaryota; kingdom Metazoa; phylum Chordata; class Actinopteri; order Atheriniformes; family Atherinopsidae; genus Leuresthes; species Leuresthes tenuis. The sequence goes on from NW_027325364.1 coordinate 30,291,245, forward strand.
TGAAGTCTGTGCGGACCTATCAACATGGCTAAAGTGTAGCATTCCTGCATGCCCCACACTGTGCATACTGGGTGACTTAGACAACATCAACGTGGAATTTAGCTTCGGGCGTCTGGTGGTCTCTTGGGTCGTGGGGACCGGGTTGGTCATTGCTGGGGGGACTGTGTGTCGGGCTTGGAGGGCAGTTTTGGGGGCTTGCGGGTGGGGCTGGGTCCCTTAGGGGCCTTGGGGTGGTGGCTGCTGGCTCTGTATCGGGTGACCGGGCCGCTCTGGCGTGGGTGGTGGTGCTGGGCCTGGGCCCTGGTGGTTGGCTGCTGCCTTGCGCCCGGGGCGGGGCCCTGCCTGTGCCTGGGGGGTCTGGGTTGCCCTGGACATGCCACAGTATGGGTGGGTTGGTGCAGGTCCTGGTGCCGGGCTTGTTGCTCTGGGAACTCCAAGGTGTCCGCAGGTGGTTGTTTTTTTTAGGGTGTTGGGGCGTGCGGTGGGGGGGTGATTTGTTTGTTTGTTTGATTTTTGTTGTTGTTTGTTTGTTTTTGTAGAGGTCCTCCAGGGTGGGGTTGGGTTGAGTGGGGTGGGGCGGCATGTGTTCCTTTTGGGAGTACAGTAGCTCCCGGAATATGGTGACTGCAGGCCCCGAGCCTGGTGGACATCAGGCCCTCCTGCCCTGTGTTGTGTCCCAGGTAGCGGGGATGCCTATTGCAGCCAGTCTCTGGCTGCCCTCTCCGGGATGGGAGGGGCCAGGAGGATGAATTCATATTTATCCATGTCTAAATAGTTTTAAACAAAAAAGAACGTAGTACTTTGCAGGATAGGAAAGAACAACACTAAACCTTTTCAGGAATCCGAGAATAAGCGTCTTTTGACGAGTTCTACACAATTTCGGATTTTGATACAAAATGAATTCCTTCACTCAAACAAAGTTAAAACTGCTTTGTCCTTATTTATCCATGTCTGAATAGGTTTCAACAAAAAAGAAAGTATTACTTTGCAGTATACCAAAGAACAACACTAAACCTTTAGGAATCCGAGAATAAGCTTCTTTTCACGAGTTCTACACAATTTCGGATTTTGATATAAAACTAATTCCTTCACTCAAACCAAGTTAAAACTGCTTTGTCCTTCATATTTATCCATGTCTGAATAGGTTTCAACAAAAAAGAAAGTATTACTTTGCAGTATACAAAAGAACAACACTAAACCTTTAAGAATCCGAGAATAAGCTTCTTTTCACGAGTTCTACACAATTTCGGATTTTGATATAAAATGAATTCCTTCTCTCAAACCAAGTTAAAACTGCTTTCTCCTTCATATTTTTGCATGTCTAAATAGGTTTCAGGCATAAAATTCCTCATATTACCCTGTATGAGAAAGAAGCATACTTGTGATGGAGCAATACACTCCTTTTGGGTAACCTAAACTGATGGTTGGGGAGGAAAGTTAGAAGAACAATCAACTATACCCAGAGACAGATGACGTGATATAACTACACAGTAATATAACTGTGTGTTTTTGCTTCAGTGGTCAGAGCAACTCTGTATTCTGTACTGTGTTGTTCAGTCTTGCAAGATATTATTATTAAAGCCTCTTATCTCCTCAGAAGAAAATAACTGACTCTGTGCGTTACTAAATTTCCACCACAATTTTGGCGTCACGAACAGGATCCCTCAACTGGTGTCTCTGGACCGGACCGCAGTGCATGGCCAGCCTGGACTGAAGTAGCTGTTCCAGCCTCATACCTCCAAGGCCTTTTCTGAGAGAGAGGACTGGCAGGTCCTTTTCCTGAATACCAGCGCTGGGATCATTTTTGAAATATCATAGTCTGAGACGATAGGACTGCTTTTTAGTTTTTATTTGAATAAAAGAGGGTTTCCCGGTTGTGTCATTAGTGAGACAGAGATTTCACGGGTAAGTGAAACTTTTGAAGCAGTCCGAAGAAGTGTGAAGTACTCCGAAGAAGTGTGAGTACAGATTAAGGTCCTCATTGGAGACGTCCTTTGAGTGAAGGAATATATTTCCCCATTCCAAGTCTGAGAATGGGAAACAGTAGGTCTCAGACTTTTGACCCTAATGAAAAAGAAATATGGTCCAGAGGTTTTCCACCTGAAGGTTCTTTTAGTATGTTAGAAATAAGAAAATTAGAAGAAAAGTTTTGCAAATATGAGAAAGAGATGAAGCAAAAAAATAATAATTAAGTTTAAATAAGAAGTAATAAAGGTATAGAATGTTGTAGAATGAAAAAATAAAGTGTATTAAGAGAAAGAAAGGAAAACGCTAAACAAATGCCATGACGGAATGATGATGATAATTTAGTATGTGGACGAAAAGATAATTCAGCTCTGATTAAGACTGAATCTTCTTTTAAACCACCACCATATTCCACTGATAACACTTCTTCTCCTTCTGCACCTCTTTACCCCACCCTGAGCGCTCTCGCTGTGCCGGATCCAGACCTGGACTCCTGCCCTCCACGACGCCTGCAACAACAACAGCCAGCCCTGCCACAAGCCTCTGGCTCTCGGGAAGAAATTCCATAATCCTCACAACATCAGTTACATAGGTCTGATGATGAGGAAAAGGAAGACGTTTGGTTCTCCAGCGTTCACCAGATTCAAACCATGCCTATGGTTAAAGTTGCAGGTCCCACTGGACCATTACTGGTTTATCGACCCTGGACTGAGACTGACATCATGGAAGCATAACAATGCTTACCAGATCCAGAGAATTCTGGACCCCGTTTTGCTGACGAGTTGCGAGATTTCTGCGAACAATTCTGCCCGACCGGGGTTGAATTGCGTCGCATATTGGCAAAAAAGTTCAAACCGACCGACCTCTGCAAAATAGAGGCCAGTATGCTACAACTGGATTTGCGACCTACCAACAGTGAACGAGGACATAATGATAATGCTCAATATGAAGCAGCCATCCAAAGACTGTGTCAAGCCATCACCACTCAAATTCCAACCAAAATCAATATGTCCCACATTTATACCTGCAAACAGAAACCCGGTGAAGGGACTGATGATTTTGTACACCGCATCCTTGAGGAAGTCAGCAAGCACAGCGGTCATCAGAGACCAACGGATATGGGTAATGAACCAGGACCATGGGAGAGTATTGCATGTAATGCAATAATTAAAGGCCTCATGCCAGATGTCGCCACTGAAGTAAAGAACATTTACGTGGGATAGTGTGAGGGTCTTCGTTTGGCTGACGTTCGCCGATATGCTCGCCATGCTCAGAACCAAGTTGAGACACGTAAGACCATCAAAAGGGACAAGTGTGAAAAGGAGCTGCATTTGGCAGCCATGACCATGTATTACGCAGTTGGTGTAAACAGAGGACGAGGCCGAAGTCGAAGACGTGGACGTGTGGGAGAGGAGGTCGAAATGGGCCACGTCAGCGCTATGATCCGAATATTTGTTTTTACTGTGGCCAGACTGGACACTGGAAGAAGGACTGTCCACAGCTGAAAAGTGATGAAATTGGGCAAAAGGCTGACTGAGGGTGGGAGGCAGGTTCTGGACGTCAGGCGCCAGCGGAGCCTCCACTAATGGGTGATAGCACATCACACACACACATTTTTCCTGCTCTGTGCAGTGAACAAACGCTTGCCAACTGTGAAAGGTTCTTTTAGTATGTTAGAAATAAGAAAATTAGAAGAAAAGTTTTGTAAATATGAGAAAGAGATGAAGCAAAAAAAAAAAGAAAATTAAGTTTAAATAAGAAGTAAGAAAGGTATAGAATGTTGTAGAATGAAAAAATAAATTGTATTAAGAGAAAGAAAGGAAAACGCTAAACAAATGCCATGACGGAATGATGATGATAATTTAGTATGTGGACGAAAAGATAATTCAGCTCTGATTAAGACTGAATCTTCTTTTAAACCACCACCATATTCCACTGATAACACTTCTTCTCCTTCTGCACCTCTTTACCCCACCCTGAGCGCTCTCGCTGTGCCGGATCCAGACCTGGACTCCTGCCCTCCACGACGCCTGCAACAACAACAGCCAGCCCTGCCACAAGCCTCTGGCTCTCGGGAAGAAGGGACTTCTTCCATCCTCCCTCGGGAAGATATTCCATCATCCTCACAACATCACTTACATAGGTCTGATGATGAGGAAAAGGAAGACGTTTGGTTCTCCAGCGTACCTGCCCAAGAACTTTTAACGCAAGTAACAAAAATCCTTTACCCACAATCTGGACTTCGGAGATCTAAACGTGAGAAAAAACAAAACCAGATTCAAACCATGCCTATGGTTAAAGTTGCAGGTTCCACTGGACCATTACTGGTTTATCAACCCTGGACTGAGACTGACATCATGGAAGCATAACAATGCTTACCAGATCCAGAGAATTCTGGACCCCGTTTTGCTGACGAGTTGCGAGATTTCTGCGCACAATTCTGCCCGACCGGGGTTGAATTGCGTCGCATATTGGCAAAAAAGTTCAAACCGACCGACCTCTGCAAAATAGAGGCCAGTATGCTACAACTGGATTTGCGACCTACCAACAGTGAACGAGGACATAATGATAACGCTCAATATGAAGCAGCCATCCAAAGACTGTGTCAAGCCATCACCACTCAAATTCCAACCAAAATCAATATGTCCCACATTTACACCTGCAAACAGAAACCCGGTGAAGGGACTGATGATTTTGTTCACCGCATCCTTGTGGAAGTCAGCAAGCACAGCGGTCATCAGAGACCAACGGATTTGGGTAATGAACCAGGACCATGGGAGAGTATTGCATGCAATGCAATAATTAAATGCCTCCTGCCAGATGTCGCCACTGAAGTAAAGAACATTTACGTGGGATGGTGTGAGGGTCCTCGTTTGGCTGACGTTAGCCGATATGCTCGCCATGCTCAGAACCAAGTTGAGACACGTAAGACCATCAAAAGGGACAAGTGTGAAAAGGAGCTGCATTTGGCAGCCATGACCATGTATTACGCAGTTGGTGTAAACAGAGGACGAGGCCGAAGTCGAAGACGTGGACGTGTGGGGGAGGAGGTCGAAATGGGCCACGTCAGAGCTATGATTCGAATATTTGTTTTTACTGTGGCCAGACTGGACACTGGAAGAAGGACTGTCCACAGCTGAAAAGTGATGAAATTGGGCAAAAGGCTGACTGAGGGTGGGAGGCAGGTTCTGGACGTCACGCGCCAGCGGAGCCTCCACTAATGGGTGATAGCACAACACACACACACATTTTTCCTGCTCTGTGCAGTGAACAAACGCTTGCCAACTGTGATTCACGTAGTAAAGTTTTGCATGCTATTTCCGTCCTAGAGCAAAGATATTTGTCTCAGAATATAGGAACCTATGTTCATCAGTAGTGACGTCAGGGGAGTTTGATTGTCCTCCAAAGTTAAGTGGAAACCACGTTTACTCTATGTCTGCATCAGGCCAGGTTGTGAAGGAGAAAATGACAACGCCCATTGCTTATGTCATTCCCGATGGGCTCTCCTTCAAACACTCATTTTTTTTATCAGAGTTGTGTCCCATTAACCTGATGGGCCGTGATCTCATGTGCAAATTAGGCATTATTTTAACTTCTACACCAGAGGGTGTTAAGGTTATGTTACAGCCTGACAAAGCTTTCACAGCAGTGCAGTTTGATTCATCGGCACTTACATATGCTTATGAGTGGAAACTTCCCAGCTCTCCTTTTTCACAACAACTAGTGGAAGAAGCAAAAGCGTTAGTTTCACCCCTTTCTGATTTCATGCAACTTGCTGATTTGCACTGCACATCACACATTTCTTTGGGGCCTGACAATGACTATGAGAAGAAGTGAAAAAATATAAAACAATGTAAAAAACAATACCCTTTGAAGCCTGAAGCAATTAAAGGGATTAAACCTGTTTTTCAATCTTTTCAGAAAACAGGCGTTATTGTTCCTTGTGAAAATTCACCTGTGCGCACTCCATTGTTTCCTGTTAAAAAGATTAAAGATGCTGGCCAGCCAGATGAATGGCGTTTTGTACAGGACCTCCAAGCGGTGAATGCTGCAGTTCAGCCACGTGCTCCTACTGTGCCCAACCCACACACTATTTTGTCTCAAATTTCATCAGATGTTTTTCTCAGTGGTTGACTTGTCTAATGCATTTTTCTCTGCGCCAGTGCACCCTGATAGGCCATTTTGGTTTGCTTTTGAGTTTGCAGGGAGATCTTGGACTTTTACTACAATTAACCACAGGCTCTGCTCTTTTGCGGTATGTGGATGACATCCTTTTATGTAGTCCATCTAAACAACAGTGTGAAAAAGACACAGTGAATCTGTTGAAACATCTTCATTCTTATGGCCATAAAGCCAGCCTTTCTAAGTTACAGTTTGTACAGGACGAAGTCACCTTTTTGGGTCATGTGATTTCTAAGGATGGGCGCTCACTTTCTCCTAAACGTGTTGCTGCAGTTCAGAACATTCCTAAACCGGTTACTAAAAAACAGCTTATGTCATTCTTAGGTATAACATCTTACTGCAGGAACTTTGTTCCTAACTACTCTTTTCTCGAAGCTGCCTTAGGTGCTCTTATCCATGGAAAAGGCCTCCAGTCAGCTGATCGTGTTCCATGGACTCCTGAGGCTGAATCAGCCTTTAGTCAGCTTAAGCTGGCTCTTCAAACAGCACCAACACTTGGCATTCCAGATCCTCATAAACCTTTCATACAGGCAGTTGATGAGAAGCATGGTTGTATGACATCTGTTCATATACAGGAACATGGGGGCAGGCAAAGGCCAGTGGCTTATTTCTCAGCAAAACTGGACTCTGTGGCTGCAGGCCTACCTGTTTGTCCTCGTGCTGTTGCAGCTGCAGAGAAAGCTGTCCTGGCCTCCCGAGATATTGTAGAATATGCTAATTTGACTGTTTTGGTTCCTCATGCTGTTGCCATTATTCTTCTCGAGCAGAAAACTTCACATCTTTCAACTGCTTGTTTGCTCAGATACACCTCTGTGCTCCTTGATATGCCAAATAGCACTGTTAAACGTTGTACTGTTCTGAATCCTGCTACTTTGCTTCCGACTCCTGAGGATGGGGAGCCTCATGACTGTGAAGCTGTTTTGGAACAAGTTTGTACACCCCGACCTGATCTTTTAGAGACTCCTCTTCCAAACTCTGACATGATTCTTTTTGTAGATGGATCAGCTTTGTGTGATCCAGCCACAGGTACTAACTGTGTTTGGTTTGCAGTATGTTCTTCACATGACACTTTGTTGTCTGGTTCGCTTCCTAAACATTTCTCTGCTCAAACTGCTGAGCTTATTGCACTTACTGAAGCTTGTAAGTTGGCAGCTGGTAAGGCTGTCACCATTTACACAGATTCCAGATATGCTTTTGGTGTTGTTCATGACTTTGGTGCGCTGTGGAAACACAGGCATTTCCTTAAATCAGATGGTAGAACTATTCTGAACTCCAAGCAGGGTTCTGATCTTCTTGATGCGATCCTTTTGCCTACAGCAATCTCAGTCTGTAAGTGTGCGGCTCACACTAACTCAGACGATCCTGTTGCTTGTGGCAATGCCAGAGCTGATGCTGCAGCTAAGCAAGCAGCTAAATCTTTTCCTGTTTTCGCTTCCATCTCTTTGCAGGCAGAAGACTCTCGCACAGATCCCCATGCTTTGCAAAATTTTGCCTCTGCAGATGGAAAACGCATTTGGTCCTCTGTGGGTGCAACTCATACGGATGGTGTTTGGATGGGACCTGATGGTAAACCCTGTCTACCTAAATATTTTTTTCCTCATTTTGCAAAATTGACACATGGGTTGGACCATGTGTCAAAAGGGGGGATGCTGAATGAACTCACTGCTCAGTGGTTCACAAAAGGGTTCAGTTCATATGCGCAAAAATACTGTCAGTCATGTATGGTTTGTGCCACACATAATGTAGGAAAGGCATTACACACATCACAAGCTGCACACACTCCACCAGAGAGACCTTTTGAACATTTGATGATGGATTTTGTTGAACTCACACCAGCTGAAGGAAAGAAATATGCACTAGTAATAGTGGACGTGTTTAGTAAATGGGTTGAAGTTTTCCCTGCAAAACATGCAAACAGTAATGCAGTGACTAAAGCACTGCTAAACAGAAATCATTCCTAGATGGGGCTTTCCAGAGAAGATCAGCAGTGATAATGGCACACATTTTGTAAACACTGCATTGACTGAGGTTGGTAAATTCCTGGGAATAAGCTTGCGCACACATTGTGCTTATCATCCACAGAGTGGAGGTGCTGTGGAAAGAGAAAATGGTACATTAAAGTCCAAGTTAGCCAAATGTTGTGAAGAAACAGGTCTGCCATGGACAAAAGCATTACCTATTGTGCTTACCTACATGAGAATGAGAATCAGAGCTCGAGTGAATCTCAGCTCATTTGAAATTTTATTTGGCAGACCTCCTAACCTGGGATTGGGACCTGTAACCAGACCCCTCCCTTCCACAACTGTTTGTGATGATGCTATGTTGTCTTACTGTCGAAACCTTTCCACTGTTCTATCTCAAGTTTCACAGACAGTAAAAGCAGCCCTTCCAGCCACAGAAAACATACCTCTGCACCCACTCCAACCAGATGACAGGTGGTGATGGAACTTCGCAGGAAACATTGGAAGTCCAAACGTTGGCAAGGCCCGTTCCAGGTGCTACTGGTCACTCACACAGCTGTTAAAGTTGCAGAGAGAGCCACCTGGATTCATGCCAGTCACTGTAAGAAGGTACCAGAACCAGTAGATGACTTCCACCCTGACATACATCAGCCTAACCAACACGCCCGGAAGGACAAAGATAGTAAAAGTAAAAGCTGTACTCCACCGGTGTGTTAAGTGCTAGTAACCTCTGACACCGAAGATTGAAACATCCTTACTGAGACCTGCGATGAAGATGATCATACACATGGTGTGAACCATGGCAGAAACTGTTTGTTGTTTGTATTTTCTTATTTGTAACCAGCATGTGCACATTGTATCTTGATTTCACAGGAAGCAATAATACAGGGCTGCTGTATTGTTCCCTGTGTGCGAGGCCTCATTGTATGTATCTCACCAAATGATTCAAATGAGTCAAAGAACTTTTTTGCTTTCAAAATTTTTCCTCTAGTGACGCTGACTTAGAGAGGAATGAAGATAATCATGTTTAATTGTTCATGTTTTGATTGTTTATCATTGGACGCTAACTGACTCCCCAAATGCAAGTGTCAGGACAAATGATCAAACTTCTCCAAGTTTCAGTCTACAGAGAGGTACAAGACAGGGTTGCCCACTTTCGCCCTCACTTTTTGCTATTTTCATCGAACCTTTAGCAGCTGCTATCAGACAAGATAGAAATATTAAAGGCATCCAACCCCAAAATATTGAGCATAAAATAAGTCTTTATGTTGATGATGTATTACTTTTCCTTCAGAACTCACAGACGTCTCTCACTCACACGATCACATAAATAAATTCTCAGCACTTTCTGACTACTCTATCAATTGGTCTAAGACCACAGTTCTGCCCATTAACTGTAGAGTCCAGAATATACCTGCGATCACTTTACAGTCAGGAAATATTAGATATTTAGGCATAAACATTTCCTCCAGGCTCTCAGAGCTAACAAAGCTAAATTATGTGCAATTATTAAAGACAGTAGAGGACGATCTCTCTCGTTGGAAGTCCTTACCTATATTACAACCATTAAAATGATGATACTACCAAAAGTTAACTATTTGTTCTCAATGATCCCCATAAAACCACCTGCTACTTGGTTTAAGTCACTAGATTCATGCATCTCCAAATTTCTGTGGAAAAACAAAACACCACATATTAGTTTAAAAACCCTACAGAAGACCAAGGACAGTGGTGGATTAGATTTACCTAATTTTCAGCACTATTCCTTAGCCAATAGGTTACAGTATATATCAAAATGGTTTAAACCTAGCCCAGTAGATGAACCGTGGATAAATATAGAACAAGCATTGTGTGATAATCTGGAAATCTCTGACCTGCCACTTATTAGTCAAAATGTAAAAAATCACAAATGTTGCAAAAGCATTAACATCAGCACCTCTCTGACAACCTGGTGGGAATTTCTTAAAAAAACAAAGTCTTCACTTGTCCCATGTAAGCTTACACCCATCTGGAACAATCCTGACATCCTGCAAAACAAAAAAATGCTAAACTTTACTCTGTGGAAGATCAAAGGAATCAAACATCTGGTACATATATTCCAAAATGGACATTTTATTTCATTTGATGAGCTCATATCACAACATGAGATAGGCAGCAATAAATTCCTAGAATATCAACAACTTAAGTCTATAATAACAAAGAAATATATCCTCCACCAACCAGACTCACAACTCCCGATTAGGGTAGCAGAATTTCTAAGTATCTGCACCCCAAAACTACTATCAAAAATATATAAATTATTGTCTAAGATAGATGACACAATGTCTCTACCATCCTCAAAATGGGAGGCAGATTTATCCATCAGTTCTAGTCATAGCTTCTGGCCACAAATATGTTTGAACACCTTCAGAATGACTCAAAATCCTAATTTACAGCTCATACAATACAAAATTCTTCATAGAACACACTATACAGGACAAAGGATGTTCAGGATGGGTCTAACACACTCAAACATCTGCTCACATTGCACAGATAACACACCTGATGATTATGCACACGCTTTGTGGTTTTGTGCGCCTGTCCAGAAGTTCTGGCTTGAAGTCTGTGCGGACCTATCAACATGGCTGTGGAGGTGGCGTGGTGCATCAGCTGCAGGAGATAGCTGTGGAGAGAGCTCTGGGGAGCAAGACTAGGTGAGTGATTAGTACACCGGCAGTCACTTGTCTAATCACTGTCCTCTTTTAAAAACTCAGTAGCGTGCTGGAGCTGGAAGGAGGATTGAAGTGGAGTCGGCAGCACGAACCGGGAGGGAAGGCCTGCGAACGACTCCACATTCGTGAAAAAGGGTTAAATAAACTATACGTTGAACCGTCCGCTGTCTCTGAGTCTCTCTGAGAGAACCCGCAGTGGCAACAGGCCACCACATTGGCACCCAACTGGGATTCAGCAGAGGAGACATGACAGAACCGCAATAGCCCATAAGAGCTCTGGCCCAAATGCTGGCGGAGGTCGCGGCGATGAATCAGGACCAGGCGGCTCTCGGCAGGCAGCAGCTGGCCACACTGCAGGGCCAGGCGGAACGGCAGACGGACCTGCTGGAAGCACTGGTGGCTCGAGCCGGGGCAGCGGCACCGGCCCCCTCGCTCGCTGGGGTCGGCCTGTATAAGATGACGCCTGAAGACGACCCTCAGTCATTTCTGGGGATGTTCGAGGCAACGGCGGCGGGGTGCAGATGGCCGGAGGCGGAGTGGGCCGTGCGGTTGCTTCCCCTCCTGTCTGGGGACGCCCAAACGGCGGCGCTGAGCCTTCCTGCTCGCTCTCGAAGCCAGTACACGGATGTCTAGAGGGCAGTCCGAGATCGCCTGGGGTACTCGGCGGAGGACCATTGCCGCCGGTTCAGAAGGACCAAACTGGGCCACACGGACCGTCCGTTCACCTATGCGCAGCAGTTGACCGACGTAGTGACACGGTGGCTGCTGCCAGGGGACTCGAATGGAGAGCGGAGGATGCTGGGACAAATCGTCCTGGAACAGTTCGTGGAGGGGCTGCCAAGTGGTACGGCGGAGTGGGTACGCTGCCACCGACCCACTGACCTGGAGGCCGCGATCACCCTTGCGGAGGACCATCTGGCCGTTTTTTCCCAGGGCCGGACACCGGAGGCTCGGCCAGCATCGCTGGGCCGGCCAACACCAGCGCCCCGGAGGAGGCTGTCAACAGCTGGCTGTCATCTGGCAACAGCACGACCGTCTCCTCTCCCCCGCACTAACCTTTCCTGCCCTCTCTTTCCACCCCAGGTTCCAGCCGCTACAAGTCCTGCTCCCGACCCACAGAGGGTCCCTCAGGTGGCGGGGCAGGAGTGTTGGAGGTGCGGGCAGCCCGGTCATTTTCGCCGCGAGTGCCCGCTCATGGAGGTCAGACAGGTGATTCGGGTTGTTGGCCCTCCAGCGCCCTCCCCCGGTCCAGGAGGGACGTACAGCGTTCCGGTAAGGATTCAGGGGGGTACACATCAGGCAATGGTGGACTCGGATATCACACAGTATAGTTCACCAGAATCTGATTCGACCTGGGGCTTTGATAGAGGCAGAATGGGTTGATATTACTGGTCCCAGTTGAAATTCGCTGTAAGGGGAAAAAGCATAGTGTGAAGGCTGCGGTTAGCTCCTGCCTGGCGCACCCCCTGATTTTGGGAACCGATTGTCCCGGGTTTGATAGATTAGTGGGGCAGTGTGTGGGGGTGCGCTCACGACCGTCAGGGTCATGGGAAATGTGTGCTGTCCTCAGCGGTGACGCGAGGTTGTCCGACACTGCAGACGGGAAGGGGGAGCCGACGGTACCTTCACAGGAGGCTCCGTCAGTTCCCGTGTTCGACTCCATGGAAGATTTTCCACTCGAGCAGTCTCGTGATGATACTCTACGCTATGCCTTGGATCAGGTGATAAAAATTGATGGTCATATGGTGCGCCCTGACGCAATGCTAACACATCCGCATTTTTCATTGTGCAGGGACAGAGTGTACAGAGTGAGTCATGACACTCAGACAGAGGAAATCATAACACAGCTGTTGGTGCCGAAAAGCTGTTGGGAAATAATTTTCCAGGCGGCTCATTATAACCCGATGGCGGGGCATATGGGGTATGAAAAAACAATGAATCGTATAATGGCCCGGTTCTATTGGCCAGGCATTCGGGCAGACGTGCGCCGCTGGTGCGCGACCTGCTCCAAATGCCAGTTGGTTAACCAACCGGCCGTCCCGAAAGCACCTTTGCGCCCATTGCCGCTGATTGAGGTCCCATTTGAGCGTATTGGGATGGACCTCATCGGGCCCTTTCATCGGAGCGCACGTGGATATCGCTTTGTGTTAGTTCTGGTGGATTATGCAACACGATATTCGGAAGCAGTGCCGTTGCGCACCATCTCTGCAAAGAGTGTAGCGCAGGCACTGTTTCAAGTTATCTCCCGAGTCGGGATCCCGAAAGAGATCCTGACTGATCAAGGCACCTCTCACCGTCCCAGAGAGCAGACATAGCCCAGTTGCAGCAGCATTACGCTGATGTGTTCTCCCCCCTGCCAGGACGCACAAGCCTTATTCGACACCATGTTGAGACACACCCGGGCGTGACAGTGCGTTCACGTCCCTATCGGTTACCTGAGCACAAGAGAAAAGTGGTTCAGGCAGAATTGGAAGCTATGCTGGAGATGGGTGTAATTGAGGAGTCTAACAGCGCCTGGGGTAGTCCCATCGTTTTTGTAGTCAAGACGGATGGGTCTATCCGGTTCTGTGTGGACTATCGCAAGGTGAATGATGTGTCACGATTTGATGCCTATCCTATGCCCCGGGTCGACGAGCTCCTGGATCGCCTGGGCACTGCTCGTTTTTTTACGACACTAGATTTGACCAAGGGCTACTGGCAGATTCCCTTGTCTCCAGAGTCTAAGGAAAAAACGGCCTTCTCCACTCCGTACGGGTTGTACCAATTTGTCACACTTCCGTTCGGGTTGTTCGGGGCCCAAGCCACATTTCAACGCCTTATGGATCGGGTCCTGCGGCCGCATGCTGCGTATGCTGCCGCTTACCTGGATGACGTCATCATCCATAGCAACAGCTGGGCGGAGCATGTTCAGCAGGTGGCGGCAGTGCTGGAGTCACTGCGGCAGGCGGGGCTCACGGCCAACCCAAAGAAGTGTGCAGTTGGACGGAGGGAGGTACGGTATCTGGGGTACCACTTGGGCGGCAGACAGGTGCGTCCACAGGTAGACAAGACAGCAGCGATTGCAGCCTGCCCAAAACCTAAGACCAAGAAAGAGGTGAGGTGGTTTTTGGGGCTGGCCGGATATTACCGGCGATTTATTCCCAACTTCGCGGAGCTGACCAGCCCCTTGACCGACCTTACCCGAAAAGGTGCCTCTGATCCGGTCCGGTGGACGGAGCAGTGCCAGGCGTCACTTGAGAGGGTAAAGCAGACCCTCTGTGGGGAGCCTCTTCTCCACACACCTAACTCCTCTCTCCCATTTGTCCTGCAGACTGATGCATCGGGAAGGGGGTTGGGGGCTGTTCTATCCCAGCAGGTGCGGGGCGTTGACCGCCCAGTGCTTTACATCAGCCAGAAACTATCCGAGAGGGAGACCAGATACAGCACGGTGGAGAGGGAGTGCCTGGCCATCCGGTGGGTGGTCGGCGCTCTGCGGTATTACTTGCTGGGGCGCCCATTCACCCTCTGCTCGGACCATGCTCCCCTCCAGTGGCTCCACCGAATGAAAGATGTCAATGCACGGATCACCCGCTGGTATCTGGCACTACAGCCTTTTAAATTCAAAGTGGTCCATAGGCCGGGGGCACAGATGGCGGTGGCCGACTTCCTTTCCAGCTCGCATGGCGAGGTGGGGGGGAGTAAGTTAGGCCGGACGGCTCCCCGGCCAAGCTCAGGCTGTGGAGGTATGTGGAGGAGCTGCAGGAGAGAGCTGTGGAGAGAGCTCTGGGGAGCAGGACTAGGTGAGTGATTAGTACCCTGCAGTCACTTGTCTAATCACTTTCCTCTTTTAAAAACTCAGTAGCGTGCTGGAGCTGGAAGGAGGATTGAAGTGGAGTCGGCAGCACGAACCGGGAGGGAAGGCCTGCGAACGACTCCACATTTGTGAAAAAGGGTTAAATAAACGATACGTTGAACCGTCCGTTGTCTCTGAGTCTCTCTGAAAGAACCAGCAGTGGCAACAGGCCACCACAATGTGCAATTATTAAAGACAGTAGAGGACGATCTCTCTCGTTGGAAGTCCTTACCTATATCACTTATGGGGAGAGTTAAAACCATTAAAATGAAGATACTACCAAAAGTTAACTATTTGTTCTCAATGATCAATGACCTGCTACTTGGTTTAAGTCACTAGATTCATGCATCTCTAAATTTCTGTGGAAAAACAAACCACCACGTATTAGTTTAAAAATCCTACAGAAGACCAAGGACAGTGGTGGATTAGATTTACCTAATTTTCAGCACTATTCCTTAGCCAATAGGTTACAGTATATATCAAAATGGTTTAAACCTAGCCCAATAGATGAACATGGATAAATATAGAACAAGCATTGTGTGATAATCTGGAAATCTCTGACCTGCCACTTATTAGTCAAAACGTAAAAAATCACAAATGTTTCAAAAGCATTAACATCAGCACCTCTTTGACAGCCTGGTGGGAATTTCTTAAAATAACAAAGTCTTCACTTGTCCCGTGTAAGCTTACACCCATCTGGAACAATCCTGACATCCTGCAAAACAAAACAAATGCTAAACTTTACTCTGTGGAAGATCAAAGGAATCAAACATCTGGAACATATAATCCAAAATGGACATTTTATTTCATTTGAGGAGCTCATATCACAACATGAGATAGGCAGCAATAAATTCCTAGAATATCAACAACTTAAGTCTATAATAACAAAGAAATATAGGGTAGCAGAATTTCTAAGTATCTGCACCCCAAAACTACTATCAAAAATATATAAATTATTGTCTAAGATAGATGACACAATGTCTCTACCGTCCTCAAAATGGGAGGCAGATTTATCCATCAGTTCTAGTCATAGCTTCTGGCCACAAATATGTTTGAACACCTTCAGAATGACTCAAAATCCTAATTTACAGCTCATACAATACAAAATTCTTCATAGAACACACTATACAGGACAAAGGATGTTCAGGATGGGTCTAACACACTCAAACATCTGCTCACATTGCACAGATAACACACCTGATGATTATGCACACGCTTTGTGGTTTTGTGCGCCTGTCCAGAAGTTCTGGCTTGAAGTCTGTGCGGACCTATCAACATGGCTGTGGAGGTGGCATGGTGCATCAGCTGCAGGAGAGAGCTGTGGAGAGAGCTCTGGGGAGCAGGACTAGGTGAGTGATTAGTACACCGGCAGTCACTTGTCTAATCACTGTCCTCTTTTAAAAACTCAGTAGCGTGCTGGAGCTGGAAGGAGGATTGAAGTGGAGTCGGCAGCACGAACCGGGAGGGAAGGCCTGCGAACGACTCCACATTCGTGAAAAAGGGTTAGATAAATTATACGTTGAACCGTCCGCTGTCTCTGAGTCTCTCTGACAGAACCCGCAGTAGCAACAGGCCGCCACATTGGCACCCAACTGGGATTCAGCAGAGGAGACATGACGGAACCGCAATAGCCCATAACAGCTCTGGCCCAAATGCTGGCGGAGGTTGCGGCGATGAATCAGGACCAGGCGGCTCTCGGCAGGGAGCAGCTGGCCACACTGCAGGGCCAGGCGGAACGGCAGACGGACCTGCTGGAAGCACTGGTGGCTCGAGCCGGGGCAGCGGCACCGGCCCCCTCGCTCGCTGGGGTCGGCCTGTATAAGATGACGCCTGAAGACGACCCTCAGTCATTTCTGGGGATGTTCGAGGCAACGGCGGCGGGGTGCAGATGGCCGGAGGCGGAGTGGGCCGTGCGGTTGCTTCCCCTCCTGTCTGGGGACGCCCAAACGGCGGCGCTGAGCCTTCCTGCTCGCTCTCGAAGCCAGTACCAAATGTCTAGAGGGCAGTCCTGCATCGCCTGGGGTACTCGGCGGAGGACCATCGCCGCCGGTCCAGAAGGACCAAACTGGGCCACACGGACCGTCCGTTCACCTATGCGCAGCAGTTGACCGACGTAGTGACACGGTGGCTGCTGCCAGGGGACTCGAATGGAGAGCGGAGGATGCTGGGACAAATCGTCCTGGAACAGTTCGTGGAGGGGCTGCCAAGTGGTACGGCGGAGTGGGTACGCTGCCACCGACCCACTGACCTGGAGGCCGCGATCACCCTTGCGGAGGACCATCTGGCCGTTTTTACTCTGTGGAAGATCAAAGGAATCAAACATCTGGAACATATAATCCAAAATGGACATTTTATTTCATTTGATGAGCTCATATCACAACATGAGATAGGCAGCAATAAATTCCTAGAATATCAACAACTTAAGTCTATAATAACAAAGAAATATATCCTCCACCAACCAGACTTACAACTCCCGATTAGGGTAGCAGAATTTCTAAGCATCTGCACCCCAAAACTACTATCAAAAATATATAAATTATTGTCTAAGATAGATGACACAATGTCTCTACTGTCCTCAAAATGGGAGGCAGATTTATCCATCAGTTCTAGTCATAGCTTCTGGCCACAAATATGTTTGAACACCTTCAGAAAGACTCGAAATCCTAATTTACAGCTCATACAATACAAAATTCTTCATAGAACACACTATACAGGACAAAGGATGTTCAGGATGGGTCTAACACACTCAAACATCTGCTCACATTGCACAGATAACACACCTGATGATTATGCACACGCTTTGTGGCTTTGTGCATCTGTCCAGAAGTTCTGGCTTGAAGTCTGTGCGGACCTATCAACATGGCTAAAGTGTAGCATTCCTGCATGCCCCACACTGTGCATACTGGGTGACTTAGACAACATCAACGTGGAATTTAGCTTCGGGCGTCTGGTGGTCTCTTGGGTCGTGGGGACCGGGTTGGTCATTGCTGGGGGGACTGTGTGTCGGGCTTGGAGGGCAGTTTTGGGGGCTTGCGGGTGGGGCTGGGTCCCTTAGGGGCCTTGGGGTGGTGGCTGCTGGCTCTGTATCGGGTGACCGGGCCGCTCTGGCGTGGGTGGTGGTGCTGGGCCTGGGCCCTGGTGGTTGGCTGCCGCCTTGCGCCCGGGGCGGGGCCCTGCCTGTGCCTGGGGGGTCTGGGTTGCCCTGGACATGCCACAGTATGGGTGGGTTGGTGCAGGTCCTGGTGCCGGGCTTGTTGCTCTGGGAACTCAGAGGTGTCCGCAGGTGGTTGTTTTTTTTAGGGTGTTGGGGCGTGCGGTGGGGGGGGGGGGGGGGGGGGGGTGATTTGTTTGTTTGTTTGTTTGTTTGATTTTTGTTGTTGTTTGTTTGTTTTTGTAGAGGTCCTCCAGGGTGGGGTTGGGTTGAGTGGGGTGGGGCGGGATGGGTTCCTTCTGGGAGTACAGTAGCTCCCGGAATATGGTGACTGCAGGCCCCGAGCCTGGTGGACATCAGGCCCTCCTGCCCTGTGTTGTGTCCCAGGTAGCGGGGATGCCTATTGCAGCCAGTCTCTGGCTGCCCTCTCCGGGATGGGAGGGGCCAGGAGGATGAATTAATTATCCTGCTGGTTTATATATTGTAAACATAAACAATAAACATTTATAAAACTTCCCTTGGCAAAGCAAATCTGTTTGGCATAAAAGGTATTCAGACTACAATTCTGCTGCCATAATGCTGAACAGGACACGGGAAAAAAAACTAAAATCATAGAATAAGCTTCTTTTCACCAGTTCTGCACAATTTCGGATTTTGATATAAAATGAATTCCTTTACTCAAACCAAGTTAAAACTGCTTTGTTCTTCATATTTATCCATGTCTAAATAGCTTTAAATAAAAAAGAACGTAGTACTTTGCAGGATAGGAAAGAACAACACTAAATTTTTTCAGGAATCCGAGAATAAGCTTCTTTTGACGAGTTCTACACAATTTCGGATTTTGATATAAAATGAAATCCTTCACTCAAACCAAGTTAAAACTGCTTTGTCCTTCATATTTTTCCATGTCTAAATAGTTTTAAACAAAAAAGAACGTAGTACTTTGCAGGATAGGAAAGAACAACACTAAACCTTTTCAGGAATCCGAGAATAAGCGTCTTTTGACGAGTTCTACACAATTTCGGATTTTGATACAAAATGAATTCCTTCACTCAAACAAAGTTAAAACTGCTTTGTCCTTATTTATCCATGTCTGAATAGGTTTCAACAAAAAAGAAAGTATTACTTTGCAGTATACCAAAGAACAACACTAAACCTTTAGGAATCCGAGAATAAGCTTCTTTTCACGAGTTCTACACAATTTCGGATTTTGATATAAAACTAATTCCTTCACTCAAACCAAGTTAAAACTGCTTTGTCCTTCATATTTATCCATGTCTGAATAGGTTTCAACAAAAAAGAAAGTATTACTTTGCAGTATACAAAAGAACAACACTAAACCTTTAAGAATCCGAGAATAAGCTTCTTTTCACGAGTTCTACACAATTTCGGATTTTGATATAAAATGAATTCCTTCTCTCAAACCAAGTTAAAACTGCTTTCTCCTTCATATTTTTGCATGTCTAAATAGGTTTCAGGCATAAAATTCCTCATATTACCCTGTATGAGAAAGAAGCATACTTGTGATGGAGCAATACACTCCTTTTGGGTAACCTAAACTGATGGTTGGGGAGGAAAGTTAGAAGAACAATCAACTATACCCAAAGACAGATGACGTGATATAACTACACAGTAATATAACTGTGTGTTTTTGCTTCAGTGGTCAGAGCAACTCTGTATTCTGTACTGTGTTGTTCAGTCTTGCAAGATATTATTATTAAAGCCTCTTATCTCCTCAGAAGAAAATAACTGACTCTGTGCGTTACTAAATTTCCACCACAATTTTGGCGTCACGAACAGGATCCCTCAACTGGTGTCTCTGGACCGGACCGCAGTGCATGGCCAGCCTGGACTGAAGTAGCTGTTCCAGCCTCATACCTCCAAGGCCTTTTCTGAGAGAGAGGACTGGCAGGTCCTTTTCCTGAATACCAGCGCTGGGATCATTTTTGAAATATCATAGTCTGAGACGATAGGACTGCTTTTTAGTTTTTATTTGAATAAAAGAGGGTTTCCCGGTTGTGTCATTAGTGAGACAGAGATTTCACGGGTAAGTGAAACTTTTGAAGCAGTCCGAAGAAGTGTGAAGTACTCCGAAGAAGTGTGAGTACAGATTAAGGTCCTCATTGGAGACGTCCTTTGAGTGAAGGAATATATTTCCCCATTCCAAGTCTGAGAATGGGAAACAGTAGGTCTCAGACTTTTGACCCTAATGAAAAAGAAATATGGTCCAGAGGTTTTCCACCTGAAGGTTCTTTTAGTATGTTAGAAATAAGAAAATTAGAAGAAAAGTTTTGCAAATATGAGAAAGAGATGAAGCAAAAAAATAATAATTAAGTTTAAATAAGAAGTAATAAAGGTATAGAATGTTGTAGAATTAAAAAATAAAGTGTATTAAGAGAAAGAAAGGAAAACGCTAAACAAATGCCATGACGGAATGATGATGATAATTTAGTATGTGGATGAAAAGATAATTCAGCTCTGATTAAGACTGAATCTTCTTTTAAACCACCACCATATTCCACTGATAACACTTCTTCTCCTTCTGCACCTCTTTACCCCACCCTGAGCGCTCTCGCTGTGCCGGATCCAGACCTGGACTCCTGCCCTCCACGACGCCTGCAACAACAACAGCCAGCCCTGCCACAAACCTCTGGCTCTCGGGAAGAAATTCCATAATCCTCACAACATCAGTTACATAGGTCTGATGATGAGGAAAAGGAAGACGTTTGGTTCTCCAGCGTTCACCAGATTCAAACCATGCCTATGGTTAAAGTTGCAGGTCCCACTGGACCATTACTGGTTTATCGACCCTGGACTGAGACTGACATCATGGAAGCATAACAATGCTTACCAGATCCAGAGAATTCTGGACCCCGTTTTGCTGACGAGTTGCGAGATTTCTGCGAACAATTCTGCCCGACCGGGGTTGAATTGCGTCGCATATTGGCAAAAAAGTTCAAACCGACCGACCTCTGCAAAATAGAGGCCAGTATGCTACAACTGGATTTGCGACCTACCAACAGTGAACGAGGACATAATGATAATGCTCAATATGAAGCAGCCATCCAAAGACTGTGTCAAGCCATCACCACTCAAATTCCAACCAAAATCAATATGTCCCACATTTATACCTGCAAACAGAAACCCGGTGAAGGGACTGATGATTTTGTACACCGCATCCTTGAGGAAGTCAGCAAGCACAGCGGTCATCAGAGACCAACGGATATGGGTAATGAACCAGGACCATGGGAGAGTATTGCATGTAATGCAATAATTAAAGGCCTCATGCCAGATGTCGCCACTGAAGTAAAGAACATTTACGTGGGATAGTGTGAGGGTCTTCGTTTGGCTGACGTTCGCCGATATGCTCGCCATGCTCAGAACCAAGTTGAGACACGTAAGGCCATCAAAAGGGACAAGTGTGAAAAGGAGCTGCATTTGGCAGCCATGACCATGTATTACGCAGTTGGTGTAAACAGAGGACGAGGCCGAAGTCGAAGACGTGGAATTGTGGGAGAGGAGGTCGAAATGGGCCACGTCAGCGCTATGATCCGAATATTTGTTTTTACTGTGGCCAGACTGGACACTGGAAGAAGGACTGTCCACAGCTGAAAAGTGATGAAATTGGGCAAAAGGCTGACTGAGGGTGGGAGGCAGGTTCTGGACGTCAGGCGCCAGCGGAGCCTCCACTAATGGGTGATAGCACATCACACACACACATTTTTCCTGCTCTGTGCAGTGAACAAACGCTTGCCAACTGTGAAAGGTTCTTTTAGTATGTTAGAAATAAGAAAATTAGAAGAAAAGTTTTGCAAATATGAGAAAGAGATGAAGCAAAAAAAAAAGAAAATTAAGTTTAAATAAGAAGTAAGAAAGGTATAGAATGTTGTAGAATGAAAAAATAAATTGTATTAAGAGAAAGAAAGGAAAACGCTAAACAAATGCCATGACGGAATGATGATGACAATTTAGTATGTGGACGAAAAGATAATTCAGCTCTGATTAAGACTGAATCTTCTTTTAAACCACCACCATATTCCACTGATAACACTTCTTCTCCTTCTGCACCTCTTTACCCCACCCTGAGCGCTCTCGCTGTGCCGGATCCAGACCTGGACTCCTGCCCTCCACGACGCCTGCAACAACAACAGCCAGCCCTGCCACAAGCCTCTGGCTCTCGGGAAGAAGGGACTTCTTCCATCCTCCCTCGGGAAGAAATTCCATCATCCTCACAACATCAGTTACATAGGTCTGATGATGAGGAAAAGGAAGACGTTTGGTTCTCCAGCGTACCTGCCCAAGAACTTTTAACGCAAGTAACAAAAATCCTTTACCCACAATCTGGACTTCGGAGATCTAAACGTGAGAAAAAACAAAACCAGATTCAAACCATGCCTATGGTTAAAGTTGCAGGTCCCACTGGACCATTACTGGTTTATCAACCCTGGACTGAGACTGACATCATGGAAGCATAACAATGCTTACCAGATCCAGAGAATTCTGGACCCCGTTTTGCTGACGAGTTGCGAGATTTCTGCGCACAATTCTGCCCGACCGGGGTTGAATTGCGTCGCATATTGGCAAAAAAGTTCAAACCGACCGACCTCTGCAAAATAGAGGCCAGTATGCTACAACTGGATTTGCGACCTACCAACAGTGAACGAGGACATAATGATAACGCTCAATATGAAGCAGCCATCCAAAGACTGTGTCAAGCCATCACCACTCAAATTCCAACCAAAATCAATATGTCCCACATTTACACCTGCAAACAGAAACCCGGTGAAGGGACTGATGATTTTGTACACCGCATCCTTGAGGAAGTCAGCAAGCACAGCGGTCATCAGAGACCAACGGATTTGGGTAATGAACCAGGACCATGGGAGAGTATTGCATGCAATGCAATAATTAAATGCCTCCTGCCAGATGTCGCCACTGAAGTAAAGAACATTTACGTGGGATGGTGTGAGGGTCCTCGTTTGGCTGACGTTAGCCGATATGCTCGCCATGCTCAGAACCAAGTTGAGACACGTAAGACCATCAAAAGGGACAAGTGTGAAAAGGAGCTGCATTTGGCAGCCATGACCATGTATTACGCAGTTGGTGTAAACAGAGGACGAGGCCAAAGTCGAAGACGTGGACGTGTGGGGGAGGAGGTCGAAATGGGCCACGTCAGAGCTATGATCCGAATATTTGTTTTTACTGTGGCCAGACTGGACACTGGAAGAAGGACTGTCCACAGCTGAAAAGTGATGAAATTGGGCAAAAGGCTGACTGAGGGTGGGAGGCAGGTTCTGGACGTCACGCGCCAGCGGAGCCTCCACTAATGGGTGATAGCACAACACACACACACATTTTTCCTGCTCTGTGCAGTGAACAAACGCTTGCCAACTGTGATTCACGTAGTAAAGTTTTGCATGCTATTTCCGTCCTAGAGCAAAGATATTTGTCTCAGAATATAGGAACTTATGTTCATCAGTAGTGACGTCAGGGGAGTTTGATTGTCCTCCAAAGTTAAGTGGAAACCACGTTTACTCTATGTCTGCATCAGGCCAGGTTGTGAAGGAGAAAATGACAACGCCCATTGCTTGTGTCACTCCCGATGGGCTCTCCTTCAAACACTCATTTTTGTTATCAGAGTTGTGTCCCATTAACCTGATGGGCCGTGATCTCATGTGCAAATTAGGCATTATTTTAACTTCTACACCAGAGGGTGTTAAGGTTATGTTACAGCCTGACAAAGCTTTCACAGCAGTGCAGTTTGATTCATCGGCACTTACATATGCTTATGAGTGGAAACTTCCCAGCTCTCCTTTTTCACAACAACTAGTGGAAGAAGCAAAAGCGTTAGTTTCACCCCTTTCTGATTTCATGCAACTTGCTGATTTGCACTGCACATCACACATTTCTTTGGGGCCTGACAATGACTATGAGAAGAAGTGAAAAAATATAAAACAATGTAAAAAACAATACCCTTTGAAGCCTGAAGCAATTAAAGGGATTAAACCTGTTTTTCAATCTTTTCAGAAAACAGGCGTTATTGTTCCTTGTGAAAATTCACCTGTGCGCACTCCATTGTTTCCTGTTAAAAAGATTAAAGATGCTGGCCAGCCAGATGAATGGCATTTTGTACAGGACCTCCAAGCGGTGAATGCTGCAGTTCAGCCATGTGCTCCTACTGTGCCCAACCCACACACTATTTTGTCTCAAATTTCATCAGATGTTTTTCTCAGTGGTTGACTTGTCTAATGCATTTTTCTCTGCGCCAGTGCACCCTGATAGGCCATTTTGGTTTGCTTTTGAGTTTGCAGGGAGATCTTGGACTTTTACTTCAATTAACCACAGGCTCTGCTCTTTTGCAGTATGTGGATGACATCCTTTTATGTAGTCCATCTAAACAACAGTGTGAAAAAGACACAGTGAATCTGTTGAAACATCTTCATTCTTATGGCCATAAAGCCAGCCTTTCTAAGTTACAGTTTGTACAGGACGAAGTCACCTTTTTGGGTCATGTGATTTCTAAGGATGTGCGCTCACTTTCTCCTAAACGTGTTGCTGCAGTTCAGAACATTCCTAAACCGGTTACTAAAAAACAGCTTATGTCATTCTTAGGTATAACATCTTACTGCAGGAACTTTATTCCTAACTACTCTTTTCTCGAAGCTGCCTTAGGTGCTCTTATCCATGGAAAAGGCCTCCAGTCAGCTGATCGTGTTCCATGGACTCCTGACCTGATCTTTTAGAGACTCCTCTTCCAAACTCTGACATGATTCTTTTTGTAGATGGATCAGCTTTGTGTGATCTAGCCACAGGTACTAACTGTGTTTGGTTTGCAGTATGTTCTTCACATGACACTTTGTTGTCTGGTTCGCTTCCTAAACATTTCTCTGCTCAAACTGCTGAGCTTATTGCACTTACTGAAGCTTGTAAGTTGGCAGCTGGTAAGGCTGTCACCATTTACACAGATTCCAGATATGCTTTTGGTGTTGTTCATGACTTTGGTGCGCTGTGGAAACACAGGCATTTCCTTAAATCAGATGGTAGAACTATTCTGAACTCCAAGCAGGGTTCTGATCTTCTTGATGCGATCCTTTTGCCTACAGCAATCTCAGTCTGTAAGTGTGCGGCTCACACTAACTCAGACGATCCTGTTGCTTGTGGCAATGCCAGAGCTGATGCTGCAGCTAAGCAAGCAGCTAAATCTTTTCCTGTTTTCGCTTCCCTCTCTTTGCAGGCAGAAGACTCTCGCACAGATCCCCATGCTTTGCAAACTTTTGCCTCTGCAGATGGAAAACGCATTTGGTCCTCTGTGGGTGCAACTCATACGGATGGTGTTTGGATGGGACCTGATGGTAAACCCTGTCTACCTAAATATTTTTTTCCTCATTTTGCAAAATTGACACATGGGTTGGACCATGTGTCAAAAGGGGGGATGCTGAATGAACTCACTGCTCAGTGGTTCACAAAAGGGTTCAGTTCATATGCGCAAAAATACTGTCAGTCATGTATGGTTTGTGCCACACATAATGTAGGAAAGGCATTACACACATCACAAGCTGCACACACTCCACCAGAGAGACCTTTTGAACATTTGATGATGGATTTTGTTGAACTCACACCAGCTGAAGGAAAGAAATATGCACTAGTAATAGTGGACGTGTTTAGTAAATGGGTTGAAGTTTTCCCTGCAAAACATGCAAACAGTAATGCAGTGACTAAAGCACTGCTAAACAGAAATCATTCCTAGATGGGGCTTTCCAGAGAAGATCAGCAGTGATAATGGCACACATTTTGTAAACACTGTATTGACTGAGGTTGGTAAATTCCTGGGAATAAGCTTGCGCACACATTGTGCTTATCATCCACAGAGTGGAGGTGCTGTGGAAAGAGAAAATGGTACATTAAAGTCCAAGTTAGCCAAATGTTGTGAAGAAACAGGTCTGCCATGGACAAAAGCATTACCTATTGTGCTTACCTACATGAGAATGAGAATCAGAGCTCGAGTGAATCTCAGCCCATTTGAAATTTTATTTGGCAGACCTCCTAACCTGGGATTGGGACCTGTAACCAGACCCCTCCCTTCCACAACTGTTTGTGATGATGCTATGTTGTCTTACTGTCGAAACCTTTCCACTGTTCTATCTCAAGTTTCACAGACAGTAAAAGCAGCCCTTCCAGCCACAGAAAACACACCTCTGCACCCACTCCAACCAGATGACAGGTGGTGAAGGAACTTTGCAGGAAACATTGGAAGTCCAAACGTTGGCAAGGCCCGTTCCAGGTGCTACTGGTCACTCACACAGCTGTTAAAGTTGCAGAGAGAGCAACCTGAATTCATGCCAGTCACTGTAAGAAGGTACCAGAACCAGTAGATGACTTCCACCCTGACATACATCAGCCTAACCAACACGCCCGGAAGGACAAAGATAAGAGTCAGCAGTAAAAGCTGTACTCCACCGGTGTGTTAAGTGCTAGTAACCTCTGACACCGAAGATTGAAACATCCTGAGACCTGCGATGAAGATGATCATACACACGGTGTGAACCATGGCAGAAACTGTTTGTTGTTTGTATTTTCTTATTTGTAACCAGCATGTGCACATTGTATCTTGATTTCACAGGAAGCAATAATACAGGGCTGCTGTATTGTTCCCTGTGTGCGAGGCCTCATTGTATGTATCTCACTAAATGATTCAAATGTCTCAAAGAACTTTTTTGCTTTCAAAATTTTTCCTCTAGTGACGCTGACTTAGAGAGGGATGAAGATAATCATGTTTAATTGTTCATGTTTTGATTGTTTATCATTGGACCCTTTATCACTATGATGCCTGCATTTTAAACTCACGTTGTGTGCAAATGCAGGCTGATGTTTTACAGATAAAGTTATTATTTTCCTTGTTTCTTTTTGGGTTGATTAATATAATAGTATTATTATAATCAAAAGGGAGGAATGTAATGGAAAATAATTCTTATATGCATTGTATTGAGTGTTACTGTGTATGACCTGCAAATGACCGAGCTGCAAGGTACCACCCTGCCCTGTTTTCTTAAATTCCTCTTTACAACGGTGGGCTTGTTATAATGAGATAGCTGCACTTTAGGGGGGACAGGGTTAGGCTGGTATTTACAAGTGTGTCTGGGTAACCTCAACTGATGGTTGGGGAGGAAAGTTAGAAGAACAATCAACTATACCAAAAAACAGATGACGTGATGAGCGGGCAATATAACTGTGTGTTTTTGCTTCAGTGGTCAGAGCAACTCTGTATTCTGTACTGTGTTGTTCTCTCTTGCAAGATATTATTATTAAAGCCTCTTATCTCCTCAGAAGAAAATAACTGACTCCCCAAATGCAAGTGTCAGGACAAATGATCAAACTTCTCCAAGCTTCAGTCTGCAGAGAGGTACAAGACAGGGTTGTCCACTTTCGCCCTCACTTTTTGCTATTTTCATCAAACCTTTAGCAGCTGCTATCAGACAAGATAGAAATATTAAAGGCATCCAACCCCAAAATATTGAGCATAAAATAAGTCTTTATGTTGATGATGTATTACTTTTCCTTCAGAACTCACAGACGTCTCTCACTCACACGATCACACTCATAAATAAATTCTCAGCACTTTCTGACTACTCTATCAATTGGTCTAAGACCACAGTTCTGCCCATTAACTGTAGGGTCCAGAATATACCTGCGATCACTTTACAGTCAGGAAATATTAGATATTTAGGCATAAACATTTCCTCCAGGCTCTCAGAGCTAACAAAGCTAAATTATGTGCAATTATTAAAGACAGTAGAGGACGATCTCTCTCTATATTACAACCATTAAAATGATGATACTACCAAAAGTTAACTATTTGTTCCCAATGATCCCCATAAAACCATCTGCTACTTGGTTTAAGTCACTAGATTCATGCATCTCCAAATTTCTGTGGAAAAACACACCACCACGTATTAGTTTAAAAACCCTACAGAAGACCAAGGACAGTGGTGGATTAGATTTACCTAATTTTCAGCACTATTCCTTAGCCAATAGGTTACAGTATATATCAAAATGGTTTAAACCTAGCCCAATAGATGAACCATGGATAAATATAGAACAAGCATTGTGTGATAATCTGGAAATCTCTGACCTGCCACTTATTAGTCAAAACGTAAAAAATCACAAATGTTGCAAAAGCATTAACATCAGCACCTCTCTGACAACCTGGTGGGAATTTCTTAAAAAAACAAAGTCTTCACTTGTCCCGTGTAAGCTTTTATTTCATTTGATGAGCTCATATCACAACATGAGATAGGCAGCAATTAATTCCTAGAATATCAACAACTTAAGTCTAATAATAACAAAGAAATATATCCTCCACCAACCAGACTCACAACTCCCGATTAGGGTAGCAGAATTTCTAAGCATCTGCACCCCAAAACTACTATCAAAAATATATAAATTATTGTCTAAGATAGATGACACAATGTCTCTACCGTCCTCAAAATGGGAGGCAGATTTATTCATCAGTTCTAGTCATAGCTTCTGGCCACAAATATGTTTGAACACCTTCAGAATGACTCAAAATCCTAATTTACAGCTCATACAATACAAAATTCTTCATAGAACACACTATACAGGACAAAGGATGTTCAGGATGGGTCTAACACACTCAAACATCTGCTCACATTGCACAGATAACACACCTGATGATTATGCACACGCTTTGTGGTTTTGTGCGCCTGTCCAGAAGTTCTGGCTTGAAGTCTGTGCGGACGTATCAACATGGCTGTGGAGGTGGCGTGGTGCATCAGCTGCAGGAGAGAGCTGTGGAGAGAGCTCTTGGGAGAAGGACTAGGTGAGTGATTAGTACACCGGCAGTCACTTGTCTAATCACTGTCCTCTTTTAAAAACTCAGTAGCGTGCTGGAGCTGGAAGGAGGATTGAAGTGGAGTCGGCAGCACGAACCGGGAGGTAAGGCCTGCGAACGACTCAACATTCGTGAAAAAGGGTTAAATAAATTATACGTTGAACCGTCCGCTGTCTCTGAGTCTCTCTGAGAGAACCCGCAGTGGCAACAGGCCGCCACATTGGCACCCAACTGGGATTCAGCAGAGGAGACATGACGGAACCGCAATAGCCCATAACAGCTCTGGCCCAAATGCTGGCGGAGGTCGCGGCGATGAATCAGGACCAGGCGGCTCTCGGCAGGCAGCAGCTGGCCACACTGCAGGGCCAGGCGGAACGGCAGACGGACCTGCTGGAAGCACTGGTGGCTCGAGCCGGGGCAGCGGCACCGGCCCCCTCGCTCGCTGGGGTCGGCCTGTATAAGATGACGCCTGAAGACGACCCTCAGTCATTTCTGGGGATGTTCGAGGCAATGGCGGCGGCGTGCAGATGGCCGGAGGCGGAGTGGGCCGTGCGGTTGCTTCCCCTCCTGTCTGGGGATGCCCAAATGGCGGCGCTGAGCCTTCCTGCTCGCTCTTGAAGCCAGTACGCGGATGTCTAGAGGGCAGTCCTGGATCGCCTGGGGTACTCGGCGGAGGACCATCGCCGCCGGTTCAGAAGGACCAAACTGGGCCACACGGACCGTCTGTTCACCTATGCGCAGCAGTTGACCGACGTAGTGACACGGTGGCTGCTGCCAGGGGACTCGAATTTAGAGCGGAGGATGCTGGGACAAATCGTCCTGGAACAGTTCGTGGAGGGGATGCTAAGTGGTACGGCGGAGTGGGTACGCTGCCACCGACCCACTGACCTGGAGGCCGCGATCACCCTTGCGGAGGACCATCTGGCCGTTTTTTTCCAGGGCCGGACACCGGAGGCTCGGCCAGCATCGCTGGGCCGGCCAACACCAGCGCCCCGGAGGAGTCTGTCAACAGCTGGCTCTCAGCTGGCAACAGCACGACCGTCTCCTCTCCCCCGCATTAACCTTTCCTGCCCTCTCTTTCCACCCCAGGTTCCAGCCGCTACAAGTCCTGCTCCTGACCCACAGAGGGTCCCTCAGGTGGCGGGGCAGGAGTGTTGGAGGTGCGGGCAGCCCGGTAATTTTCGCCGCGAGTGCCCGCTCATGGAGGTCAGACAGGTGATTCGGGTTGTTGGCCCTCCAGCGCCCTCCCCCGGTCCAGGAGGGACGTACAGCGTTCCGGTAAGGATTCAGGGGGGTACACATCAGGCAATGGTGGACTCGGGCATCACACAGTATAGTTCACCAGAATCTGATTCGACCTGGGGCTTTGATAGAGGCAGAATGGGTTGATATTAGGTATGTTCATGGGCATATTCACAGATACCCCATGGTCCCAGTTGAACTTCGCTGTAAGGGGAAAAAGCATAGTGTGAAGGCCGTGGTTAGCTCCTGCCTGGCGCACCCCCTGATTTTGGGAACCGATTGTCCCGGGTTTGATAGATTAGTGGGGCAGTGTGTGGGGGTGCGCTCACGACCGTCAGGGTCATGGGATATGTGTGCTGTCCTCAGCGGTGACGCGAGGTTGTCTGACACTGCAGACGGGGAGGGGGAGCCGACGGTACCTTCACAGGAGGCTCCGTCAGTTCCCGTGTTCAACTCCATGGAAGATTTTCCACTCGAGCAGTCTCGTGATGATACTCTACGCTATGCCTTGGATCAGGTGATAAAAATTGATGGTCATATGGTGCGCCCTGACGCAGTGCTAACACATCCGCATTTTTCATTGTGCAGGGACAGAGTGTACAGAGTGAGTCGTGACACTCAGACAGAGGAAATCATAACACAGCTGTTGGTGCCGAAAAGCCGTTGGGAAATCGTTTTCCAGACGGCTCATTATAACCCGATGGCGGGGCATATGGGGTATGAAAAAACGATGAATCGTATAATGGCCCGGTTCTATTGGCCAGGTATTCGGGCAGACGTGCGCCGCTGGTGTGCGTCCTGCTCCAAATGCCAGTTGGTTAACCAACCGGCCGTCCCGAAAGCACCTTTACGCCCATTGCCGCTGATTGAGGTCCCATTTGAGCGTATTGGGATGGACCTCATCGGGCCCTTTCATCGGAGCGCACGTGGATATCGCTTTGTGTTAGTTCTGGTGAATTATGCAACACGATATCCAGAAGCAGTGCCGTTGCGCACCATCTCTGCAAAGAGTGTAGCGCAGGCACTGTTTCAAGTTATCTCCCGAGTCGGGATCCCGAAAGAGATCCTGACTGATCAAGGCACCTCTCACCGTCCAAGAGAGCAGACATAGCCCAGTTGCAGCAGCATTAAGCTGATGTGTTCTCCCCCCTGCCAGGACGCACAAGCCTTATTCAACACCATGTTGAGACACACCCGGGCGTGACAGTGCGTTCACGTCCCTATCGGTTACCTGAGCACAAGAGAAAAGTGGTTCAGGCAGAATTGGAAGCTATGCTGGAGATGGGTGTAATTGAGGAGTCTAGCAGCGCCTGGGGTAGTCCCATCGTTTTTGTAGTGAAGACGGATGGGTCTATCCGGTTCTGTGTGGACTATCGCAAGGTGAATGATGTGTCACGATTTGATGCCTATCCTATGCCCCGGGTCGACGAGCTCCTGGATCGCCTGGGCACTGCTCGTTTTTTTACGACACTAGATTTGACCAAGGGCTACTGGCAGATTCCCTTGTCTCCAGAGTCTAAGGAAAAAACGGCCTTCTCCACTCCGTACGGGTTGTACCAATTTGTCACACTTCCGTTCGGGTTGTTCGGGGCCCAAGCCACATTTCAACGCCTTATGGATCGGGTCCTGCGGCCGCATGCTGCGTATGCTGCCGCTTACCTGGATGACGTCATCATCCATAGCAACAGCTGGGCGGAGCATGTTCAGGAGGTGGCGGCAGTGCTGGAGTCACTGCGGCAGGCGGGGCTCACGGCCAACCCAAAGAAGTGTGCAGTTGGACGGAGGGAGGTACGGTATCTGGGTTACCACTTGGGCGGCGGACAGGTGCGTCCACAGGTAGACAAGACAGCAGCGATTGCAGCCTGCCCAAAACCTAAGACCAAGAAAGAGGTGAGGCGGTTTTTGGGGCTGGCCGGATATTACCGGCGATTTATTCCCAACTTCGCGGAGCTGACCAGCCCCTTGACCGACCTTACCCGAAAAGGTGCCTCTGATCTGGTCCGGTGGACGGAGCATTGCCAGGCGTCACTTGAGAGGGTAAAGCAGACCCTCTGTGGGGAGCCTCTTCTCCACACACCTAACTCCTCTCTCCCATTTGTCCTGCAGACTGATGCATCGGGAAGGGGGTTGGGGGCTGTTCTGTCCCAGCAGGTGCTGGGCGTTGACCGCCCAGTGCTTTACATCAGCCAGAAACTATCCGAGAGGGAGACCAGATACAGCACGGTGGAGAGGGAGTGCCTGGCCATCCGGTGGGTGGTCGGCGCTCTGCGGTATTACTTGCTGGGGCGCCCATTCACCCTCTGCTCGGACCATGCTCCCCTCCAGTGGCTCCACCGAATGAAAGATGTCAATGCACGGATCACCCGCTGGTATCTGGCACTACAGCCTTTTAAATTCAAAGTGGTCCATAGGCCGGGGGCACAGATGGCGGTGGCCGACTTCCTTTCCAGCTCGCATGGCGAGGTGGGGGGGAGTAAGTTAGGCCGGACGGCTCCCCGGCCAAGGTCAGGCTGTGGAGGTATGTGGAGGTGCTGCAGGAGAGAGCTGTGGAGAGAGCTCTGGGGAGCAGGACTAGGTGAGTGATTAGTACCCTGAGTGATTAGTACCCGGCAGTCACTTGTCTAATCACTTTCCTCTTTTAAAAACTCAGTAGCGTGCTGGAGCTGGAAGGAGGATTGAAGTGGAGACGGCAGCACGACCCGGGAGGGAAGGCCTGCGAACGACTCCACATTCGTGAAAAAGGGTTAAATAAACGATACGTTGAACCGTCCGCTGTCTCTGAGTCTCTCTGAAAGAACCCGCAGTGGCAGCAGGCCACCACAATGTGCAATTATTAAAGACAGTAGAGGACGATCTCTCTCGTTGGAAGTCCTTACCTATATCACTTATGGGGAGAGTTAAAAATGGCCGGTTCTATTGGCCAGGCATTCGGGCAGACGTGCGCCGCTGGTGCGCGACCTGCTCCAAATGCCAGTTGGTTAACCAACCGGCCGTCCCGAAAGCACCTTTGCGCCCATTGCCGCTGATTGAGGTCCCATTTGAGCGTATTGGGATGGACCTCATCGGGCCCTTTCATCGGAGCGCACGTGGATATCGCTTTGTGTTAGTTCTGGTGGATTATGCAACACGATATCTAGAAGCAGTGCCGTTGCGCACCATCTCTGCAAAGAGTGTAGCGCAGGCACTGTTTCAAGTTATCTCCCGAGTCGGGATCCCGAAAGAGATCCTGACTGATCAAGGCACCTCTCACCGTCCCAGAGAGCAGACATAGCCCAGTTGCAGCAGCATTAAGCTGATGTGTTCTCCCCCTGCCAGGACGCACAAGCCTTATTCAACACCATGTTGAGACACACCCGGGCGTGACAGTGCGTTCACGTACCTATTGGTTACCTGAGCACAAGAGAAAAGTGGTTCAGGCAGAATTGGAAGCTATGCTGGAGATGGGTGTAATTGAGGAGTCTAACAGCGCCTGGGGTAGTCCCATCGTTTTTGTAGTCAAGACGGATGGGTCTATCCGGTTCTGTGTGGACTATCGCAAGGTGAATGATGTGTCACGATTTGATGCCTATCCTATGCCCCGGGTCGACGAGCTCCTGGATCGCCTGGGCACTGCTCGTTTTTTTACGACACTAGATTTGACCAAGGGCTACTGGCAGATTCCCTTGTCTCCAGAGTCTAAGGAAAAAACGGCCTTCTCCACTCCGTACGGGTTGTACCAATTTGTCACACTTCCGTTCGGGTTGTTCGGGGCCCAAGCCACATTTCAACGCCTTATGGATCGGGTCCTGCGGCCGCATGCTGCGTATGCTGCTGCTTACCTGGATGACGTCATTCCATAGCAACAGCTGGGCGGAGCATGTTCAGCAGGTGGCGGCAGTGCTGGAGTCACTGCGGCAGGCGGGGCTCACGGCCAACCCAAAGAAGTGTGCAGTTGGACGGAGGGAGGTACGGTATCTGGGGTACCACTTGGGCGGCAGACAGGTGCGTCCACAGGTAGACAAGACAGCAGCGATTGCAGCCTGCCCCCTCCAGTGACTTTACTCTGTGGAAGATCAAAGGAATCAAACATCTGGAACATATAATCCAAAATGGATTTTATTTCATTTGAGGAGCTCATATCACAACATGAGATAGGCAGCAATAAATTCCTAGAATATCAACAACTTAAGTCTATAATAACAAAGAAATATATCCTCCACCAACCAGACTTACAACTCCCGATTAGGGTAGCAGAATTTCTAAGCATCTGCACCACAAAACTACTATCAAAAATATATAAATTATTGTCTAAGATAGATGACACAATGTCTCTACCGTTCTCAAAATGGGAGGCAGATTTATCCATCAGTTCTAGTCATAGCTTCTGGCCACAAATATGTTTGAATACCTTCAGAATGACTCAAAATCCTAATTTACAGCTCATACAATACAAAATTCTTCATAGAACACACTATACAGGACAAAGGATGTTCAGGATGGGTCTAACACACTCAAACATCTGCTCACATTGCACAGATAACACACCTGATGATTATGCACACGCTTTGTGGTTTTGTGCGCCTGTCCAGAAGTTCTGGCTTGAAGTCTGTGCGGACGTATCAACATGGCTGTGGAGGTGGCGTGGTGCATCAGCTTCAGGAGAGAGCTGTGGAGAGAGCTCTGGGGAGCAGGACTAGGTGAGTGATTAGTACACCGGCAGTCACTTGTCTAATCACTGTCCTCTTTTAAAAACTCAGTAGGGTGCTGGAGCTGGAAGGAGGATTGAAGTGGAGTCGGCAGCAGGAACCGGGAGGGAAGGCCTGCGAACGACTCCACATTCGTGAAAAAGGGTTAAATAAACGATACGTTGAACCGTCCGCTGTCTCTGAGTCTCTCTGAAAGAACCCGCAGTGGCAACAGGCCACCACAATGTGCAATTATTAAAGACAGTAGAGGACGATCTCTCTCGTTGGAAGTCCTTACCTATATCACTTATGGGGAGAGTTAAAACCATTAAAATGATGATACTACCAAAAGTTAACTATTTGTTCTCAATGATCAATGACCTGCTACTTGGTTTAAGTCACTAGATTCATGCATCTCTAAATTTCTATGGAAAAACAAACCACCACGTATTAGTTTAAAAACCCTACAGAAGACCAAGGACAGTGGTGGATTAGATTTACCTAATTTTCAGCACTATTCCTTAGCCAATAGGTTACAGTATATATCAAAATGGTTTAAACCTAGCCCAATAGATGAGCCATGGATAAATATAGAACAAGCATTGTGTGATAATCTGGAAATCTCTGACCTGCCACTTATTAGTCAAAACGTAAAAAATCACAAATATATATATGTATATATGCCTCAAAATGGGAGGCAGATTTATCCATCAGTTCTAGTCATAGCTTCTGGCCACAAATATGTTTGAACACCTTCAGAATGACTCGAAATCCTAATTTACAGCTCATACAATACAAAATTCTTCATAGAACACACTATACAGGACAAAGGATGTTCAGGATGGGTCTAACACACTCAAACATCTGCTCACATTGCACAGATAACACACCTGATGATTATGCACACGCTTTGTGGTTTTGTGCGCCTGTCCAGAAGTTCTGGCTTGAAGTCTGTGCGGACCTATGTTTGTTTGTTTGTTTGATTTTTG
Organism: Leuresthes tenuis; assembly: GCF_036924035.1. NCBI lineage: Eukaryota > Metazoa > Chordata > Actinopteri > Atheriniformes > Atherinopsidae > Leuresthes > Leuresthes tenuis. Next base: position 30,326,791 of record NW_027325364.1, read on the forward strand.
TTGTTTGTTTGTTTTTGTAGAGGTCCTCCGGGGTTGGGTTGGGTTGAGTGGGGTGGGGCGGGATGGGTTCCTTCTGGGGGTACAGTAGCTCCTGGAATATGGTGACTGCAGGCCCCGAGCCTGGGGGACATCAGGCCCTCCTGCCCTGTGTTGTGTCCCAGGTAGCGGGGATGCCTATTGCAGCCAGTCTCTGGCTGCCCTCTCCGGGATGGGAGGGGCCAGGAGGATGAATTAATTATCCTGCTGGTTTATATATTGTAAACATAAACAATAAACATTTATAAAACTTCCCTTGGCAAAGCAAATCTGTTTGGCATAAAAGGTATTCAGACTACAATTCTGCTGCCATAATGCTGAACAGGACACGGAAAAAAAAAACTAAAATCCGAGAATAAGCTTCTTTTCACCAGTTCTACACAATTTCGGATCTTGATACAAAATGAATTCCTTCACTCAAACTATCTGAGAGGGAGACCAGATACAGCACGGTGGAGAGGGAGTGCCTGGCCATCCGGTGGGTGGTCGGCGCTCTGCGGTATTACTTGCTGGGGCGCCCATTCACCCTCTGCTCGGACCATGCTCCCCTCCAGTGGCTCCACCGAATGAAAGATGTCAATGCACAGATCACCCGCTGGTATCTGGCACTACAGCCTTTTAAATTCAAAGTGGTCCATAGGCCGGGGGCACAGATGGCGGTGGCCGACTTCCTTTCCAGCTCGCATGGCGAGGTGGGGGGGAGTAAGTTAGGCCGGACGGCTCCCCGGCAAAGGTCAGGCTGTGGAGGTATGTGGAGGGGCTGCAGGAGAGAGCTGTGGAGAGAGCTCTGGGGAGCAGGACTAGGTGAGTGATTAGTACCCGGCAGTCACTTGTCTAATCACTGTCCTCTTTTAAAAACTCAGTAGCGTGCTGGAGCTGGAAGGAGGATTGAAGTGGAGTCGGCAGCACGAACCGGGAGGGAAGGCCTGCGAACGACTACACATTCGTGAAAAAGGGTTAAATAAACTATACGTTGAACCGTCCGCTGTCTCTGAGTCTCTCTGAGAGAACCCGCAGTGGCAGCAGGCCACCACAATGTGCAATTATTAAAGACAGTAGAGGACGATCTCTCTCGTTGGAAGTCCTTACCTATATCACTTATGGGGAGAGTTAAAACCATTAAAATGATGATACTACCAAAAGTTAACTATTTGTTCTCAATGATCCCCATAAAACCACCTGCTACTTGGTTTAAGTCACTAGATTCATGCATCTCTAAATTTCTGTTGAAAAACAAACCACCACGTATTAGTTTAAAAACCCTACAGAAGACCAAGGACAGTGGTGGATTAGATTTACCTAATTTTCAGCACTATTCCTTAGCCAATAGGTTACAGTATATATCAAAATGGTTTAAACCTAGCCCAATAGATGAGCCATGGATAAATATAGAACAAGCATTGTGTGATAATCTGGAAATCTCTGACCTGCCACTTATTAGTCAAAACGTAAAAAATCACAAATGTTGCAAAAGCATTAACATCAGCACCTCTCTGACAACCTGGTGGGAATTTCTTAAAAAAACAAGTCTTCACTTGTCCCGTGTAAGCTTACACCCATCTGGAACAATCCTGACATCCTGCAAAACAAAAAAATGCTAAACATTACTCTGTGGAAGATCAAAGGAATCAAACATCTGGTACATATAATCCAAAATGGACATTTTATTTCATTTGATGAGCTCATATCACAACATGAGATAGGCAGCAATTAATTCCTAGAATATCAACAACTTAAGTCTAATAATAACAAAGAAATATATCCTCCACCAACCAGACTCACAACTCCCGATTAGGGTAGCAGAATTTCTAAGCATCTGCACCCCAAAACTACTATCAAAAATATATAAATTATTGTCTAAGATAGATGACACAATGTCTCTACCGTTCTCAAAATGGGAGGCAGATTTATTCATCAGTTCTAGTCATAGCTTCTGGCCACAAATATGTTTGAACACCTTCAGAATGACTCGAAATCCTAATTTACAGCTCATACAATACAAAATTCTTCATAGAACACACTATACAGGACAAAGGATGTTCAGGATGGGTCTAACACACTCAAACATCTGCTCACATTGCACAGATAACACACCTGATGATTATGCACACGCTTTGTGGTTTTGTGCGCCTGTCCAGAAGTTCTGGCTTGAAGTCTGTGCGGACGTATCAACATGGCTGTGGAGGTGGCGTGGTGCATCAGCTTCAGGAGAGAGCTGTGGAGAGAGCTCTGGGGAGCAGGACTAGGTGAGTGATTAGTACACCGGCAGTCACTTGTCTAATCACTGTCCTCTTTTAAAAACTCAGTAGGGTGCTGGAGCTGGAAGGAGGATTGAAGTGGAGTCGGCAGCAGGAACCGGGAGGGAAGGCCTGCGAACGACTCCACATTCGTGAAAAAGGGTTAAATAAACGATACGTTGAACCGTCCGCTGTCTCTGAGTCTCTCTGAAAGAACCCGCAGTGGCAACAGGCCACCACAATGTGCAATTATTAAAGACAGTAGAGGACGATCTCTCTCGTTGGAAGTCCTTACCTATATCACTTATGGGGAGAGTTAAAACCATTAAAATGATGATACTACCAAAAGTTAACTATTTGTTCTCAATGATCAATGACCTGCTACTTGGTTTAAGTCACTAGATTCATGCATCTCTAAATTTCTATGGAAAAACAAACCACCACGTATTAGTTTAAAAACCCTACAGAAGACCAAGGACAGTGGTGGATTAGATTTACCTAATTTTCAGCACTATTCCTTAGCCAATAGGTTACAGTATATATCAAAATGGTTTAAACCTAGCCCAATAGATGAGCCATGGATAAATATAGAACAAGCATTGTGTGATAATCTGGAAATCTCTGACCTGCCACTTATTAGTCAAAACGTAAAAAATCACAAATATATATATGTATATATGCCTCAAAATGGGAGGCAGATTTATCCATCAGTTCTAGTCATAGCTTCTGGCCACAAATATGTTTGAACACCTTCAGAATGACTCGAAATCCTAATTTACAGCTCATACAATACAAAATTCTTCATAGAACACACTATACAGGACAAAGGATGTTCAGGATGGGTCTAACACACTCAAACATCTGCTCACATTGCACAGATAACACACCTGATGATTATGCACACGCTTTGTGGTTTTGTGCGCCTGTCCAGAAGTTCTGGCTTGAAGTCTGTGCGGACCTATGTTTGTTTGTTTGTTTGATTTTTGTTGTTTGTTTGTTTTTGTAGAGGTCCTCCGGGGTTGGGTTGGGTTGAGTGGGGTGGGGCGGGATGGGTTCCTTCTGGGGGTACAGTAGCTCCTGGAATATGGTGACTGCAGGCCCCGAGCCTGGGGGACATCAGGCCCTCCTGCCCTGTGTTGTGTCCCAGGTAGCGGGGATGCCTATTGCAGCCAGTCTCTGGCTGCCCTCTCCGGGATGGGAGGGGCCAGGAGGATGAATTAATTATCCTGCTGGTTTATATATTGTAAACATAAACAATAAACATTTATAAAACTTCCCTTGGCAAAGCAAATCTGTTTGGCATAAAAGGTATTCAGACTACAATTCTGCTGCCATAATGCTGAACAGGACACGGAAAAAAAAAACTAAAATCCGAGAATAAGCTTCTTTTCACCAGTTCTACACAATTTCGGATCTTGATACAAAATGAATTCCTTCACTCAAACTATCTGAGAGGGAGACCAGATACAGCACGGTGGAGAGGGAGTGCCTGGCCATCCGGTGGGTGGTCGGCGCTCTGCGGTATTACTTGCTGGGGCGCCCATTCACCCTCTGCTCGGACCATGCTCCCCTCCAGTGGCTCCACCGAATGAAAGATGTCAATGCACAGATCACCCGCTGGTATCTGGCACTACAGCCTTTTAAATTCAAAGTGGTCCATAGGCCGGGGGCACAGATGGCGGTGGCCGACTTCCTTTCCAGCTCGCATGGCGAGGTGGGGGGGAGTAAGTTAGGCCGGACGGCTCCCCGGCAAAGGTCAGGCTGTGGAGGTATGTGGAGGGGCTGCAGGAGAGAGCTGTGGAGAGAGCTCTGGGGAGCAGGACTAGGTGAGTGATTAGTACCCGGCAGTCACTTGTCTAATCACTGTCCTCTTTTAAAAACTCAGTAGCGTGCTGGAGCTGGAAGGAGGATTGAAGTGGAGTCGGCAGCACGAACCGGGAGGGAAGGCCTGCGAACGACTACACATTCGTGAAAAAGGGTTAAATAAACTATACGTTGAACCGTCCGCTGTCTCTGAGTCTCTCTGAGAGAACCCGCAGTGGCAGCAGGCCACCACAATGTGCAATTATTAAAGACAGTAGAGGACGATCTCTCTCGTTGGAAGTCCTTACCTATATCACTTATGGGGAGAGTTAAAACCATTAAAATGATGATACTACCAAAAGTTAACTATTTGTTCTCAATGATCCCCATAAAACCACCTGCTACTTGGTTTAAGTCACTAGATTCATGCATCTCTAAATTTCTGTTGAAAAACAAACCACCACGTATTAGTTTAAAAACCCTACAGAAGACCAAGGACAGTGGTGGATTAGATTTACCTAATTTTCAGCACTATTCCTTAGCCAATAGGTTACAGTATATATCAAAATGGTTTAAACCTAGCCCAATAGATGAGCCATGGATAAATATAGAACAAGCATTGTGTGATAATCTGGAAATCTCTGACCTGCCACTTATTAGTCAAAACGTAAAAAATCACAAATGTTGCAAAAGCATTAACATCAGCACCTCTCTGACAACCTGGTGGGAATTTCTTAAAAAAACAAGTCTTCACTTGTCCCGTGTAAGCTTACACCCATCTGGAACAATCCTGACATCCTGCAAAACAAAAAAATGCTAAACATTACTCTGTGGAAGATCAAAGGAATCAAACATCTGGTACATATAATCCAAAATGGACATTTTATTTCATTTGATGAGCTCATATCACAACATGAGATAGGCAGCAATTAATTCCTAGAATATCAACAACTTAAGTCTAATAATAACAAAGAAATATATCCTCCACCAACCAGACTCACAACTCCCGATTAGGGTAGCAGAATTTCTAAGCATCTGCACCCCAAAACTACTATCAAAAATATATAAATTATTGTCTAAGATAGATGACACAATGTCTCTACCGTTCTCAAAATGGGAGGCAGATTTATTCATCAGTTCTAGTCATAGCTTCTGGCCACAAATATGTTTGAACACCTTCAGAATGACTCGAAATCCTAATTTACAGCTCATACAATACAAAATTCTTCATAGAACACACTATACAGGACAAAGGATGTTCAGGATGGGTCTAACACACTCAAACATCTGCTCACATTGCACAGATAACACACCTGATGATTATGCACACGCTTTGTGGTTTTGTGCGCCTGTCCAGAAGTTCTGGCTTGAAGTCTGTGCGGACGTATCAACATGGCTGTGGAGGTGGCGTGGTGCATCAGCTTCAGGAGAGAGCTGTGGAGAGAGCTCTGGGGAGCAGGACTAGGTGAGTGATTAGTACACCGGCAGTCACTTGTCTAATCACTGTCCTCTTTTAAAAACTCAGTAGGGTGCTGGAGCTGGAAGGAGGATTGAAGTGGAGTCGGCAGCAGGAACCGGGAGGGAAGGCCTGCGAACGACTCCACATTCGTGAAAAAGGGTTAAATAAACGATACGTTGAACCGTCCGCTGTCTCTGAGTCTCTCTGAAAGAACCCGCAGTGGCAACAGGCCACCACAATGTGCAATTATTAAAGACAGTAGAGGACGATCTCTCTCGTTGGAAGTCCTTACCTATATCACTTATGGGGAGAGTTAAAACCATTAAAATGATGATACTACCAAAAGTTAACTATTTGTTCTCAATGATCAATGACCTGCTACTTGGTTTAAGTCACTAGATTCATGCATCTCTAAATTTCTATGGAAAAACAAACCACCACGTATTAGTTTAAAAACCCTACAGAAGACCAAGGACAGTGGTGGATTAGATTTACCTAATTTTCAGCACTATTCCTTAGCCAATAGGTTACAGTATATATCAAAATGGTTTAAACCTAGCCCAATAGATGAGCCATGGATAAATATAGAACAAGCATTGTGTGATAATCTGGAAATCTCTGACCTGCCACTTATTAGTCAAAACGTAAAAAATCACAAATATATATATGTATATATGCCTCAAAATGGGAGGCAGATTTATCCATCAGTTCTAGTCATAGCTTCTGGCCACAAATATGTTTGAACACCTTCAGAATGACTCGAAATCCTAATTTACAGCTCATACAATACAAAATTCTTCATAGAACACACTATACAGGACAAAGGATGTTCAGGATGGGTCTAACACACTCAAACATCTGCTCACATTGCACAGATAACACACCTGATGATTATGCACACGCTTTGTGGTTTTGTGCGCCTGTCCAGAAGTTCTGGCTTGAAGTCTGTGCGGACCTATGTTTGTTTGTTTGTTTGATTTTTGTTGTTTGTTTGTTTTTGTAGAGGTCCTCCGGGGTTGGGTTGGGTTGAGTGGGGTGGGGCGGGATGGGTTCCTTCTGGGGGTACAGTAGCTCCTGGAATATGGTGACTGCAGGCCCCGAGCCTGGGGGACATCAGGCCCTCCTGCCCTGTGTTGTGTCCCAGGTAGCGGGGATGCCTATTGCAGCCAGTCTCTGGCTGCCCTCTCCGGGATGGGAGGGGCCAGGAGGATGAATTAATTATCCTGCTGGTTTATATATTGTAAACATAAACAATAAACATTTATAAAACTTCCCTTGGCAAAGCAAATCTGTTTGGCATAAAAGGTATTCAGACTACAATTCTGCTGCCATAATGCTGAACAGGACACGGAAAAAAAAAACTAAAATCCGAGAATAAGCTTCTTTTCACCAGTTCTACACAATTTCGGATCTTGATACAAAATGAATTCCTTCACTCAAACTATCTGAGAGGGAGACCAGATACAGCACGGTGGAGAGGGAGTGCCTGGCCATCCGGTGGGTGGTCGGCGCTCTGCGGTATTACTTGCTGGGGCGCCCATTCACCCTCTGCTCGGACCATGCTCCCCTCCAGTGGCTCCACCGAATGAAAGATGTCAATGCACAGATCACCCGCTGGTATCTGGCACTACAGCCTTTTAAATTCAAAGTGGTCCATAGGCCGGGGGCACAGATGGCGGTGGCCGACTTCCTTTCCAGCTCGCATGGCGAGGTGGGGGGGAGTAAGTTAGGCCGGACGGCTCCCCGGCAAAGGTCAGGCTGTGGAGGTATGTGGAGGGGCTGCAGGAGAGAGCTGTGGAGAGAGCTCTGGGGAGCAGGACTAGGTGAGTGATTAGTACCCGGCAGTCACTTGTCTAATCACTGTCCTCTTTTAAAAACTCAGTAGCGTGCTGGAGCTGGAAGGAGGATTGAAGTGGAGTCGGCAGCACGAACCGGGAGGGAAGGCCTGCGAACGACTACACATTCGTGAAAAAGGGTTAAATAAACTATACGTTGAACCGTCCGCTGTCTCTGAGTCTCTCTGAGAGAACCCGCAGTGGCAGCAGGCCACCACAATGTGCAATTATTAAAGACAGTAGAGGACGATCTCTCTCGTTGGAAGTCCTTACCTATATCACTTATGGGGAGAGTTAAAACCATTAAAATGATGATACTACCAAAAGTTAACTATTTGTTCTCAATGATCCCCATAAAACCACCTGCTACTTGGTTTAAGTCACTAGATTCATGCATCTCTAAATTTCTGTTGAAAAACAAACCACCACGTATTAGTTTAAAAACCCTACAGAAGACCAAGGACAGTGGTGGATTAGATTTACCTAATTTTCAGCACTATTCCTTAGCCAATAGGTTACAGTATATATCAAAATGGTTTAAACCTAGCCCAATAGATGAGCCATGGATAAATATAGAACAAGCATTGTGTGATAATCTGGAAATCTCTGACCTGCCACTTATTAGTCAAAACGTAAAAAATCACAAATGTTGCAAAAGCATTAACATCAGCACCTCTCTGACAACCTGGTGGGAATTTCTTAAAAAAACAAGTCTTCACTTGTCCCGTGTAAGCTTACACCCATCTGGAACAATCCTGACATCCTGCAAAACAAAAAAATGCTAAACATTACTCTGTGGAAGATCAAAGGAATCAAACATCTGGTACATATAATCCAAAATGGACATTTTATTTCATTTGATGAGCTCATATCACAACATGAGATAGGCAGCAATTAATTCCTAGAATATCAACAACTTAAGTCTAATAATAACAAAGAAATATATCCTCCACCAACCAGACTCACAACTCCCGATTAGGGTAGCAGAATTTCTAAGCATCTGCACCCCAAAACTACTATCAAAAATATATAAATTATTGTCTAAGATAGATGACACAATGTCTCTACCGTTCTCAAAATGGGAGGCAGATTTATTCATCAGTTCTAGTCATAGCTTCTGGCCACAAATATGTTTGAACACCTTCAGAATGACTCAAAATCCTAATTTACAGCTCATACAATACAAAATTCTTCATAGAACACACTATACAGGACAAAGGATGTTCAGGATGGGTCTAACACACTCAAACATCTGCTCACATTGCACAGATAACACACCTGATGATTATGCACACGCTTTGTGGTTTTGTGCGCCTGTCCAGAAGTTCTGGCTTGAAGTCTGTGCGGACGTATCAACATGGCTGTGGAGGTGGCGTGGTGCATCAGCTTCAGGAGAGAGCTGTGGAGAGAGCTCTGGGGAGCAGGACTAGGTGAGTGATTAGTACACCGGCAGTCACTTGTCTAATCACTGTCCTCTTTTAAAAACTCAGTAGGGTGCTGGAGCTGGAAGGAGGATTGAAGTGGAGTCGGCAGCAGGAACCGGGAGGGAAGGCCTGCGAACGACTCCACATTCGTGAAAAAGGGTTAAATAAACGATACGTTGAACCATCCGCTGTCTCTGAGTCTCTCTGAAAGAACCCGCAGTGGCAACAGGCCACCACAATGTGCAATTATTAAAGACAGTAGAGGACGATCTCTCTTGTTGGAAGTCCTTACCTATATCACTTATGGGGAGAGTTAAAACCATTAAAATGATGATACTACCAAAAGTTAACTATTTGTTCTCAATGATCAATGACCTGCTACTTGGTTTAAGTGACTAGATTCATGCATCTCTAAACTTCTATGGAAAAACAAACCACCACGTATTAGTTTAAAAACCCTACAGAAGACCAAGGACAGTGGTGGATTAGATTTACCTAATTTTCAGCACTATTCCTTAGCCAATAGGTTACAGTATATATCAAAATGGTTTAAACCTAGCCCAATAGATGAACATGGATAAATATAGAACAAGCATTGTGTGATAATATGGAAATCTCTGACCTGCCACTTATTAGTCAAAACGTAAAAAATCACAAATGTTTCAAAAGCATTAACATCAGCACCTCTTTGACAGCCTGGTGGGAATTTCTTAAAATAACAAAGTCTTCACTTGTCCCGTGTAAGCTTACACCCATCTGGAACAATCCTGACATCCTGCAAAACAAAAAAAATGCTAAACTTTACTCTGTGGAAGATCAAAGGAATCAAACATCTGGAACATATAATCCAAAATGGACATATTATTTAATTTGAGGAGCTCATATCACAACATGAGATAGGCAGCAATAAATTCCTAGAATATCAACAACTTAAGTCTAACAATAACAAAGAAATATATCCTCCACCAACCACATTTACAACTCCCGATTAGGGTAGCAGAATTTCTAAGCATCTGCACCCCAAAACTACTATCAAAAATATATAAATTATGACACAATGTCTCTACCGTCCTCAAAATGGGAGGCAGATTTATCCATCAGTTCTAGTCATAGCTTCTGGCCACAAATATGTTTGAACACCTTCAGAATGACTCGAAATCCTAATTTACAGCTCATACAATACAAAATTCTTCATAGAACACACTATACAGGACAAAGGATGTTCAGGATGGGTCTAACACACTCAAACATCTGCTCACATTGCACAGATAACACACCTGATGATTATGCACACGCTTTGTGGTTTTGTGCGCCTGTCCAGAAGTTCTGGCTTGAAGTCTGTGCGGACCTATGTTTGTTTGTTTGTTTGATTTTTGTTGTTTGTTTGTTTTTGTAGAGGTCCTCCGGGGTTGGGTTGGGTTGAGTGGGGTGGGGCGGGATGGGTTCCTTCTGGGGGTACAGTAGCTCCTGGAATATGGTGACTGCAGGCCCCGAGCCTGGGGGACATCAGGCCCTCCTGCCCTGTGTTGTGTCCCAGGTAGCGGGGATGCCTATTGCAGCCAGTCTCTGGCTGCCCTCTCCGGGATGGGAGGGGCCAGGAGGATGAATTAATTATCCTGCTGGTTTATATATTGTAAACATAAACAATAAACATTTATAAAACTTCCCTTGGCAAAGCAAATCTGTTTGGCATAAAAGGTATTCAGACTACAATTCTGCTGCCATAATGCTGAACAGGACACGGAAAAAAAAAACTAAAATCCGAGAATAAGCTTCTTTTCACCAGTTCTACACAATTTCGGATCTTGATACAAAATGAATTCCTTCACTCAAACCAAGTTAAAACTGCTTTGTCCTTCATATTTATTCATGTCTGAATAGGTTTCAACAAAAAAGAAAGTATTACTTTGCAGTATACCAAAGAACAACACTAAACCTTTAGGAATCCGAGAATAAGCTTCTTTTCACGAGTTCTACACAATTTCGGATTTTGATACAAAATGAATTCCTTCACTCAAACCAAGTTAAAACTGCTTTGTCCTTCATATTTATTCATGTCTGAATAGGTTTCAACAAAAAAGAAAGTAGTACTTTGCAGTATACCAAAGAACAACACTAAACCTTTAGGAATCCGAGAATAAGCTTCTTTTCACGAGTTCTACACAATTTCGGATTTTGATATAAAATGAATTCCTTCACTCAAACCAAGTTAAAACTGCTTTGTCCTTCATATTTATCCATATCTGAATAGGTTTTAACAAAAAAGAAAGTATTACTTTGCAGAATACAAAAGAACAACACTAAACCTTTTCAGGAATCCGAGAATAAGCTTCTTTTCACGAGTTCTACTCAATTTCGGATTTTGATATAAAATGAATTCCTTCACTCAAACCAAGTTAAAACTGCTTTGTCCTTCATATTTATCCATATCTGAATAGGTTTTAACAAAAAAGAAAGTATTACTTTGCAGAATACAAAAGAACAACACTAAACCTTTTCAGGAATCCGAGAATAAGCTTCTTTTCACGAGTTCTACTCAATTTCGGATTTTGATATAAAATGAATTCCTTCACTCAAACCAAGTTAAAACTGATTTGTCCTTCATATTTTTGCATGTCTAAATAGGTTTCAGGCATAAAATTCCTCATATTACCCTGTATGAGAAAGAAGCATACTTGTGATGGAGCAATACACTCCTTTTGGGTAACCTAAACTGATGGTTGGGGAGGAAAGTTAGAAGAACAATCAACTATACCCAAAGACAGATACGTGATGAGCGGGCAATATAACTGTGTTTTTGCTTCAGTGGTCAGAGCAACTCTCTATTCTGTACTGTGTTGTTCTCTCTTGCAAGATATTATTATTAAAGCCTCTTATCTCCTCAGAAGAAAATAACTGACTCTGTGCGTTACTAGATTTCCACCACAATTTTGGCGTCACGAACAGCTCAACTGGTGTCTCTGGACCGGACCGCAGTGCATGGCCAGTCTGGACTGAAGTAGCTGTTCCAGCCTCATACCTCCAAGGCCTTTTCTGAGAGAGAGGACTGGCAGGTCCTTTTCCTGAATACCAGCGCTGGGATCGTTTTTGAAATATGATAGTCTGAGACGATAGGACTGCTTTTTAGTTTTTATTTGAATAAAAGAGGGTTTCCCGGTTGTGTCATTAGTGAGACAGAGATTTCACGGGTAAGTGAAACTTTTGAAGCAGTCCGAAGAAGTGTGAAGTACTCCGAAGAAGTGTGAGTACAGATTAAGGTCCTCATTGGAGACGTCCTTTGAGTGAAGGAATATATTTCCCCATTCCAAGTCTGAGAATGGGAAACAGTAGGTCTCAGACTTTTGACCCTAATGAAAAAGAAATATGGTCCAGAGGTTTTCCACCTGAAGGTTCTTTTAGTATGTTAGAAATAAGAAAATTAGAAGAAAAGTTTTGCAAATATGAGAAAGAGATGAAGCAAAAAAAAAAGAAAATTAAGTTTAAATAAGAAGTAAGAAAGGTATAGAATGTTGTAGAATGAAAAAATAAAGTGTATTAAGAGAAAGAAAGGAAAACGCTAAACAAATGCCATGACGGAATGATGATGATAATTTAGTATGTGGACGAAAAGATAATTCAGCTCTGATTAAGACTGAATCTTCTTTTAAACCACCACCATATTCCACTGATCACTTCTTCTCCTTCTGCACCTCTTTACCCCACCCTGAGCGCTCTCGCTGTGCCGGATCCAGACCTGGACTCCTGCCCTCCACGACGCCTGCAACAACAACAGCCAGCCCTGCCACAAGCCTCTGGCTCTCGGGAAGAAGGGACTTCTTCCATCCTCCCTCGGGAAGAAATTCCATCATCTTCACAACATCAGTTACATAGGTCTGATGATGAGGAAAAGGAAGACGTTTGGTTCTCCAGCGTACCTGCCCAAGAACTTTTAACGCAAGTGACAAAAATCCTTTACCCACAATCTGGACTTCGGAGATCTAAACGTGAGAAAAAACAAAACCAGATTCAAACCATGCCTATGGTTAAAGTTGCAGGTCCCACTGGACCATTACTGGTTTATCGACCCTGGACTGAGACTGACATCATGGAAGCATAACAATGCTTACCAGATCCAGAGAATTCTGGACCCCGTTTTGCTGACGAGTTGCGAGATTTCTGCGCACAATTCTGCCCGACCGGGGTTGAATTGCGTCGCATATTGGCAAAAAAGTTCAAACCGACCGACCTCTGCAAAATAGAGGCCAGTATGCTACAACTGGATTTGCGACCTACCAACAGTGAACGAGGACATAATGATAACGCTCAATATGAAGCAGCCATCCAAAGACTGTGTCAAGCCATCACCACTCAAATTCCAACCAAAATCAATATGTCCCACATTTACACCTGCAAACAGAAACCCGGTGAAGGGACTGATGATTTTGTACACCGCATCCTTGAGGAAGTCAGCAAGCACAGCGGTCATCAGAGACCAACGGATTTGGGTAATGAACCAGGACCATGGGAGAGTATTGCATGTAATGCAATAATTAAAGGCCTCATGCCAGATGTCGCCACTGAAGTAAAGAACATTTACGTGGGATGGTGTGAGGGTCCTCGTTTGGCTGACGTTCGCCGATATGCTCGCCATGCTCAGAACCAAGTTGAGACACGTAAGACCATCAAAAGGGACAAGTGTGAAAAGGAGCTGCATTTGGCAGCCATGACCATGTATTACGCAGTTGGTGTAAACAGAGGACGAGGCCGAAGTTGAAGACGTGGACGTGTGGGAGAGGAGGTCGAAATGGGCCACGTCAGAGCTATGATCCGAATATTTGTTTTTACTGTGGCCAGACTGGACACTGGAAGAAGGACTGTCCACAGCTGAAAAGTGATGAAATTGGGCAAAAGGCTGACTGAGGGTGGGAGGCAGGTTCTGGACGTCACGCGCCAGCGCAGCCTCCACTAATGGGTGATAGCACAACACACACACACATTTTTCCTGCTCTGTGCAGTGAACAAACGCTTGCCAACTGTGATTCACGTAGTAAAGTTTTGCATGCTATTTCCGTCCTAGAGCAAAGATATTTGTCTCAGAATATAGGAACCTATGTTCATCAGTAGTGACGTCAGGGGAGTTTGATTGTCCTCCAAAGTTGTGGAAACCACGTTTACTCTATGTCTGCATCAGGCCAGGTTGTGAAGGAGAAAATGACAACGCCCATTGCTTGTGTCACTCCCGATGGGCTCTCCTTCAAACACTCATTTTTGTTATCAGAGTTGTGTCCCATTAACCTGATGGGCCGTGATCTCATGTGCAAATTAGGCATTATTTTAACTTCTACACCAGAGGGTGTTAAGGTTATGTTACAGTCTGACAAAGCTTTCACAGCAGTGCAGTTTGATTCATCGGCACTTACATATGCTTATGAGTGGAAACTTCCCAGCTCTCCTTTTTCACAACAACTAGTGGAAGAAGCAAAAGCGTTAGTTTCACCCCTTTCTGATTTCATGCAACTTGCTGATTTGCTCTGCACATCACACATTTCTTTGGGGCCTGACAATGACTATGAGAAGAAGTGAAAAAATATAAAACAATGTAAAAAACAATACCCTTTGAAGCCTGAAGCAATTAAAGGGATTAAACCTGTTTTTCAATCTTTTCAGAAAACAGGCGTTATTGTTCCTTGTGAAAACTCACCTGTGCGCACTCCATTGTTTCCTGTTAAAAAGATTAAAGATGCTGGCCAGCCAGATGAATGGCGTTTTGTACAGGACCTCCAAGCGGTGAATGCTGCAGTTCAGCCACGTGCTCCTACTGTGCCCAATCCACACACTATTTTGTCTCATGTCATGGTTGGACCATGTGTCAAAAGGGGGGATGCTGAATGAACTCACTGCTCAGTGGTTCACAAAAGGGTTCAGTTCATATGCGCAAAAATACTGTCAGTCATGTATGGTTTGTGCCACACATAATGTAGGAAAGGCATTACACACATCACAAGCTGCGCACACTCCACCAGAGAGACCTTTTGAACATTTGATGATGGATTTTGTTGAACTCACACCAGCTGAAGGAAAGAAATATGCACTAGTAATAGTGGACGTGTTTAGTAAATGGGTTGAAGTTTTCCCTGCAAAACATGCAAACAGTAATGCAGTGACTAAAGCACTGCTAAACAGAAATCATTCCTAGATGATTCATGCCAGTCACTGTAAGAAGGTACCAGAACCAGTAGATGACTTCCACCCTGACATACATCAGCCTAACCAACACGCCCGGAAGGACAAAGATAAGAGTCAGCAGTAAAAGCTGTACTCCACCGGTGTGTTAAGTGCTAGTAACCTCTGACACCGAAGATTGAAACATCCTGAGACCTGCGATGAAGATGATCATACACATGGTGTGAACCATGGCAGAAACTGTTTGTTGTTTGTATTTTCTTATTTGTAACCAGCATGTGCACATTGTATCTTGATTTCACAGGAAGCAATAATACAGGGCTGCTGTATTGTTCCCTGTGTGCGAGGCCTCATTGTATGTATCTCACTAAATGATTCAAATGACTCAAAGAACTTTTTTGCTTTCAAAATTTTTCCTCTAGTGACGCTGACTTAGAGAGGGATGAAGATAATCATGTTTAATTGTTCATGTTTTGATTGTTTATCATTGGACCCTTTATCACTATGATGCCTGCATTTTAAACTCACGTTGTGTGCAAATGCAGGCTGATGTTTTACAGATAAAGTTATTATTTTCCTTGTTTCTTTTTGGGTTGATTAATATAATAGTATTATTATAATCAAAAGGGAGGAATGTAATGGAAAATAATTCTTATATGCATTGTATTGAGTGTTACTGTGTATGACCTGCAAATGACTGAGCTGCAAGGTACCACCCTGCCCTGTTTTCTTAAATTCCTCTTTACAACGGTGGGCTTGTTATAATGAGATAGCTGCACTTTAGGGGGGACAGGGTTAGGCTGGTATTTACGAGTGTGTCTGGGTAACCTCAACTGATGGTTGGGGAGGAAAGTTAGAAGAACAATCAACTATACCAAAAAACAGATGACGTGATGAGCGGGCAATATAACTGTGTGTTTTTGCTTCAGTGGTCAGAGCAACTCTGTATTCTGTACTGTGTTGTTCTCTCTTGCAATATATTATTATTAAAGCCTCTTATCTCCTCAGAAGAAAATAACTGACTCCCCAAATGCAAGTGTCAGGACAAATGATCAAAGTTCTCCAAGCTTCAGTCTGCAGAGAGGTACAAGACAGGGTTGTCCACTTTCGCCCTCACTTTTTGCTATTTTCATCAAACCTTTAGCAGCTGCTATCAGACAAGATAGAAATATTAAAGGCATCCAACCCCAAAATATTGAGCATAAAATAAGTCTTTATGTTGATGATGTATTACTTTTCCTTCAGAACTCACAGACGTCTCTCACTCACACGATCACACTCATAAATAAATTCTCAGCACTTTCTGACTACTCTATCAATTGGTCTAAGACCACAGTTCTGCCCATTAACTGTAGGGTCCAGAATATACCTGCGATCACTTTACAGTCAGGAAATATTAGATATTTAGGCATAAACATTTCCTCCAGGCTCTCAGAGCTAACAAAGCTAAATTATGTGCAATTATTAAAGACAGTAGAGGACGATCTCTCTCTATATTACAACCATTAAAATGATGATACTACCAAAAGTTAACTATTTGTTCTCAATGATCCCCATAAAACCACCTGCTACTTGGTTTAAGTCACTAGATTCATGCATCTCCAAATTTCTGTGGAAAAACAAACCACCACGTATTAGTTTAAAAACCCTACAGAAGACCAAGGACAGTGGTGGATTAGATTTACCTAATTTTCAGCACTATTCCTTAGCCAATAGGTTACAGTATATATCAAAATGGTTTAAACCTAGCCCAATAGATGAACCATGGATAAATATAGAACAAGCATTGTGTGATAATCTGGAAATCTCTGACCTGCCACTTATTAGTCAAAACGTAAAAAATCACAAATGTTGCAAAAGCATTAACATCAGCACCTCTCTGACAACCTGGTGGGAATTTCTTAAAAAAACAAAGTCTTCACTTGTCCCGTGTAAGCTTACACCCATCTGGAACAATCCTGACATCCTGCAAAACAAAAAAATGCTAAACATTACTCTGTGGAAGATCAATGGAATCAAACATCTGGTACATATAATCCAAAATGGACATTTTATTTCATTTGATGAGCTCATATCACAACATGAGATAGGCAGCAATTAATTCCTAGAATATCAACAACTTAAGTCTAATAATAACAAAGAAATATATCCTCCACCAACCAGACTCACAACTCCCGATTAGGGTAGCAGAATTTCTAAGCATCTGCACCCCAAAACTACTATCAAAAATATATAAATTATTGTCTAAGATAGATGACACAATGTCTCTACCGTCCTCAAAATGGGAGGCAGATTTATCCATCAGTTCTAGTCATAGCTTCTGGCCACAAATATGTTCGAACACCTTCAGAATGACTCAAAATCCTAATTTACAGCTCATACAATACAAAATTCTTCATAGAACACACTATACAGGACAAAGGATGTTCAGGATGGGTCTAACACACTCAAACATCTGCTCACATTGCACAGATAACACACCTGATGATTATGCACACGCTTTGTGGTTTTGTGCGCCTGTCCAGAAGTTCTGGCTTGAAGTCTGTGCGGACCTATCAACATGGCTGTGGAGGTGGCGTGGTGCATCAGCTGCAGGAGAGAGCTGTGGAGAGAGCTCTGGGGAGAAGGACTAGGTGAGTGATTAGTACACCGGCAGTCACTTGTCTAATCACTGTCCTCTTTTAAAAACTCAGTAGCGTGCTGGAGCTGGAAGGAGGATTGAAGTGGAGTCGGCAGCACGAACCGGGAGGTAAGGCCTGCGAACGACTCCACATTCGTGAAAAAGGGTTAAATAAATTATACGTTGAACCGTCCGCTGTCTCTGAGTCTCTCTGAGAGAACCCGCAGTGGCAACAGGCCGCCACATTGGCACCCAACTGGGATTCAGCAGAGGAGACATGACGGAACCGCAATAGCCCATAACAGCTCTGGCCCAAATGCTGGCGGAGGTCGCGGCGATGAATCAGGACCAGGCGGCTCTCGGCAGGCAGCAGCTGGCCACACTGCAGGGCCAGGTGGAACGGCAGACGGACCTGCTGGAAGCACTGGTGGCTCGAGCCGGGGCAGCGGCACCGGCCCCCTCGCTCGCTGGGGTCGGCCTGTATAAGATGACGCCTGAAGACGACCCTCAGTCATTTCTGGGGATGTTCGAGGCAACGGCGGCGGCGTGCAGATGGCCGGAGGCGGAGTGGGCCGTGCGGTTGCTTCCCCTCCTGTCTGGGGACGCCCAAACGGCGGCGCTGAGCCTTCCTGCTCGCTCTTGAAGCCAGTACGCGGATGTCTAGAGGGCAGTCCTGGATCGCCTGGGGTACTCGGCGGAGGACCATCGCCGCCGGTTCAGAAGGACCAAACTGGGCCACACGGAACGTCCGTTCACCTATGCGCAGCAGTTGACCGACGTAGTGACACGGTGGCTTCGTCCAGGGGACTCGAATGGAGAGCGGAGGATGCTGGGACAAATCGTCCTGGAACAGTTCGTGGAGGGGATGCCAAGTGGTATGGCGGAGTGGGTACGCTGCCACCGACCCACTGACTTGGAGGCCGCGATCACCCTTGCGGAGGACCATCTGGCCGTTTTTTTCCAGGGCCAGACACCGGAGGCTCGGCCAGCATCGCTGGGCCGGCCAACACCAGCGCCCCGGAGGAGGCTGTCAACAGCTGGCTCTCAGCTGGCAACAGCACGATCGTCTCCTCTCCCCCGCACTAACCTTTCCTGCCCTCTCTTTCCACCCCAGGTTCCAGCCGCTACAAGTCCTGCTCCCGACCCACAGAGGGTCCCTCAGGTGGCGGGGCAGGAGTGTTGGAGGTGCGGGCAGCCCGGTCATTTTCGCCGCGAGTGCCCGCTCATGGAGGTCAGACAGGTGATTCGGGTTGTTGGCCCTCCAGCGCCCTCCCCCGGTCCAGGAGGGACGTACAGCGTTCCGGTAAGGATTCAGGGGGGTACACATCAGGCAATGGTGGACTCGGGCATCACACAGTATAGTTCACCAGAATCTGATTCGACCTGGGGCTTTGATAGAGGCAGAATGGGTTGATATTAGGTGTGTGCATGGGGATATTCACAGATACCCCATGGTCCCAGTTGAAATTCGCTGTAAGGGGAAAAAGCATAGTGTGAAGGCCGTGGTTAGCTCCTGCCTGGCGCACCCCCTGATTTTGGGAACCGATTGTCCCGGGTTTGATAGATTAGTGGGGCAGTGTGTGGGGGTGCGCTCACGACCGTCAGGGTCATGGGTTATGTGTGCTGTCCTCAGCGGTGACGCGAGGTTGTCTGACACTGCAGACGGGGAGGGGGAGCCGACGGTACCTTCACAGGAGGCTCCGTCAGTTCCCGTGTTCGACTCCATGGAAGATTTTCCACTCGAGCAGTCTCGTGATGATACTCTACGCTATGCCTTGGATCAGGTGATAAAAATTGATGGTCATATGGTGCGCCCTGACGCAATGCTAACACATCCGCATTTTTCATTGTGCAGGGACAGAGTGTACAGAGTGAGTCGTGACACTCAGACAGAGGAAATCATAACACAGCTGTTGGTGCCGAAAAGCCGTTGGGAAATAGTTTTCCAGGCGGCTCATTATAACCCGATGGCGGGGCATATGGGGTATGAAAAAACGATGAATCGTATAATGGCCCGGTTCTATTGGCCAGGCATTCGGGCAGACGTGCGCCGCTGGTGCGCGACCTGCTCCAAATGCCAGTTGGTTAACCAACCGGCCGTCCCGAAAGCACCTTTGCGCCCATTGCCGCTGATTGAGGTCCCATTTGAGCGTATTGGGATGGACCTCATCGGGCCCTTTCATCGGAGCGCACGTGGATATCGCTTTGTGTTAGTTCTGGTGGATTATGCAACACGATATCCAGAAGCAGTGCCGTTGCGCACCATCTCTGCAAAGAGTGTAGCGCAGGCACTGTTTCAAGTTATCTCCCGAGTCGGGATCCCGAAAGAGATCCTGACTGATCAAGGCACCTCTCACCGTCCCAGAGAGCAGACATAGCCCAGTTCCAGCAGCATTACGCTGATGTGTTCTCCCCCCTGCCAGGACGCACAAGCCTTATTCAACACCATGTTGAGACACACCCGGGCGTGACAGTGCGTTCACGTCCCTATCGGTTACCTGAGCACAAGAGAAAAGTGGTTCAGGCAGAATTGGAAGCTATGCTGGAGATGGATGTAATTGAGGAGTCTAACAGCGCAAGCCACATTTCAACGACTTATGGATTGGGTCCTGCGGCCGCATGCTGCGTATGCTGCTGCTTACCTTGATGACGTCATTCCATAGCAACAGCTGGGCGGAGCATGTTCAGCAGGTGGCGGCAGTGCTGGAGTCACTGCGGCAGGCGGGGCTCACGGCCAACCCAAAGAAGTGTGCAGTTGGACGGAGGGAGGTACGGTATCTGGGGTACCACTTGGGCGGCAGACAGGTGCGTCCACAGGTAGACAAGACAGCAGCGATTGCAGCCTGCCCAAAACCTAAGACCAAGAAAGAGGTGAGGTGGTTTTTGGGGCTGGCCGGATATTACCGGCGATTTATTCCCAACTTCGCGGAGCTGACCAGCCCCTTGACCGACCTTACCCGAAAAGGTGCCTCTGATCCGGTCCGGTGGACGGAGCAGTGCCAGGCATCACTTGAGAGGGTAAAGCAGACCCTCTGTGGGGAGCCTCTTCTCCACACACCTAACTCCTCTCTCCCATTTGTCCTGCAGACTGATGCATCGGGAAGGGGGTTGGGGGCTGTTCTGTCCCAGCAGGTGCGGGGCGTTGACCGCCCAGTGCTTTACATCAGCCAGAAACTATCCGAGAGGGAGACCAGATACAGCACGGTGGAGAGGGAGTGCCTGGCCATCCGGTGGGTGGTCGGCGCTCTGCGGTATTACTTGCTGGGGCGCCCATTCACCCTCTGCTCGGACCATGCTCCCCTCCAGTGGCTCCACCGAATGAAAGATGTCAATGCACGGATCACCCGCTGGTATCTGGCACTACAGCCTTTTAAATTCAAAGTGGTCCATAGGCCGGGGGCACAGATGGCGGTGGCCGACTTCCTTTCCAGCTCGCATGGCGAGGTGGGGGAGAGTAAGTTAGGCCGGACGGCTCCCCGGCCAAGGTCAGGCTGTGGAAGTATGTGGAGGTGCTGCAGGAGAGAGCTGTGGAGAGAGCTCTGGGGAGCAGGACTAGGTGAGTGATTAGTACACCGGCAGTCACTTGTCTAATCACTGTCCTCTTTTAAAAACTCAGTAGCGTGCTGGAGCTGGAAGGAGGATTGAAGTGGAGTCGGCAGCAGGAACCGGGAGGGAAGGCCTGCGAACGACTCCACATTCGTGAAAAAGGGTTAAATAAACGATACGTTGAACCGTCCGCTGTCTCTGAGTCTCTCTGAAAGAACCCGCAGTGGCAACAGGCCACCACAATGTGCAATTATTAAAGACAGTAGAGGACGATCTCTCTCGTTGGAAGTCCTTACCTATATCACTTATGGGGAGAGTTAAAACCATTAAAATGATGATACTACCAAAAGTTAACTATTTGTTCTCAATGATCAATGACCTGCTACTTGGTTTAAGTCACTAGATTCATGCATCTCTAAATTTCTGTGGAAAAACAAACCACCACGTATTAGTTTAAAAACCCTACAGAAGACCAAGGACAGTGGTGGATTAGATTTACCTAATTTTCAGCACTATTCCTTAGCCAATGGGTTACAGTATATATCAAAATGGTTTAAACCTAGCCCAATAGATGAACATGGATAAATATAGAACAAGCATTGTGTGATAATCTGGAAATCTCTGACCTGCCACTTATTAGTCAAAACGTAAAAAATCACAAATGTTTCAAAAGCATTAACATCAGCACCTCTTTGACAGCCTGGTGGGAATTTCTTAAAATAACAAAGTCTTCACTTGTCCCGTGTAAGCTTACACCCATCTGGAACAATCCTGACATCCTGCAAAACAAAAAAAATGCTAAACTTTACTCTGTGGAAGATCAAAGGAATCAAACATCTGGAACATATAATCCAAAATGGACATTTTATTTAATTTGAGGAGCTCATATCACAACATGAGATAGGCAGCAATAAATTCCTAGAATAACTTAAGTCTAATAATAACAAAGAAATATATCCTCCACCAACCACATTTACAACTCCCGATTAGGGTAGCAGAATTTCTAAGCATCTGCACCCCAAAACTACTATCAAAAATATATAAATTATTGTCTAAGATAGATGACACAATGTCTCTACCGTCCTCAAAATGGGAGGCAGATTTATCCATCAGTTCTAGTCATAGCTTCTGGCCACAAATATGTTCGAACACCTTCAGAATGACTCGAAATCCTAATTTACAGCTCATACAATACAAAATTCTTCATAGAACACATTATACAGGACAAAGGATGTTCAGGATGGGTCTAACACACTCAAACATCTGCTCACATTGCACAGATAACACACCTGATGATTATGCACACGCTTTGTGGTTTTGTGCGCCTGTCCAGAAGTTCTGGCTTGAAGTCTGTGCGGACCTATGTTTGTTTGTTTGTTTGATTTTTGTTGTTTGTTTGTTTTTGTAGAGGTCCTCCGGGGTTGGGTTGGGTTGAGTGGGGTGGGGCGGGATGGGTTCCTTCTGGGGGTACAGTAGCTCCTGGAATATGGTGACTGCAGGCCCCGAGCCTGGGGGACATCAGGCCCTCCTGCCCTGTGTTGTGTCCCAGGTAGCGGGGATGCCTATTGCAGCCAGTCTCTGGCTGCCCTCTCCGGGATGGGAGGGGCCAGGAGGATGAATTAATTATCCTGCTGGTTTATATATTGTGAACATAAACAATAAACATTTATAAAACTTCCCTTGGCAAAGCAAATCTGTTTGGCATAAAAGGTATTCAGACTACAATTCTGCTGCCATAATGCTGAACAGGACACGGAAAAAAAAAACTAAAATCCGAGAATAAGCTTCTTTTCACCAGTTCTACACAATTTCGGATCTTGATATAAAATGAATTCCTTCACTCAAACCAAGTTAAAACTGCTTTGTCCTTCATATTTATCCATGTCTAAATAGCTTTAAACAAAAAAAAAGGTAGTACTTTGCAGGATAGGAAAGAACAACACTAAACCTTTTCAGGAATCCGAGAATAAGCGTCTTTTGACGAGTTCTACACAATTTCGGATTTTGATACAAAATGAATTCCTTCACTCAAACCAAGTTAAAACTGCTTTGTCCTTCATATTTATTCATGTCTGAATAGGTTTCAACAAAAAAGAAAGTATTACTTTGCAGTATACCAAAGAACAACACTAAACCTTTAGGAATCCGAGAATAAGCTTCTTTTCACCAGTTCTACACAATTTCGGATTTTGATATAAAATGAATTCCTTCACTCAAACCAAGTTAAAACTGCTTTGTCCTTCATATTTATTCATGTCTGAATAGGTTTCAACAAAAAAGAAAGTATTACTTTGCAGTATACCAAAGAACAACACTAAACCTTTAGGAATCCGAGAATAAGCTTCTTTTCACCAGTTCTACACAATTTCGGATTTTGATACAAAATGAATTCCTTCACTCAAACCAAGTTAAAACTGCTTTGTCCTTCATATTTATCCATGTCTGAATAGGTTTCAACAAAAAAGAAAGTATTACTTTGCAGTATACAAAAGAACAACACTAAACCTTTTCAGGAATCCGAGAATAAGCTTCTTTTCACGAGTTCTACTCAATTTCGGATTTTGATATAAAATTAATTCCTTCACTCAAACCAAGTTAAAACTGCTTTGTCCTTCATATTTATCCATATCTGAATAGGTTTTAACAAAAAAGAAAGTATTACTTTGCAGAATACAAAAGAACAACACTAAACCTTTTCAGGAATCCGAGAATAAGCTTCTTTTCACGAGTTCTACTCAATTTCGGATTTTGATATAAAATGAATTCCTTCACTCAAACCAAGTTAAAACTGATTTGTCCTTCATATTTTTGCATGTCTAAATAGGTTTCAGGCATAAAATTCCTCATATTACCCTGTATGAGAAAGAAGCATACTTGTGATGGAGCAATACACTCCTTTTGGGTAACCTAAACTGATGGTTGGGGAGGAAAGTTAGAAGAACAATCAACTATACCCAAAGACAGATACGTGATGAGCGGGCAATATAACTGTGTTTTTGCTTCAGTGGTCAGAGCAACTCTCTATTCTGTACTGTGTTGTTCTCTCTTGCAAGATATTATTATTAAAGCCTCTTATCTCCTCAGAAGAAAATAACTGACTCTGTGCGTTACTAGATTTCCACCACAATTTTGGCGTCACGAACAGGATCCCTCAACTGGTGTCTCTGGACCGGACCGCAGTGCATGGCCAGTCTGGACTGAAGTAGCTGTTCCAGCCTCATACCTCCAAGGCCTTTTCTGAGAGAGAGGACTGGCAGGTCCTTTTCCTGAATACCAGCGCTGGGATCATTTTTGAAATATGATAGTCTGAGACGATAGGACTGCTTTTTAGTTTTTATTTGAATAAAAGAGGGTTTCCCGGTTGTGTCATTAGTGAGACAGAGATTTCACGGGTAAGTGAAACTTTTGAAGCAGTCCGAAGAAGTGTGAAGTACTCCGAAGAAGTGTGAGTACAGATTAAGGTCCTCATTGGAGACGTCCTTTGAGTGAAGGAATATATTTCCCCATTCCAAGTCTGAGAATGGGAAACAGTAGGTCTCAGACTTTTGACCCTAATGAAAAAGAAATATGGTCCAGAGGTTTTCCACCTGAAGGTTCTTTTAGTATGTTAGAAATAAGAAAATTAGAAGAAAGGTTTTGCAAATATGAGAAAGAGATGAAGCAAAAAAAAAAGAAAATTAAGTTTAAATAAGAAGTAAGAAAGGTATAGAATGTTGTAGAATGAAAAAATAAAGTGTATTAAGAGAAAGAAAGGAAAACGCTAAACAAATGCCATGACGGAATGATGATGATAATTTAGTATGTGGACGAAAAGATAATTCAGCTCTGATTAAGACTGAATCTTCTTTTAAACCACCACCATATTCCACTGATAACACTTCTTCTCCTTCTGCACCTCTTTACCCCACCCTGAGCGCTCTCGCTGTGCCGGATCCAGACCTGGACTCCTGCCCTCCACGACGCCTGCAACAACAACAGCCAGCCCTGCCACAAGCCTCTGGCTCTCGGGAAGAAGGGACTTCTTCCATCCTCCCTCGGGAAGAAATTCCATCATCCTCACAACATCAGTTACATAGGTCTGATGATGAGGAAAAGGAAGACGTTTGGTTCTCCAGCGTACCTGCCCAAGAACTTTTAACGCAAGTGACAAAAATCCTTTACCCACAATCTGGACTTCGGAGATCTAAACGTGAGAAAAAACAAAACCAGATTCAAACCATGCCTATGGTTAAAGTTGCAGGTCCCACTGGACCATTACTGGTTTATCGACCCTGGACTGAGACTGACATCATGGAAGCATAACAATGCTTACCAGATCCAGAGAATTCTGGACCCCGTTTTGCTGACGAGTTGCGAGATTTCTGCGCACAATTCTGCCCGACCGGGGTTGAATTGCGTCGCATATTGGCAAAAAAGTTCAAACCGACCGACCTCTGCAAAATAGAGGCCAGTATGCTACAACTGGATTTGCGACCTACCAACAGTGAACGAGGACATAATGATAACGCTCAATATGAAGCAGCCATCCAAAGACTGTGTCAAGCCATCACCACTCAAATTCCAACCAAAATCAATATGTCCCACATTTACACCTGCAAACAGAAACCCGGTGAAGGGACTGATGATTTTGTACACCGCATCCTTGAGGAAGTCAGCAAGCACAGCGGTCATCAGAGACCAACGGATTTGGGTAATGAACCAGGACCATGGGAGAGTATTGCATGTAATGCAATAATTAAAGGCCTCATGCCAGATGTCGCCACTGAAGTAAAGAACATTTACGTGGGATGTTGTGAGGGTCCTCGTTTGGCTGACGTTCGCCGATATGCTCGCCATGCTCAGAACCAAGTTGAGACACGTAAGACCATCAAAAGGGACAAGTGTGAAAAGGAGCTGCATTTGGCAGCCATGACCATGTATTACGCAGTTGGTGTAAACAGAGGACGAGGCCGAAGTCGAAGACGTGGACGTGTGGGAGAGGAGGTCGAAATGGGCCACGTCAGAGCTATGATCCGAATATTTGTTTTTACTGTGGCCAGACTGGACACTGGAAGAAGGACTGTCCACAGCTGAAAAGTGATGAAATTGGGCAAAAGGCTGACTGAGGGTGGGAGGCAGGTTCTGGACGTCACGCGCCAGCGCAGCCTCCACTAATGGGTGATAGCACAACACACTCACACATTTTTCCTGCTCTGTGCAGTGAACAAACGCTTGCCAACTGTGATTCACGTAGTAAAGTTTTGCATGCTATTTCCGTCCTAGAGCAAAGATATTTGTCTCAGAATATAGGAACCTATGTTCATCAGTAGTGACGTCAGGGGAGTTTGATTGTCCTCCAAAGTTGTGGAAACCACGTTTACTCTATGTCTGCATCAGGCCAGGTTGTGAAGGAGAAAATGACAACGCCCATTGCTTGTGTCACTCCCGATGGGCTCTCCTTCAAACACTCATTTTTGTTATCAGAGTTGTGTCCCATTAACCTGATGGGCCGTGATCTCATGTGCAAATTAGGCATTATTTTAACTTCTACACCAGAGGGTGTTAAGGTTATGTTACAGTCTGACAAAGCTTTCACAGCAGTGCAGTTTGATTCATCGGCACTTACATATGCTTATGAGTGGAAACTTCCCAGCTCTCCTTTTTCACAACAACTAGTGGAAGAAGCAAAAGCGTTAGTTTCACCCCTTTCTGATTTCATGCAACTTGCTGATTTGCACTGCACATCACACATTTCTTTGGGGCCTGACAATGACTATGAGAAGAAGTGAAAAAATATAAAACAATGTAAAAAACAATACCCTTTGAAGCCTGAAGCAATTAAAGGGATTAAACCTGTTTTTCAATCTTTTCAGAAAACAGGCGTTATTGTTCCTTGTGAAAACTCACCTGTGCGCACTCCATTGTTTCCTGTTAAAAAGATTAAAGATGCTGGCCAGCCAGATGAATGGCGTTTTGTACAGGACCCCCAAGCGGTGAATGCTGCAGTTCAGCCACGTGCTCCTACTGTGCCCAACCCACACACTATTTTGTCTCATGTCATGGTTGGACCATGTGTCAAAAGGGGGGATGCTGAATGAACTCACTGCTCAGTGGTTCACAAAAGGGTTCAGTTCATATGCGCAAAAATACTGTCAGTCATGTATGGTTTGTGCCACACATAATGTAGGAAAGGCATTACACACATCACAAGCTGCACACACTCCACCAGAGAGACCTTTTGAACATTTGATGATGGATTTTGTTGAACTCACACCAGCTGAAGGAAAGAAATATGCACTAGTAATAGTGGACGTGTTTAGTAAATGGGTTGAAGTTTTCCCTGCAAAACATGCAAACAGTAATGCAGTGACTAAAGCACTGCTAAACAAAAATCATTCCTAGATGGGGCTTTCCAGAGAAGATCAGCAGTGATAATGGCACACATTTTGTAAACACTGCATTGACTGAGGTTGGTAAATTCCTGGGAATAAGCTTGCGCACACATTGTGCTTATCATCCACAGAGTGGAGGTGCTGTGGAAAGAGAAAATGGTACATTAAAGTCCAAGTTAGCCAAATGTTGTGAAGAAACAGGTCTGCCATGGACAAAAGCATTACCTATTGTGCTTACCTACATGAGAATGAGAATCAGAGCTCGAGTGAATCTCAGCCCATTTGAAATTTTATTTGGCAGACCTCCTAACCTGGGATTGGGACCTGTAACCAGACCCCTCCCTTCCGCAACTGTTTGTGATGATGCTATGTTGTCTTACTGTCGAAACCTTTCCACTGTTCTATCTCAAGTTTCACAGACAGTAAAAGCAGCCCTTCCAGCCACAGAAAACACACCTCTGCACCCACTCCAACCAGATGACAGGTGGTGAAGGAACTTTGCAGGAAACATTGGAAGTCCAAACGTTGGCAAGGCCCGTTCCAGGTGCTACTGGTCACTCACACAGCTGTTAAAGTTGCAGAGAGAGCAACCTGGATTCATGCCAGTCACTGTAAGAAGGTACCAGAACCAGTAGATGACTTCCACCCTGACATACATCAGCCTAACCAACACGCCCGGAAGGACAAAGATAAGAGTCAGCAGTAAAAGCTGTACTCCACCGGTGTGTTAAGTGCTAGTAACCTCTGACACCGAAGATTGAAACATCCTGAGACCTGCGATGAAGATGATCATACACATGGTGTGAACCATGGCAGAAACTGTTTGTTGTTTGTATTTTCTTATTTGTAACCAGCATGTGCACATTGTATCTTGATTTCACAGGAAGCAATAATACAGGGCTGCTGTATTGTTCCCTGTGTGCGAGGCCTCATTGTATGTATCTCACTAAATGATTCAAATGACTCAAAGAACTTTTTTGCTTTCAAAATTTTTCCTCTAGTGACGCTGACTTAGAGAGGGATGAAGATAATCATGTTTAATTGTTCATGTTTTGATTGTTTATCATTGGACCCTTTATCACTATGATGCCTGCATTTTAAACTCACGTTGTGTGCAAATGCAGGCTGATGTTTTACAGATAAAGTTATTATTTTCCTTGTTTCTTTTTGGGTTGATTAATATAATAGTATTATTATAATCAAAAGGGAGGAATGTAATGGAAAATAATTCTTATATGCATTGTATTGAGTGTTACTGTGTATGACCTGCAAATGACTGAGCTGCAAGGTACCACCCTGCCCTGTTTTCTTAAATTCCTCTTTACAACGGTGGGCTTGTTATAATGAGATAGCTGCACTTTAGGGGGGACAGGGTTAGGCTGGTATTTACGAGTGTGTCTGGGTAACCTCAACTGATGGTTGGGGAGGAAAGTTAGAAGAACAATCAACTATACCAAAAAACAGATGACGTGATGAGCGGGCAATATAACTGTGTGTTTTTGCTTCAGTGGTCAGAGCAACTCTGTATTCTGTACTGTGTTGTTCTCTCTTGCAATATATTATTATTAAAGCCTCTTATCTCCTCAGAAGAAAATAACTGACTCCCCAAATGCAAGTGTCAGGACAAATGATCAAAGTTCTCCAAGCTTCAGTCTGCAGAGAGGTACAAGACAGGGTTGTCCACTTTCGCCCTCACTTTTTGCTATTTTCATCAAACCTTTAGCAGCTGCTATCAGACAAGATAGAAATATTAAAGGCATCCAACCCCAAAATATTGAGCATAAAATAAGTCTTTATGTTGATGATGTATTACTTTTCCTTCAGAACTCACAGACGTCTCTCACTCACACGATCACACTCATAAATAAATTCTCAGCACTTTCTGACTACTCTATCAATTGGTCTAAGACCACAGTTCTGCCCATTAACTGTAGGGTCCAGAATATACCTGCGATCACTTTACAGTCAGGAAATATTAGATATTTAGGCATAAACATTTCCTCCAGGCTCTCAGAGCTAACAAAGCTAAATTATGTGCAATTATTAAAGACAGTAGAGGACGATCTCTCTCTATATTACAACCATTAAAATGATGATACTACCAAAAGTTAACTATTTGTTCTCAATGATCCCCATAAAACCACCTGCTACTTGGTTTAAGTCACTAGATTCATGCATCTCCAAATTTCTGTGGAAAAACAAACCACCACGTATTAGTTTAAAAACCCTACAGAAGACCAAGGACAGTGGTGGATTAGATTTACCTAATTTTCAGCACTATTCCTTAGCCAATAGGTTACAGTATATATCAAAATGGTTTAAACCTAGCCCAATAGATGAACCATGGATAAATATAGAACAAGCATTGTGTGATAATCTGGAAATCTCTGACCTGCCACTTATTATTCAAAACGTAAAAAATCACAAATGTTGCAAAAGCATTAACATCAGCACCTCTCTGACAACCTGGTGGGAATTTCTTAAAAAAACAAAGTCTTCACTTGTCCCGTGTAAGCTTACACCCATCTGGAACAATCCTGACATCCTGCAAAACAAAAAAATGCTAAACATTACTCTGTGGAAGATCAATGGAATCAAACATCTGGTACATATAATCCAAAATGGACATTTTATTTCATTTGATGAGCTCATATCACAACATGAGATAGGCAGCAATTAATTCCTAGAATATCAACAACTTAAGTCTAATAATAACAAAGAAATATATCCTCCACCAACCAGACTCACAACTCCCGATTAGGGTAGCAGAATTTCTAAGCATCTGCACCCCAAAACTACTATCAAAAATATATAAATTATTGTCTAAGATAGATGACACAATGTCTCTACCGTCCTCAAAATGGGAGGCAGATTTATCCATCAGTTCTAGTCATAGCTTCTGGCCACAAATATGTTCGAACACCTTCAGAATGACTCAAAATCCTAATTTACAGCTCATACAATACAAAATTCTTCATAGAACACACTATACAGGACAAAGGATGTTCAGGATGGGTCTAACACACTCAAACATCTGCTCACATTGCACAGATAACACACCTGATGATTATGCACACGCTTTGTGGTTTTGTGCGCCTGTCCAGAAGTTCTGGCTTGAAGTCTGTGCGGACCTATCAACATGGCTGTGGAGGTGGCGTGGTGCATCAGCTGCAGGAGAGAGCTGTGGAGAGAGCTCTGGGGAGAAGGACTAGGTGAGTGATTAGTACACCGGCAGTCACTTGTCTAATCACTGTCCTCTTTTAAAAACTCAGTAGCGTGCTGGAGCTGGAAGGAGGATTGAAGTGGAGTCGGCAGCACGAACCGGGAGGTAAGGCCTGCGAACGACTCCACATTCATGAAAAAGGGTTAAATAAATTATACGTTGAACCGTCCGCTGTCTCTGAGTCTCTCTGAGAGAACCCGCAGTGGCAACAGGCCGCCACATTGGCACCCAACTGGGATTCAGCAGAGGAGACTTGACGGAACCGCAATAGCCCATAACAGCTCTGGCCCAAATGCTGGCGGAGGTCGCGGCGATGAATCAGGACCAGGCGGCTCTCGGCAGGCAGCAGCTGGCCACACTGCAGGGCCAGGTGGAACGGCAGACGGACCTGCTGGAAGCACTGGTGGCTCGAGCCGGGGCAGCGGCACCGGCCCCCTCGCTCGCTGGGGTCGGCCTGTATAAGATGACGCCTGAAGACGACCCTCAGTCATTTCTGGGGATGTTCGAGGCAACGGCGGCGGCGTGCAGATGGCCGGAGGCGGAGTGGGCCGTGCGGTTGCTTCCCCTCCTGTCTGGGGACGCCCAAACGGCGGCGCTGAGCCTTCCTGCTCGCTCTTGAAGCCAGTACGCGGATGTCTAGAGGGCAGTCCTGGATCGCCTGGGGTACTCGGCGGAGGACCATCGCCGCCGGTTCAGAAGGACCAAACTGGGCCACACGGACCGTCCGTTCACATATGCGCCCGACGTAGTGACACGGTGGCTGCTGCCAGGGGACTCGAATGGAGGGCGGAGGATGCTGGGACAAATCGTCCTGGAACAGTTCGTGGAGGGGCTGCCATGTGGTACGGCGGAGTGGGTACGCTGCCACCGACCCACTGACTTGGAGGCCGCGATCACCCTTGTGGAGGACCATCTGGCCGTTTTTTCCCAGGGCCGGACACCGGAGGCTCGGCCAGCATCGCTGGGCCGGCCAACACCAGCGCCCCGGAGGAGGCTGTCAACAGCTGGCTCTCAGCTGGCAACAGCACGACCGTCTCCTCTCCCCCACACTAACCTTTCTTGCCCTCTCTTTCCACCCCAGGTTCCAGCCGCTATAAGTCCTGCTCCCGACCCACAGAGGGTCCCTCAGGTGGCGGGGCAGGAGTGTTGGAGGTGCGGGCAGCCCGGTCATTTTTGCCGCGAGTGCCCGCTCATGGAGGTCAGACAGGTGATTCGGGTTGTTGGCCCTCCAGCGCCCTCCCCCGGTCCAGGAGGGACGTACAGCCTTCCGGTAAGGATTCAGGAGGGTACACATCAGGCAATGGTGGACTCGGGCATCACACAGTATAGTTCACCAGAATCTGATTCGACCTGGGGCTTTGATAGAGGCAGAATGGGTTGATATTAGTTGTGTGCATGGGGATATTCACAGATACCCCATGGTCCCAGTTGAAATTCGCTGTAAGGGGAAAAAGCATAGTGTGAAGGCCGCGGTTAGCTCCTGCCTGGCGCACCCCCTGATTTTGGGAACCGATTGTCCCGGGTTTGATAGATTAGTGGGGCAGTGTGTGGGGGTGCGCTCACGACCGTCAGGGTCATGGGATATGTGTGCTGTCCTCAGCGGTGACGCGAGGTTGTCTGACACTGCAGACGGGGAGGGGGAGCCGACGGTACCTTCACATGAGGCTCCGTCAGTTCCCGTGTTCGACTCCATGGAAGATTTTCCACTCTAGCAGTCTCGTGATGATACTCTACGCTATGCCTTGGATCAGGTGATAAAAATTGATGGTCATATGGTGCGCCCTGACGCAGTGCTAACACATCCGCATTTTTCATTGTGCAGGGACAGAGTGTACAGAGTGAGTCGTGACACTCAGACAGAGGAAATCATAACACAGCTGTTGGTGCCGAAAAGCCGTTGGGAAATCGTTTTCCAGACGGCTCATTA
This sequence comes from Leuresthes tenuis, assembly GCF_036924035.1. Classification (NCBI taxonomy): domain Eukaryota; kingdom Metazoa; phylum Chordata; class Actinopteri; order Atheriniformes; family Atherinopsidae; genus Leuresthes; species Leuresthes tenuis. The sequence goes on from NW_027325364.1 coordinate 30,359,434, forward strand.
TAACCCGATGGCGGGGCATATGGGGTATGAAAAAACGATGAATCGTATAATGGCCCGGTTCTATTGGCCAGGCATTCGGGCAGACGTGCGCCGCTGGTGTGCGTCCTGCTCCAAATGCCAGTTGGTTAACCAACCGGCCGTCCCGAAAGCACCTTTGCGTCCATTGCCGCTGATTGAGGTCCCATTTGAGCGTATTGGGATGGACCTCATCGGGCCCTTTCATCGGAGCGCACGTGGATATCACTTTGTGTTCATTCTGGTGGATTATGCAACACGATATCCAGAAGCAGTGCCGTTGCGCACCATCTCTGCAAAGAGTGTAGCGCAGGCACTGTTTCAAGTTATCTCCCGAGTCGGGATCCCGAAAGAGATCCTGACTGATCAAGGCACCTCTCACCGTCCCAGAGAGCAGACATAGCCCAGTTGCAGCAGCATTAAGCTGATGTGTTCTCCCCCCTGCCAGGACGCACAAGCCTTATTCAACACCATGTTGAGACACACCCGGGCGTGACAGTGCGTTCACGTCCCTATTGGTTACCTGAGCACAAGAGAAAAGTGGTTCAGGCAGAATTGGAAGCTATGCTGGAGATGGGTGTAATTGAGGAGTCTAACAGCGCCTGGGGTAGTCCCATAGTTTTTGTAGTCAAGACGGATGGGTCTATCCGGTTCTGTGTGGACTATCGCAAGGTGAATGATGTGTCACGATTTGATGCCTATCCTATGCCCCGGGTCGACGAGCTCCTGGATCGCCTGGGCACTGCTCGTTTTTTTACGACACTAGATTTGACCAAGGGCTACTGGCAGATTCCCTTGTCTCCAGAGTCTAAGGAAAAAACGGCCTTCTCCACTCCGTACGGGTTGTACCAATTTGTCACACTTCCGTTCGGGTTGTTCGGGGCCCAAGCCACATTTCAACGCCTTATGGATCGGGTCCTGCGGCCGCATGCTGCGTATGCTGCTGCTTACCTGGATGACGTCATTCCATAGCAACAGCTGGGCGGAGCATGTTCAGCAGGTGGCGGCAGTGCTGGAGTCACTGCGGCAGGCGGGGCTCACGGCCAACCCAAAGAAGTGTGCAGTTGGACGGAGGGAGGTACGGTATCTGGGGTACCACTTGGGCGGCAGACAGGTGCGTCCACAGGTAGACAAGACAGCAGCGATTGCAGCCTGCCCAAAACCTAAGACCAAGAAAGAGGTGAGGCGGTTTTTGGGGCTGGCCGGATATTACCGGCGATTTATTCCCAACTTCGCGGAGCTGACCAGCCCCTTGACCGACCTTACCCGAAAAGGTGCCTCTGATCCGGTCCGGTGGACGGAGCAGTGCCAGGCGTCACTTGAGAGGGTAAAGCAGACCCTCTGTGGGGAGCCTCTTCTCCACACACCTAACTCCTCTCTCCCATTTGTCCTGCAGACTGATGCATCGGGAAGGGGGTTGGGGGCTGTTCTGTCCCAGCAGGTGCGGGGCGTTGACCGCCCAGTGCTTTACATCAGCCAGAAACTATCCGAGAGGGAGACCAGATACAGCACGGTGGAGAGGGAGTGCCTGGCCATCCGGTGGGTGGTCGGCGCTCTGCGGTATTACTTGCTGGGGCGCCCATTCACCCTCTGCTCGGACCATGCTCCCCTCCAGTGGCTCCACCGAATGAAAGATGTCAATGCACGGATCACCCGCTGGTATCTGGCACTACAGCCTTTTAAATTCAAAGTGGTCCATAGGCCGGGGGCACAGATGGCGGTGGCCGACTTCCTTTCCAGCTCGCATGGCGAGGTGGGGGGGAGTAAGTTAGGCCGGACGGCTCCCCGGCCAAGGTCAGGCTGTGGAAGTATGTGGAGGTGCTGCAGGAGAGAGCTGTGGAGAGAGCTCTGGGGAGCAGGACTAGGTGAGTGATTAGTACACCGGCAGTCACTTGTCTAATCACTGTCCTCTTTTAAAAACTCAGTAGCGTGCTGGAGCTGGAAGGAGGATTGAAGTGGAGTCGGCAGCAGGAACCGGGAGGGAAGGCCTGCGAACGACTCCACATTCGTGAAAAAGGGTTAAATAAACGATACGTTGAACCGTCCGCTGTCTCTGAGTCTCTCTGAAAGAACCCGCAGTGGCAACAGGCCACCACAATGTGCAATTATTAAAGACAGTAGAGGACGATCTCTCTCGTTGGAAGTCCTTACCTATATCACTTATGGGGAGAGTTAAAACCATTAAAATGATGATACTACCAAAAGTTAACTATTTGTTCTCAATGATCAATGACCTGCTACTTGGTTTAAGTCACTAGATTCATGCATCTCTAAATTTCTGTGGAAAAACAAACCACCACGTATTAGTTTAAAAACCCTACAGAAGACCAAGGACAGTGGTGGATTAGATTTACCTAATTTTCAGCACTATTCCTTAGCCAATAGGTTACAGTATATATCAAAATGGTTTAAACCTAGCCCAATAGATGAACATGGATAAATATAGAACAAGCATTGTGTGATAATCTGGAAATCTCTGACCTGCCACTTATTAGTCAAAACGTAAAAAATCACAAATGTTTCAAAAGCATTAACATCAGCACCTCTTTGACAGCCTGGTGGTAATTTCTTAAAATAACAAAGTCTTCACTTGTCCCGTGTAAGCTTACACCCATCTGGAACAATCCTGACATCCTGCAAAACAAAAAAAATGCTAAACTTTACTCTGTAAATAAATAAATAAATTATACGTTGAACCGTCCGCTGTCTCTGAGTCTCTCTGAGAGAACCCGCAGTGGCAACAGGCCGCCACATTGGCACCCAACTGGGATTCAGCAGAGGAGACATGACGGAACCGCAATAGCCCATAACAGCTCTGGCCCAAATGCTGGCGAAGGTCGCGGCGATGAATCAGGACCAGGCGGCTCTCGGCAGGCAGCAGCTGGCCACACTGCAGGGCCAGGCGGAACGGCAGACGGACCTGCTGGAAGCACTGGTGGCTCGAGCCGGGGCAGCGGCACCGGCCCCCTCGCTCGCTGGGGTCGGCCTGTATAAGATGACGCCTGAAGACGACCCTCAGTCATTTCTGGGGATGTTCGAGGCAACGGCGGCGGCGTGCAGATGGCCGGAGGCGGAGTGGGCCGTGCGGTTGCTTCCCCTCCTGTCTGGGGACGCCCAAACAGCGGCGCTGAGCCTTCCTGCTCGCTCTTGAAGCCAGTACGCGGATGTCTAGAGGGCAGTCCTGGATCGCCTGGGGTACTCGGCGGAGGACCATCGCCGCCGGTTCAGAAGGACCAAACTGGGCCACACGGACCGTCCGTTCACCTATGCGCAGCAGTTGACCGACGTAGTGACACGGTGGCTGCTGCCAGGGGACTCGAATGGAGAGCGGAGGATGCTGGGACAAATCGTCCTGGAACAGTTCGTGGAGGGGATGCCAAGTGGTACGGCGGAGTGGGTACGCTGCCACCGACCCACTGACCTGGAGGCCGCAATCACCCTTGCGGAGGACCATCTGGCCGTTTTTTTCCTGGGCCGGACACCGGAGGCTCGGCCAGCATCGCTGGGCCGGCCAACACCAGCGTCCCGGAGGAGGCTGTCAACAGCTGGCTCTCAGCTGGCAACAGCACGATCGTCTCCTCTCCACCGCACTAACCTTTCCTGCCCTCTCTTTCCACCCCAGGTTCCAGCCGCTACAAGTCCTGCTCCCGACCCACAGAGGGTCCCTCAGGTGGCGGGGCAGGAGTGTTGGAGGTGCGGGCAGCCCGGTCATTTTTGCCGCGAGTGCCCGCTCATGGAGGTCAGACAGGTGATTCGGGTTGTTGGCCCTCCAGCGCCCTCCCCCGGTCCAGGAGGGACGTACAGCCTTCCGGTAAGGATTCAGGAGGGTACACATCAGGCAATGGTGGACTCGGGCATCACACAGTATAGTTCACCAGAATCTGATTCGACCTGGGGCTTTGATAGAGGCAGAATGGGTTGATATTAGTTGTGTGCATGGGGATATTCACAGATACCCCATGGTCCCAGTTGAAATTCGCTGTAAGGGGAAAAAGCATAGTGTGAAGGCCGCGGTTAGCTCCTGCCTGGCGCACCCCCTGATTTTGGGAACCGATTGTCCCGGGTTTGATAGATTAGTGGGGCAGTGTGTGGGGGTGCGCTCACGACCGTCAGGGTCATGGGATATGTGTGCTGTCCTCAGCGGTGACGCGAGGTTGTCTGACACTGCAGACGGGGAGGGGGAGCCGACGGTACCTTCACAGGAGGCTCCGTCAGTTCCCGTGTTCGACTCCATGGAAGATTTTCCACTCGAGCAGTCTCGTGATGATACTCTACGCTATGCCTTGGATCAGGTGATAAAAATTGATGGTCATATGGTGCGCCCTGACGCAGTGCTAACACATCCGCATTTTTCATTGTGCAGGGACAGAGTGTACAGAGTGAGTCGTGACACTCAGACAGAGGAAATCATAACACAGCTGTTGGTGCCGAAAAGCCGTTGGGAAATCGTTTTCCAGACGGCTCATTATAACCCGATGGCGGGGCATATGGGGTATGAAAAAACGATGAATCGTATAATGGCCCGGTTCTATTGGCCAGGCATTCGGGCAGACGTGCGCCGCTGGTGTGCGTCCTGCTCCAAATGCCAGTTGGTTAACCAACCGGCCGTCCCGAAAGCACCTTTGCATCCATTGCCGCTGATTGAGGTCCCATTTGAGCGTATTGGGATGGACCTCATCGGGCCCTTTCATCGGAGCGCACGTGGATATCACTTTGTGTTAGTTCTGGTGGATTATGCAACACGATATCCAGAAGCAGTGCCGTTGCGCACCATCTCTGCAAAGAGTGTAGCGCAGGCACTGTTTCAAGTTATCTCCCGAGTCGGGATCCCGAAAGAGATCCTGACTGATCAAGGCACCTCTCACCGTCCCAGAGAGCAGACATAGCCCAGTTGCAGCAGCATTAAGCTGATGTGTTCTCCCCCCTGCCAGGACGCACAAGCCTTATTCAACACCATGTTGAGACACACCCGGGCGTGACAGTGCGTTCACGTCCCTATTGGTTACCTGAGCACAAGAGAAAAGTGGTTCAGGCAGAATTGGAAGCTATGCTGGAGATGGGTGTAATTGAGGAGTCTAACAGCGCCTGGGGTAGTCCCATCGTTTTTGTAGTCAAGACGGATGGGTCTATCCGGTTCTGTGTGGACTATCGCAAGGTGAATGATGTGTCACGATTTGATGCCTATCCTATGCCCCGGGTCGACGAGCTCCTGGATCGCCTGGGCACTGCTCGTTTTTTTACGACACTAGATTTACTACTGGCAGCCTTCTCCACTCCGTACGGGTTGTACCAATTTGTCACACTTCCGTTCGGGTTGTTCGGGGCCCAAGCCACATTTCAACGCCTTATGGATCGGGTCCTGCGGCCGCATGCTGCGTATGCTGCTGCTTACCTGGATGACGTCATTCCATAGCAACAGCTGGGCGGAGCATGTTCAGCAGGTGGCGGCAGTGCTGGAGTCACTGCGGCAGGCGGGGCTCACGGCCAACCCAAAGAAGTGTGCAGTTGGACGGAGGGAGGTACGGTATCTGGGGTACCACTTGGGCGGCAGACAGGTGCGTCCACAGGTAGACAAGACAGCAGCGATTGCAGCCTGCCCAAAACCTAAGACCAAGAAAGAGGTAAATGGTAAATGGACTTGTACTTGTATAGCGCTTTTCTAGTCTAGCTGACCACTCAAAGCTCAAAGGTGAGGCGGTTTTTGGGGCTGGCCGGATATTACCGGCGATTTATTCCCAACTTCGCGGAGCTGACCAGCCCCTTGACCGACCTTACCCGAAAAGGTGCCTCTGATCCGGTCCGGTGGACGGAGCAGTGCCAGGCGTCACTTGAGAGGGTAAAGCAGACCCTCTGTGGGGAGCCTCTTCTCCACACACCTAACTCCTCTCTCCCATTTGTCCTGCAGACTGATGCATCGGGAAGGGGGTTGGGGGCTGTTCTGTCCCAGCAGGTGCGGGGCGTTGACCGCCCAGTGCTTTACATCAGCCAGAAACTATCCGAGAGGGAGACCAGATACAGCACGGTGGAGAGGGAGTGCCTGGCCATCCGGTGGGTGGTCGGCGCTCTGCGGTATTACTTGCTGGGGCGCCCATTCACCCTCTGCTCGGACCATGCTCCCCTCCAGTGGCTCCACCGAATGAAAGATGTCAATGCACGGATCACCCGCTGGTATCTGGCACTACAGCCTTTTAAATTCAAAGTGGTCCATAGGCCGGGGGCACAGATGGCGGTGGCCGACTTCCTTTCCAGCTCGCATGGCGAGGTGGGGGGGAGTAAGTTAGGCCGGACGGCTCCCCGGCCAAGGTCAGGCTGTGGAAGTATGTGGAGGTGCTGCAGGAGAGAGCTGTGGAGAGAGCTCTGGGGAGCAGGACTAGGTGAGTGATTAGTACACCGGCAGTCACTTGTCTAATCACTGTCCTCTTTTAAAAACTCAGTAGCGTGCTGGAGCTGGAAGGAGGATTGAAGTGGAGTCGGCAGCAGGAACCGGGAGGGAAGGCCTGCGAACGACTCCACATTCGTGAAAAAGGGTTAAATAAACGATACGTTGAACCGTCCGCTGTCTCTGAGTCTCTCTGAAAGAACCCGCAGTGGCAACAGGCCACCACAATGTGCAATTATTAAAGACAGTAGAGGACGATCTCTCTCGTTGGAAGTCCTTACCTATATCACTTATGGGGAGAGTTAAAACCATTAAAATGATGATACTACCAAAAGTTAACTATTTGTTCTCAATGATCAATGACCTGCTACTTGGTTTAAGTCACTAGATTCATGCATCTCTAAATTTCTGTGGAAAAACAAACCACCACGTATTAGTTTAAAAACCCTACAGAAGACCAAGGACAGTGGTGGATTAGATTTACCTAATTTTCAGCACTATTCCTTAGCCAATAGGTTACAGTATATATCAAAATGGTTTAAACCTAGCCCAATAGATGAACATGGATAAATATAGAACAAGCATTGTGTGATAATCTGGAAATCTCTGACCTGCCACTTATTAGTCAAAACGTAAAAAATCACAAATGTTTCAAAAGCATTAACATCAGCACCTCTTTGACAGCCTGGTGGTAATTTCTTAAAATAACAAAGTCTTCACTTGTCCCGTGTAAGCTTACACCCATCTGGAACAATCCTGACATCCTGCAAAACAAAAAAAATGCTAAACTTTACTCTGTGGAATCAAATGAATCAAACATCTGGAACATATAATCCAAAATGGACATTTCATTTCATTTGAGGAGCTCATATCACAACATGAGATAGGCAGCAATAAATTCCTAGAATATCAACAATTTAAGTCTAATAATAACAAAGAAATATATCCTCCACCAACCACATTTACAACTCCCGATTAGGGTAGCAGAATTTCTAAGCATCTGCACCCCAAAACTACTATCCAAAATATATAAATTATTGTCTAAGATAGATGACACAATGTCTCTACCGTCCTCAAAATGGGAGGCAGATTTATCCATCAGTTCTAGTCATAGCTTCTGGCCACAAATATGTTTGAACACCTTCAGAATGACTCGAAATCCTAATTTACAGCTCATACAATACAAAATTCTTCATAGAACACACTATACAGGACAAAGGATGTTCAGGATGGGTCTAACACACTCAAACATCTGCTCACATTGCACAGATAACACACCTGATGATTATGCACACGCTTTGTGGTTTTGTGCGCCTGTCCAGAAGTTCTGGCTTGAAAGTCTGTGCGGACCTATGTTTGTTTGTTTGTTTGATTTTTGTTGTTTGTTTGTTTTTGTAGAGGTCCTCCGGGGTTGGGTTGGGTTGAGTGGGGTGGGGCGGGATGGGTTCCTTCTGGGGGTACAGTAGCTCCTGGAATATGGTGACTGCAGGCCCCGAGCCTGGGGGACATCAGGCCCTCCTGCCCTGTGTTGTGTCCCAGGTAGCGGGGATGCCTATTGCAGCCAGTCTCTGGCTGCCCTCTCCGGGATGGGAGGGGCCAGGAGGATTAATTAATTATCCTGCTGGTTTATATATTGTAAACATAAACAATAAACATTTATAAAACTTCCCTTGGCAAAGCAAATCTGTTTGGCATAAAAGGTATTCAGACTACAATTCTGCTGCCATAATGCTGAACAGGACACGGAAAAAAAAACTAAAATCCGAGAATAAGCTTCTTTTCACCAGTTCTACACAATTTCGGATCTTGATATAAAATGAATTCCTTCACTCAAACCAAGTTAAAACTGCTTTGTCCTTCATATTTATCCATGTCTAAATAGCTTTAAACAAAAAAAAGGTAGTACTTTGCAGGATAGGAAAGAACAACACTAAACCTTTTCAGGAATCCGAGAATAAGCGTCTTTTGACGAGTTCTACACAATTTCGGATTTTGATACAAAATGAATTCCTTCACTCAAACCAAGTTAAAACTGCTTTGTCCTTCATATTTATTCATGTCTGAATAGGTTTCAACAAAAAAGAAAGTATTACTTTGCAGAATACAAAAGAACAACACTAAACCTTTTCAGGAATCCGAGAATAAGCTTCTTTTCACGAGTTCTACTCAATTTCGGATTTTGATATAAAATGAATTCCTTCACTCAAACCAAGTTAAAACTGCTTTGTCCTTCATATTTATTCATGTCTGAATAGGTTTCAACAAAAAAGAAAGTATTACTTTGCAGTATACCAAAGAACAACACTAAACCTTTAGGAATCCGAGAATAAGCTTCTTTTCACGAGTTCTACACAATTTCGGATTTTGATATAAAATGAATTCCTTCACTCAAACCAAGTTAAAACTGCTTTGTCCTTCATATTTATCCATGTCTGAATAGCTTTAAACAAAAAAAAAGGTAGTACTTTGCAGGATAGGAAAGAACAACACTAAACCTTTTCAGGAATCCGAGAATAAGCTTCTTTTCACGAGTTCTACACAATTTCGGATTTTGATATAAAATGAATTCCTTCACTCAAACCAAGTTAAAACTGCTTTGTCCTTCATATTTATCCATGTCTGAATAGGTTTCAACAAAAAAGAAAGTATTACTTTGCAGTATACAAAAGAACAACACTAAACCTTTAAGAATCCGAGAATAAGCTTCTTTTCACGAGTTCTACACAATTTCGGATTTTGATATAAAATGAATTCCTTCACTCAAACCAAGTTAAAACTGCTTTGTCCTTCATATTTATCCATATCTGAATAGGTTTTAACAAAAAAGAAAGTATTACTTTGCAGAATACAAAAGAACAACACTAAACCTTTTCAGGAATCCGAGAATAAGCTTCTTTTCACGAGTTCTACTCAATTTCGGATTTTGATATAAAATGAATTCCTTAACTCAAACCAAGTTAAAACTGCTTTGTCCTTCATATCTATCCATATCTGAATAGGTTTTAACAAAAAAGAAAGTATTACTTTGCAGAATACAAAAGAACAACACTAAACCTTTTCAGGAATCCGAGAATAAGCTTCTTTTCACGAGTTCTACTCAATTTCGGATTTTGATATAAAATGAATTCCTTCACTCAAACCAAGTTAAAACTGATTTGTCCTTCATATTTTTGCATGTCTAAATAGGTTTCAGGCATAAAATTCCTCATATTACCCTGTATGAGAAAGAAGCATACTTGTGATGGAGCAATACACTCCTTTTGGGTAACCTAAACTGATGGTTGGGGAGGAAAGTTAGAAGAACAATCAACTATACCCAAAGACAGATACGTGATGAGCGGGCAATATAACTGTGTTTTTGCTTCAGTTGTCAGAGCAACTCTCTATTCTGTACTGTGTTGTTCTCTCTTGCAAGATATTATTATTAAAGCCTCTTATCTCCTCAGAAGAAAATAACTGACTCTGTGCGTTACTAGATTTCCACCACAATTTTGGCGTCACGAACAGGATCCCTCAACTGGTGTCTCTGGACCGGACCGCAGTGCATGGCCAGTCTGGACTGAAGTAGCTGTTCCAGCCTCATACCTCCAAGGCCTTTTCTGAGAGAGAGGACTGGCAGGTCCTTTTCCTGAATACCAGCGCTGGGATCATTTTTGAAATATGAGACGATAGGACTGCTTTTTAGTTTTTATTTGAATAAAAGAGGGTTTCCCGGTTGTGTCATTAGTGAGACAGAGATTTCACGGGTAAGTGAAACTTTTGAAGCAGTCCGAAGAAGTGTGAAGTACTCCGAAGAAGTGTGAGTACAGATTAAGGTCCTCATTGGAGACGTCCTTTGAGTGAAGGAATATATTTCCCCATTCCAAGTCTGAGAATGGGAAACAGTAGGTCTCAGACTTTTGACCCTAATGAAAAAGAAATATGGTCCAGAGGTTTTCCACCTGAAGGTTCTTTTAGTATGTTAGAAATAAGAAAATTAGAAGAAAAGTTTTGCAAATATGAGAAAGAGATGAAGCAAAAAAAAAAGAAAATTAAGTTTAAATAAGAAGTAATAAAGGTATAGAATGTTGTAGAATGAAAAAATAAAGTGTATTAAGAGAAAGAAAGGAAAACGCTAAACAAATGCCATGACGGAATGATGATGATAATTTAGTATGTGCACGAAAAGATAATTCAGCTCTGATTAAGACTGAATCTTCTTTTAAACCACCACCATATTCCACTGATAACACTTCTTCTCCTTCTGCACCTCTTTACCCCACCCTGAGCGCTCTCGCTGTGCCGGATCCAGACCTGGACTCCTGCCCTCCACGACGCCTGCAACAACAACAGCCAGCCCTGCCACAAGCCTCTGGCTCTCGGGAAGAAGGGACTTCTTCCATCCTCCCTCGGGAAGAAATTCCATCATCCTCACAACATCAGTTACATAGGTCTGATGATGAGGAAAAGGAAGACGTTTGGTTCTCCAGCGTACCTGCCCAAGAACTTTTAACGCAAGTGACAAAAATCCTTTACCCACAATCTGGACTTCGGAGATCTAAACGTGAGAAAAAACAAAACCAGATTCAAACCATGCCTATGGTTAAAGTTGCAGGTCCCACTGGACCATTACTGGTTTATCGACCCTGGACTGAGACTGACATCATGGAAGCATAACAATGCTTACCAGATCCAGAGAATTCTGGACCCCGTTTTGCTGACGAGTTGCGAGATTTCTGCGCACAATTCTGCCCGACCGGGGTTGAATTGCGTCGCATATTGGCAAAAAAGTTCAAACCGACCGACCTCTGCAAAATAGAGGCCAGTATGCTACAACTGGATTTGCGACCTACCAACAGTGAACGAGGACATAATGATAACGCTCAATATGAAGCAGCCATCCAAAGACTGTGTCAAGCCATCACCACTCAAATTCCAACCAAAATCAATATGTCCCACATTTACACCTGCAAACAGAAACCCGGTGAAGGGACTGATGATTTTGTACACCGCATCCTTGAGGAAGTCAGCAAGCACAGCGGTCATCAGAGACCAACGGATTTGGGTAATGAACCAGGACCATGGGAGAGTATTGCATGTAATGCAATAATTAAAGGCCTCATGCCAGATGTCGCCACTGAAGTAAAGAACATTTACGTGGGATGGTGTGAGGGTCCTCGTTTGGCTGACGTTCGCCGATATGCTCGCCATGCTCAGAACCAAGTTGAGACACGTAAGACCATCAAAAGGGACAAGTGTGAAAAGGAGCTGCATTTGGCAGCCATGACCATGTATTACGCAGTTGGTGTAAACAGAGGACGAGGCCGAAGTCGAAGACGTGGACGTGTGGGAGAGGAGGTCGAAATGGGCCACGTCAGAGCTATGATCCGAATATTTGTTTTTACTGTGGCCAGACTGGACACTGGAAGAAGGACTGTCCACAGCTGAAAAGTGATGAAATTGGGCAAAAGGCTGACTGAGGGTGGGAGGCAGGTTCTGGACGTCACGCGCCAGCGCAGCCTCCACTAATGGGTGATAGCACAACACACACACACATTTTTCCTGCTCTGTGCAGTGAACAAACGCTTGCCAACTGTGATTCACGTAGTAAAGTTTTGCATGCTATTTCCGTCCTAGAGCAAAGATATTTGTCTCAGAATATAGGAACCTATGTTCATCAGTAGTGACGTCAGGGGAGTTTGATTGTCCTCCAAAGTTGTGGAAACCACGTTTACTCTATGTCTGCATCAGGCCAGGTTGTGAAGGAGAAAATGACAACGCCCATTGCTTGTGTCACTCCCGATGGGCTCTCCTTCAAACACTCATTTTTGTTATCAGAGTTGTGTCCCATTAACCTGATGGGCCGTGATCTCATGTGCAAATTAGGCATTATTTTAACTTCTACACCAGAGGGTGTTAAGGTTATGTTACAGTCTGACAAAGCTTTCACAGCAGTGCAGTTTGATTCATCGGCACTTACATATGCTTATGAGTGGAAACTTCCCAGCTCTCCTTTTTCACAACAACTAGTGGAAGAAGCAAAAGCGTTAGTTTCACCCCTTTCTGATTTCATGCAACTTGCTGATTTGCACTGCACATCACACATTTCTTTGGGGCCTGACAATGACTATGAGAAGAAGTGAAAAAATATAAAACAATGTAAAAAACAATACCCTTTGAAGCCTGAAGCAATTAAAGGGATTAAACCTGTTTTTCAATCTTTTCAGAAAACAGGCGTTATTGTTCCTTGTGAAAACTCACCTGTGCGCACTCCATTGTTTCCTGTTAAAAAGATTAAAGATGCTGGCCAGCCAGATGAATGGCGTTTTGTACAGGACCTCCAAGCGGTGAATGCTGCAGTTCAGCCACGTGCTCCTACTGTGCCCAACCCACACACTATTTTGTCTCATGTCATGGTTGGACCATGTGTCAAAAGGGGGGATGCTGAATGAACTCACTGCTCAGTGGTTCACAAAAGGGTTCAGTTCATATGCGCAAAAATACTGTCAGTCATGTATGGTTTCTGCCACACATAATGTAGGAAAGGCATTACACACATCACAAGCTGCACACACTCCACCAGAGAGACCTTTTGAACATTTGATGATGGATTTTGTTGAACTCACACCAGCTGAAGGAAAGAAATATGCACTAGTAATAGTGGACGTGTTTAGTAAATGGGTTGAAGTTTTCCCTGCAAAACATGCAAACAGTAATGCAGTGACTAAAGCACTGCTAAACAGAAATCATTCCTAGATGGGGCTTTCCAGAGAAGATCAGCAGTGATAATGGCACACATTTTGTAAACACTGCATTGACTGAGGTTGGTAAATTCCTGGGAATAAGCTTGCGCACACATTGTGCTTATCATCCACAGAGTGGAGGTGCTGTGGAAAGAGAAAATGGTACATTAAAGTCCAAGTTAGCCAAATGTTGTGAAGAAACAGGTCTGCCATGGACAAAAGCATTACCTATTGTGCTTACCTACATGAGAATGAGAATCAGAGCTCGAGTGAATCTCAGCCCATTTGAAATTTTATTTGGCAGACCTCCTAACCTGGGATTGGGACCTGTAACCAGACCCCTCCCTTCCACAACTGTTTGTGATGATGCTATGTTGTCTTACTGTCGAAACCTTTCCACTGTTCTATCTCAAGTTTCACAGACAGTAAAAGCAGCCCTTCCAGCCACAGAAAACACACCTCTGCACCCACTCCAACCAGATGACAGGTGGTGAAGGAACTTTGCAGGAAACATTGGAAGTCCAAACGTTGGCAAGGCCCGTTCCAGGTGCTACTGGTCACTCACACAGCTGTTAAAGTTGCAGAGAGAGCAACCTGGATTCATGCCAGTCACTGTAAGAAGGTACCAGAACCAGTAGATGACTTCCACCCTGACATACATCAGCCTAACCAACACGCCCGGAAGGACAAAGATAAGAGTCAGCAGTAAAAGCTGTACTCCACCGGTGTGTTAAGTGCTAGTAACCTCCGACACCGAAGATTGAAACATCCTGAGACCTGCGATGAAGATGATCATACACATGGTGTGAACCATGGCAGAAACTGTTTGTTGTTTGTATTTTCTTATTTGTAACCAGCATGTGCACATTGTATCTTGATTTCACAGGAAGCAATAATACAGGGCTGCTGTATTGTTCCCTGTGTGCGAGGCCTCATTGTATGTATCTCACTAAATGATTCAAATGACTCAAAGAACTTTTTTGCTTTCAAAATTTTTCCTCTAGTGACGCTGACTTAGAGAGGGATGAAGATAATCATGTTTAATTGTTCATGTTTTGATTGTTTATCATTGGACCCTTTATCACTATGATGCCTGCATTTTAAACTCACGTTGTGTGCAAATGCAGGCTGATGTTTTACAGATAAAGTTATTATTTTCCTTGTTTCTTTTTGGGTTGATTAATATAATAGTATTATTATAATCAAAAGGGAGGAATGTAATGGAAAATAATTCTTATATGCATTGTATTGAGTGTTACTGTGTATGACCTGCAAATGACTGAGCTGCAAGGTACCACCCTGCCCTGTTTTCTTAAATTCCTCTTTACAACGGTGGGCTTGTTATAATGAGATAGCTGCACTTTAGGGGGGACAGGGTTAGGCTGGTATTTACGAGTGTGTCTGGGTAACCTCAACTGATGGTTGGGGAGGAAAGTTAGAAGAACAATCAACTATACCAAAAAATAGATGACGTGATGAGCGGGCAATATAACTGTGTGTTTTTGCTTCAGTGGTCAGAGCAACTCTGTATTCTGTACTGTGTTGTTCAGTCTTGCAAGATATTATTATTAAAGCCTCTTATCTCCTCAGAAGAAAATAACTGACTCTGTGCGTTACTAAATTTCCACCACAATTTTGGCGTCACGAACAGGATCCCTCAACTGGTGTCTCTGGACCGGACCGCAGTGCATGGCCAGCCTGGACTGAAGTAGCTGTTCCAGCCTCATACCTCCAAGGCCTTTTCTGAGAGAGAGGACTGGCAGGTCCTTTTCCTGAATACCAGCGCTGGGATCATTTTTGAAATATCATAGTCTGAGACGATAGGACTGCTTTTTAGTTTTTATTTCAATAAAAGAGGGTTTCCCGGTTGTGTCATTTGTGAGACAGAGATTTCACGGGTAAGTGAAACTTTTGAAGCAGTCCGAAGAAGTGTGAAGTACTCCAAAGAAGTGTGAGTACAGATTAAGGTCCTCATTGGAGACGTCCTTTGAGTGAAGGAATATATTTCCCCATTCCAAGTCTGAGAATGGGAAACAGTAGGTCTCAGACTTTTGACCCTAATGAAAAAGAAATATGGTCCAGAGGTTTTCCACCTGAAGGTTCTTTTAGTATGTTAGAAATAAGAAAATTAGAAGAAAAGTTTTGCAAATATGAGAAAGAGATGAAGCAAAAAAATAATAATTAAGTTTATATAAGAAGTAATAAAGGTATAGAATGTTGTAGAATTAAAAAATAAAGTGTATTAAGAGAAAGAAAGGAAAACGCTAAACAAATGCCATGACGGAATGATGATGACAATTTAGTATGTGGACGAAAAGATAATTCAGCTCTGATTAAGACTGAATCTTCTTTTAAACCACCACCATATTCCACTGATAACACTTCTTCTCCTTCTGCACCTCTTTACCCCACCCTGAGCGCTCTCGCTGTGCCGGATCCAGACCTGGACTCCTGCCCTCCACGACGCCTGCAACAACAACAGCCAGCCCTGCCACAACAACAGCCAGCCCTGCCACAAGCCTCTGGCTCTCGGGAAGAAGGGACTTCTTCCATCCTCCCTCGGGAAGAAATTCCATCATCCTCACAACATCAGTTACATAGGTCTGATGATGAGGAAAAGGAAGACGTTTGGTTCTCCAGCGTACCTGCCCAAGAACTTTTAACGCAAGTGACAAAAATCCTTTACCCACAATCTGGACTTCGGAGATCTAAACGTGAGAAAAAACAAAACCAGATTCAAACCATGCCTATGGTTAAAGTTGCAGGTCCCACTGGACCATTACTGGTTTATCGACCCTGGACTGAGACTGACATCATGGAAGCATAACAATGCTTACCAGATCCAGAGAATTCTGGACCCCGTTTTGCTGACGAGTTGCGAGATTTCTGCGCACAATTCTGCCCGACCGGGGTTGAATTGCGTCGCATATTGGCAAAAAAGTTCAAACCGACCGACCTCTGCAAAATAGAGGCCAGTATGCTACAACTGGATTTGCGACCTACCAACAGTGAACGAGGACATAATGATAATGCTCAATATGAAGCAGCCATCCAAAGACTGTGTCAAGCCATCACCACTCAAATTCCAACCAAAATCAATATGTCCCACATTTATACCTGCAAACAGAAACCCGGTGAAGGGACTGATGATTTTGTACACCGCATCCTTGAGGAAGTCAGCAAGCACAGCGGTCATCAGAGACCAACGGATTTGGGTAATGAACCAGGACCATGGGAGAGTATTGCATGTAATGCAATAATTAAAGGCCTCATGCCAGATGTCGCCACTGAAGTAAAGAACATTTACGTGGGATGGTGTGAGGGTCCTCGTTTGGCTGACGTTCGCCGATATGCTCGCCATGCTCAGAACCAAGTTGAGACACGTAAGACCATCAAAAGGGACAAGTGTGAAAAGGAGCTGCATTTTGCAGCCATGACCATGTATTACGCAGTTGGTGTAAACAGAGGACGAGGCCGAAGTCGAAGACGTGGACGTGTGGGAGAGGAGGTCAAAATGGGCCACGTCAGAGCTATGATCCGAATATTTGTTTTTACTGTGGCCAGACTGGACACTGGAAGAAGGACTGTCCACAGCTGAAAAGTGATGAAATTGGGCAAAAGGCTGACTGAGGGTGGGAGGCAGGTTCTGGACGTCACGCGCCAGCGGAGCCTCCACTAATGGGTGATAGCACAACACACACACACATTTTTCCTGCTCTGTGCAGTGAACAAACGCTTGCCAACTGTGATTCACGTAGTAAAGTTTTGCATGCTATTTCCGTCCTAGAGCAAAGATATTTGTCTCAGAATATAGGAACCTATGTTAATCAGTAGTGACGTCAGGGGAGTTTGATTGTCCTCCAAAGTTAAGTGGATCCCACGTTTACTCTATGTCTGCATCAGGCCAGGTTGTGAAGGAGAAAATGACAACGCCCATTGCTTGTGTCACTCCCGATGGGCTCTCCTTCAAACACTCATTTTTGTTATCAGAGTTGTGTCCCATTAACCTGATGGGCCGTGATCTCATGTGCAAATTAGGCATTATTTTAACTTCTACACCAGAGGGTGTTAAGGTTATGTTACAGTCTGACAAAGCTTTCACAGCAGTGCAGTTTGATTAATCGGCACTTACATATGCTTATGAGTGGAAACTTCCCAGCTCTCCTTTTTCACAACAACTAGTGGAAGAAGCAAAAGCTTTAGTTTCACCCCTTTCTGATTTCATGCAACTTGCTGATTTGCACTGCACATCACACATTTCTTTGGGGCCTGACAATGACTATGAGAAGAAGTGAAAAAATATAAAACAATGTAAAAAACAATACCCTTTGAAGCCTGAAGCAATTAAAGAGATTAAACCTGTTTTTCAATCTTTTCAGAAAACAGGCGTTATTGTTCCTTGTGAAAATTCACCTGTGCGCACTCCATTGTTTCCTGTTAAAAAGATTAAAGATGCTGGCCAGCCAGATGAATGGCGTTTTGTATAGGACCTCCAAGCGGTGAATGCTGCAGTTCAGCCACGTGCTCCTACTGTGCCCAACCCACACACTATTTTGTCTCAAATTTCATCAGATGCACAGTTTTTCTCAGTGGTTGACTTGTCTAATGCATTTTTCTCTGCGCCAGTGCACCCTGATAGGCCATTTTGGTTTGCTTTTTAGTTTGCAGGGAGATCTTGGACTTTTACTTCAATTAACCACAGGCTCTGCTCTTTTGCAGTATGTGGATGACATCCTTTTATGTAGTCCATCTAAACAACAGTGTGAAAAAGACACAGTGAATCTGTTGAAACATCTTCATTCTTATGGCCATAAAGCCAGCCTTTCTAAGTTACAGTTTGTACAGGACGAAGTCACCTTTTTGGGTCATGTGATTTCTAAGGATGGGCGCTCACTTTCTCCTAAACGTGTTGCTGCAGTTCAGAACATTCCTAAACCGGTTACTAAAAAACAGCTTATGTCATTCTTAGGTATAACATCTTACTGCAGGAACTTTATTCCTAACTACTCTTTTCTCGAAGCTGCCTTAGGTGCTCTTATCCATGGAAAAGGCCTCCAGTCAGCTGATCGTGTTCCATGGACTCCTGAGGCTGAATCAGCCTTTAGTCAGCTTAAGCTGGCTCTTCAAACAGCACCAACACTTGGCATTCCAGATCCTCATAAACCTTTCATACAGGCAGTTGATGAGAAGCATGGTTGTATGACATCTGTTCATATACAGGAACATGGGGGCAGGCAAAGGCCAGTGGCTTATTTCTCAGCAAAACTGGACTCTGTGGCTGCAGGCCTACCTGTTTGTCCTCGTGCTGTTGCAGCTGCAGAGAAAGCTGTCCTGGCCTCCCGAGATATTGTAGAATATGCTAATTTGACTGTTTTGGTTCCTCATGCTGTTGCCATTATTCTTCTCGAGCAGAAAACTTCACATCTTTCAACTGCTTGTTTGCTCAGATACACCTCTGTGCTCCTTGATATGCCAAATAGCACTGTTAAACGTTGTACTGTTCTGAATCCTGCTACTTTGCTTCCGACTCCTGAGGATGGGGAGCCTCATGACTGTGAAGCTGTTTTGGAACAAGTTTGTACACCCCGACCTGATCTTTTAGAGACTCCTCTTCCAAACTCTGACATGATTCTTTTTGTAGATGGATCAGCTTTGTGTGATCCAGCCACAGGTACTAACTGTGTTTGGTTTGCAGTATGTTCTTCACATGACACTTTGTTGTCTGGTTCGCTTCCTAAACATTTCTCTGCTCAAACTGCTGAGCTTATTGCACTTACTGAACCTTGTAAGTTGGCAGCTGGTAAGGCTGTCACCATTTACACAGATTCCAGATATGCTTTTGGTGTTGTTCATGACTTTGGTGCGCTGTGGAAACACAGGCATTTCCTTAAATCAGATGGTAGAACTATTCTGAACTCCAAGCAGGGTTCTGATCTTCTTGATGCGATCCTTTTGCCTACAGCAATCTCAGTCTGTAAGTGTGCGGCTCACACTAACTCAGACGATCCTGTTGCTTGTGGCAATGCCAGAGCTGATGCTGCAGCTAAGCAAGCAGCTAAATCTTTTCCTGTTTTCGCTTCCCTCTCTTTGCAGGCAGAAGACTCTCGCACAGATCCCCATGCTTTGCAAACTTTTGCCTCTGCAGATGGAAAACGCATTTGGTCCTCTGTGGGTGCAACTCATACGGATGGTGTTTGGATGGGACCTGATGGTAAACCCTGTCTACCTAAATATTTTTTTCCTCATTTTGCAAAATTGACACATGGGTTGGACCATGTGTCAAAAGGGGGGATGCTGAATGAACTCACTGCTCAGTGGTTCACAAAAGGGTTCAGTTCATATGCGCAAAAATACTGTCAGTCATGTATGGTTTGTGCCACACATAATGTAGGAAAGGCATTACACACATCACAAGCTGCACACACTCCACCAGAGAGACCTTTTGAACATTTGATGATGGATTTTGTTGAACTCACACCAGCTGAAGGAAAGAAATATGCACTAGTAATAGTGGACGTGTTTAGTAAATGGGTTGAAGTTTTCCCTGCAAAACATGCAAACAGTAATGCAGTGACTAAAGCACTGCTAAACAGAAATCATTCCTAGATGGGGCTTTCCAGAGAAGATCAGCAGTGATAATGGCACACATTTTGTAAACACTGCATTGACTGAGGTTGGTAAATTCCTGGGAATAAGCTTGCGCACACATTGTGCTTATCATCCACAGAGTGGAGGTGCTGTGGAAAGAGAAAATGGTACATTAAAGTCCAAGTTAGCCAAATGTTGTGAAGAAACAGGTCTGCCATGGACAAAAGCATTACCTATTGTGCTTACCTACATGAGAATGAGAATCAGAGCTCGAATGAATCTCAGCCCATTTGAAATTTTATTTGGCAGACCTCCTAACCTGGGATTGGGACCTGTAACCAGACCCCTCCCTTCCACAACTGTTTGTGATGATGCTATGTTGTCTTACTGTCGAAACCTTTCCACTGTTCTATCTCAAGTTTCACAGACAGTAAAAGCAGCCCTTCCAGCCACAGAAAACATACCTCTGCACCCACTCCAACCAGATGACAGGTGGTGATGGAACTTCGCAGGAAACATTGGAAGTCCAAACGTTGGCAAGGCCCGTTCCAGGTGCTACTGGTCACTCACACAGCTGTTAAAGTTGCAGAGAGAGCCACCTGGATTCATGCCAGTCACTGTAAGAAGGTACCAGAACCAGTAGATGACTTCCACCCTGACATACATCAGCCTAACCAACACGCCCGGAAGGACAAAGATAGTAAAAGTAAAAGCTGTACTCCACCGGTGTGTTAAGTGCTAGTAACCTCTGACACCGAAGATTGAAACATCCTTACTGAGACCTGCGATGAAGATGATCATACACATGGTGTGAACCATGGCAGAAACTGTTTGTTGTTTGTATTTTCTTATTTGTAACCAGCATGTGCACATTGTATCTTGATTTCACAGGAAGCAATAATACAGGGCTGCTGTATTGTTCCCTGTGTGCGAGGCCTCATTGTATGTATCTCACCAAATGATTCAAATGAGTCAAAGAACTTTTTTGCTTTCAAAATTTTTCCTCTAGTGACGCTGACTTAGAGAGGAATGAAGATAATCATGTTTAATTGTTCATGTTTTGATTGTTTATCATTGGACGCTAACTGACTCCCCAAATGCAAGTGTCAGGACAAATGATCAAACTTCTCCAAGTTTCAGTCTACAGAGAGGTACAAGACAGGGTTGCCCACTTTCGCCCTCACTTTTTGCTATTTTCATCGAACCTTTAGCAGCTGCTATCAGACAAGATAGAAATATTAAAGGCATCCAACCCCAAAATATTGAGCATAAAATAAGTCTTTATGTTGATGATGTATTACTTTTCCTTCAGAACTCACAGACGTCTCTCACTCACACGATCACATAAATAAATTCTCAGCACTTTCTGACTACTCTATCAATTGGTCTAAGACCACAGTTCTGCCCATTAACTGTAGAGTCCAGAATATACCTGCGATCACTTTACAGTCAGGAAATATTAGATATTTAGGCATAAACATTTCCTCCAGGCTCTCAGAGCTAACAAAGCTAAATTATGTGCAATTATTAAAGACAGTAGAGGACGATCTCTCTCGTTGGAAGTCCTTACCTATATTACAACCATTAAAATTATGATACTACCAAAAGTTAACTATTTGTTCTCAATGATCCCCATAAAACCACCTGCTACTTGGTTTAAGTCACTAGATTCATGCATCTCCAAATTTCTGTGGAAAAACAAAACACCACATATTAGTTTAAAAACCCTACAGAAGACCAAGGACAGTGGTGGATTAGATTTACCTAATTTTCAGCACTATTCCTTAGCCAATAGGTTACAGTATATATCAAAATGGTTTAAACCTAGCCCAGTAGATGAACCGTGGATAAATATAGAACAAGCATTGTGTGATAATCTGGAAATCTCTGACCTGCCACTTATTAGTCAAAATGTAAAAAATCACAAATGTTGCAAAAGCATTAACATCAGCACCTCTCTGACAACCTGGTGGGAATTTCTTAAAAAAACAAAGTCTTCACTTGTCCCATGTAAGCTTACACCCATCTGGAACAATCCTGACATCCTGCAAAACAAAAAAATGCTAAACTTTACTCTGTGGAAGATCAAAGGAATCAAACATCTGGTACATATATTCCAAAATGGACATTTTATTTCATTTGATGAGCTCATATCACAACATGAGATAGGCAGCAATAAATTCCTAGAATATCAACAACTTAAGTCTATAATAACAAAGAAATATATCCTCCACCAACCAGACTCACAACTCCCGATTAGGGTAGCAGAATTTCTAAGTATCTGCACCCCAAAACTACTATCAAAAATATATAAATTATTGTCTAAGATAGATGACACAATGTCTCTACCATCCTCAAAATGGGAGGCAGATTTATCCATCAGTTCTAGTCATAGCTTCTGGCCACAAATATGTTTGAACACCTTCAGAATGACTCAAAATCCTAATTTACAGCTCATACAATACAAAATTCTTCATAGAACACACTATACAGGACAAAGGATGTTCAGGATGGGTCTAACACACTCAAACATCTGCTCACATTGCACAGATAACACACCTGATGATTATGCACACGCTTTGTGGTTTTGTGCGCCTGTCCAGAAGTTCTGGCTTGAAGTCTGTGCGGACCTATCAACATGGCTGTGGAGGTGGCGTGGTGCATCAGCTGCAGGAGAGAGCTGTGGAGAGAGCTCTGGGGAGCAAGACTAGGTGAGTGATTAGTACACCGGCAGTCACTTGTCTAATCACTGTCCTCTTTTAAAAACTCAGTAGCGTGCTGGAGCTGGAAGGAGGATTGAAGTGGAGTCGGCAGCACGAACCGGGAGGGAAGGCCTGCGAACGACTCCACATTCGTGAAAAAGGGTTAAATAAACTATACGTTGAACCGTCCGCTGTCTCTGAGTCTCTCTGAGAGAACCCGCAGTGGCAACAGGCCACCACATTGGCACCCAACTGGGATTCAGCAGAGGAGACATGACAGAACCGCAATAGCCCATAAGAGCTCTGGCCCAAATGCTGGCGGGGGTCGCGGCGATGAATCAGGACCAGGCGGCTCTCGGCAGGCAGCAGCTGGCCACACTGCAGGGCCAGGCGGAACGGCAGACGGACCTGCTGGAAGCACTGGTGGCTCGAGCCGGGGCAGCGGCACCGGCCCCCTCGCTCGCTGGGGTCGGCCTGTATAAGATGACGCCTGAAGACGACCCTCAGTCATTTCTGGGGATGTTCGAGGCAACGGCGGCGGGGTGCAGATGGCCGGAGGTGGAGTGGGCCGTGCGGTTGCTTCCCCTCCTGTCTGGGG
This sequence comes from Leuresthes tenuis, assembly GCF_036924035.1. Taxonomy (NCBI): domain Eukaryota; kingdom Metazoa; phylum Chordata; class Actinopteri; order Atheriniformes; family Atherinopsidae; genus Leuresthes; species Leuresthes tenuis. The sequence goes on from NW_027325364.1 coordinate 30,382,438, forward strand.
ACGCCCAAACGGCGGCGCTGAGCCTTCCTGCTCGCTCTCGAAGCCAGTACGCGGATGTCTAGAGGGCAGTCCGAGATCGCCTGGGGTACTCGGCGGAGGACCATCGCCGCCGGTTCAGAAGGACCAAACTGGGCCACACGGACCGTCCGTTCACCTATGCGCAGCAGTTGACCGACGTAGTGACACGGTGGCTGCTGCCAGGGGACTCGAATGGAGAGCGGAGGATGCTGGGACAAATCGTCCTGGAACAGTTCGTGGAGGGGCTGCCAAGTGGTACGGCGGAGTGGGTACGCTGCCACCGACCCACTGACCTGGAGGCCGCGATCACCCTTGCGGAGGACCATCTGGCCGTTTTTTCCCAGGGCCGGACACCGGAGGCTCGGCCAGCATCGCTGGGCCGGCCAACACCAGCGCCCCGGAGGAGGCTGTCAACAGCTGGCTGTCATCTGGCAACAGCACGACCGTCTCCTCTCCCCCGCACTAACCTTTCCTGCCCTCTCTTTCCACCCCAGGTTCCAGCCGCTACAAGTCCTGCTCCCGACCCACAGAGGGTCCCTCAGGTGGCGGGGCAGGAGTGTTGGAGGTGCGGGCAGCCCGGTCATTTTCGCCGCGAGTGCCCGCTCATGGAGGTCAGACAGGTGATTCGGGTTGTTGGCCCTCCAGCGCCCTCCCCCGGTCCAGGAGGGACGTACAGCGTTCCGGTAAGGATTCAGGGGGGTACACATCAGGCAATGGTGGACTCGGATATCACACAGTATAGTTCACCAGAATCTGATTCGACCTGGGGCTTTGATAGAGGCAGAATGGGTTGATATTACTGGTCCCAGTTGAAATTCGCTGTAAGGGGAAAAAGCATAGTGTGAAGGCTGCGGTTAGCTCCTGCCTGGCGCACCCCCTGATTTTGGGAACCGATTGTCCCGGGTTTGATAGATTAGTGGGGCAGTGTGTGGGGGTGCGCTCACGACCGTCAGGGTCATGGGATATGTGTGCTGTCCTCAGCGGTGACGCGAGGTTGTCCGACACTGCAGACGGGAAGGGGGAGCCGACGGTACCTTCACAGGAGGCTCCGTCAGTTCCCGTGTTCGACTCCATGGAAGATTTTCCACTCGAGCAGTCTCGTGATGATACTCTACGCTATGCCTTGGATCAGGTGATAAAAATTGATGGTCATATGGTGCGCCCTGACGCAATGCTAACACATCCGCATTTTTCATTGTGCAGGGACAGAGTGTACAGAGTGAGTCATGACACTCAGACAGAGGAAATCATAACACAGCTGTTGGTCCCGAAAAGCTGTTGGGAAATAATTTTCCAGGCGGCTCATTATAACCCGATGGCGGGGCATATGAGGTATGAAAAAACGATGAATCGTATAATGGCCCGGTTCTATTGACCAGGCATTCGGGCAGACGTGCGCCGCTGGTGCGCGACCTGCTCCAAATGCCAGTTGGTTAACCAACCGGCCGTCCCGAAAGCACCTTTGCGCCCATTGCCGCTGATTGAGGTCCCATTTGAGCGTATTGGGATGGACCTCATCGGGCCCTTTCATCGGAGCGCACGTGGATATCGCTTTGTGTTAGTTCTGGTGGATTATGCAACACGATATTCAGAAGCAGTGCCGTTGCGCACCATCTCTGCAAAGAGTGTAGCGCAGGCACTGTTTCAAGTTATCTCCCGAGTCGGGATCCCGAAAGAGATCCTGACTGATCAAGGCACCTCTCACCGTCCCAGAGAGCAGACATAGCCCAGTTGCAGCAGCATTACGCTGATGTGTTCTCCCCCCTGCCAGGACGCACAAGCCTTATTCGACACCATGTTGAGACACACCCGGGCGTGACAGTGCGTTCACGTCCCTATCGGTTACCTGAGCACAAGAGAAAAGTGGTTCAGGCAGAATTGGAAGCTATGCTGGAGATGGGTGTAATTGAGGAGTCTAACAGCGCCTGGGGTAGTCCCATCGTTTTTGTAGTCAAGACGGATGGGTCTATCCGGTTCTGTGTGGACTATCGCAAGGTGAATGATGTGTCACGATTTGATGCCTATCCTATGCCCCGGGTCGACGAGCTCCTGGATCGCCTGGGCACTGCTCGTTTTTTTACGACACTAGATTTGACCAAGGGCTACTGGCAGATTCCCTTGTCTCCAGAGTCTAAGGAAAAAACGGCCTTCTCCACTCCGTACGGGTTGTACCAATTTGTCACACTTCCGTTCGGGTTGTTCGGGGCCCAAGCCACATTTCAACGCCTTATGGATCGGGTCCTGCGGCCACATGCTGTGTGTGCTGCCGCTTACCTGGATGACGTCATCATCCATAGCAACAGCTGGGCGGAGCATGTTCAGCAGGTGGCGGCAGTGCTGGAGTCACTGCGGCAGGCGGGGCTCACGGCCAACCCAAAGAAGTGTGCAGTTGGACGGAGGGAGGTACGGTATCTGGGGTACCACTTGGGCGGCAGACAGGTGCGTCCACAGGTAGACAAGACAGCAGCGATTGCAGCCTGCCCAAAACATAAGACCAAGAAAGAGGTGAGGTGGTTTTTGGGGCTGGCCGGATATTACCGGCGATTTATTCCCAACTTCGCGGAGCTGACCAGCCCCTTGACCGACCTTACCCGAAAAGGTGCCTCTGATCCGGTCCGGTGGACGGAGCAGTGCCAGGCGTCACTTGAGAGGGTAAAGCAGACCCTCTGTGGGGAGCCTCTTCTCCACACACCTAACTCCTCTCTCCCATTTGTCCTGCAGACTGATGCATCGGGAAGGGGGTTGGGGGCTGTTCTGTCCCAGCAGGTGCGGGGCGTTGACCGCCCAGTGCTTTACATCAGCCAGAAACTATCCGAGAGGGAGACCAGATACAGCACGGTGGAGAGGGAGTGCCTGGCCATCCGGTGGGTGGTCGGCGCTCTGCGGTATTACTTGCTGGGGCGCCCATTCACCCTCTGCTCGGACCATGCTCCCCTCCAGTGGCTCCACCGAATGAAAGATGTCAATGCACGGATCACCCGCTGGTATCTGGCACTACAGCCTTTTAAATTCAAAGTGGTCCATAGGCCAGGGGCACAGATGGCGGTGGCCGACTTCCTTTCCAGCTCGCATGGCGAGGTGGGGGGGAGTAAGTTAGGCCGGACGGCTCCCCGGCCAAGCTCAGGCTGTGGAGGTATGTGGAGGAGCTGCAGGAGAGAGCTGTGGAGAGAGCTCTGGGGAGCAGGACTAGGTGAGTGATTAGTACCCTGCAGTCACTTGTCTAATCACTTTCCTCTTTTAAAAACTCAGTAGCGTGCTGGAGCTGGAAGGAGGATTGAAGTGGAGTCGGCAGCACGAACCGGGAGGGAAGGCCTGCGAACGACTCCACATTTGTGAAAAAGGGTTAAATAAACGATACGTTGAACCGTCCGTTGTCTCTGAGTCTCTCTGAAAGAACCAGCAGTGGCAACAGGCCACCACAATGTGCAATTATTAAAGACAGTAGAGGACGATCTCTCTCGTTGGAAGTCCTTACCTATATCACTTATGGGGAGAGTTAAAACCATTAAAATGAAGATACTACCAAAAGTTAACTATTTGTTCTCAATGATCCCCATAAAACCACCTGCTACTTGGTTTAAGTCACTAGATTCATGCATCTCTAAATTTCTGTGGAAAAACAAACCACCACGTATTAGTTTAAAAACCCTACAGAAGACCAAGGACAGTGGTGGATTAGATTTACCTAATTTTCAGCACTATTCCTTAGCCAATAGGTTACAGTATATATCAAAATGGTTTAAACCTAGCCCAATAGATGAACATGGATAAATATAGAACAAGCATTGTGTGATAATCTGGAAATCTCTGACCTGCCACTTATTAGTCAAAACGTAAAAAATCACAAATGTTTCAAAAGCATTAACATCAGTACCTCTTTGACAGCCTGGTGGGAATTTCTTAAAATAACAAAGTCTTCACTTGTCCCGTGTAAGCTTACACCCATCTGGAACAATCCTGACATCCTGCAAAACAAAACAAATGCTAAACTTTACTCTGTGGAAGATCAAAGGAATCAAACATCTGGAACATATAATCCAAAATGGACATTTTATTTCATTTGAGGAGCTCATATCACAACATGAGATAGGCAGCAATAAATTCCTAGAATATCAACAACTTAAGTCTATAATAACAAAGAAATATAGGGTAGCAGAATTTCTAAGCATCTGCACCCCAAAACTACTATCAAACATATCTAAATTATTGTCTAAGATAGATGACACAATGTCTCTACCGTCCTCAAAATGGGAGGCAGATTTATCCATCAGTTCTAGTCATAGCTTCTGGCCACAAATATGTTTGAACACCTTCAGAATGACTCAAAATCCTAATTTACAGCTCATACAATACAAAATTCTTCATAGAACACACTATACAGGACAAAGGATGTTCAGGATGGGTCTAACACACTCAAACATCTGCTCACATTGCACAGATAACACACCTGATGATTATGCACACGCTTTGTGGTTTTGTGCGCCTGTCCAGAAGTTCTGGCTTGAAGTCTGTGCGGACCTATCAACATGGCTGTGGAGGTGGCATGGTGCATCAGCTGCAGGAGAGAGCTGTGGAGAGAGCTCTGGGGAGCAGGACTAGGTGAGTGATTAGTACACCGGCAGTCACTTGTCTAATCACTGTCCTCTTTTAAAAACTCAGTAGCGTGCTGGAGCTGGAAGGAGGATTGAAGTGGAGTCGGCAGCACGAACCGGGAGGGAAGGCCTGCGAACGACTCCACATTCGTGAAAAAGGGTTAAATAAATTATACGTTGAACCGTCCGCTGTCTCTGAGTCTCTCTGACAGAACCCGCAGTAGCAACAGGCCGCCACATTGGCACCCAACTGGGATTCAGCAGAGGAGACATGACGGAACCGCAATAGCCCATAACAGCTCTGGCACAAATGCTGGCGAAGGTCGCGGCGATGAATCAGGACCAGGCGGCTCTCGGCAGGGAGCAGCTGGCCACACTGCAGGGCCAGGCGGAACGGCAGACGGACCTGCTGGAAGCACTGGTGGCTCGAGCCGGGGCAGCGGCACCGGCCCCCTCGCTCGCTGGGGTCGGCCTGTATAAGATGACGCCTGAAGACGACCCTCAGTCATTTCTGGGGATGTTCGAGGCAACGGCGGCGGCGTGCAGATGGCCGGAGGCGGAGTGGGCCGTGCGGTTGCTTCCCCTCCTGTCTGGGGACGCCCAAACGGCGGCGCTGAGCCTTCCTGCTCGCTCTCGAAGCCAGTACCAAATGTCTAGAGGGCAGTCCTGCATCGCCTGGGGTACTCGGCGGAGGACCATCGCCGCCGGTCCAGAAGGACCAAACTGGGCCACACGGACCGTCCGTTCACCTATGCGCAGCAGTTGACCGACGTAGTGACACGGTGGCTGCTGCCAGGGGACTCGAATGGAGAGCGGAGGATGCTGGGACAAATCGTCCTGGAACAGTTCGTGGAGGGGCTGCCAAGTGGTACGGCGGAGTGGGTACGCTGCCACCGACCCACTGACCTGGAGGCCGCGATCACCCTTGCGGAGGACCATCTGGCCGTTTTTACTCTGTGGAAGATCAAAGGAATCAAACATCTGGAACATATATTCCAAAATGGACATTTTATTTCATTTGATGAGCTCATATCACAACATGAGATAGGCAGCAATAAATTCCTAGAATATCAACAACTTAAGTCTATAATAACAAAGAAATATATCCTCCACCAACCAGACTTACAACTCCCGATTAGGGTAGCAGAATTTCTAAGCATCTGCACCCCAAAACTACTATCAAAAATATATAAATTATTGTCTAAGATAGATGACACAATGTCTCTACTGTCCTCAAAATGGGAGGCAGATTTATCCATCAGTTCTAGTCATAGCTTCTGGCCACAAATATGTTTGAACACCTTCAGAAAGACTCGAAATCCTAATTTACAGCTCATACAATACAAAATTCTTCATAGAACACACTATACAGGACAAAGGATGTTCAGGATGGGTCTAACACACTCAAACATCTGCTCACATTTCACAGATAACACACCTGATGATTATGCACACGCTTTGTGGCTTTGTGCATCTGTCCAGAAGTTCTGGCTTGAAGTCTGTGCGGACCTATCAACATGGCTAAAGTGTAGCATTCCTGCATGCCCCACACTGTGCATACTGGGTGACTTAGACAACATCAACGTGGAATTTAGCTTCGGGCGTCTGGTGGTCTCTTGGGTCGTGGGGACCGGGTTGGTCATTGCTGGGGGGACTGTGTGTCGGGCTTGGAGGGCAGTTTTGGGGGCTTGCGGGTGGGGCTGGGTCCCTTAGGGGCCTTGGGGTGGTGGCTGCTGGCTCTGTATCGGGTGACCGGGCCGCTCTGGCGTGGGTGGTGGTGCTGGGCCTGGGCCCTGGTGGTTGGCTGCTGCCTTGCGCCCGGGGCGGGGCCCTGCCTGTGCCTGGGGGGTCTGGGTTGCCCTGGACATGCCACAGTATGGGTGGGTTGGTGCAGGTCCTGGTGCCGGGCTTGTTGCTCTGGGAACTCCAAGGTGTCCGCAGGTGGTTGTTTTTTTTAGGGTGTTGGGGCGTGCGGTGGGGGGGGGGGGGGGGGGGGGGGGGGTGATTTGTTTGTTTGTTTGTTTGATTTTTGTTGTTGTTTGTTTGTTTTTGTAGAGGTCCTCCAGGGTGGGGTTGGGTTGAGTGGGGTGGGGCGGGATGGGTTGCTTCTGGGAGTACAGTAGCTCCCGGAATATGGTGACTGCAGGCCCCGAGCCTGGTGGACATCAGGCCCTCCTGCCCTGTGTTGTGTCCCAGGTAGCGGGGATGCCTATTGCAGCCAGTCTCTGGCTGCCCTCTCCGGGATGGGAGGGGCCAGGAGGATGAATTAATTATCCTGCTGGTTTATATATTGTAAACATAAACAATAAACATTTATAAAACTTCCCTTGGCAAAGCAAATCTGTTTGGCATAAAAGGTATTCAGACTACAATTCTGCTGCCATAATGCTGAACAGGACACGGGAAAAAAAACTAAAATCATAGAATAAGCTTCTTTTCACCAGTTCTGCACAATTTCGGATTTTGATATAAAATGAATTCCTTTACTCAAACCAAGTTAAAACTGCTTTGTTCTTCATATTTATCCATGTCTAAATAGCTTTAAATAAAAAAGAACGTAGTACTTTGCAGGATAGGAAAGAACAACACTAAATTTTTTCAGGAATCCGAGAATAAGCTTCTTTTGACGAGTTCTACACAATTTCGGATTTTGATATAAAATGAAATCCTTCACTCAAACCAAGTTAAAACTGCTTTGTCCTTCATATTTATCCATGTCTAAATAGTTTTAAACAAAAAAGAACGTAGTACTTTGCAGGATAGGAAAGAACAACACTAAACCTTTTCAGGAATCCGAGAATAAGCGTCTTTTGACGAGTTCTACACAATTTCGGATTTTGATACAAAATGAATTCCTTCACTCAAACAAAGTTAAAACTGCTTTGTCCTTATTTATCCATGTCTGAATAGGTTTCAACAAAAAAGAAAGTATTACTTTGCAGTATACCAAAGAACAACACTAAACCTTTAGGAATCCGAGAATAAGCTTCTTTTCACGAGTTCTACACAATTTCGGATTTTGATATAAAACTAATTCCTTCACTCAAACCAAGTTAAAACTGCTTTGTCCTTCATATTTATCCATGTCTGAATAGGTTTCAACAAAAAAGAAAGTATTACTTTGCAGTATACAAAAGAACAACACTAAACCTTTAAGAATCCGAGAATAAGCTTCTTTTCACGAGTTCTACACAATTTCGGATTTTGATATAAAATGAATTCCTTCTCTCAAACCAAGTTAAAACTGCTTTCTCCTTCATATTTTTGCATGTCTAAATAGGTTTCAGGCATAAAATTCCTCATATTACCCTGTATGAGAAAGAAGCATACTTGTGATGGAGCAATACACTCCTTTTGGGTAACCTAAACTGATGGTTGGGGAGGAAAGTTAGAAGAACAATCAACTATACCCAAAGACAGATGACGTGATATAACTACACAGTAATATAACTGTGTGTTTTTGCTTCAGTGGTCAGAGCAACTCTGTATTCTGTACTGTGTTGTTCAGTCTTGCAAGATATTATTATTAAAGCCTCTTATCTCCTCAGAAGAAAATAACTGACTCTGTGCGTTACTAAATTTCCACCACAATTTTGGCGTCACGAACAGGATCCCTCAACTGGTGTCTCTGGACCGGACCGCAGTGCATGGCCAGCCTGGACTGAAGTAGCTGTTCCAGCCTCATACCTCCAAGGCCTTTTCTGAGAGAGAGGACTGGCAGGTCCTTTTCCTGAATACCAGCGCTGGGATCATTTTTGAAATATCATAGTCTGAGACGATAGGACTGCTTTTTAGTTTTTATTTGAATAAAAGAGGGTTTCCCGGTTGTGTCATTAGTGAGACAGAGATTTCACGGGTAAGTGAAACTTTTGAAGCAGTCCGAAGAAGTGTGAAGTACTCCGAAGAAGTGTGAGTACAGATTAAGGTCCTCATTGGAGACGTCCTTTGAGTGAAGGAATATATTTCCCCATTCCAAGTCTGAGAATGGGAAACAGTAGGTCTCAGACTTTTGACCCTAATGAAAAAGAAATATGGTCCAGAGGTTTTCCACCTGAAGGTTCTTTTAGTATGTTAGAAATAAGAAAATTAGAAGAAAAGTTTTGCAAATATGAGAAAGAGATGAAGCAAAAAAATAATAATTAAGTTTAAATAAGAAGTAATAAAGGTATAGAATGTTGTAGAATTAAAAAATAAAGTGTATTAAGAGAAAGAAAGGAAAACGCTAAACAAATGCCTTGACGGAATGATGATGATAATTTAGTATGTGGATGAAAAGATAATTCAGCTCTGATTAAGACTGAATCTTCTTTTAAACCACCACCATATTCCACTGATAACACTTCTTCTCCTTCTGCACCTCTTTACCCCACCCTGAGCGCTCTCGCTGTGCCGGATCCAGACCTGGACTCCTGCCCTCCACGACGCCTGCAACAACAACAGCCAGCCCTGCCACAAGCCTCTGGCTCTCGGGAAGAAGGGACTTCTTCCATCCTCCCTCGGGAAGAAATTCCATAATCCTCACAACATCAGTTACATAGGTCTGATGATGAGGAAAAGGAAGACGTTTGGTTCTCCAGCGTTCACCAGATTCAAACCATGCCTATGGTTAAAGTTGCAGGTCCCACTGGACCATTACTGGTTTATCGACCCTGGACTGAGACTGACATCATGGAAGCATAACAATGCTTACCAGATCCAGAGAATTCTGGACCCCGTTTTGCTGACGAGTTGCGAGATTTCTGCGAACAATTCTGCCCGACCGGGGTTGAATTGCGTCGCATATTGGCAAAAAAGTTCAAACCGACCGACCTCTGCAAAATAGAGGCCAGTATGCTACAACTGGATTTGCGACCTACCAACAGTGAACGAGGACATAATGATAATGCTCAATATGAAGCAGCCATCCAAAGACTGTGTCAAGCCATCACCACTCAAATTCCAACCAAAATCAATATGTCCCACATTTATACCTGCAAACAGAAACCCGGTGAAGGGACTGATGATTTTGTACACCGCATCCTTGAGGAAGTCAGCAAGCACAGCGGTCATCAGAGACCAACGGATATGGGTAATGAACCAGGACCATGGGAGAGTATTGCATGTAATGCAATAATTAAAGGCCTCATGCCAGATGTCGCCACTGAAGTAAAGAACATTTACGTGGGATAGTGTGAGGGTCTTCGTTTGGCTGACGTTCGCCGATATGCTCGCCATGCTCAGAACCAAGTTGAGACACGTAAGACCATCAAAAGGGACAAGTGTGAAAAGGAGCTGCATTTGGCAGCCATGACCATGTATTACGCAGTTGGTGTAAACAGAGGACGAGGCCGAAGTCGAAGACGTGGACGTGTGGGAGAGGAGGTCGAAATGGGCCACGTCAGCGCTATGATCCGAATATTTGTTTTTACTGTGGCCAGACTGGACACTGGAAGAAGGACTGTCCACAGCTGAAAAGTGATGAAATTGGGCAAAAGGCTGACTGAGGGTGGGAGGCAGGTTCTGGACGTCAGGCGCCAGCGGAGCCTCCACTAATGGGTGATAGCACATCACACACACACATTTTTCCTGCTCTGTGCAGTGAACAAACGCTTGCCAACTGTGAAAGGTTCTTTTAGTATGTTAGAAATAAGAAAATTAGAAGAAAAGTTTTGTAAATATGAGAAAGAGATGAAGCAAAAAAAAAAAGAAAATTAAGTTTGAATAAGAAGTAAGAAAGGTATAGAATGTTGTAGAATGAAAAAATAAATTGTATTAAGAGAAAGAAAGGAAAACGCTAAACAAATGCCATGACGGAATGATGATGATAATTTAGTATGTGGACGAAAAGATAATTCAGCTCTGATTAAGACTGAATCTTCTTTTAAACCACCACCATATTCCACTGATAACACTTCTTCTCCTTCTGCACCTCTTTACCCCACCCTGAGCGCTCTCGCTGTGCCGGATCCAGACCTGGACTCCTGCCCTCCACGACGCCTGCAACAACAACAGCCAGCCCTGCCACAAGCCTCTGGCTCTCGGGAAGAAGGGACTTCTTCCATCCTCCCTCGGGAAGAAATTCCATCATCCTCACAACATCAGTTACATAGGTCTGATGATGAGGAAAAGGAAGACGTTTGGTTCTCCAGCGTACCTGCCCAAGAACTTTTAACGCAAGTAACAAAAATCCTTTACCCACAATCTGGACTTCGGAGATCTAAACGTGAGAAAAAACAAAACCAGATTCAAACCATGCCTATGGTTAAAGTTGCAGGTCCCACTGGACCATTACTGGTTTATCAACCCTGGACTGAGACTGACATCATGGAAGCATAACAATGCTTACCAGATCCAGAGAATTCTGGACCCCGTTTTGCTGACGAGTTGCGAGATTTCTGCGCACAATTCTGCCCGACCGGGGTTGAATTGCGTCGCATATTGGCAAAAAAGTTCAAACCGACCGACCTCTGCAAAATAGAGGCCAGTATGCTACAACTGGATTTGCGACCTACCAACAGTGAACGAGGACATAATGATAACGCTCAATATGAAGCAGCCATCCAAAGACTGTGTCAAGCCATCACCACTCAAATTCCAACCAAAATCAATATGTCCCACATTTACACCTGCAAACAGAAACCCGGTGAAGGGACTGATGATTTTGTACACCGCATCCTTGAGGAAGTCAGCAAGCACAGCGGTCATCAGAGACCAACGGATTTGGGTAATGAACCAGGACCATGGGAGAGTATTGCATGCAATGCAATAATTAAATGCCTCCTGCCAGATGTCGCCACTGAAGTAAAGAACATTTACGTGGGATGGTGTGAGGGTCCTCGTTTGGCTGACGTTAGCCGATATGCTCGCAATGCTCAGAACCAAGTTGAGACACGTAAGACCATCAAAAGGGACAAGTGTGAAAAGGAGCTGCATTTGGCAGCCATGACCATGTATTACGCAGTTGGTGTAAACAGAGGACGAGGCCGAAGTCGAAGACGTGGACGTGTGGGGGAGGAGGTCGAAATGGGCCACGTCAGAGCTATGATCCGAATATTTGTTTTTACTGTGGCCAGACTGGACACTGGAAGAAGGACTGTCCACAGCTGAAAAGTGATGAAATTGGGCAAAAGGCTGACTGAGGGTGGGAGGCAGGTTCTGGACGTCACGCGCCAGCGGAGCCTCCACTAATGGGTGATAGCACATCACACACACACATTTTTCCTGCTCTGTGCAGTGAACAAACGCTTGCCAACTGTGAAAGGTTCTTTTAGTATGTTAGAAATAAGAAAATTAGAAGAAAAGTTTTGTAAATATGAGAAAGAGATGAAGCAAAAAAAAAAAGAAAATTAAGTTTGAATAAGAAGTAAGAAAGGTATAGAATGTTGTAGAATGAAAAAATAAATTGTATTAAGAGAAAGAAAGGAAAACGCTAAACAAATGCCATGACGGAATGATGATGATAATTTAGTATGTGGACGAAAAGATAATTCAGCTCTGATTAAGACTGAATCTTCTTTTAAACCACCACCATATTCCACTGATAACACTTCTTCTCCTTCTGCACCTCTTTACCCCACCCTGAGCGCTCTCGCTGTGCCGGATCCAGACCTGGACTCCTGCCCTCCACGACGCCTGCAACAACAACAGCCAGCCCTGCCACAAGCCTCTGGCTCTCGGGAAGAAGGGACTTCTTCCATCCTCCCTCGGGAAGAAATTCCATCATCCTCACAACATCAGTTACATAGGTCTGATGATGAGGAAAAGGAAGACGTTTGGTTCTCCAGCGTACCTGCCCAAGAACTTTTAACGCAAGTAACAAAAATCCTTTACCCACAATCTGGACTTCGGAGATCTAAACGTGAGAAAAAACAAAACCAGATTCAAACCATGCCTATGGTTAAAGTTGCAGGTCCCACTGGACCATTACTGGTTTATCAACCCTGGACTGAGACTGACATCATGGAAGCATAACAATGCTTACCAGATCCAGAGAATTCTGGACCCCGTTTTGCTGACGAGTTGCGAGATTTCTGCGCACAATTCTGCCCGACCGGGGTTGAATTGCGTCGCATATTGGCAAAAAAGTTCAAACCGACCGACCTCTGCAAAATAGAGGCCAGTATGCTACAACTGGATTTGCGACCTACCAACAGTGAACGAGGACATAATGATAACGCTCAATATGAAGCAGCCATCCAAAGACTGTGTCAAGCCATCACCACTCAAATTCCAACCAAAATCAATATGTCCCACATTTACACCTGCAAACAGAAACCCGGTGAAGGGACTGATGATTTTGTACACCGCATCCTTGAGGAAGTCAGCAAGCACAGCGGTCATCAGAGACCAACGGATTTGGGTAATGAACCAGGACCATGGGAGAGTATTGCATGCAATGCAATAATTAAATGCCTCCTGCCAGATGTCGCCACTGAAGTAAAGAACATTTACGTGGGATGGTGTGAGGGTCCTCGTTTGGCTGACGTTAGCCGATATGCTCGCAATGCTCAGAACCAAGTTGAGACACGTAAGACCATCAAAAGGGACAAGTGTGAAAAGGAGCTGCATTTGGCAGCCATGACCATGTATTACGCAGTTGGTGTAAACAGAGGACGAGGCCGAAGTCGAAGACGTGGACGTGTGGGGGAGGAGGTCGAAATGGGCCACGTCAGAGCTATGATCCGAATATTTGTTTTTACTGTGGCCAGACTGGACACTGGAAGAAGGACTGTCCACAGCTGAAAAGTGATGAAATTGGGCAAAAGGCTGACTGAGGGTGGGAGGCAGGTTCTGGACGTCACGCGCCAGCGGAGCCTCCACTAATGGGTGATAGCACATCACACACACACATTTTTCCTGCTCTGTGCAGTGAACAAACGCTTGCCAACTGTGAAAGGTTCTTTTAGTATGTTAGAAATAAGAAAATTAGAAGAAAAGTTTTGTAAATATGAGAAAGAGATGAAGCAAAAAAAAAAAGAAAATTAAGTTTAAATAAGAAGTAAGAAAGGTATAGAATGTTGTAGAATGAAAAAATAAATTGTATTAAGAGAAAGAAAGGAAAACGCTAAACAAATGCCATGACGGAATGATGATGATAATTTAGTATGTGGACGAAAAGATAATTCAGCTCTGATTAAGACTGAATCTTCTTTTAAACCACCACCATATTCCACTGATAACACTTCTTCTCCTTCTGCACCTCTTTACCCCACCCTGAGCGCTCTCGCTGTGCCGGATCCAGACCTGGACTCCTGCCCTCCACGACGCCTGCAACAACAACAGCCAGCCCTGCCACAAGCCTCTGGCTCTCGGGAAGAAGGGACTTCTTCCATCCTCCCTCGGGAAGAAATTCCATCATCCTCACAACATCAGTTACATAGGTCTGATGATGAGGAAAAGGAAGACGTTTGGTTCTCCAGCGTACCTGCCCAAGAACTTTTAACGCAAGTAACAAAAATCCTTTACCCACAATCTGGACTTCGGAGATCTAAACGTGAGAAAAAACAAAACCAGATTCAAACCATGCCTATGGTTAAAGTTGCAGGTCCCACTGGACCATTACTGGTTTATCAACCCTGGACTGAGACTGACATCATGGAAGCATAACAATGCTTACCAGATCCAGAGAATTCTGGACCCCGTTTTGCTGACGAGTTGCGAGATTTCTGCGCACAATTCTGCCCGACCGGGGTTGAATTGCGTCGCATATTGGCAAAAAAGTTCAAACCGACCGACCTCTGCAAAATAGAGGCCAGTATGCTACAACTGGATTTGCGACCTACCAACAGTGAACGAGGACATAATGATAACGCTCAATATGAAGCAGCCATCCAAAGACTGTGTCAAGCCATCACCACTCAAATTCCAACCAAAATCAATATGTCCCACATTTACACCTGCAAACAGAAACCCGGTGAAGGGACTGATGATTTTGTACACCGCATCCTTGAGGAAGTCAGCAAGCACAGCGGTCATCAGAGACCAACGGATTTGGGTAATGAACCAGGACCATGGGAGAGTATTGCATGCAATGCAATAATTAAATGCCTCCTGCCAGATGTCGCCACTGAAGTAAAGAACATTTACGTGGGATGGTGTGAGGGTCCTCGTTTGGCTGACGTTAGCCGATATGCTCGCCATGCTCAGAACCAAGTTGAGACACGTAAGACCATCAAAAGGGACAAGTGTGAAAAGGAGCTGCATTTGGCAGCCATGACCATGTATTACGCAGTTGGTGTAAACAGAGGACGAGGCCGAAGTCGAAGACGTGGACGTGTGGGGGAGGAGGTCGAAATGGGCCACGTCAGAGCTATGATCCGAATATTTGTTTTTACTGTGGCCAGACTGGACACTGGAAGAAGGACTGTCCACAGCTGAAAAGTGATGAAATTGGGCAAAAGGCTGACTGAGGGTGGGAGGCAGGTTCTGGACGTCACGCGCCAGCGGAGCCTCCACTAATGGGTGATAGCACAACACACACACACATTTTTCCTGCTCTGTGCAGTGAACAAACGCTTGCCAACTGTGATTCACGTAGTAAAGTTTTGCATGCTATTTCCGTCCTAGAGCAAAGATATTTGTCTCAGAATATAGGAACTTATGTTAATCAGTAGTGACGTCAGGGGAGTTTGATTGTCCTCCAAAGTTAAGTGGAAACCACGTTTACTCTATGTCTGCATCAGGCCAGGTTGTGAAGGAGAAAATGACAACGCCCATTGCTTGTGTCACTCCCGATGGGCTCTCCTTCAAACACTCATTTTTGTTATCAGAGTTGTGTCCCATTAACCTGATGGGCCGTGATCTCATGTGCAAATTAGGCATTATTTTAACTTCTACACCAGAGGGTGTTAAGGTTATGTTACAGTCTGACAAAGCTTTCACAGCAGTGCAGTTTGATTCATCGGCACTTACATATGCTTATGAGTGGAAACTTCCCAGCTCTCCTTTTTCACAACAACTAGTGGAAGAAGCAAAAGCTTTAGTTTCACCCCTTTCTGATTTCATGCAACTTGCTGATTTGCACTGCACATCACACATTTCTTTGGGGCCTGACAATGACTATGAGAAGAAGTGAAAAAATATAAAACAATGTAAAAAACAATACCCTTTGAAGCCTGAAGCAATTAAAGAGATTAAACCTGTTTTTCAATCTTTTCAGAAAACAGGCGTTATTGTTCCTTGTGAAAATTCACCTGTGCGCACTCCATTGTTTCCTGTTAAAAAGATTAAAGATGCTGGCCAGCCAGATGAATGGCGTTTTGTATAGGACCTCCAAGCGGTGAATGCTGCAGTTCAGCCACGTGCTCCTACTGTGCCCAACCCACACACTATTTTGTCTCAAATTTCATCAGATGCACAGTTTTTCTCAGTGGTTGACTTGTCTAATGCATTTTTCTCTGCGCCAGTGCACCCTGATAGGCCATTTTGGTTTGCTTTTTAGTTTGCAGGGAGATCTTGGACTTTTACTTCAATTAACCACAGGCTCTGCTCTTTTGCAGTATGTGGATGACATCCTTTTATGTAGTCCATCTAAACAACAGTGTGAAAAAGACACAGTGAATCTGTTGAAACATCTTCATTCTTATGGCCATAAAGCCAGCCTTTCTAAGTTACAGTTTGTACAGGACGAAGTCACCTTTTTGGGTCATGTGATTTCTAAGGATGGGCGCTCACTTTCTCCTAAACGTGTTGCTGCAGTTCAGAACATTCCTAAATCGGTTACTAAAAAACAGCTTATGTCATTCTTAGGTATAACATCTTACTGCAGGAACTTTATTCCTAACTACTCTTTTCTCGAAGCTGCCTTAGGTGCTCTTATCCATGGAAAAGGCCTCCAGTCAGCTGATCGTGTTCCATGGACTCCTGAGGCTGAATCAGCCTTTAGTCAGCTTAAGCTGGCTCTTCAAACAGCACCAACACTTGGCATTCCAGATCCTCATAAACCTTTCATACAGGCAGTTGATGAGAAGCATGGTTGTATGACATCTGTTCATATACAGGAACATGGGGGCAGGCAAAGGCCAGTGGCTTATTTCTCAGCAAAACTGGACTCTGTGGCTGCAGGCCTACCTGTTTGTCCTCGTGCTGTTGCAGCTGCAGAGAAAGCTGTCCTGGCCTCCCGAGATATTGTAGAATATGCTAATTTGACTGTTTTGGTTCCTCATGCTGTTGCCATTATTCTTCTCGAGCAGAAAACTTCACATCTTTCAACTGCTTGTTTGCTCAGATACACCTCTGTGCTCCTTGATATGCCAAATATCACTGTTAAACGTTGTACTGTTCTGAATCCTGCTACTTTGCTTCCGACTCCTGAGGATGGGGAGCCTCATGACTGTGAAGCTGTTTTGGAACAAGTTTGTACACCCCGACCTGATCTTTTAGAGACTCCTCTTCCAAACTCTGACATGATTCTTTTTGTAGATGGATCAGCTTTGTGTGATCCAGCCACAGGTACTAACTGTGTTTGGTTTGCAGTATGTTCTTCACATGACACTTTGTTGTCTGGTTCGCTTCCTAAACATTTCTCTGCTCAAACTGCTGAGCTTATTGCACTTACTGAAGCTTGTAAGTTGGCAGCTGGTAAGGCTGTCACCATTTACACAGATTCCAGATATGCTTTTGGTGTTGTTCATGACTTTGGTGCGCTGTGGAAACACAGGCATTTCCTTAAATCAGATGGTAGAACTATTCTGAACTCCAAGCAGGGTTCTGATCTTCTTGATGCGATCCTTTTGCCTACAGCAATCTCAGTCTGTAAGTGTGCGGCTCACACTAACTCAGACGATCCTGTTGCTTGTGGCAATGCCAGAGCTGATGCTGCAGCTAAGCAAGCAGCTAAATCTTTTCCTGTTTTCGCTTCCCTCTCTTTGCAGGCAGAAGACTCTCTCACAGATCCCCATGCTTTGCAAACTTTTGCCTCTGCAGATGGAAAACGCATTTGGTCCTCTGTGGGTGCAACTCATACGGATGGTGTTTGGATGGGACCTGATGGTAAACCCTGTCTACCTAAATATTTTTTTCCTCATTTTGCAAAATTGACACATGGGTTGGACCATGTGTCAAAAGGGGGGATGCTGAATGAACTCACTGCTCAGTGGTTCACAAAAGGGTTCAGTTCATATGCGCAAAAATACTGTCAGTCATGTATGGTTTGTGCCACACATAATGTAGGAAAGGCATTACACACATCACAAGCTGCACACACTCCACCAGAGAGACCTTTTGAACATTTGATGATGGATTTTGTTGAACTCACACCAGCTGAAGGAAAGAAATATGCACTAGTAATAGTGGACGTGTTTAGTAAATGGGTTGAAGTTTTCCCTGCAAAACATGCAAACAGTAATGCAGTGACTAAAGCACTGCTAAACAGAAATCATTCCTAGATGGGGCTTTCCAGAGAAGATCAGCAGTGATAATGGCACACATTTTGTAAACACTGCATTGACTGAGGTTGGTAAATTCCTGGGAATAAGCTTGCGCACACATTGTGCTTATCATCCACAGAGTGGAGGTGCTGTGGAAAGAGAAAATGGTACATTAAAGTCCAAGTTAGCCAAATGTTGTGAAGAAACAGGTCTGCCATGGACAAAAGCATTACCTATTGTGCTTACCTACATGAGAATGAGAATCAGAGCTCGAATGAATCTCAGCCCATTTGAAATTTTATTTGGCAGACCTCCTAACCTGGGATTGGGACCTGTAACCAGACCCCTCCCTTCCACAACTGTTTGTGATGATGCTATGTTGTCTTACTGTCGAAACCTTTCCACTGTTCTATCTCAAGTTTCACAGACAGTAAAAGCAGCCCTTCCAGCCACAGAAAACACACCTCTGCACCCACTCCAACCAGATGACAGGTGGTGAAGGAACTTTGCAGGAAACATTGGAAGTCCAAACGTTGGCAAGGCCCGTTCCAGGTGCTACTGGTCACTCACACAGCTGTTAAAGTTGCAGAGAGAGCAACCTGGATTCATGCCAGTCACTGTAAGAAGGTACCAGAACCAGTAGATGACTTCCACCCTGACATACATCAGCCTAACCAACACGCCCGGAAGGACAAAGATAAGAGTCAGCAGTAAAAGCTGTACTCCACCGGTGTGTTAAGTGCTAGTAACCTCTGACACCGAAGATTGAAACATCCTGAGACCTGCGATGAAGATGATCATACACACGGTGTGAACCATGGCAGAAACTGTTTGTTGTTTGTATTTTCTTATTTGTAACCAGCATGTGCACATTGTATCTTGATTTCACAGGAAGCAATAATACAGGGCTGCTGTATTGTTCCCTGTGTGCGAGGCCTGTGCGAGGTATGTATCTCACCAAATGATTCAAATGACTCAAAGAACTTTTTTGCTTTCAAAATTTTTCCTCTAGTGACGCTGACTTAGAGAGGGATGAAGATAATCATGTTTAATTGTTCATGTTTTGATTGTTTATCATTGGACCCTTTATCACTATGATGCCTGCATTTTAAACTCACGTTGTGTGCAAATGCAGGCTGATGTTTTACAGATAAAGTTATTATTTTCCTTGTTTCTTTTTGGGTTGATTAATATAATAGTATTATTATAATCAAAAGGGAGGAATGTAATGGAAAATAATTCTTATATGCATTGTATTGAGTGTTACTGTGTATGACCTGCAAATGACCGAGCTGCAAGGTACCACCCTGCCCTGTTTTCTTAAATTCCTCTTTACAACGGTGGGCTTGTTATAATGAGATAGCTGCACTTTAGGGGGGACAGGGTTAGGCTGGTATTTACGAGTGTGTCTGGGTAACCTCAACTGATGGTTGGGGAGGAAAGTTAGAAGAACAATCAACTATACCAAAAAACAGATGACGTGATGAGCGGGCAATATAACTGTGTGTTTTTGCTTCAGTGGTCAGAGCAACTCTGTATTCTGTACTGTGTTGTTCTCTCTTGCAAGATATTATTATTAAAGCCTCTTATCTCCTCAGAAGAAAATAACTGACTCCCCAAATGCAAGTGTCAGGACAAATGATCAAAGTTCTCCAAGCTTCAGTCTGCAGAGAGGTACAAGACAGGGTTGTCCACTTTCGCCCTCACTTTTTGCTATTTTCATCAAACCTTTAGCAGCTGCTATCAGACAAGATAGAAATATTAAAGGCATCCAACCCCAAAATATTGAGCATAAAATAAGTCTTTATGTTGATGATGTATTACTTTTCCTTCAGAACTCACAGACGTCTCTCACTCACACGATCACACTCATAAATAAATTCTCAGCACTTTCTGACTACTCTATCAATTGGTCTAAGACCACAGTTCTGCCCATTAACTGTAGGGTCCAGAATATACCTGCGATCACTTTACAGTCAGGAAATATTAGATATTTAGGCATAAACATTTCCTCCAGGCTCTCAGAGCTAACAAAGCTAAATTATGTGCAATTATTAAAGACAGTAGAGGACGATCTCTCTCTATATTACAACCATTAAAATGATGATACTACCAAAAGTTAACAATTTGTTCTCAATGATCCCCATAAAACCATCTGCTACTTGGTTTAAGTCACTAGATTCATGCATCTCCAAATTTCTGTGGAAAAACACACCACCACGTATTAGTTTAAAAACCCTACAGAAGACCAAGGACAGTGGTGGATTAGATTTACCTAATTTTCAGCACTATTCCTTAGCCAATAGGTTACAGTATATATCAAAATGGTTTAAACCTAGCCCAATAGATGAACCATGGATAAATATAGAACAAGCATTGTGTGATAATCTGGAAATCTCTGACCTGCCACTTATTAGTCAAAACGTAAAAAATCACAAATGTTGCAAAAGCATTAACATCAGCACCTCTCTGACAACCTGGTGGGAATTTCTTAAAAAAACAAAGTCTTCACTTGTCCCGTGTAAGCTTTTATTTCATTTGATGAGCTCATATCACAACATGAGATAGGCAGCAATTAATTCCTAGAATATCAACAACTTAAGTCTAATAATAACAAAGAAATATATCCTCCACCAACCAGACTCACAACTCCCGATTAGGGTAGCAGAATTTCTAAGCATCTGCACCCCAAAACTACTATCAAAAATATATAAATTATTGTCTAAGATAGATGACACAATGTCTCTACCGTCCTCAAAATGGGAGGCAGATTTATCCATCAGTTCTAGTCATAGCTTCTGGCCACAAATATGTTTGAACACCTTCAGAATGACTCAAAATCCTAATTTACAGCTCATACAATACAAAATTCTTCATAGAACACACTATACAGGACAAAGGATGTTCAGGATGGGTCTAACACACTCAAACATCTGCTCACATTGCACAGATAACACACCTGATGATTATGCACACGCTTTGTGGTTTTGTGCGCCTGTCCAGAAGTTCTGGCTTGAAGTCTGTGCGGACCTATCAACATGGCTGTGGAGGTGGCGTGGTGCATCAGCTGCAGGAGAGAGCTGTGGAGAGAGCTCTGGGGAGCAGGACTAGGTGAGTGATTAGTACACCGGCAGTCACTTGTCTAATCACTGTCCTCTTTTAAAAACTCAGTAGCGTGCTGGAGCTGGAAGGAGGATTGAAGTGGAGTCGGCAGCACGAACCGGGAGGGAAGGCCTGCCGAAGGACTCCACATTCGTGAAAAAGGGTTAAATAAACTATACGTTGAACCGTCCGCTGTCTCTGAGTCTCTCTGAAAGAACCAGCAGTGGCAACAGGCCACCACAATGTGCAATTATTAAAGACAGTAGAGGACGATCTCTCTCGTTGGAAGTCCTTATCTATATCACTTATGGGGAGAGTTAAAACCATTAAAATGATGATACTACCAAAAGTTAACTATTTGTTCTCAAAGATCCCCATAAAACCACCTGCTACTTGGTTTAAGTCACTAGATTCATGCATCTCTAAATTTCTGTGGAAAAACAAACCACCATGTATTAGTTTAAAAACCCTACAGAAGACCAAGGACAGTGGTGGATTAGATTTACCTAATTTTCAGCACTATTCCTTAGCCAATAGGTTACAGTATATATCAAAATGGTTTAAACCTAGCCCAATAGATGAACATGGATAAATATAGAACAAGCATTGTGTGATAATCTGGAAATCTCTGACCTGCCACTTATTAGTGAAAACGTAAAAAATCACAAATGTTTCAAAAGCATTAACATCAGCACCTCTCTGACAGCCTGGTGGGAATTTCTTAAAATAACAAAGTCTTCACTTGTCCCGTGTAAGCTTACACCCATCTGGAACAATCCTGACATCCTGCAAAACAAAAAAATGCTAAACTTTACTCTGTGGAAGATCAAAGGAATCAAACATCTGGAACATATAATCCAAAATGGACATTTTATTTAATTTGAGGAGCTCATATCACGACATGAGATAGGCAGCAATAAATTCCTAGAATATCAACAACTTAAGTCTATAATAACAAAGAAATATATCCTCCACCAACCAGACTTACAACTCCCGATTAGGGTAGCAGAATTTCTAAGCATCTGCACCCCAAAACTACTATCAAAAATATATAAATTATTGTCTAAGATAGATGACACAATGTCTCTACCGTCCTCAAAATGGGAGGCAGATTTATCCATCAGTTCTAGTCATAGCTTCTGGCCACAAATATGTTTGAACACCTTCAGAATGACTCGAAATCCTAATTTACAGCTCATACAATACAAAATTCTTCATAGAACACACTATACAGGACAAAGGATGTTCAGGATGGGTCTAACACACTCAAACATCTGCTCACATTGCACAGATAACACACCTGATGATTATGCACACGCTTTGTGGTTTTGTGCATCTGTCCAGAAGTTCTGGCTTGAAGTCTGTGCGGACCTATCAACATGGCTAAAGTGTAGCATTCCTGCATGCCCCACACTGTGCATACTGGGTGACTTAGACAACATCAACATAGAATTTAGCTTAGCAGACATGATCCTCACAGTGTTATGTATCGCAAAGAAAACTATTCTCATGAACTGGAAAGCGAAGAACAATCTGTGTATTAACCAGTTTAGAAATGTTCTT
This sequence comes from Leuresthes tenuis, assembly GCF_036924035.1. Classification (NCBI taxonomy): domain Eukaryota; kingdom Metazoa; phylum Chordata; class Actinopteri; order Atheriniformes; family Atherinopsidae; genus Leuresthes; species Leuresthes tenuis. The sequence continues at coordinate 30,405,059 of NW_027325364.1, forward strand.
TTAGATTATATTAGCATGGAAATAATGTCTGCCTCCTCAAAACATCAATTGGCTGAATTTAATTCTCTCTGGTCCCCTCTGATTAGCTTGATCACATAGTGGTCCCTTAGGGGCCTTGGGGGGGTGGCTGCTGGCTCTGTATCGGGTGACCGGGCCGCTCTGGCGTGGGTGGTGGTGCTGGGCCTGGGCCCTGGTGGCTGGCTGCTGCCTTGCGCCCGGGGCGGGGCCCTGCCTGTGCCTGGGGGGTCTGGTTTGCCCTGGACATGCCACAGTATGGGTGGGTTGGTGCAGGTCCTTGATGCTCTGGGAACTCCAAGGTGTCCGCAGGTGGTTGTTTTTTTTAGGGTGTTGGGGCGTGCGGTGGTGGTGGTGGTGGTGGGGGGGGGGGGTTTGTTTGTTTGTTTTTGTTGTTGTTTGTTTGTTTTTGTAGAGGTCCTCCGGGGTGGGGTTGGGTTGAGTGGGGTGGGGTGGGGCGGGATGGGTTCCTTCTGGGAGTACAGTAGCTCCCGGAATATGGTGACTGCAGGCCCCGAGCCTGGTGGACATCAGGCCCTCCTGCACTGTGTTGTGTCCCAGGTAGCGGGGATGCCTATTGCAGCCAGTCTCTGGCTGCCCTCTCCGGGATGGGAGGGAATAGGACACGGGAAAAAAACTAAAATCCGAGAATAAGCTTCTTTTCACCAGTTCTACACAATTTCGGATTTTGATATAAAATGAATTCCTTCACTCAAACCAAGTTAAAACTGCTTTGTCCTTCATATTTATCCACGTCTAAATAGCTTTAAACAAAAAAGAACGTAGTACTTTGCAGGATAGGAAAGAACAACACTAAATTTTTTCAGGAATCCGAGAATAAGCTTCTTTTGACGAGTTCTACACAATTTCGGATTTTGATATAAAATGAATTTCTTCACTCAAACCAAGTTAAAACTGCTTTGTCCTTCATATTTATCCATGTCTAAATAGCTTTAAACAAAAAAGAAGGTAGTACTTTGCAGGATAGGAAAGAACAACACTAAACCTTTTCAGGAATCCGAGAATAAGCTTCTTTTGACGAGTTCTACACAATTTCGGATTTTGATACAAAATGAATTCCTTCACTCAAACAAAGTTAAAACTGCGTTGTCCTTCATATTTATCCATGTCTGAATAGGTTTCAACAAAAAAGAAAGTATTACTTTGCAGTATACAAAAGAACAACAGTAAACCTTTAGGAATCCGAGAATAAGCTTCTTTTCACGAGTTCTACACAATTTCGGATTTTGATATAAAATGAATTCCTTCACTCAAACCAAGTTAAAACTGCTTTGTCCTTCATATTTATCCATGTCTAAATAGCTTTAAACAAAAAAAAGGTAGTACTTTGCAGGATAGGAAAGAACAACACTAAACCTTTTCAGGAATCCGAGAATAAGCGTCTTTTGACGAGTTCTACACAATTTCGGATTTTGATACAAAATGAATTCCTTCACTCAAACAAAGTTAAAACTGCTTTGTCCTTCATATTTATCCATGTCTGAATAGGTTTCAACAAAAAAGAAAGTATTACTTTGCAGTATACAAAAGAACAACACTAAACCTTTAGGAATCCGAGAATAAGCTTCTTTTCACGAGTTCTACACAATTTCGGATTTTGATATAAAATGAATTCCTTCACTCAAACCAAGTTAAAACTGCTTTGTCCTTCATATTTATCCATGTCTAAATAGCTTTAAACAAAAAAAAGGTAGTACTTTGCAGGATAGGAAAGAACAACACTAAACCTTTTCAGGAGTCCGAGAATAAGCGTCTTCTGACGAGTTCTACACAATTTCGGATTTTGCTATAAAATGAATTCCTTCTCTCAAACCAAGTTAAAACTGCTTTGTCCTTCATATTTTTGCATGTCTAAATAGGTTTCAGGCATAAAATTCCTCATATTACCCTGTATGAGAAAGAAGCATACTTGTGATGGAGCAATACACTCCTTTTGGGTAACCTAAACTGATGGTTGGGGAGGAAAGTTAGAAGAACAATCAACTATACCCAAAGACAGATACGTGATGAGCGGGCAATATAACTGTGTTTTTGCTTCAGTGGTCAGAGCAACTCTCTATTCTGTACTGTGTTGTTCTCTCTTGCAAGATATTATTATTAAAGCCTCTTATCTCCTCAGAAGAAAATAACTGACTCTGTGCATTACTAGATTTCCACCACAATTTTGGCGTCACGAACAGGATCCCTCAACTGGTGTCTCTGGACCGGACCGCAGTGCATGGCCAGTCTGGACTGAAGTAGCTGTTCCAGCCTCATACCTCCAAGGCCTTTTCTGAGAGAGAGGACTGGCAGGTCCTTTTCCTGAATACCAGCGCTGGGATCATTTTTGAAATATGATAGTCTGAGACGATAGGACTGCTTTTTAGTTTTTATTTGAATAAAAGAGGGTTTCCCGGTTGTGTCATTAGTGAGACAGAGATTTCACGGGTAAGTGAAACTTTTGAAGCAGTCCGAAGAAGTGTGAAGTACTCCGAAGAAGTGTGAGTACAGATTAAGGTCCTCATTGGAGACGTCCTTTGAGTGAAGGAATATATTTCCCCATTCCAAGTCTGAGAATGGGAAACAGTAGGTCTCAGACTTTTGACCCTAATGAAAAAGAAATATGGTCCAGAGGTTTTCCACCTGAAGGTTCTTTTAGTATGTTAGAAATAAGAAAATTAGAAGAAAAGTTTTGCAAATATGAGAAAGAGATGAAGCAAAAAAAAAAGAAAATTAAGTTTAAATAAGAAGTAAGAAAGGTATAGAATGTTGTAGAATGAAAAAATAAAGTGTATTAAGAGAAAGAAAGGAAAACGCTAAACAAATGCCATGACGGAATGATGATGATAATTTAGTATGTGGACGAAAAGATAATTCAGCTCTGATTAAGACTGAATATTCTTTTAAACCACCACCATATTCCACTGATAACACTTCTTCTCCTTCTGCACCTCTTTACCCCACCCTGAGCGCTCTCGCTGTGCCGGATCCAGACCTGGACTCCTGCCCTCCACGACGCCTGCAACAACAACAGCCAGCCCTGCCACAAGCCTCTGGCTCTCGGGAAGAAGGGACTTCTTCCATCCTCCCTCGGGAAGAAATTCCATCATCTTCACAACATCAGTTACATAGGTCTGATGATGAGGAAAAGGAAGACGTTTGGTTCTCCAGCGTACCTGCCCAAGAACTTTTAACGCAAGTGACAAAAATCCTTTACCCACAATCTGGACTTCGGAGATCTAAACGTGAGAAAAAACAAAACCAGATTCAAACCATGCCTATGGTTAAAGTTGCAGGTCCCACTGGACCATTACTGGTTTATCGACCCTGGACTGAGACTGACATCATGGAAGCATAACAATGCTTACCAGATCCAGAGAATTCTGGACCCCGTTTTGCTGACGAGTTGCGAGATTTCTGCGCACAATTCTGCCCGACCGGGGTTGAATTGCGTCGCATATTGGCAAAAAAGTTCAAACCGACCGACCTCTGCAAAATAGAGGCCAGTATGCTACAACTGGATTTGCGACCTACCAACAGTGAACGAGGACATAATGATAACGCTCAATATGAAGCAGCCATCCAAAGACTGTGTCAAGCCATCACCACTCAAATTCCAACCAAAATCAATATGTCCCACATTTAAACCTGCAAACAGAAACCCGGTGAAGGGACTGATGATTTTGTACACCGCATCGTTGAGGAAGTCAGCAAGCACAGCGGTCATCAGAGACCAACGGATTTGGGTAATGAACCAGGACCATGGGAGAGTATTGCATGTAATGCAATAATTAAAGGCCTCATGCCAGATGTCGCCACTGAAGTAAAGAACATTTACGTGGGATGGTGTGAGGGTCCTCGTTTGGCTGACGTTCGCCGATATGCTCGCCATGCTCAGAACCAAGTTGAGACACGTAAGACCATCAAAAGGGACAAGTGTGAAAAGGAGCTGCATTTGGCAGCCATGACCATGTATTACGCAGTTGGTGTAAACAGAGGACGAGGCCGAAGTCGAAGACGTGGACGTGTGGGAGAGGAGGTCGAAATGGGCCACGTCAGAGCTATGATCCGAATATTTGTTTTTACTGTGGCCAGACTGGACACTGGAAGAAGGACTGTCCACAGCTGAAAAGTGATGAAATTGGGCAAAAGGCTGACTGAGGGTGGGAGGCAGGTTCTGGACGTCACGCGCCAGCGCAGCCTCCACTAATGGGTGATAGCACAACACACACACACATTTTTCCTGCTCTGTGCAGTGAACAAACGCTTGCCAACTGTGATTCACGTAGTAAAGTTTTGCATGCTATTTCCGTCCTAGAGCAAAGATATTTGTCTCAGAATATAGGAACCTATGTTCATCAGTAGTGACGTCAGGGGAGTTTGATTGTCCTCCAAAGTTGTGGAAACCACGTTTACTCTATGTCTGCATCAGGCCAGGTTGTGAAGGAGAAAATGACAACGCCCATTGCTTGTGTCACTCCCGATGGGCTCTCCTTCAAACACTCATTTTTGTTATCAGAGTTGTGTCCCATTAACCTGATGGGCCGTGATCTCATGTGCAAATTAGGCATTATTTTAACTTCTACACCAGAGGGTGTTAAGGTTATGTTACAGTCTGACAAAGCTTTCACAGCAGTGCAGTTTGATTCATCGGCACTTACATATGCTTATGAGTGGAAACTTCCCAGCTCTCCTTTTTCACAACAACTAGTGGAAGAAGCAAAAGCGTTAGTTTCACCCCTTTCTGATTTCATGCAACTTGCTGATTTGCACTGCACATCACACATTTCTTTGGGGCCTGACAATGACTATGAGAAGAAGTGAAAAAATATAAAACAATGTAAAAAACAATACCCTTTGAAGCCTGAAGCAATTAAAGGGATTAAACCTGTTTTTCAATCTTTTCAGAAAACAGGCGTTATTGTTCCTTGTGAAAACTCACCTGTGCGCACTCCATTGTTTCCTGTTAAAAAGATTAAAGATGCTGGCCAGCCAGATGAATGGCGTTTTGTACAGGACCTCCAAGCGGTGAATGCTGCAGTTCAGCCACGTGCTCCTACTGTGCCCAACCCACACACTATTTTGTCTCATGTCATGGTTGGACCATGTGTCAAAAGGGGGGATGCTGAATGAACTCACTGCTCAGTGGTTCACAAAAGGGTTCAGTTCATATGCGCAAAAATACTGTCAGTCATGTATGGTTTGTGCCACACATAATGTAGGAAAGGCATTACACACATCACAAGCTGCGCACACTCCACCAGAGAGACCTTTTGAACATTTGATGATGGATTTTGTTGAACTCACACCAGCTGAAGGAAAGAAATATGCACTAGTAATAGTGGACGTGTTTAGTAAATGGGTTGAAGTTTTCCCTGCAAAACATGCAAACAGTAATGCAGTGACTAAAGCACTGCTAAACAGAAATCATTCCTAGATGGGGCTTTCCAGAGAAGATCAGCAGTGATAATGGCACACATTTTGTAAACACTGCATTGACTGAGGTTGGTAAATTCCTGGGAATAAGCTTGCGCACACATTGTGCTTATCATCCACAGAGTGGAGGTGCTGTGGAAAGAGAAAATGGTACATTAAAGTCCAAGTTAGCCAAATGTTGTGAAGAAACAGGTCTGCCATGGACAAAAGCATTACCTATTGTGCTTACCTACATGAGAATGAGAATCAGAGCTCGAGTGAATCTCAGCCCATTTGAAATTTTATTTGGCAGACCTCCTAACCTGGGATTGGGACCTGTAACCAGACCCCTCCCTTCCACAACTGTTTGTGATGATGCTATGTTGTCTTACTGTCGAAACCTTTCCACTGTTCTATCTCAAGTTTCACAGACAGTAAAAGCAGCCCTTCCAGCCACAGAAAACACACCTCTGCACCCACTCCAACCAGATGACAGGTGGTGAAGGAACTTTGCAGGAAACATTGGAAGTCCAAACGTTGGCAAGGCCCGTTCCAGGTGCTACTGGTCACTCACACAGCTGTTAAAGTTGCAGAGAGAGCAACCTGGATTCATGCCAGTCACTGTAAGAAGGTACCAGAACCAGTAGATGACTTCCACCCTGACATACATCAGCCTAACCAACACGCCCGGAAGGACAAAGATAAGAGTCAGCAGTAAAAGCTGTACTCCACCGGTGTGTTAAGTGCTAGTAACCTCTGACACCGAAGATTGAAACATCCTGAGACCTGCGATGAAGATGATCATACACATGGTGTGAACCATGGCAGAAACTGTTTGTTGTTTGTATTTTCTTATTTGTAACCAGCATGTGCACATTGTATCTTGATTTCACAGGAAGCAATAATACAGGGCTGCTGTATTGTTCCCTGTGTGCGAGGCCTCATTGTATGTATCTCACTAAATGATTCAAATGACTCAAAGAACTTTTTTGCTTTCAAAATTTTTCCTCTAGTGACGCTGACTTAGAGAGGGATGAAGATAATCATGTTTAATTGTTCATGTTTTGATTGTTTATCATTGGACCCTTTATCACTATGATGCCTGCATTTTAAACTCACGTTGTGTGCAAATGCAGGCTGATGTTTTACAGATAAAGTTATTATTTTCCTTGTTTCTTTTTGGGTTGATTAATATAATAGTATTATTATAATCAAAAGGGAGGAATGTAATGGAAAATAATTCTTATATGCATTGTATTGAGTGTTACTGTGTATGACCTGCAAATGACTGAGCTGCAAGGTACCACCCTGCCCTGTTTTCTTAAATTCCTCTTTACAACGGTGGGCTTGTTATAATGAGATAGCTGCACTTTAGGGGGGACAGGGTTAGGCTGGTATTTACGAGTGTGTCTGGGTAACCTCAACTGATGGTTGGGGAGGAAAGTTAGAAGAACAATCAACTATACCAAAAAACAGATGACGTGATGAGCGGGCAATATAACTGTGTGTTTTTGCTTCAGTGGTCAGAGCAACTCTGTATTCTGTACTGTGTTGTTCTCTCTTGCAATATATTATTATTAAAGCCTCTTATCTCCTCAGAAGAAAATAACTGACTCCCCAAATGCAAGTGTCAGGACAAATGATCAAAGTTCTCCAAGCTTCAGTCTGCAGAGAGGTACAAGACAGGGTTGTCCACTTTCGCCCTCACTTTTTGCTATTTTCATCAAACCTTTAGCAGCTGCTATCAGACAAGATAGAAATATTAAAGGCATCCAACCCCAAAATATTGAGCATAAAATAAGTCTTTATGTTGATGATGTATTACTTTTCCTTCAGAACTCACAGACGTCTCTCACTCACACGATCACACTCATAAATAAATTCTCAGCACTTTCTGACTACTCTATCAATTGGTCTAAGACCACAGTTCTGCCCATTAACTGTAGGGTCCAGAATATACCTGCGATCACTTTACAGTCAGGAAATATTAGATATTTAGGCATAAACATTTCCTCCAGGCTCTCAGAGCTAACAAAGCTAAATTATGTGCAATTATTAAAGACAGTAGAGGACGATCTCTCTCTATATTACAACCATTAAAATGATGATACTACCAAAAGTTAACTATTTGTTCTCAATGATCCCCATAAAACCACCTGCTACTTGGTTTAAGTCACTAGATTCATGCATCTCCAAATTTCTGTGGAAAAACAAACCACCACGTATTAGTTTAAAAACCCTACAGAAGACCAAGGACAGTGGTGGATTAGATTTACCTAATTTTCAGCACTATTCCTTAGCCAATAGGTTACAGTATATATCAAAATGGTTTAAACCTAGCCCAATAGATGAACCATGGATAAATATAGAACAAGCATTGTGTGATAATCTGGAAATCTCTGACCTGCCACTTATTAGTCAAAACGTAAAAAATCACAAATGTTGCAAAAGCATTAACATCAGCACCTCTCTGACAACCTGGTGGGAATTTCTTAAAAAAACAAAGTCTTCACTTGTCCCGTGTAAGCTTACACCCATCTGGAACAATCCTGACATCCTGCAAAACAAAAAAATGCTAAACATTACTCTGTGGAAGATCAATGGAATCAAACATCTGGTACATATAATCCAAAATGGACATTTTATTTCATTTGATGAGCTCATATCACAACATGAGATAGGCAGCAATTAATTCCTAGAATATCAACAACTTAAGTCTAATAATAACAAAGAAATATATCCTCCACCAACCAGACTCACAACTCCCGATTAGGGTAGCAGAATTTCTAAGCATCTGCACCCCAAAACTACTATCAAAAATATATAAATTATTGTCTAAGATAGATGACACAATGTCTCTACCGTCCTCAAAATGGGAGGCAGATTTATCCATCAGTTCTAGTCATAGCTTCTGGCCACAAATATGTTCGAACACCTTCAGAATGACTCAAAATCCTAATTTACAGCTCATACAATACAAAATTCTTCATAGAACACACTATACAGGACAAAGGATGTTCAGGATGGGTCTAACACACTCAAACATCTGCTCACATTGCACAGATAACACACCTGATGATTATGCACACGCTTTGTGGTTTTGTGCGCCTGTCCAGAAGTTCTGGCTTGAAGTCTGTGCGGACCTATCAACATGGCTGTGGAGGTGGCGTGGTGCATCAGCTGCAGGAGAGAGCTGTGGAGAGAGCTCTGGGGAGAAGGACTAGGTGAGTGATTAGTACACCGGCAGTCACTTGTCTAATCACTGTCCTCTTTTAAAAACTCAGTAGCGTGCTGGAGCTGGAAGGAGGATTGAAGTGGAGTCGGCAGCACGAACCGGGAGGGAAGGCCTGCGAACGACTCCACATTCGTGAAAAAGGGTTAAATAAACGATACGTTGAACCGTCCGCTGTCTCTGAGTCTCTCTGAAAGAACCCGCAGTGGCAGCAGGCCACCACAATGTGCAATTATTAAAGACAGTAGAGGACGATCTCTCTCGTTGTAAGTCCTTACCTATATCACTTATGGGGAGAGTTAAAACCATTAAAATGATGATACTACCAAAAGTTAACTATTTGTTCTCAATGATCCCCATAAAACCACCTGCTACTTGGTTTAAGTCACTAGATTCATGCATCTCTAAATTTCTGTTGAAAAACAAACCACCACGTATTAGTTTAAAAACCCTACAGAAGACCAAGGACAGTGGTGGATTAGATTTACCTAATTTTCAGCACTATTCCTTAGCCAATAGGTTACAGTATATATCAAAATGGTTTAAACCTAGCCCAATAGATGAGCCATGGATAAATATAGAACAAGCATTGTGTGATAATCTGGAAATCTCTGACCTGCCACTTATTAGTCAAAACGTAAAAAATCACAAATGTTGCAAAAGCATTAACATCAGCACCTCTCTGACAACCTGGTGGGAATTTCTTAAAAAAACAAAGTCTTCACTTGTCCCGTGTAAGCTTACACCCATCTGGAACAATCCTGACATCCTGCAAAACAAAAAAATGCTAAACATTACTCTGTGGAAGATCAAAGGAATCAAACATCTGGTACATATAATCCAAAATGGACATTTTATTTCATTTGATGAGCTCATATCACAACATGAGATAGGCAGCAATTAATTCCTAGAATATCAACAACTTAAGTCTAATAATAACAAAGAAATATATCCTCCACCAACCAGACTCACAACTCCCGATTAGGGTAGCAGAATTTCTAAGCATCTGCACCCCAAAACTACTATCAAAAATATATAAATTATTGTCTAAGATAGATGACACAATGTCTCTACCGTCCTCAAAATGGGAGGCAGATTTATCCATCAGTTCTAGTCATAGCTTCTGGCCACAAATATGTTTGAACACCTTCAGAATGACTCAAAATCCTAATTTACAGCTCATACAATACAAAATTCTTCATAGAACACACTATACAGGACAAAGGATGTTCAGGATGGGTCTAACACACTCAAACATCTGCTCACATTGCACAGATAACACACCTGATGATTATGCACACGCTTTGTGGTTTTGTGCGCCTGTCCAGAAGTTCTGGCTTGAAGTCTGTGCGGACCTATCAACATGGCTGTGGAGGTGGCGTGGTGCATCAGCTTCAGGAGAGAGCTGTGGAGAGAGCTCTGGGGAGCAGGACTAGGTGAGTGATTAGTACACCGGCAGTCACTTGTCTAATCACTGTCCTCTTTTAAAAACTCAGTAGGGTGCTGGAGCTGGAAGGAGGATTGAAGTGGAGTCGGCAGCACGAACCGGGAGGTAAGGCCTGCGAACGACTCCACATTCGTGAAAAAGGGTTAAATAAATTATACGTTGAACCGTCCGCTGTCTCTGAGTCTCTCTGAGAGAACCCTCAGTGGCAACAGGCCGCCACATTGGCTCCCAACTGGGATTCAGCAGAGGAGACATGACGGAACCGCAATAGCCCATAACAGCTCTGGCCCAAATGCTGGCGAAGGTCGCGGCGATGAATCAGGACCAGGCGGCTCTCGGCAGGCAGCAGCTGGCCACACTGCAGGGCCAGGCGGAACGGCAGACGGACCTGCTGGAAGCACTGGTGGCTCGAGCCGGGGCAGCGGCACCGGCCCCCTCGCTCGCTGGGGTCGGCCTGTATAAGATGACGCCTGAAGACGACCCTCAGTCATTTCTGGGGATGTTCGAGGCAACGGCGGCGGCGTGCAGATGGCCGGAGGCGGAGTGGGCCGTGCGGTTGCTTCCCCTCCTGTCTGGGGACGCCCAAACAGCGGCGCTGAGCCTTCCTGCTCGCTCTTGAAGCCAGTACGCGGATGTCTAGAGGGCAGTCCTGGATCGCCTGGGGTACTCGGCGGAGGACCATCGCCGCCGGTTCAGAAGGACCAAACTGGGCCACACGGACCGTCCGTTCACCTATGCGCAGCAGTTGACCGACGTAGTGACACGGTGGCTGCTGCCAGGGGACTCGAATGGAGAGCGGAGGATGCTGGGACAAATCGTCCTGGAACAGTTCGTGGAGGGGATGCCAAGTGGTACGGCGGAGTGGGTACGCTGCCACCGACCCACTGACCTGGAGGCCGCAATCACCCTTGCGGAGGACCATCTGGCCGTTTTTTTCCTGGGCCGGACACCGGAGGCTCGGCCAGCATCGCTGGGCCGGCCAACACCAGCGCCCCGGAGGAGGCTGTCAACAGCTGGCTCTCAGCTGGCAACAGCACGATCGTCTCCTCTCCACCGCACTAACCTTTCCTGCCCTCTCTTTCCACCCCAGGTTCCAGCCGCTATAAGTCCTGCTCCCGACCCACAGAGGGTCCCTCAGGTGGCGGGGCAGGAGTGTTGGAGGTGCGGGCAGCCCGGTCATTTTTGCCGCGAGTGCCCGCTCATGGAGGTCAGACAGGTGATTCGGGTTGTTGGCCCTCCAGCGCCCTCCCCCGGTCCAGGAGGGACGTACAGCCTTCCGGTAAGGATTCAGGAGGGTACACATCAGGCAATGGTGGACTCGGGCATCACACAGTATAGTTCACCAGAATCTGATTCGACCTGGGGCTTTGATAGAGGCAGAATGGGTTGATATTAGTTGTGTGCATGGGGATATTCACAGATACCCCATGGTCCCAGTTGAAATTCGCTGTAAGGGGAAAAAGCATAGTGTGAAGGCCGCGGTTAGCTCCTGCCTGGCGCACCCCCTGATTTTGGGAACCGATTGTCCCGGGTTTGATAGATTAGTGGGGCAGTGTGTGGGGGTGCGCTCACGACCGTCAGGGTCATGGGATATGTGTGCTGTCCTCAGCGGTGACGCGAGGTTGTCTGACACTGCAGACGGGGAGGGGGAGCCGACGGTACCTTCACATGAGGCTCCGTCAGTTCCCGTGTTCGACTCCATGGAAGATTTTCCACTCGAGCAGTCTCGTGATGATACTCTACGCTATGCCTTGGATCAGGTGATAAAAATTGATGGTCATATGGTGCGCCCTGACGCAATGCTAACACATCCGCATTTTTCATTGTGCAGGGACAGAGTGTACAGAGTGAGTCGTGACACTCAGACAGAGGAAATCATAACACAGCTGTTGGTGCCGAAAAGCCGTTGGGAAATAGTTTTCCAGGCGGCTCATTATAACCCGATGGCGGGGCATATGGTGTATGAAAAAACGATGAATCGTATAATGGCCCGGTTCTATTGGCCAGGCATTCGGGCAGACGTGCGCCGCTGGTGCGCGACCTGCTCCAAATGCCAGTTGGTTAACCAACCGGCCGTCCCGAAAGCACCTTTGCGCCCATTGCCGCTGATTGAGGTCCCATTTGAGCGTATTGGGATGGATCTCATCGGGCCCTTTCATCGGAGCGCACGTGGATATCGCTTTGTGTTAGTTCTGGTGGATTATGCAACACGATATCTAGAAGCAGTGCCGTTGCGCACCATCTCTGCAAAGAGTGTAGCGCAGGCACTGTTTCAAGTTATCTCCCGAGTCGGGATCCCGAAAGAGATCCTGACTGATCAAGGCACCTCTCACCGTCCCAGAGAGCAGACATAGCCCAGTTCCAGCAGCATTACGCTGATGTGTTCTCCCCCCTGCCAGGACGCACAAGCCTTATTCAACACCATGTTGAGACACACCCGGGCGTGACAGTGCGTTCACGTCCCTATCGGTTACCTGAGCACAAGAGAAAAGTGGTTCAGGCAGAATTGGAAGCTATGCTGGAGATGGGTGTAATTGAGGAGTGTAACAGCGCCTGGGGTAGTCCCATCGTTTTTGTAGTCAAGACGGATGGGTCTATCCGGTTCTGTGTGGACTATCGCAAGGTGAATGATGTGTCACGATTTGATGCCTATCCTATGCCCCGGGTCGACGAGCTCCTGGATCGCCTGGGCACTGCTCGTTTTTTTACGACACTAGATTTGACCAAGGGCTACTGGCAGATTCCCTTGTCTCCAGAGTCTAAGGAAAAAATGGCCTTCTCCACTCCGTACGGGTTGTACAAATTTGTCACACTTCCGTTCGGGTTGTTCGGCCCAAGCCACATTTCAACGCCTTATGGATCGGGTCCTGCGGCCGCATGCTGCGTATGCTGCCGCTTACCTGGATGACGTCATCATCCATAGCAACAGCTGGGCGGAGCATGTTCAGCAGGTGGCGGCAATGCTGGAGTCACTGCGGCAGGCGGGGCTCACGGCCAACCCAAAGAAGTGTGCAGTTGGACGGAGGGAGGTACGGTATCTGGGTTACCACTTGGGCGGCAGACAGGTGCGTCCACAGGTAGACAAGACAGCAGCGATTGCAGCCTGCCCAAAACCTAAGACCAAGAAAGAGGTGAGGCGGTTTTTGGGGCTGGCCGGATATTACCGGCGATTTATTCCCAACTTCGCGGAGCTGACCAGCCCCTTGACCGACCTTACCCGAAAAGGTGCCTCTGATCCGGTCCAGTGGATGGAGCAGTGCCAGGCGTCACTTGAGAGGGTAAAGCAGACCCTCTGTGGGGAGCCTCTTCTCCACACACCTAACTCCTCTCTCCCATTTGTCCTGCAGACTGATGCATCGGGAAGGGGGTTGGGGGCTGTTCTGTCCCAGGAGGTGCGGGGCGTTGACCGCCCAGTGCTTTACATCAGCCAGAAACTATCCGAGAGGGAGACCAGATACAGCACGGTGGAGAGGGAGTGCCTGGCCATCCGGTGGGTGGTCGGCGCTCTGCGGTATTACTTGCTGGGGCGCCCATTCACCCTCTGCTCGGACCATGCTCCCCTCCAGTGGCTCCACCGAATGAAAGATGTCAATGCACGGATCACCCGCTGGTATCTGGCACTACAGCCTTTTAAATTCAAAGTGGTCCATAGGCCGGGGGCACAGATGGCGGTGGCCGACTTCCTTTCCAGCTCGCATGGCGAGGTGGGGGGGAGTAAGTTAGGCCGGACGGCTCCCCGGCCAAGGTCAGGCTGTGGAGGTATGTGGAGGGGCTGCAGGAGAGAGCTGTGGAGAGAGCTCTGGGGAGCAGGACTAGGTGAGTGATTAGTACCCGGCAGTCACTTGTCTAATCACTGTCCTCTTTTAAAAACTCAGTAGCGTGCTGGAGCTGGAAGGAGGATTGAAGTGGAGACGGCAGCACGACCCGGGAGGGAAGGCCTGCGAACGACTCCACATTCGTGAAAAAGGGTTAAATAAACGATACGTTGAACCGTCCGCTGTCTCTGAGTCTCTCTGAAAGAACCCGCAGTGGCAGCAGGCCACCACAATGTGCAATTATTAAAGACAGTAGAGGACGATCTCTCTCGTTGGAAGTCCTTACCTATATCACTTATGGGGAGAGTTAAAACCATTAAAATGATGATACTACCAAAAGTTAACTATTTGTTCTCAATGATCCCCATAAAACCACCTGCTACTTGGTTTAAGTCACTAGATTCATGCATCTCTAAATTTCTGTTGAAAAACAAACCACCACGTATTAGTTTAAAAACCCTACAGAAGACCAAGGACAGTGGTGGATTAGATTTACCTAATTTTCAGCACTATTCCTTAGCCAATAGGTTACAGTATATATCAAAATGGTTTAAACCTAGCCCAATAGATGAGCCATGGATAAATATAGAACAAGCATTGTGTGATAATCTGTAAATCTCTGACCTGCCACTTATTAGTCAAAACGTAAAAAATCACAAATGTTGCAAAAGCATTAACATCAGCACCTCTCTGACAACCTGGTGGGAATTTCTTAAAAAAACAAAGTCTTCACTTGTCCCGTGTAAGCTTACACCCATCTGGAACAATCCTGACATCCTGCAAAACAAAAAAATGCTAAACATTACTCTGTGGAAGATCAAAGGAATCAAACATCTGGTACATATAATCCAAAATGGACATTTTATTTCATTTGATGAGCTCATATCACAACATGAGATAGGCAGCAATTAATTCCTAGAATATCAACAACTTAAGTCTAATAATAACAAAGAAATATATCCTCCACCAACCAGACTCACAACTCCCGATTAGGGTAGCAGAATTTCTAAGCATCTGCACCCCAAAACTACTATCAAAAATATATAAATTATTGTCTAAGATAGATGACACAATGTCTCTACCGTTCTCAAAATGGGAGGCAGATTTATTCATCAGTTCTAGTCATAGCTTCTGGCCACAAATATGTTTGAACACCTTCAGAATGACTCAAAATCCTAATTTACAGCTCATACAATACAAAATTCTTCATAGAACACACTCTACAGGACAAAGGATGTTCAGGATGGGTCTAACACACTCAAACATCTGCTCACATTGCACAGATAACACACCTGATGATTATGCACACGCTTTGTGGTTTTGTGCGCCTGTCCAGAAGTTCTGGCTTGAAGTCTGTGCGGACCTATCAACATGGCTGTGGAGGTGGCGTGGTGCATCAGCTTCAGGAGAGAGCTGTGGAGAGAGCTCTGGGGAGCAGGACTAGGTGAGTGATTAGTACACCGGCAGTCACTTGTCTAATCACTGTCCTCTTTTAAAAACTCAGTAGGGTGCTGGAGCTGGAAGGAGGATTGAAGTGGAGTCGGCAGCACGAACCGGGAGGTAAGGCCTGCGAACGACTCCACATTTGTGAAAAAGGGTTAAATAAATTATACGTTGAACCGTCCGCTGTCTCTGAGTCTCTCTGAGAGAACCCGCAGTGGCAACAGGCCGCCACATTGGCACCCAACTGGGATTCAGCAGAGGAGACATGACGGAACCGCAATAGCCCATAACAGCTCTGGCCCAAATGCTGGCGAAGGTCGCGGCGATGAATCAGGACCAGGCGGCTCTCGGCAGGCAGCAGCTGGCCACACTGCAGGGCCAGGCGGAACGGCAGACGGACCTGCTGGAAGCACTGGTGGCTCGAGCCGGGGCAGCGGCACCGGCCCCCTCGCTCGCTGGGGTCGGCCTGTATAAGATGACGCCTGAAGACGACCCTCAGTCATTTCTGGGGATGTTCGAGGCAACGGCGGCGGCGTGCAGATGGCCGGAGGCGGAGTGGGCTGTGCGGTTGCTTCCCCTCCTGTCTGGGGACGCCCAAACAGCGGCGCTGAGCCTTCCTGCTCGCTCTTGAAGCCAGTACGCGGATGTCTAGAGGGCAGTCCTGGATCGCCTGGGGTACTCGGCGGAGGACCATCGCCGCCGGTTCAGAAGGACCAAACTGGGCCACACGGACCGTCCGTTCACCTATGCGCAGCAGTTGACCGACGTAGTGACACGGTGGCTGCTGCCAGGGGACTCGAATGGAGAGCGGAGGATGCTGGGACAAATCGTCCTGGAACAGTTCGTGGAGGGGATGCCAAGTGGTACGGCGGAGTGGGTACGCTGCCACCGACCCACTGACTTGGAGGCCGCGATCACCCTTGCGGAGGACCATCTGGCCGTTTTTTTCCAGGGCCGGACACCGGAGGCTCGGCCAGCATCGCTGGGCCGGCCAACACCAGCGCCCCGGAGGAGGCTGTCAACAGCTGGCTCTCAGCTGGCAACAGCACGATCGTCTCCTCTCCCCCGCACTAACCTTTCCTGCCCTCTCTTTCCACCCCAGGTTCCAGCCGCTACAAGTCCTGCTCCCGACCCACAGAGGGTCCCTCAGGTGGCGGGGCAGGAGTGTTGGAGGTGCGGGCAGCCCGGTCATTTTCGCCGCGAGTGCCCGCTCATGGAGGTCAGACAGGTGATTCGGGTTGTTGGCCCTCCAGCGCCCTCCCCCGGTCCAGGAGGGACGTACAGCGTTGCGGTAAGGATTCAGGGGGGTACACATCAGGCAATGGTGGACTCGGGCATCACACAGTATAGTTCACCAGAATCTGATTCGACCTGGGGCTTTGATAGAGGCAGAATGGGTTGATATTAGTTGTGTGCATGGGGATATTCACAGATACCCCATGGTCCCAGTTGAAATTCGCTGTAAGGGGAAAAAGCATAGTGTGAAGGCCGCGGTTAGCTCCTGCCTGGCGCACCCCCTGATTTTGGGAACCGATTGTCCCGGGTTTGATAGATTAGTGGGGCAGTGTGTGGGGGTGCGCTCACGACCGTCAGGGTCATGGGATATGTGTGCTGTCCTCAGCGGTGACGCGAGGTTGTCTGACACTGCAGACGGGGAGGGGGAGCCGACGGTACCTTCACATGAGGCTCCGTCAGTTCCCGTGTTCGACTCCATGGAAGATTTTCCACTCGAGCAGTCTCGTGATGATACTCTACGCTATGCCTTGGATCAGGTGATAAAAATTGATGGTCATATGGTGCGCCCTGACGCAGTGCTAACACATCCGCATTTTTCATTGTGCAGGGACAGAGTGTACAGAGTGAGTCGTGACACTCAGACAGAGGAAATCATAACACAGCTGTTGGTGCCGAAAAGCCGTTGGGAAATCGTTTTCCAGACGGCTCATTATAACCCGATGGCGGGGCATATGGGGTATGAAAAAACGATGAATTGTATAATGGCCCGGTTCTATTGGCCAGGCATTCGGGCAGACGTGCGCCGCTGGTGTGCGTCCTGCTCCAAATGCCAGTTGGTTAACCAACCGGCCGTCCCGAAAGCACCTTTGCGTCCATTGCCGCTGATTGAGGTCCCATTTGAGCGTATTGGGATGGACCTCATCGGGCCCTTTCATCGGAGCGCACGTGGATATCACTTTGTGTTAGTTCTGGTGGATTATGCAACACGATATCCAGAAGCAGTGCCGTTGCGCACCATCTCTGCAAAGAGTGTAGCGCAGGCACTGTTTCAAGTTATCTCCCGAGTCGGGATCCCGAAAGAGATCCTGACTGATCAAGGCACCTCTCACCGTCCCAGAGAGCAGACATAGCCCAGTTGCAGCAGCATTAAGCTGATGTGTTCTCCCCCCTGCCAGGACGCACAAGCCTTATTCAACACCATGTTGAGACACACCCGGGCGTGACAGTGCGTTCACGTCCCTATTGGTTACCTGAGCACAAGAGAAAAGTGGTTCAGGCAGAATTGGAAGCTATGCTGGAGATGGGTGTAATTGAGGAGTCTAACAGCGCCTGGGGTAGTCCCATCGTTTTTGTAGTCAAGACGGATGGGTCTATCCGGTTCTGTGTGGACTATCGCAAGGTGAATGATGTGTCACGATTTGATGCCTATCCTATGCCCCGGGTCGACGAGCTCCTGGATCGCCTGGGCACTGCTCGTTTTTTTACGACACTAGATTTGACCAAGGGCTACTGGCAGATTCCCTTGTCTCCAGAGTCTAAGGAAAAAACGGCCTTCTCCACTCCGTACGGGTTGTACCAATTTGTCACACTTCCGTTCGGGTTGTTCGGGGCCCAAGCCACATTTCAACGCCCTATGGATCGGGTCCTGCGGCCGCATGCTGCGTATGCTGCTGCTTACCTGGATGACGTCATTCCATAGCAACAGCTGGGCGGAGCATGTTCAGCAGGTGGCGGCAGTGCTGGAGTCACTGCGGCTGGCGGGGCTCACGGCCAACCCAAAGAAGTGTGCAGTTGGACGGAGGGAGGTACGGTATCTGGGGTACCACTTGGGCGGCAGACAGGTGCGTCCACAGGTAGACAAGACAGCAGCGATTGCAGCCTGCCCAAAACCTAAGACCAAGAAAGAGGTGAGGCGGTTTTTGGGGCTGGCCGGATATTACCGGCGATTTATTCCCAACTTCGCGGAGCTGACCAGCCCCTTGACCGACCTTACCCGAAAAGGTGCCTCTGATCCGGTCCGGTGGACGGAGCAGTGCCAGGCGTCACTTGAGAGGGTAAAGCAGACCCTCTGTGGGGAGCCTCTTCTCCACACACCTAACTCCTCTCTCCCATTTGTCCTGCAGACTGATGCATCGGGAAGGGGGTTGGGGGCTGTTCTGTCCCAGCAGGTGCGGGGCGTTGACCGCCCAGTGCTTTACATCAGCCAGAAACTATCCGAGAGGGAGACCAGATACAGCACGGTGGAGAGGGAGTGCCTGGCCATCCGGTGGGTGGTCGGCGCTCTGCGGTATTACTTGCTGGGGCGCCCATTCACCCTCTGCTCGGACCATGCTCCCCTCCAGTGGCTCCACCGAATGAAAGATGTCAATGCACGGATCACCCGCTGGTATCTGGCACTACAGCCTTTTAAATTCAAAGTGGTCCATAGGCCGGGGGCACAGATGGCGGTGGCCGACTTCCTTTCCAGCTCGCATGGCGAGGTGGGGGGGAGTAAGTTAGGCCGGACGGCTCCCCGGCCAAGGTCAGGCTGTGGAAGTATGTGGAGGTGCTGCAGGAGAGAGCTGTGGAGAGAGCTCTGGGGAGCAGGACTAGGTGAGTGATTAGTACACCGGCAGTCACTTGTCTAATCACTGTCCTCTTTTAAAAACTCAGTAGCGTGCTGGAGCTGGAAGGAGGATTGAAGTGGAGTCGGCAGCAGGAACCGGGAGGGAAGGCCTGCGAACGACTCCACATTCGTGAAAAAGGGTTAAATAAACGATACGTTGAACCGTCCGCTGTCTCTGAGTCTCTCTGAAAGAACCCGCAGTGGCAGCAGGCCACCACAATGTGCAATTATTAAAGACAGTAGAGGACGATCTCTCTCGTTGGAAGTCCTTACCTATATCACTTATGGGGAGAGTTAAAACCATTAAAATGATGATACTACCAAAAGTTAACTATTTGTTCTCAATGATCCCCATAAAACCACCTGCTACTTGGTTTAAGTCACTAGATTCATGCATCTCTAAATTTCTGTTGAAAAACAAACCACCACGTATTAGTTTAAAAACCCTACAGAAGACCAAGGACAGTGGTGGATTAGATTTACCTAATTTTCAGCACTATTCCTTAGCCAATAGGTTACAGTATATATCAAAATGGTTTAAACCTAGCCCAATAGATGAGCCATGGATAAATATAGAACAAGCATTGTGTGATAATCTGTAAATCTCTGACCTGCCACTTATTAGTCAAAACGTAAAAAATCACAAATGTTGCAAAAGCATTAACATCAGCACCTCTCTGACAACCTGGTGGGAATTTCTTAAAAAAACAAAGTCTTCACTTGTCCCGTGTAAGCTTACACCCATCTGGAACAATCCTGACATCCTGCAAAACAAAAAAATGCTAAACATTACTCTGTGGAAGATCAAAGGAATCAAACATCTGGTACATATAATCCAAAATGGACATTTTATTTCATTTGATGAGCTCATATCACAACATGAGATAGGCAGCAATTAATTCCTAGAATATCAACAACTTAAGTCTAATAATAACAAAGAAATATATCCTCCACCAACCAGACTCACAACTCCCGATTAGGGTAGCAGAATTTCTAAGCATCTGCACCCCAAAACTACTATCAAAAATATATAAATTATTGTCTAAGATAGATGACACAATGTCTCTACCGTTCTCAAAATGGGAGGCAGATTTATTCATCAGTTCTAGTCATAGCTTCTGGCCACAAATATGTTTGAACACCTTCAGAATGACTCAAAATCCTAATTTACAGCTCATACAATACAAAATTCTTCATAGAACACACTCTACAGGACAAAGGATGTTCAGGATGGGTCTAACACACTCAAACATCTGCTCACATTGCACAGATAACACACCTGATGATTATGCACACGCTTTGTGGTTTTGTGCGCCTGTCCAGAAGTTCTGGCTTGAAGTCTGTGCGGACCTATCAACATGGCTGTGGAGGTGGCGTGGTGCATCAGCTTCAGGAGAGAGCTGTGGAGAGAGCTCTGGGGAGCAGGACTAGGTGAGTGATTAGTACACCGGCAGTCACTTGTCTAATCACTGTCCTCTTTTAAAAACTCAGTAGGGTGCTGGAGCTGGAAGGAGGATTGAAGTGGAGTCGGCAGCACGAACCGGGAGGTAAGGCCTGCGAACGACTCCACATTTGTGAAAAAGGGTTAAATAAATTATACGTTGAACCGTCCGCTGTCTCTGAGTCTCTCTGAGAGAACCCGCAGTGGCAACAGGCCGCCACATTGGCACCCAACTGGGATTCAGCAGAGGAGACATGACGGAACCGCAATAGCCCATAACAGCTCTGGCCCAAATGCTGGCGAAGGTCGCGGCGATGAATCAGGACCAGGCGGCTCTCGGCAGGCAGCAGCTGGCCACACTGCAGGGCCAGGCGGAACGGCAGACGGACCTGCTGGAAGCACTGGTGGCTCGAGCCGGGGCAGCGGCACCGGCCCCCTCGCTCGCTGGGGTCGGCCTGTATAAGATGACGCCTGAAGACGACCCTCAGTCATTTCTGGGGATGTTCGAGGCAACGGCGGCGGCGTGCAGATGGCCGGAGGCGGAGTGGGCTGTGCGGTTGCTTCCCCTCCTGTCTGGGGACGCCCAAACAGCGGCGCTGAGCCTTCCTGCTCGCTCTTGAAGCCAGTACGCGGATGTCTAGAGGGCAGTCCTGGATCGCCTGGGGTACTCGGCGGAGGACCATCGCCGCCGGTTCAGAAGGACCAAACTGGGCCACACGGACCGTCCGTTCACCTATGCGCAGCAGTTGACCGACGTAGTGACACGGTGGCTGCTGCCAGGGGACTCGAATGGAGAGCGGAGGATGCTGGGACAAATCGTCCTGGAACAGTTCGTGGAGGGGATGCCAAGTGGTACGGCGGAGTGGGTACGCTGCCACCGACCCACTGACTTGGAGGCCGCGATCACCCTTGCGGAGGACCATCTGGCCGTTTTTTTCCAGGGCCGGACACCGGAGGCTCGGCCAGCATCGCTGGGCCGGCCAACACCAGCGCCCCGGAGGAGGCTGTCAACAGCTGGCTCTCAGCTGGCAACAGCACGATCGTCTCCTCTCCCCCGCACTAACCTTTCCTGCCCTCTCTTTCCACCCCAGGTTCCAGCCGCTACAAGTCCTGCTCCCGACCCACAGAGGGTCCCTCAGGTGGCGGGGCAGGAGTGTTGGAGGTGCGGGCAGCCCGGTCATTTTCGCCGCGAGTGCCCGCTCATGGAGGTCAGACAGGTGATTCGGGTTGTTGGCCCTCCAGCGCCCTCCCCCGGTCCAGGAGGGACGTACAGCGTTCCGGTAAGGATTCAGGGGGGTACACATCAGGCAATGGTGGACTCGGGCATCACACAGTATAGTTCACCAGAATCTGATTCGACCTGGGGCTTTGATAGAGGCAGAATGGGTTGATATTAGTTGTGTGCATGGGGATATTCACAGATACCCCATGGTCCCAGTTGAAATTCGCTGTAAGGGGAAAAAGCATAGTGTGAAGGCCGCGGTTAGCTCCTGCCTGGCGCACCCCCTGATTTTGGGAACCGATTGTCCCGGGTTTGATAGATTAGTGGGGCAGTGTGTGGGGGTGCGCTCACGACCGTCAGGGTCATGGGATATGTGTGCTGTCCTCAGCGGTGACGCGAGGTTGTCTGACACTGCAGACGGGGAGGGGGAGCCGACGGTACCTTCACATGAGGCTCCGTCAGTTCCCGTGTTCGACTCCATGGAAGATTTTCCACTCGAGCAGTCTCGTGATGATACTCTACGCTATGCCTTGGATCAGGTGATAAAAATTGATGGTCATATGGTGCGCCCTGACGCAGTGCTAACACATCCGCATTTTTCATTGTGCAGGGACAGAGTGTACAGAGTGAGTCGTGACAGTCAGACAGAGGAAATCATAACACAGCTGTTGGTGCCGAAAAGCCGTTGGGAAATCGTTTTCCAGACGGCTCATTATAACCCGATGGCGGGGCATATGGGGTATGAAAAAACGATGAATTGTATAATGGCCCGGTTCTATTGGCCAGGCATTCGGGCAGACGTGCGCCGCTGGTGTGCGTCCTGCTCCAAATGCCAGTTGGTTAACCAACCGGCCGTCCCGAAAGCACCTTTGCGTCCATTGCCGCTGATTGAGGTCCCATTTGAGCGTATTGGGATGGACCTCATCGGGCCCTTTCATCGGAGCGCACGTGGATATCACTTTGTGTTAGTTCTGGTGGATTATGCAACACGATATCCAGAAGCAGTGCCGTTGCGCACCATCTCTGCAAAGAGTGTAGCGCAGGCACTGTTTCAAGTTATCTCCCGAGTCGGGATCCCGAAAGAGATCCTGACTGATCAAGGCACCTCTCACCGTCCCAGAGAGCAGACATAGCCCAGTTGCAGCAGCATTAAGCTGATGTGTTCTCCCCCCTGCCAGGACGCACAAGCCTTATTCAACACCATGTTGAGACACACCCGGGCGTGACAGTGCGTTCACGTCCCTATTGGTTACCTGAGCACAAGAGAAAAGTGGTTCAGGCAGAATTGGAAGCTATGCTGGAGATGGGTGTAATTGAGGAGTCTAACAGCGCCTGGGGTAGTCCCATCGTTTTTGTAGTCAAGACGGATGGGTCTATCCGGTTCTGTGTGGACTATCGCAAGGTGAATGATGTGTCACGATTTGATGCCTATCCTATGCCCCGGGTCGACGAGCTCCTGGATCGCCTGGGCACTGCTCGTTTTTTTACGACACTAGATTTGACCAAGGGCTACTGGCAGATTCCCTTGTCTCCAGAGTCTAAGGAAAAAACGGCCTTCTCCACTCCGTACGGGTTGTACCAATTTGTCACACTTCCGTTCGGGTTGTTCGGGGCCCAAGCCACATTTCAACGCCCTATGGATCGGGTCCTGCGGCCGCATGCTGCGTATGCTGCTGCTTACCTGGATGACGTCATTCCATAGCAACAGCTGGGCGGAGCATGTTCAGCAGGTGGCGGCAGTGCTGGAGTCACTGCGGCAGGCGGGGCTCACGGCCAACCCAAAGAAGTGTGCAGTTGGACGGAGGGAGGTACGGTATCTGGGGTACCACTTGGGCGGCAGACAGGTGCGTCCACAGGTAGACAAGACAGCAGCGATTGCAGCCTGCCCAAAACCTAAGACCAAGAAAGAGGTGAGGCGGTTTTTGGGGCTGGCCGGATATTACCGGCGATTTATTCCCAACTTCGCGGAGCTGACCAGCCCCTTGACCGACCTTACCCGAAAAGGTGCCTCTGATCCGGTCCGGTGGACGGAGCAGTGCCAGGCGTCACTTGAGAGGGTAAAGCAGACCCTCTGTGGGGAGCCTCTTCTCCACACACCTAACTCCTCTCTCCCATTTGTCCTGCAGACTGATGCATCGGGAAGGGGGTTGGGGGCTGTTCTGTCCCAGCAGGTGCGGGGCGTTGACCGCCCAGTGCTTTACATCAGCCAGAAACTATCCGAGAGGGAGACCAGATACAGCACGGTGGAGAGGGAGTGCCTGGCCATCCGGTGGGTGGTCGGCGCTCTGCGGTATTACTTGCTGGGGCGCCCATTCACCCTCTGCTCGGACCATGCTCCCCTCCAGTGGCTCCACCGAATGAAAGATGTCAATGCACGGATCACCCGCTGGTATCTGGCACTACAGCCTTTTAAATTCAAAGTGGTCCATAGGCCGGGGGCACAGATGGCGGTGGCCGACTTCCTTTCCAGCTCGCATGGCGAGGTGGGGGGGAGTAAGTTAGGCCGGACGGCTCCCCGGCCAAGGTCAGGCTGTGGAAGTATGTGGAGGTGCTGCAGGAGAGAGCTGTGGAGAGAGCTCTGGGGAGCAGGACTAGGTGAGTGATTAGTACACCGGCAGTCACTTGTCTAATCACTGTCCTCTTTTAAAAACTCAGTAGCGTGCTGGAGCTGGAAGGAGGATTGAAGTGGAGTCGGCAGCAGGAACCGGGAGGGAAGGCCTGCGAACGACTCCACATTCGTGAAAAAGGGTTAAATAAACGATACGTTGAACCGTCCGCTGTCTCTGAGTCTCTCTGAAAGAACCCGCAGTGGCAACAGGCCACCACAATGTGCAATTATTAAAGACAGTAGAGGACGATCTCTCTCGTTGGAAGTCCTTACCTATATCACTTATGGGGAGAGTTAAAACCATTAAAATGATGATACTACCAAAAGTTAACTATTTGTTCTCTCAAGGTTCTCTCGCACCAACCACATTTACAACTCCTGATTAGGGTAGCAGAATTTCTAAGCATCTGCACCCCAAAACTACTATCAAAAATATATAAATTATTGTCTAAGATAGATGACACAATGTCTCTACCGTCCTCAAAATGGGAGGCAGATTTATCCATCAGTTCTAGTCATAGCTTCTGGCCACAAATATGTTTGAACACCTTCAGAATGACTCGAAACCCTAATTTACAGCTCATACAATACAAAATTCTTCATAGAACACACTATACAGGACAAAGGATGTTCAGGATGGGTCTAACACACTCAAACATCTGCTCACATTGCACAGATAACACACCTGATGATTATGCACACGCTTTGTGGTTTTGTGCGCCTGTCCAGAAGTTCTGGCTTGAAAGTCTGTCCGGACCTATGTTTGTTTGTTTGTTTGATTTTTGTTGTTTGTTTGTTTTTGTAGAGGTCCTCCGGGGTTGGGTTGGGTTGAGTGGGGTGGGGCGGGATGGGTTCCTTCTGGGGGTACAGTAGCTCCTGGAATATGGTGACTGCAGGCCCCGAGCCTGGGGGACATCAGGCCCTCCTGCCCTGTGTTGTGTCCCAGGTAGCGGGGATGCCTATTGCAGCCAGTCTCTGGCTGCCCTCTCCGGGATGGGAGGGGCCAGGAGGATTAATTAATTATCCTGCTGGTTTATATATTGTAAACATAAACAATAAACATTTATAAAACTTCCCTTGGCAAAGCAAATCTGTTTGGCATAAAAGGTATTCAGACTACAATTCTGCTGCCATAATGCTGAACAGGACACGGAAACTAAAATCCGAGAATAAGCTTCTTTTCACCAGTTCTACACAATTTCGGATCTTGATATAAAATGAATTCCTTCACTCAAACCAAGTTAAAACTGCTTTGTCCTTCATATTTATCCATGTCTAAATAGCTTTAAACAAAAAAAAGGTAGTACTTTGCAGGATAGGAAAGAACAACACTAAACCTTTTCAGGAATCCGAGAATAAGCGTCTTTTGACGAGTTCTACACAATTTCGGATTTTGATACAAAATGAATTCCTTCACTCAAACCAAGTTAAAACTGCTTTGTCCTTCATATTTATTCATGTCTGAATAGGTTTCAACAAAAAAGAAAGTATTACTTTGCAGTATACCAAAGAACAACACTAAACCTTTAGGAATCCGAGAATAAGCTTCTTTTCACGAGTTCTACACAATTTCGGATTTTGATATAAAATGAATTCCTTCACTCAAACCAAGTTAAAACTGCTTTGTCCTTCATATTTATCCATGTCTGAATAGCTTTAAACAAAAAAAAAGGTAGTACTTTGCAGGATAGGAAAGAACAACACTAAACCTTTTCAGGAATCCGAGAATAAGCGTCTTTTGACGAGTTCTACACAATTTCGGATTTTGATACAAAATGAATTCCTTCACTCAAACCAAGTTAAAACTGATTTGTCCTTCATATTTATTCATGTCTGAATAGGTTTCAACAAAAAAGAAAGTATTACTTTGCAGTATACCAAAGAACAACACTAAACCTTTAGGAATCCGAGAATAAGCTTCTTTTCACGAGTTCTACACAATTTCGGATTTTGATATAAAATGAATTCCTTCACTCAAACCAAGTTAAAACTGCTTTGTCCTTCATATTTATCCATGTCTGAATAGGTTTCAACAAAAAAGAAAGTATTACTTTGCAGTATACAAAAGAACAACACTAAACCTTTAAGAATCCGAGAATAAGCTTCTTTTCACGAGTTCTACACAATTTCGGATTTTGATATAAAATGAATTCCTTCACTCAAACCAAGTTAAAACTGATTTGTCCTTCATATTTTTGCATGTCTAAATAGGTTTCAGGCATAAAATTCCTCATATTACCCTGTATGAGAAAGAAGCATACTTGTGATGGAGCAATACACTCCTTTTGGGTAACCTAAACTGATGGTTGGGGAGGAAAGTTAGAAGAACAATCAACTATACCCAAAGACAGATACGTGATGAGCGGGCAATATAACTGTGTTTTTGCTTCAGTGGTCAGAGCAACTCTCTATTCTGTACTGTGTTGTTCTCTCTTGCAAAATATTATTATTAAAGCCTCTTATCTCCTCAGAAGAAAATAACTGACTCTGTGCGTTACTAGATTTCCACCACAATTTTGGCGTCACGAACAGGATCCCTCAACTGGTGTCTCTGGACCGGACCGCAGTGCATGGCCAGTCTGGACTGAAGTAGCTGTTCCAGCCTCATACCTCCAAGGCCTTTTCTGAGAGAGAGGACTGGCAGGTCCTTTTCCTGAATACCAGCGCTGGGATCATTTTTGAAATATGAGACGATAGGACTGCTTTTTAGTTTTTATTTGAATAAAAGAGGGTTTCCCGGTTGTGTCATTAGTGAGACAGAGATTTCACGGGTAAGTGAAACTTTTGAAGCAGTCCGAAGAAGTGTGAAGTACTCCGAAGAAGTGTGAGTACAGATTAAGGTCCTCATTGGAGACGTCCTTTGAGTGAAGGAATATATTTCCCCATTCCAAGTCTGAGAATGGGAAACAGTAGGTCTCAGACTTTTGACCCTACCGGGGGACCTGAGCATGATGAAATGAAAAAGACATATGGTCCAGAGGTTTTCCACCTGAAGGTTCTTTTAGTATGTTAGAAATAAGAAAATTAGAAGAAAAGTTTTGCAAATATGAGAAAGAGATGAAGCAAAAAAAAAAGAAAATTAAGTTTAAATAAGAAGTAAGAAAGGTATAGAATGTTGTAGAATGAAAAAATAAAGTGTATTAAGAGAAAGAAAGGAAAACGCTAAACAAATGCCATGACGGAATGATGATGATAATTTAGTATGTGGACGAAAAGATAATTCAGCTCTGATTAAGACTGAATCTTCTTTTAAACCACCACCATATTCCACTGATAACACTTCTTCTCCTTCTGCACCTCTTTACCCCACCCTGAGCGCTCTCGCTGTGCCGGATCCAGACCTGGACTCCTGCCCTCCACGACGCCTGCAACAACAACAGCCAGCCCTGCCACAAGCCTCTGGCTCTCGGGAAGAAGGGACTTCTTCCATCCTCCCTCGGGAAGAAATTCCATCATCCTCACAACATCAGTTACATAGGTCTGATGATGAGGAAAAGGAAGACGTTTGGTTCTCCAGCGTACCTGCCCAAGAACTTTTAACGCAAGTGACAAAAATCCTTTACCCACAATCTGGACTTCGGAGATCTAAACGTGAGAAAAAACAAAACCAGATTCAAACCATGCCTATGGTTAAAGTTGCAGGTCCCACTGGACCATTACTGGTTTATCGACCCTGGACTGAGACTGACATCATGGAAGCATAACAATGCTTACCAGATCCAGAGAATTCTGGACCCCGTTTTGCTGACGAGTTGCGAGATTTCTGCGCACAATTCTGCCCGACCGGGGTTGAATTGCGTCGCATATTGGCAAAAAAGTTCAAACCGACCGACCTCTGCAAAATAGAGGCCAGTATGCTACAACTGGATTTGCGACCTACCAACAGTGAACGAGGACATAATGATAACGCTCAATATGAAGCAGCCATCCAAAGACTGTGTCAAGCCATCACCACTCAAATTCCAACCAAAATCAATATGTCCCACATTTACACCTGCAAACAGAAACCCGGTGAAGGGACTGATGATTTTGTACACCGCATCCTTGAGGAAGTCAGCAAGCACAGCGGTCATCAGAGACCAACGGATTTGGGTAATGAACCAGGACCATGGGAGAGTATTGCATGTAATGCAATAATTAAAGGCCTCATGCCAGATGTCGCCACTGAAGTAAAGAACATTTACGTGGGATGGTGTGAGGGTCCTCGTTTGGCTGACGTTCGCCGATATGCTCGCCATGCTCAGAACCAAGTTGAGACACGTAAGACCATCAAAAGGGACAAGTGTGAAAAGGAGCTGCATTTGGCAGCCATGACCATGTATTACGCAGTTGGTGTAAACAGAGGACGAGGCCGAAGTCGAAGACGTGGACGTGTGGGAGAGGAGGTCGAAATGGGCCACGTCAGAGCTATGATCCGAATATTTGTTTTTACTGTGGCCAGACTGGACACTGGAAGAAGGACTGTCCACAGCTGAAAAGTGATGAAATTGGGCAAAAGGCTGACTGAGGGTGGGAGGCAGGTTCTGGACGTCACGCGCCAGCGCAGCCTCCACTAATGGGTGATAGCACAACACACACACACATTTTTCCTGCTCTGTGCAGTGAACAAACGCTTGCCAACTGTGATTCACGTAGTAAAGTTTTGCATGCTATTTCCGTCCTAGAGCAAAGATATTTGTCTCAGAATATAGGAACCTATGTTCATCAGTAGTGACGTCAGGGGAGTTTGATTGTCCTCCAAAGTTGTGGAAACCACGTTTACTCTATGTCTGCATCAGGCCAGGTTGTGAAGGAGAAAATGACAACGCCCATTGCTTGTGTCACTCCCGATGGGCTCTCCTTCAAACACTCATTTTTGTTATCAGAGTTGTGTCCCATTAACCTGATGGGCCGTGATCTCATGTGCAAATTAGGCATTATTTTAACTTCTACACCAGAGGGTGTTAAGGTTATGTTACAGTCTGACAAAGCTTTCACAGCAGTGCAGTTTGATTCATCGGCACTTACATATGCTTATGAGTGGAAACTTCCCAGCTCTCCTTTTTCACAACAACTAGTGGAAGAAGCAAAAGCGTTAGTTTCACCCCTTTCTGATTTCATGCAACTTGCTGATTTGCACTGCACATCACACATTTCTTTGGGGCCTGACAATGACTATGAGAAGAAGTGAAAAAATATAAAACAATGTAAAAAACAATACCCTTTGAAGCCTGAAGCAATTAAAGGGATTAAACCTGTTTTTCAATCTTTTCAGAAAACAGGCGTTATTGTTCCTTGTGAAAACTCACCTGTGCGCACTCCATTGTTTCCTGTTAAAAAGATTAAAGATGCTGGCCAGCCAGATGAATGGCGTTTTGTACAGGACCTCCAAGCGGTGAATGCTGCAGTTCAGCCACGTGCTCCTACTGTGCCCAACCCACACACTATTTTGTCTCATGTCATGGTTGGACCATGTGTCAAAAGGGGGGATGCTGAATGAACTCACTGCTCAGTGGTTCACAAAAGGGTTCAGTTCATATGCGCAAAAATACTGTCAGTCATGTATGGTTTCTGCCACACATAATGTAGGAAAGGCATTACACACATCACAAGCTGCACACACTCCACCAGAGAGACCTTTTGAACATTTGATGATGGATTTTGTTGAACTCACACCAGCTGAAGGAAAGAAATATGCACTAGTAATAGTGGACGTGTTTAGTAAATGGGTTGAAGTTTTCCCTGCAAAACATGCAAACAGTAATGCAGTGACTAAAGCACTGCTAAACAGAAATCATTCCTAGATGGGGCTTTCCAGAGAAGATCAGCAGTGATAATGGCACACATTTTGTAAACACTGCATTGACTGAGGTTGGTAAATTCCTGGGAATAAGCTTGCGCACACATTGTGCTTATCATCCACAGAGTGGAGGTGCTGTGGAAAGAGAAAATGGTACATTAAAGTCCAAGTTAGCCAAATGTTGTGAAGAAACAGGTCTGCCATGGACAAAAGCATTACCTATTGTGCTTACCTACATGAGAATGAGAATCAGAGCTCGAGTGAATCTCAGCCCATTTGAAATTTTATTTGGCAGACCTCCTAACCTGGGATTGGGACCTGTAACCAGACCCCTCCCTTCCACAACTGTTTGTGATGATGCTATGTTGTCTTACTGTCGAAACCTTTCCACTGTTCTATCTCAAGTTTCACAGACAGTAAAAGCAGCCCTTCCAGCCACAGAAAACACACCTCTGCACCCACTCCAACCAGATGACAGGTGGTGAAGGAACTTTGCAGGAAACATTGGAAGTCCAAACGTTGGCAAGGCCCGTTCCAGGTGCTACTGGTCACTCACACAGCTGTTAAAGTTGCAGAGAGAGCAACCTGAATTCATGCCAGTCACTGTAAGAAGGTACCAGAACCAGTAGATGACTTCCACCCTGACATACATCAGCCTAACCAACACGCCCGGAAGGACAAAGATAAGAGTCAGCAGTAAAAGCTGTACTCCACCGGTGTGTTAAGTGCTAGTAACCTCTGACACCGAAGATTGAAACATCCTGAGACCTGCGATGAAGATGATCATACACATGGTGTGAACCATGGCAGAAACTGTTTGTTGTTTGTATTTTCTTATTTGTAACCAGCATGTGCACATTGTATCTTGATTTCACAGGAAGCAATAATACAGGGCTGCTGTATTGTTCCCTGTGTGCGAGGCCTCATTGTATGTATCTCACTAAATGATTCAAATGACTCAAAGAACTTTTTTGCTTTCAAAATTTTTCCTCTAGTGACGCTGACTTAGAGAGGGATGAAGATAATCATGTTTAATTGTTCATGTTTTGATTGTTTATCATTGGACCCTTTATCACTATGATGCCTGCATTTTAAACTCACGTTGTGTGCAAATGCAGGCTGATGTTTTACAGATAAAGTTATTATTTTCCTTGTTTCTTTTTGGGTTGATTAATATAATAGTATTATTATAATCAAAAGGGAGGAATGTAATGGAAAATAATTCTTATATGCATTGTATTGAGTGTTACTGTGTATGACCTGCAAATGACTGAGCTGCAAGGTACCACCCTGCCCTGTTTTCTTAAATTCCTCTTTACAACGGTGGGCTTGTTATAATGAGATAGCTGCACTTTAGGGGGGACAGGGTTAGGCTGGTATTTACGAGTGTGTCTGGGTAACCTCAACTGATGGTTGGGGAGGAAAGTTAGAAGAACAATCAACTATACCAAAAAACAGATGACGTGATGAGCGGGCAATATAACTGTGTGTTTTTGCTTCAGTGGTCAGAGCAACTCTGTATTCTGTACTGTGTTGTTCTCTCTTGCAATATATTATTATTAAAGCCTCTTATCTCCTCAGAAGAAAATAACTGACTCCCCAAATGCAAGTGTCAGGACAAATGATCAAAGTTCTCCAAGCTTCAGTCTGCAGAGAGGTACAAGACAGGGTTGTCCACTTTCGCCCTCACTTTTTGCTATTTTCATCAAACCTTTAGCAGCTGCTATCAGACAAGATAGAAATATTAAAGGCATCCAACCCCAAAATATTGAGCATAAAATAAGTCTTTATGTTGATGATGTATTACTTTTCCTTCAGAACTCACAGACGTCTCTCACTCACACGATCACACTCATAAATAAATTCTCAGCACTTTCTGACTACTCTATCAATTGGTCTAAGACCACAGTTCTGCCCATTAACTGTAGGGTCCAGAATATACCTGCGATCACTTTACAGTCAGGAAATATTAGATATTTAGGCATAAACATTTCCTCCAGGCTCTCAGAGCTAACAAAGCTAAATTATGTGCAATTATTAAAGACAGTAGAGGACGATCTCTCTCTATATTACAACCATTAAAATGATGATACTACCAAAAGTTAACTATTTGTTCTCAATGATCCCCATAAAACCACCTGCTACTTGGTTTAAGTCACTAGATTCATGCATCTCCAAATTTCTGTGGAAAAACAAACCACCACGTATTAGTTTAAAAACCCTACAGAAGACCAAGGACAGTGGTGGATTAGATTTACCTAATTTTCAGCACTATTCCTTAGCCAATAGGTTACAGTATATATCAAAATGGTTTAAACCTAGCCCAATAGATGAACCATGGATAAATATAGAACAAGCATTGTGTGATAATCTGGAAATCTCTGACCTGCCACTTATTAGTCAAAACGTAAAAAATCACAAATGTTGCAAAAGCATTAACATCAGCACCTCTCTGACAACCTGGTGGGAATTTCTTAAAAAACCAAAGTCTTCACTTGTCCCGTGTAAGCTTACACCCATCTGGAACAATCCTGACATCCTGCAAAACAAAAAAATGCTAAACATTACTCTGTGGAAGATCAATGGAATCAAACATCTGGTACATATAATCCAAAATGGACATTTTATTTCATTTGATGAGCTCATATCACAACATGAGATAGGCAGCAATTAATTCCTAGAATATCAACAACTTAAGTCTAATAATAACAAAGAAATATATCCTCCACCAACCAGACTCACAACTCCCGATTAGGGTAGCAGAATTTCTAAGCATCTGCACCCCAAAACTACTATCAAAAATATATAAATTATTGTCTAAGATAGATGACACAATGTCTCTACCGTCCTCAAAATGGGAGGCAGATTTATCCATCAGTTCTAGTCATAGCTTCTGGCCACAAATATGTTCGAACACCTTCAGAATGACTCAAAATCCTAATTTACAGCTCATACAATACAAAATTCTTCATAGAACACACTATACAGGACAAAGGATGTTCAGGATGGGTCTAACACACTCAAACATCTGCTCACATTGCACAGATAACACACCTGATGATTATGCACACGCTTTGTGGTTTTGTGCGCCTGTCCAGAAGTTCTGGCTTGAAGTCTGTGCGGACCTATCAACATGGCTGTGGAGGTGGCGTGGTGCATCAGCTGCAGGAGAGAGCTGTGGAGAGAGCTCTGGGGAGAAGGACTAGGTGAGTGATTAGTACACCGGCAGTCACTTGTCTAATCACTGTCCTCTTTTAAAAACTCAGTAGCGTGCTGGAGCTGGAAGGAGGATTGAAGTGGAGTCGGCAGCACGAACCGGGAGGTAAGGCCTGCGAACGACTCCACATTCGTGAAAAAGGGTTAAATAAATTATACGTTGAACCGTCCGCTGTCTCTGAGTCTCTCTGAGAGAACCCGCAGTGGCAACAGGCCGCCACATTGGCACCCAACTGGGATTCAGCAGAGGAGACATGACGGAACCGCAATAGCCCATAACAGCTCTGGCCCAAATGCTGGCGGAGGTCGCGGCGATGAATCAGGACCAGGCGGCTCTCGGCAGGCAGCAGCTGGCCACACTGCAGGGCCAGGTGGAACGGCAGACGGACCTGCTGGAAGCACTGGTGGCTCGAGCCGGGGCAGCGGCACCGGCCCCCTCGCTCGCTGGGGTCGGCCTGTATAAGATGACGCCTGAAGACGACCCTCAGTCATTTCTGGGGATGTTCGAGGCAACGGCGGCGGCGTGCAGATGGCCAGAGGCGGAGTGGGCCGTTCGGTTGCTTCCCCTCCTGTCTGGGGACGCCCAAACGGCGGCGCTGAGCCTACCTGCTCGCTCTTGAAGCCAGTACGCGGATGTCTAGAGGGCAGTCCTGGATCGCCTGGGGTACTCGGCGGAGGACCATCGCCGCCGGTTCAGAAGGACCAAACTGGGCCACACGGACCGTCCGTTCACATATGCGCAGCAGTTGACCGACGTAGTGACACGGTGGCTGCGTCCAGGGGACTCGAATGGAGAGCGGAGGATGCTGGGACAAATCGTCCTGGAACAGTTCGTGGAGGGGATGCCAAGTGGTACGGCGGAGTGGGTACGCTGCCACCGACCCACTGACTTGGAGGCCGCGATCACCCTTGCGGAGGACCATCTGGCCGTTTTTTTCCAGGGCCGGACACCGGAGGCTCGGCCAGCATCGCTGGGCCGGCCAACACCAGCGCCCCGGAGGAGGCTGTCAACAGCTGGCTCTCAGCTGGCAACAGCACGATCGTCTCCTCTCCCCCGCACTAACCTTTCCTGCCCTCTCTTTCCACCCCAGGTTCCAGCCGCTACAAGTCCTGCTCCCGACCCACAGAGGGTCCCTCAGGTGGCGGGGCAGGAGTGTTGGAGGTGCGGGCAGCCCGGTCATTTTCGCCGCGAGTGCCCGCTCATGGAGGTCAGACAGGTGATTCGGGTTGTTGGCCCTCCAGCGCCCTCCCCCGGTCCAGGAGGGACGTACAGCGTTCCGGTAAGGATTCAGGGGGGTACACATCAGGCAATGGTGGACTCGGGCATCACACAGTATAGTTCACCAGAATCTGATTCGACCTGGGGCTTTGATAGAGGCAGAATGGGTTGATATTAGGTGTGTGCATGGGGATATTCACAGATACCCCATGGTCCCAGTTGAAATTCGCTGTAAGGGGAAAAAGCATAGTGTGAAGGCCGTGGTTAGCTCCTGCCTGGCGCACCCCCTGATTTTGGGAACCGATTGTCCCGGGTTTGATAGATTAGTGGGGCAGTGTGTGGGGGTGCGCTCACGACCGTCAGGGTCATGGGATATGTGTGCTGTCCTCAGCGGTGACGCGAGGTTGTCTGACACTGCAGACGGGGAGGGGGAGCCGACGGTACCTTCACAGGAGGCTCCGTCAGTTCCCGTGTTCGACTCCATGGAAGATTTTCCACTCGAGCAGTCTCGTGATGATACTCTACGCTATGCCTTGGATCAGGTGATAAAAATTGATGGTCATATGGTGCGCCCTGACGCAATGCTAACACATCCGCATTTTTCATTGTGCAGGGACAGAGTGTACAGAGTGAGTCGTGACACTCAGACAGAGGAAATCATAACACAGCTGTTGGTGCCGAAAAGCCGTTGGGAAATAGTTTTCCAGGCGGCTCATTATAACCCGATGGCGGGGCATATGGGGTATGAAAAAACGATGAATCGTATAATGGCCCGGTTCTATTGGCCAGGCATTCGGGCAGACGTGCGCCGCTGGTGCGCGACCTGCTCCAAATGCCAGTTGGTTAACCAACCGGCCGTCCCGAAAGCACCTTTGCGCCCATTGCCGCTGATTGAGGTCCCATTTGAGCGTATTGGGATGGACCTCATCGGGCCCTTTCATCGGAGCGCACGTGGATATCGCTTTGTGTTAGTTCTGGTGGATTATGCAACACGATATCCAGAAGCAGTGCCGTTGCGCACCATCTCTGCAAAGAGTGTAGCGCAAGCACTGTTTCAAGTTATCTCCCGAGTCGGGATCCCGAAAGAGATCCTGACTGATCAAGGCACCTCTCACCGTCACAGAGAGCAGACATAGCCCAGTTCCAGCAGCATTACGCTGATGTGTTCTCCCCCCTGCCAGGACGCACAAGCCTTATTCAACACCATGTTGAGACACACCCGGGCGTGACAGTGCGTTCACGTCCCTATCGGTTACCTGAGCACAAGAGAAAAGTGGTTCAGGCAGAATTGGAAGCTATGCTCGAGATGGGTGTAATTGAGGAGTCTAACAGCGCAAGCCACATTTCAACGACTTATGGATTGGGTCCTGCGGCCGCATGCTGCGTATGCTGCTGCTTACCTTGATGACGTCATTCCATAGCAACAGCTGGGCGGAGCATGTTCAGCAGGTGGCGGCAGTGCTGGAGTCACTGCGGCAGGCGGGGCTCACGGCCAACCCAAAGAAGTGTGCAGTTGGACGGAGGGAGGTACGGTATCTGGGGTACCACTTGGGCGGCAGAAAGGTGCGTCCACAGGTAGACAAGACAGCAGCGATTGCAGCCTGCCCAAAACCTAAGACCAAGAAAGAGGTGAGGCGGTTTTTGGGGCTGGCCGGATATTACCGGCGATTTATTCCCAACTTCGCGGAGCTGACCAGCCCCTTGACCGACCTTACCCGA
The DNA here is from genome assembly GCF_036924035.1 of Leuresthes tenuis. NCBI lineage: Eukaryota > Metazoa > Chordata > Actinopteri > Atheriniformes > Atherinopsidae > Leuresthes > Leuresthes tenuis. The sequence goes on from NW_027325364.1 coordinate 30,441,471, forward strand.
AAAGGTGCCTCTGATCCGGTCCGGTGGACGGAGCAGTGCCAGGCGTCACTTGAGAGGGTAAAGCAGACCCTCTGTGGGGAGCCTCTTCTCCACACACCTAACTCCTCTCTCCCATTTGTCCTGCAGACTGATGCATCGGGAAGGGGGTTGGGGGCTGTTCTGTCCCAGCAGGTGCAGGGCGTTGACCGCCCAGTGCTTTACATCAGCCAGAAACTATCCGAGAGGGAGACCAGATACAGCACGGTGGAGAGGGAGTGCCTGGCCATCCGGTGGGTGGTCGGCGCTCTGCGGTATTACTTGCTGGGGCGCCCATTCACCCTCTGCTCGGACCATGCTCCCCTCCAGTGGCTCCACCGAATGAAAGATGTCAATGCACGGATCACCCGCTGGTATCTGGCACTACAGCCTTTTAAATTCAAAGTGGTCCATAGGCCGGGGGCACAGATGGCGGTGGCCGACTTCCTTTCCAGCTCGCATGGCGAGGTGGGGGGGAGTAAGTTAGGCCGGACGGCTCCCCGGCCAAGGTCAGGCTGTGGAAGTATGTGGAGGTGCTGCAGGAGAGAGCTGTGGAGAGAGCTCTGGGGAGCAGGACTAGGTGAGTGATTAGTACACCGGCAGTCACTTGTCTAATCACTGTCCTCTTTTAAAAACTCAGTAGCGTGCTGGAGCTGGAAGGAGGATTGAAGTGGAGTCGGCAGCAGGAACCGGGAGGGAAGGCCTGCGAACGACTCCACATTCGTGAAAAAGGGTTAAATAAACGATACGTTGAACCGTCCGCTGTCTCTGAGTCTCTCTGAAAGAACCCGCAGTGGCAACAGGCCACCACAATGTGCAATTATTAAAGACAGTAGAGGACGATCTCTCTCGTTGGAAGTCCTTACCTATATCACTTATGGGGAGAGTTAAAACCATTAAAATGATGATACTACCAAAAGTTAACTATTTGTTCTCAATGATCAATGACCTGCTACTTGGTTTAAGTCACTAGATTCATGCATCTCTAAATTTCTGTGGAAAAACAAACCACCACGTATTAGTTTAAAAACCCTACAGAAGACCAAGGACAGTGGTGGATTAGATTTACCTAATTTTCAGCACTATTCCTTAGCCAATGGGTTACAGTATATATCAAAATGGTTTAAACCTAGCCCAATAGATGAACATGGATATATATATAGAACAAGCATTGTGTGATAATCTGGAAATCTCTGACCTGCCACTTATTAGTCAAAACGTAAAAAATCACAAATGTTTCAAAAGCATTAACATCAGCACCTCTTTGACAGCCTGGTGGGAATTTCTTAAAATAACAAAGTCTTCACTTGTCCCGTGTAAGCTTACACCCATCTGGAACAATCCTGACATCCTGCAAAACAAAAAAAATGCTAAACTTTACTCTGTGGAAGATCAAAGGAATCAAACATCTGGAACATATAATCCAAAATGGACATTTTATTTAATTTGAGGAGCTCATATCACAACATGAGATAGGCAGCAATAAATTCCTAGAATATCAACAACTTAAGTCTAATAATAACAAAGAAATATATCCTCCACCAACCACATTTACAACTCCCGATTAGGGTAGCAGAATTTCTAAGCATCTGCACCCCAAAACTACTATCAAAAATATATAAATTATTGTCTAAGATAGATGACACAATGTCTCTACCGTCCTCAAAATGGGAGGCAGATTTATCCATCAGTTCTAGTCATAGCTTCTGGCCACAAATATGTTCGAACACCTTCAGAATGACTCGAAATCCTAATTTACAGCTCATACAATACAAAATTCTTCATAGAACACACTATACAGGACAAAGGATGTTCAGGATGGGTCTAACACACTCAAACATCTGCTCACATTGCACAGATAACACACCTGATGATTATGCACACGCTTTGTGGTTTTGTGCGCCTGTCCAGAAGTTCTGGCTTGAAGTCTGTGCGGACCTATGTTTGTTTGTTTGTTTGATTTTTGTTGTTTGTTTGTTTTTGTAGAGGTCCTCCGGGGTTGGGTTGGGTTGAGTGGGGTGGGGCGGGATGGGTTCCTTCTGGGGGTACAGTAGCTCCTGGAATATGGTGACTGCAGGCCCCGAGCCTGGGGGACATCAGGCCCTCCTGCCCTGTGTTGTGTCCCAGGTAGCGGGGATGCCTATTGCAGCCAGTCTCTGGCTGCCCTCTCCGGGATGGGAGGGGCCAGGAGGATGAATTAATTATCCTGCTGGTTTATATATTGTAAACATAAACAATAAACATTTATAAAACTTCCCTTGGCAAAGCAAATCTGTTTGGCATAAAAGGTATTCAGACTACAATTCTGCTGCCATAATGCTGAACAGGACACGGAAAAAAAAAACTAAAATCCGAGAATAAGCTTCTTTTCACCAGTTCTACACAATTTCGGATCTTGATATAAAATGAATTCCTTCACTCAAACCAAGTTAAAACTGCTTTGTCCTTCATATTTATCCATGTCTAAATAGCTTTAAACAAAAAAAAAAAGGTAGTACTTTGCAGGATAGGAAAGAACAACACTAAACCTTTTCAGGAATCCGAGAATAAGCGTCTTTTGACGAGTTCTACACAATTTCGGATTTTGATACAAAATGAATTCCTTCACTCAAACCAAGTTAAAACTGCTTTGTCCTTCATATTTATTCATGTCTGAATAGGTTTCAACAAAAAAGAAAGTATTACTTTGCAGTATACCAAAGAACAACACTAAACCTTTAGGAATCCGAGAATAAGCTTCTTTTCACGAGTTCTACACAATTTCGGATTTTGATATAAAATGAATTCCTTCACTCAAACCAAGTTAAAACTGCTTTGTCCTTCATATTTATCCATGTCTGAATAGCTTTAAACAAAAAAAAGGTAGTACTTTGCAGGATAGGAAAGAACAACACTAAACCTTTTCAGGAATCCGAGAATAAGCGTCTTTTGACGAGTTCTACACAATTTCGGATTTTGATACAAAATGAATTCCTTCACTCAAACCAAGTTAAAACTGCTTTGTCCTTCATATTTATCCATGTCTGAATAGGTTTCAACAAAAAAGAAAGTATTACTTTGCAGTATACAAAAGAACAACACTAAACCTTTTCAGGAATCCGAGAATAAGCTTCTTTTCACGAGTTCTACTCAATTTCGGATTTTGATATAAAATGAATTCCTTCACTCAAACCAAGTTAAAACTGCTTTGTCCTTCATATTTATCCATATCTGAATAGGTTTTAACAAAAAAGAAAGTATTACTTTGCAGAATACAAAAGAACAACACTAAACCTTTTCAGGAATCCGAGAATAAGCTTCTTTTCACGAGTTCTACTCAATTTCGGATTTTGATATAAAATGAATTCCTTCACTCAAACCAAGTTAAAACTGATTTGTCCTTCATATTTTTGCATGTCTAAATAGGTTTCAGGCATAAAACAGTTGGTCTCAGACTTTTGACCCTAATGAAAAAGAAATATGGTCCAGAGGTTTTCCACCTGAAGGTTCTTTTAGTATGTTAGAAATAAGAAAATTAGAAGAAAGGTTTTGCAAATATGAGAAAGAGATGAAGCAAAAAAAAAAGAAAATTAAGTTTAAATAAGAAGTAAGAAAGGTATAGAATGTTGTAGAATGAAAAAATAAAGTGTATTAAGAGAAAGAAAGGAAAACGCTAAACAAATGCCATGACGGAATGATGATGATAATTTAGTATGTGGACGAAAAGATAATTCAGCTCTGATTAAGACTGAATCTTCTTTTAAACCACCACCATATTCCACTGATAACACTTCTTCTCCTTCTGCACCTCTTTACCCCACCCTGAGCGCTCTTGCTGTGCCGGATCCAGACCTGGACTCCTGCCCTCCACGACGCCTGCAACAACAACAGCCAGCCCTGCCACAAGCCTCTGGCTCTCGGGAAGAAGGGACTTCTTCCATCCTCCCTCGGGAAGAAATTCCATCATCCTCATAACATCAGTTACATAGGTCTGATGATGAGGAAAAGGAAGACGTTTGGTTCTCCAGCGTACCTGCCCAAGAACTTTTAACGCAAGTGACAAAAATCCTTTACCCACAATCTGGACTTCGGAGATCTAAACGTGAGAAAAAACAAAACCAGATTCAAACCATGCCTATGGTTAAAGTTGCAGGTCCCACTGGACCATTACTGGTTTATCGACCCTGGACTGAGACTGACATCATGGAAGCATAACAATGCTTACCAGATCCAGAGAATTCTGGACCCCGTTTTGCTGACGAGTTGCGAGATTTCTGCGCACAATTCTGCCCGACCGGGGTTGAATTGCGTCGCATATTGGCAAAAAAGTTCAAACCGACCGACCTCTGCAAAATAGAGGCCAGTATGCTACAACTGGATTTGCGACCTACCAACAGTGAACGAGGACATAATGATAACGCTCAATATGAAGCAGCCATCCAAAGACTGTGTCAAGCCATCACCACTCAAATTCCAACCAAAATCAATATGTCCCACATTTACACCTGCAAACAGAAACCCGGTGAAGGGACTGATGATTTTGTACACCGCATCCTTGAGGAAGTCAGCAAGCACAGCGGTCATCAGAGACCAACGGATTTGGGTAATGAACCAGGACCATGGGAGAGTATTGCATGTAATGCAATAATTAAAGGCCTCATGCCAGATGTCGCCACTGAAGTAAAGAACATTTACGTGGGATGTTGTGAGGGTCCTCGTTTGGCTGACGTTCGCCGATATGCTCGCCATGCTCAGAACCAAGTTGAGACACGTAAGACCATCAAAAGGGACAAGTGTGAAAAGGAGCTGCATTTGGCAGCCATGACCATGTATTACGCAGTTGGTGTAAACAGAGGACGAGGCCGAAGTCGAAGACGTGGACGTGTGGGAGAGGAGGTCGAAATGGGCCACGTCAGAGCTATGATCCGAATATTTGTTTTTACTGTGGCCAGACTGGACACTGGAAGAAGGACTGTCCACAGCTGAAAAGTGATGAAATTGGGCAAAAGGCTGACTGAGGGTGGGAGGCAGGTTCTGGACGTCACGCGCCAGCGCAGCCTCCACTAATGGGTGATAGCACAACACACACACACATTTTTCCTGCTCTGTGCAGTGAACAAATGCTTGCCAACTGTGATTCACGTAGTAAAGTTTTGCATGCTATTTCCGTCCTAGAGCAAAGATATTTGTCTCAGAATATAGGAACCTATGTTCATCAGTAGTGACGTCAGGGGAGTTTGATTGTCCTCCAAAGTTGTGGAAACCACGTTTACTCTATGTCTGCATCAGGCCAGGTTGTGAAGGAGAAAATGACAACGCCCATTGCTTGTGTCACTCCCGATGGGCTCTCCTTCAAACACTCATTTTTGTTATCAGAGTTATGTCCCATTAACCTGATGGGCCGTGATCTCATGTGCAAATTAGGCATTATTTTAACTTCTACACCAGAGGGTGTTAAGGTTATGTTACAGTCTGACAAAGCTTTCACAGCAGTGCAGTTTGATTCATCGGCACTTACATATGCTTATGAGTGGAAACTTCCCAGCTCTCCTTTTTCACAACAACTAGTGGAAGAAGCAAAAGCGTTAGTTTCACCCCTTTCTGATTTCATGCAACTTGCTGATTTGCACTGCACATCACACATTTCTTTGGGGCCTGACAATGACTATGAGAAGAAGTGAAAAAATATAAAACAATGTAAAAAACAATACCCTTTGAAGCCTGAAGCAATTAAAGGGATTAAACCTGTTTTTCAATCTTTTCAGAAAACAGGCGTTATTGTTCCTTGTGAAAACTCACCTGTGCGCACTCCATTGTTTCCTGTTAAAAAGATTAAAGATGCTGGCCAGCCAGATGAATGGCGTTTTGTACAGGACCCCCAAGCGGTGAATGCTGCAGTTCAGCCACGTGCTCCTACTGTGCCCAACCCACACACTATTTTGTCTCATGTCATGGTTGGACCATGTGTCAAAAGGGGGGATGCTGAATGAACTCACTGCTCAGTGGTTCACAAAAGGGTTCAGTTCATATGCGCAAAAATACTGTCAGTCATGTATGGTTTGTGCCACACATAATGTAGGAAAGGCATTACACACATCACAAGCTGCACACACTCCACCAGAGAGACCTTTTGAACATTTGATGATGGATTTTGTTGAACTCACACCAGCTGAAGGAAAGAAATATGCACTAGTAATAGTGGACGTGTTTAGTAAATGGGTTGAAGTTTTCCCTGCAAAACATGCAAACAGTAATGCAGTGACTAAAGCACTGCTAAACAAAAATCATTCCTAGATGGGGCTTTCCAGAGAAGATCAGCAGTGATAATGGCACACATTTTGGTAAAGGTTGGTAAATTCCTGGGAATAAGCTTGCGCACACATTGTGCTTATCATCCACAGAGTGGAGGTGCTGTGGAAAGAGAAAATGGTACATTAAAGTCCAAGTTAGCCAAATGTTGTGAAGAAACAGGTCTGCCATGGACAAAAGCATTACCTATTGTGCTTACCTACATGAGAATGAGAATCAGAGCTCGAGTGAATCTCAGCCCATTTGAAATTTTATTTGGCAGACCTCCTAACCTGGGATTGGGACCTGTAACCAGACCCCTCCCTTCCACAACTGTTTGTGATGATGCTATGTTGTCTTACTGTCGAAACCTTTCCACTGTTCTATCTCAAGTTTCACAGACAGTAAAAGCAGCCCTTCCAGCCACAGAAAACACACCTCTGCACCCACTCCAACCAGATGACAGGTGGTGAAGGAACTTTGCAGGAAACATTGGAAGTCCAAACGTTGGCAAGGCCCGTTCCAGGTGCTACTGGTCACTCACACAGCTGTTAAAGTTGCAGAGAGAGCAACCTGGATTCATGCCAGTCACTGTAAGAAGGTACCAGAACCAGTAGATGACTTCCACCCTGACATACATCAGCCTAACCAACACGCCCGGAAGGACAAAGATAAGAGTCAGCAGTAAAAGCTGTACTCCACCGGTGTGTTAAGTGCTAGTAACCTCTGACACCGAAGATTGAAACATCCTGAGACCTGCGATGAAGATGATCATACACATGGTGTGAACCATGGCAGAAACTGTTTGTTGTTTGTATTTTCTTATTTGTAACCAGCATGTGCACATTGTATCTTGATTTCACAGGAAGCAATAATACAGGGCTGCTGTATTGTTCCCTGTGTGCGAGGCCTCATTGTATGTATCTCACTAAATGATTCAAATGACTCAAAGAACTTTTTTGCTTTCAAAATTTTTCCTCTAGTGACGCTGACTTAGAGAGGGATGAAGATAATCATGTTTAATTGTTCATGTTTTGATTGTTTATCATTGGACCCTTTATCACTATGATGCCTGCATTTTAAACTCACGTTGTGTGCAAATGCAGGCTGATGTTTTACAGATAAAGTTATTATTTTCCTTGTTTCTTTTTGGGTTGATTAATATAATAGTATTATTATAATCAAAAGGGAGGAATGTAATGGAAAATAATTCTTATATGCATTGTATTGAGTGTTACTGTGTATGACCTGCAAATGACCGAGCTGCAAGGTACCACCCTGCCCTGTTTTCTTAAATTCCTCTTTACAACGGTGGGCTTGTTATAATGAGATAGCTGCACTTTAGGGGGGACAGGGTTAGGCTGGTATTTACGAGTGTGTCTGGGTAACCTCAACTGATGGTTGGGGAGGAAAGTTAGAAGAACAATCAACTATACCAAAAAACAGATGACGTGATGAGCGGGCAATATAACTGTGTGTTTTTGCTTCAGTGGTCAGAGCAACTCTGTATTCTGTACTGTGTTGTTCTCTCTTGCAAGATATTATTATTAAAGCCTCTTATCTCCTCAGAAGAAAATAACTGACTCCCCAAATGCAAGTGTCAGGACAAATGATCAAAGTTCTCCAAGCTTCAGTCTGCAGAGAGGTACAAGACAGGGTTGTCCACTTTCGCCCTCACTTTTTGCTATTTTCATCAAACCTTTAGCAGCTGCTATCAGACAAGATAGAAATATTAAAGGCATCCAACCCCAAAATATTGAGCATAAAATAAGTCTTTATGTTGATGATGTATTACTTTTCCTTCAGAACTCACAGACGTCTCTCACTCACACGATCACACTCATAAATAAATTCTCAGCACTTTCTGACTACTCTATCAATTGGTCTAAGACCACAGTTCTGCCCATTAACTGTAGGGTCCAGAATATACCTGCGATCACTTTACAGTCAGGAAATATTAGATATTTAGGCATAAACATTTCCTTCAGGCTCTCAGAGCTAACAAAGCTAAATTATGTGCAATTATTAAAGACAGTAGAGGACGATCTCTCTCTATATTACAACCATTAAAATGATGATACTACCAAAAGTTAACTATTTGTTCTCAATGATCCCCATAAAACCACCTGCTACTTGGTTTAAGTCACTAGATTCATGCATCTCCAAATTTCTGTGGAAAAACAAACCACCACGTATTAGTTTAAAAACCCTACAGAAGACCAAGGACAGTGGTGGATTAGATTTACCTAATTTTCAGCACTATTCCTTAGCCAATAGGTTACAGTATATATCAAAATGGTTTAAACCTAGCCCAATAGATGAACCGTGGATAAATATAGAACAAGCATTGTGTGATAATCTGGAAATCTCTGACCTGCCACTTATTAGTCAAAACGTAAAAAATCACAAATGTTGCAAAAGCATTAACATCAGCACCTCTCTGACAACCTGGTGGGAATTTCTTAAAAAAACAAAGTCTTGTGATGGTAAAATTTCTGTCTCAGGACTGACAGATTCTCCAATCCACATTAACCATTTGTATCACCCAGACACGCTAATTGTTTTAAACTATTTACTTCTTAATTAACACTCAGACAAGATAATTGTTTTATCATCAAGACTGCATCCTACCCCCCCTGGAGGTCTGGTTACACACCTCAAGAACAAAGCCCACCTCCCCAGGTATAAATCCTTTGTGTTCCTTTTGTCTGTATCTTTTCATACCATTGCTGCTGAATGGTGTGGACTGATCTTTTTCCTTGCAACGAAGAATAAAAACTTAGCCGGCCGGCAGAAAAAGTAAGTTTCTCTATTTCATTGCTCATCAGAAGTATTAGGAAGGAAGCGATTAAAAACTTCCATAACAGTTTGGCGTTGTTGGCTGGACCCCGTGAGCAGCCGTTCAGGACGAGGCACGGAAAGCGACAGGCCATCCTGGAGAAAAAGATCATTTCCAGCCTCCGAACCTCGATTAATTTGTGAGACGGGAGGGCTAACCGGTAACACGTCCTGAGTCGCTGCCACCGGGGTTCCAAGAACAGAGTTCAGTGAAACTCGTCTGGTGAGTGTTGAAATATTGACTTATTGCATTTTCTTTCAAATTTGGATTTTAATTAGACAACAATTTCATTTCTCATAGTCTTCACAGTTGGCCAGCTATTTATCTGTTTTTAGCAATCAAAACAGTTAGCTTTATTCGCCATTTGAAGCTGAAATCGAAATGTCGCTATTTATCTGTTTTTAGCAATCAAAACAGTTAGCTTTGTTTGTCATTTGAAGCAGAAATCGAAATGTCGCTATTTATCTGTTTTTAGCAATCAAAACAGTTAGCTTTGTTTGTCATTTGAAGCAGAAATCGAAATGTCGCTATTTATCTGTTTTTAGCAATCAAAACAGTTAGCTTTATTCGCCATTTGAAGCTGAAATCGAAATGTCGCTATTTATCTGTTTATAGCAATGGAAACAGTTAGCTTTATTTGTCATTTGAAGCTGAAATCGAAATGTCGCTTTTGCCAGTTGTAGCATAACTAATTGGCTCTCGTCGTACGACCTCTTCATTCAGAATGGGGAGTAAATTTTCCGTAGAAGCGGTCCAGTCTGCGGAGGGGCCAATTGTGGAAATTATGAAAAAGAGATTTGGGGATAAAAGGTTAAAATATTAAAATTTATGGACAAATGAGCTCAGATTCCCAATAGGGGGGTCCCTTAGTTTAAAAGAAAAAAAAAACTTAAAAAAACAAAGAAAAACGGAAAAACTAGAAGAGAAACTGATTTTTAAAATGTTGCTTTCTAAAATCTGTCCCAGTAACCTGACAGACAGGAACTGGATGTGTAAATGATAATCCCAACCCCAGTTGTCTTCCACACCTCGAACATGACATATGCATCTGCAACCACTAACAACCTTCCCTGAGTTTGTTTCAGCAAAAAACATCATTTCAACAGCCTCAACAGACTTCATGGCCAAAGAGGACCTGCAGTGTACCTCCCATCTGTCACCAGAATCTGACGAATCGTACGAGGAAAGCTGGTTAAGGGAGAGGTTTGACAAACTAACACTGACACACATTTCTTTGGACAGAACATAAATGCGCTGTGTCAGTCTCTCTCACACCAGCTCAACGTAACATGTACAGCATGGACTACTCATTCCCACACATCCCACTAGAAAAACACACATTGGATAGCTGGGAAGATTTGAGCCCAGTTATGAAATTGTGTAAGCCTACAGCCGAAAGGCAACAAACATCTGATAGATCTATTATTTTTTCACCTTCACTGACATCTTTTGTGCACACACAAAGAACAGTCAACAGTAAGTATGATGTTAACCTTGTCAAAAATTGTGAAAATGTTGTCATCATTCTAAAATCAGACTTTAAACCTTGCAAGGCTCAATACTCACTTAAACAAAAAGCCATTGATAATATACCACCATTCTTTGAGTCTCTTAAGGCAGCAGGAGTAATTGTTCCACGTAACGATTCTCCAATACGCACGCCTTTGTTTAAAATCAGAGGCAAAGATCAACCAACAGACTGGCGCTACATTCAGGATCTGCAAGCAGGTGATGCAACCAACTAATGCAAAATTCTTTTCAGTGGTCAACCTTTCAGACACCTCCAGTGTTCCAGGTTACCCAGGAAGCTAATTCTGGTTTGCTTTCAAATTCAATAGGAGGGACTACACATTCACACGTCTGTGCCAAGGATACTGTGAAAGTCCCACCATTTGCATTAAAGCTCTCAGACAGTCTTGAACCCTTTGTTCTCTCCCCAGACACTGCTTTGTTACAGTATGTGGATGACCTCATGATCTGCAGTCCGACTAAAGAGCAGTGTGAAGCCAACACAGTCACACTCTTGAAACATCTAGCACAAACTGGTCACAAAGCCAGCTTGACAAAACTCCAATTTGTCCAGGAAAGGGTTGTCTTCTTAGGTCATGTCATCACTTCTGAAGGTAAAACTCTTTCACCAAAAAGAGTGGATGCAATTCAGAACCTTCCAAAACCCATCACAAAGAAGCAGATGATGTCATTTCTTGGTATGTACTCTTACTGTCGACAATTCATTTCTAACTATGCCATTCTTGAAGCTCCACTCGCCTCCCTCATTCATGGCAAGGGCCTGCAAGCAAAACATGAGATCAAATGGACTCCTGAAGCAGAACAATCTTTCACAGAACTAAAACTTGCTTTACAAAGCACTCCAACTTTGGGCCTGCCTGACCCTACCAGACCGTTCATTCAAACAGTAGATGAAAAAGATGGATGTATGACTTCTGTTTTGTTGCAGGATCATGGAAATAAGCTGCGGCCTGTAGCTTATTTTTCTTCAAAACTGGACCCCGTGGCTGCAGGTCTCCCAAGATATATTCAGATATGTGGCGGCAGCTGAAAAGGCAGTTATGGCCTCCAGTGATATTGTGGCCTATTCTGATGTAGCTCTCCTGGTCCCACATGCTGTGTCCATGATTTTACTTGAACAAAAAACTTCCCATCTCTCCACAGCACGCTGGCTACGATACAACACAGTACTTTTAGAAATGTCTAACATTACTGTCGAACGCTGTAATGTGTTAAACCCTGCCACTCTGCTCCCCACACCAGACGATGGAGAACAGCATAACTGTGTTGCTGTCCTCCAACAGGCTTGCTCACCAAGGCCTGATCTACAAGAAACACCATTAACAAATCCTGATTTGGTTCTCTTTGCAGATGGATCAGCTTCACGTGACCCACAAACGGGTCACAACAGAGTTGGTTTTACTGTTGTCACTAACCATGAAACTCTTCTCCCCAGCTCACTCCCTCCTCACCATTCTGCACAGGTGGCAGAACTGATAGCAATGACAGAGGCATGCAGACTAGCTAACAACAAAGCAGTAACCATCTAATCTGATTCCAGACACATGTTTGGGTTGTCCAAGATTTTGACACTCTGTGGAAACACAGACAATTCCTAAAATCTAACGTAACGGCAAACCCATTCTCCATCATGACAAAGTCACAGCTCTTCTTGATGCCATTTTACTCCAAAAAGTCAATCTCTGTTTGTAAATGCTTTGCTCACACTAACAACACAGGTCCTGTCTCTCAAGGAAATGCAAGAGTGGATGTTGCTGAAAAAGAAGTTACACTCCTACCCACTATAATTGATCCCTGTCACTATTTCCACCTCTTTCACAACGGTGCAATCTTTTGCCACGCCACAGGAAGATGTGTGGCGAGGAACCGATAATAAGCCTTGTCTACCTAAACATTTTTTCCCTCATTTCGCGAAATTGACACATGGATTGGACCATGTGTCAAAAAGGGGGGATGATGGATGCCATAACCCAGCACTGATTCACCAAAGAATTTTCAGTTCATGCAGCAGAAGATCAGTCAACCGCGTATGGTTTGTGCAACGCATAACAGGTAAAACCAAAGCAGTCACACACATCGCTCACCCATCACCAGACAGACCATTCCAACACTTAAGGATGGATTTCATAGAACTGTCACCAGCAGAAGGAAAGAAACGCTGCTTAGTAATAGTTGACGTGGTCAAAATAGATTGAAGTATTTCCAGCAAAACACCAGAGTAGCCAAGTGGTAGCAAAGGCTCTGCTAACAAAGATTACTCCCCATCTGGGAACTACAACTACACCAAAACTGAGCAGCAATAATGGCTCTCACTTTGTCAATTCTGCAATAACCCAAATTAGTAAATTTCTTACCATTAACCTCAGACAACATTGTGTATAACACCCTGCCAGTAGAGACGTTGACAAACGAGAAAATGGCACTCTGAAATCAAAATTTCAATTTTGGCAGACCTCCATCTCTGGGAGTAAAACCTGTAACCAGGCCACTCCCCTCCACTGGCCTATGTGAGGATATATGCTACAATATTGCAAAAAACTTATTCTCTCTCTCTCTCTGCAGATTTCCAACCTGGGTGGTGAGAAACGACTTCAGAAGGGGGCACTGGAATTCCAAACGGTGACGAGATCCATTCTGACAATGCATACCATTGCGAAGATAGCCGAAAGGGCAACGTGGGTGCACGCCAGCCACTGCAGGAAGATCCCCGAGCAAACGGAGGAGCCCAGCTGCCAACCTGATTGACAGAGGACGGACGGTGACGGACGACACGAGGACGAGCAGAGGCCAAAGAGGACGGACGGTGCAAGGACGCACAGACGCCGAGGAGGACAACACGAGGAAGCAACTCTGTCAATTCAACAAACACCAACTAGTCGTGTTCCACCCAACCCCACCATGCATCACCTGATTCTGATGCTGTCATGTTTGGCACAGCTGATGGAGGCTTACACCTACGAACCTGCCAGGACTGTCACTTTGACTGAAGGTCAAAGTGCAACATTCACCTGCCTCGTTTACCCTGAAATTTGGCGATCAGGACGGGTTCAGGCATATTATGCCAAGTATGACAAATACCTATGCAGAGACCCCTGCGGCCCACACGATTGGCACTTGATCGTTGCCACCACTGACAAAACCATTGCTCCAAACAGAAATCCCCGCTTCACAATAACAAAACTTCCAAATTCCAACGGAGCCCAGATTACCATCTCTGATGTCAAACCCACTGATGTAGGCACGTATTGGTGTGGAATTGAATATCAAAGCTCGGATATGTACAGACAACTCACAGTCATAGTCAATGGGCCACCAGACCCACATGACGCCCTACTTAACATGCTGTCAGATGTTAACACGGTCATGTTGACCTCTGGAATTGAAGACAACCACTCCGACGATTATGAGAACATTACCAACATTATCAAACACATGAAAGATGCCATTCAACTCCCTCCTGTAATAAATGACTCATGGTTCCCTTGGCTGGAATCTTTGGGCCAAGGATGGCCAGCATGGTTTTTAACAATGATAATCCCTTATGTAGTGATTTTCTTTTTGCTCTGCACCCTCATTCCATGCATATTGAAATGCCTGTCTAATGTGCTCATGAAAGGAATGACTCCTTCCTCCACATATGTTCATGCCGATGCCAATTATGCTGATCAAAATTCAACCTCTCTTCATATTCCTGACCCTGATCATTACCCCAGCTCAGACTCTGACTCTGATGTTGACATGCTGTAAATTTTATTTTATTTTGGTTGCTTTGTTTGTTTTGTTTTGATCTCCTCTAAACAACTGCCATGATGATACATTTTGAAATCTGCGTGAATTAGCGTATCGGATACTAAGTTGTGACTATTTCTTTTCTTTTCTTTTTTATTTTTTTTACTCCCATTTCATTTAGCTTTCTTCATTTATTTTATTTTTCTTCAGTTTGTTTTCTGATAATGATTAATTAATAATCAAAAGGGAGAATTGTGATGGTAAAATTTCTGTCTCAGGACTGACAGACTCTCCAATCCACATTAACCATTTGTATCACCCAGACACGCTAATTGTTTTAAACTATTTACTTCTTAATTAACACTCAGACAAGATAATTGTTTTATCATCAAGACTGCATCCTACCCCCCCTGGAGGTCTGGTTACACACCTCAAGAACAAAGCCCACCTCCCCAGGTATAAATCCTTTGTGTTCCTTTTGTCTGTATCTTTTCATACCATTGCTGCTGAATGGTGTGGACTGATCTTTTTCCTTGCAACGAAGAATAAAAACTTAGCCGGCCGGCAGAAAAAGTAAGTTTCTCTATTTCATTGCTCATCAGAAGTATTAGGAAGGAAGCGATTAAAAACTTCCATAAGAGTCTTCACTTGTCCCGTGTAAGCTTACACCCATCTGGAACAATCCTGACATCCTGCAAAACAAAAAAATGCTAAACATTACTCTGTGGAAGATCAATGGAATCAAACATCTGGTACATATAATCCAAAATGGACATTTTATTTCATTTGATGAGCTCATATCACAACATGAGATAGGCAGCAATTAATTCCTAGAATATCAACAACTTAAGTCTAATAATAACAAAGAAATATATCCTCCACCAACCAGACTCACAACTCCCGATTAGGGTAGCAGAATTTCTAAGCATCTGCACCCCAAAACTACTATCAAAAATATATAAATTATTGTCTAAGATAGATGACACAATGTCTCTACCGTCCTCAAAATGGGAGGCAGATTTATCCATCAGTTCTAGTCATAGCTTCTGGCCACAAATATGTTCGAACACCTTCAGAATGACTCAAAATCCTAATTTACAGCTCATACAATACAAAATTCTTCATAGAACACACTATACAGGACAAAGGATGTTCAGGATGGGTCTAATACACTCAAACATCTGCTCACATTGCACAGATAACACACCTGATGATTATGCACACGCTTTGTGGTTTTGTGCGCCTGTCCAGAAGTTCTGGCTTGAAGTCTGTGCGGACCTATCAACATGGCTGTGGAGGTGGCGTGGTGCATCAGCTGCAGGAGAGAGCTGTGGAGAGAGCTCTGGGGAGAAGGACTAGGTGAGTGATTAGTACACCGGCAGTCACTTGTCTAATCACTGTCCTCTTTTAAAAACTCAGTAGCGTGCTGGAGCTGGAAGGAGGATTGAAGTGGAGTCGGCAGCACGAACCGGGAGGTAAGGCCTGCGAACGACTCCACATTCGTGAAAAAGGGTTAAATAAATTATACGTTGAAACCGTCCGCTGTCTCTGAGTCTCTCTGAGAGAACCCGCAGTGGCAACAGGCTGCCACATTGGCACCCAACTGGGATTCAGCAAAGGAGACATGACGGAACCGCAATAGCCCATAACAGCTCTGGCCCAAATGCTGGCGGAGGTCGCGGCGATGAATCAGGACCAGGCGGCTCTCGGCAGGCAGCAGCTGGCCACACTGCAGGGCCAGGTGGAACGGCAGACGGACCTGCTGGAAGCACTGGTGGCTCAAGCCGGGGCAGCGGCACCGGCCCCCTCGCTCGCTGGGGTCGGCCTGTATAAGATGACGCCTGAAGACGACCCTCAGTCATTTCTGGGGATGTTCGAGGCAACGGCGGCGGCGTGCAGATGGCCGGAGGCGGAGTGGGCCGTGCGGTTGCTTCCCCTCCTGTCTGGGGACGCCCAAACGGCGGCGCTGAGCCTTCCTGCTCGCTCTTGAAGCCAGTACGCGGATGTCTAGAGGGCAGTCCTGGATCGCCTGGGGTACTCGGCGGAGGACCATCGCCGCCGGTTCAGAAGGACCAAACTGGGCCACACGGACCGTCCGTTCACATATGCGCCCGACGTAGTGACACGGTGGCTGCTGCCAGGGGACTCGAATAGAGGGCGGAGGATGCTGGGACAAATCGTCCTGGAACAGTTCGTGGAGGGGCTGCCAAGTGGTACGGCGGAGTGGGTACGCTGCCACCGACCCACTGACTTGGAGGCCGCGATCACCCTTGCGGAGGACCATCTGGCCGTTTTTTCCCAGGGCCGGACACCGGAGGCTCGGCCAGCATCGCTGGGCCGGCCAACACCAGTGCCCCGGAGGAGGCTGTCAACAGCTGGCTCTCAGCTGGCAACAGCACGACCGTCTCCTCTCCCCCACACTAACCTTTCTTGCCCTCTCTTTCCACCCCAGGTTCCAGCCGCTATAAGTCCTGCTCCCGACCCACAGAGGGTCCCTCAGGTGGCGGGGCAGGAGTGTTGGAGGTGCGAGCAGCCCGGTCATTTTCGCCGCGAGTGCCCGCTCATGGAGGTCAGACAGGTGATTCGGGTTGTTGGCCCTCCAGCGCCCTCCCCCGGTCCAGGAGGGACGTACAGCGTTCCGGTAAGGATTCAGGGGGGTACACATCAGGCAATGGTGGACTCGGATATCACACAGTATAGTTCACCAGAATCTGATTCGACCTGGGGCTTTGATAGAGGCAGAATGGGTTGATATTAGGTGTGTGCATGGGGATATTCACAGATACCCCGTGGTCCCAGTTGAAATTCGCTGTAAGGGGAAAAAGCATAGTGTGAAGGCCGCGGTTAGCACTTGCCTGGCGCACCCCCTGATTTTGGGAACCGATTGTCCCGGGTTTGATAGATTAGTGGGGCAGTGTGTGGGGGTGCGCTCACGACCGTCAGGGTCATGGGATATGTGTGCTGTCCTCAGCGGTGACGCGAGGTTGTCCGACACTGCAGACGGGGAGGGGGAGCCGACGGTACCTTCACAGGAGGCTCCGTCAGTTCCCGTGTTCGACTCCATGGAAGATTTTCCACTCGAGCAGTCTCGTGATGATACTCTACGCTATGCCTTGGATCAGGTGATAAAAATTGATGGTCATATGGTGCGCCCTGACGCAGTGCTAACACATCCGCATTTTTCATTGTGCAGGGACAGAGTGTACAGAGTGAGTCGTGACACTCAGACAGAGGAAATCATAACACAGCTGTTGGTGCCGAAAAGCCGTTGGGAAATAGTTTTCCAGGCGGCTCATTATAACCCGATGGCGGGGCATATGGTGTATGAAAAAACGATGAATCGTATAATGGCCCGGTTCTATTGGCCAGGCATTCGGGCAGACGTGCGCCGCTGGTGCCCGACCTGCTCCAAATGCCAGTTGGTTAACCAACCGGCCGTCCCGAAAGCACCTTTGCGCCCATTGCCGCTGATTGAGGTCCCATTTGAGCGTATTGGGATGGATCTCATCGGGCCCTTTCATCGGAGCGCACGTGGATATCGCTTTGTGTTAGTTCTGGTGGATTATGCAACACGATATCTAGAAGCAGTGCCGTTGCGCACCATCTCTGCAAAGAGTGTAGCGCAGGCACTGTTTCAAGTTATCTCCCGAGTCGGGATCCCGAAAGAGATCCTGACTGATCAAGGCACCTCTCACCGTCCCAGAGAGCAGACATAGCCCAGTTCCAGCAGCATTACGCTGATGTGTTCTCCCCCCTGCCAGGACGCACAAGCCTTATTCAACACCATGTTGAGACACACCCGGGCGTGACAGTGCGTTCACGTCCCTATCGGTTACCTGAGCACAAGAGAAAAGTGGTTCAGGCAGAATTGGAAGCTATGCTGGAGATGGGTGTAATTGAGGAGTGTAACAGCGCCTGGGGTAGTCCCATCGTTTTTGTAGTCAAGACGGATGGGTCTATCCGGTTCTGTGTGGACTATCGCAAGGTGAATGATGTGTCACGATTTGATGCCTATCCTATGCCCCGGGTCGACGAGCTCCTGGATCGCCTGGGCACTGCTCGTTTTTTTACGACACTAGATTTGACCAAGGGCTACTGGCAGATTCCCTTGTCTCCAGAGTCTAAGGAAAAAACGGCCTTCTCCACTCCGTACGGGTTGTACAAATTTGTCACACTTCCGTTCGGGTTGTTCGGCCCAAGCCACATTTCAACGCCTTATGGATCGGGTCCTGCGGCCGCATGCTGCGTATGCTGCCGCTTACCTGGATGACGTCATCATCCATAGCAACAGCTGGGCGGAGCATGTTCAGCAGGTGGCGGCAATGCTGGAGTCACTGCGGCAGGCGGGGCTCACGGCCAACCCAAAGAAGTGTGCAGTTGGACGGAGGGAGGTACGGTATCTGGGTTACCACTTGGGCGGCAGACAGGTGCGTCCACAGGTAGACAAGACAGCAGCGATTGCAGCCTGCCCAAAACCTAAGACCAAGAAAGAGGTGAGGCGGTTTTTGGGGCTGGCCGGATATTACCGGCGATTTATTCCCAACTTCGCGGAGCTGACCAGCCCCTTGACCGACCTTACCCGAAAAGGAGCCTCTGATCCGGTCCAGTGGATGGAGCAGTGCCAGGCGTCACTTGAGAGGGTAAAGCAAACCCTCTGTGGGGAGCCTCTTCTCCACACACCTAACTCCTCTCTCCCATTTGTCCTGCAGACTGATGCATCGGGAAGGGGGTTGGGGGCTGTTCTGTCCCAGGAGGTGCGGGGCGTTGACCGCCCAGTGCTTTACATCAGCCAGAAACTATCCGAGAGGGAGACCAGATACAGCACGGTGGAGAGGGAGTGCCTGGCCATCCGGTGGGTGGTCGGCGCTCTGCGGTATTACTTGCTGGGGCGCCCATTCACCCTCTGCTCGGACCATGCTCCCCTCCAGTGGCTCCACCGAATGAAAGATGTCAATGCACGGATCACCCGCTGGTATCTGGCACTACAGCCTTTTAAATTCAAAGTGGTCCATAGGCCGGGGGCACAGATGGCGGTGGCCGACTTCCTTTCCAGCTCGCATGGCGAGGTGGGGGGGAGTAAGTTAGGCCGGACGGCTCCCCGGCCAAGGTCAGGCTGTGGAGGTATGTGGAGGGGCTGCAGGAGAGAGCTGTGGAGAGAGCTCTGGGGAGCAGGACTAGGTGAGTGATTAATACCCGGCAGTCACTTGTCTAATCACTGTCCTCTTTTAAAAACTCAGTAGCGTGCTGGAGCTGGAAGGAGGATTGAAGTGGAGTCGGCAGCACGAACCGGGAGGGAAGGCCTGCCAACGACTCCACATTCGTGAAAAAGGGTTAAATAAACGATACGTTGAACCGTCCGCTGTCTCTGAGTCTCTCTGAAAGAACCCGCAGTGGCAGCAGGCCACCACAATGTGCAATTATTAAAGACAGTAGAGGACGATCTCTCTCGTTGGAAGTCCTTACCTATATCACTTATGGGGAGAGTTAAAACCATTAAAATGATGATACTACCAAAAGTTAACTATTTGTTCTCAATGATCAATGACCTGCTACTTGGTTTAAGTCACTAGATTCATGCATCTCTAAATTTCTGTGGAAAAACAAACCACCACGTATTAGTTTAAAAACCCTACAGAAGACCAAGGACAGTGGTGGATTAGATTTACCTAATTTTCAGCACTATTCCTTAGCCAATGGGATACAGTATATATCAAAATGGTTTAAACCTAGCCCAATAGATGAACATGGATAAATATAGAACAAGCATTGTGTGATAATCTGGAAATCTCTGACCTGCCACTTATTAGTCAAAACGTAAAAAATCACAAATGTTTCAAAAGCATTAACATTAGCACCTCTTTGACAGCCTGGTGGGAATTTCTTAAAATAACAAAGTCTTCACTTGTCCCGTGTAAGCTTACACCCATCTGGAACAATCCTGACATCCTGCAAAACAAAAAAAATGCTAAACTTTACTCTGTGGAAGATCAAAGGAATCAAACATCTGGAACACATAATCCAAAATGGACATTTTATTTCATTTGATGAGCTCATATCACAACATGAGATAGGCAGCAATTAATTCCTAGAATATCAACAACTTAAGTCTAATAATAACAAAGAAATATATCCTCCACCAACCAGACTCACAACTCCCGATTAGGGTAGCAGAATTTCTAAGCATCTGCACCCCAAAACTACTATCAAAAATATATAAATTATTGTCTAAGATAGATGACACAATGTCTCTACCGTTCTCAAAATGGGAGGCAGATTTATTCATCAGTTCTAGTCATAGCTTCTGGCCACAAATATGTTTGAACACCTTCAGAATGACTCAAAATCCTAATTTACAGCTCATACAATACAAAATTCTTCATAGAACACACTATACAGGACAAAGGATGTTCAGGATGGGTCTAACACACTCAAACATCTGCTCACATTGCACAGATAACACACCTGATGATTATGCACACGCTTTGTGGTTTTGTGCGCCTGTCCAGAAGTTCTGGCTTGAAGTCTGTGCGGACCTATCAACATGGCTGTGGAGGTGGCATGGTGCATCAGCTTCAGGAGAGAGCTGTGGAGAGAGCTCTGGGTAGCAAGACTAGGTGAGTGATTAGTACACCGGCAGTCACTTGTCTAATCACTGTCCTCTTTTAAAAACTCAGTAGGGTGCTGGAGCTGGAAGGAGGATTGAAGTGGAGTCGGCAGCACGAACCGGGAGGTAAGGCCTGCGAACGACTCCACATTCGTGAAAAAGGGTTAAATAAATTATACGTTGAACCGTCCGCTGTCTCTGAGTCTCTCTGAGAGAACCCGCAGTGGCAACAGGCCGCCACATTGGCACCCAACTGGGATTCAGCAGAGGAGACATGACGGAACCGCAATAGCCCATAACAGCTCTGGCCCAAATGCTGGCGAAGGTCGCGGCGATGAATCAGGACCAGGCGGCTCTCGGCAGGCAGCAGCTGGCAGCACTGCAGGGCCAGGTGGAACGGCAGACGGACCTGCTGGAAGCACTGAAGGCTCGAGCCGGGGCAGCGGCACCGGCCCCCTCGCTCGCTGGGGTCGGCCTGTATAAGATGACGCCTGAAGACGACCCTCAGTCATTTCTGGGGATGTTCGAGGCAACGGCGGCGGCGTGCAGATGGCCGGAGGCGGAGTGGGCCGTGCGGTTGCTTCCCCTCCTGTCTGGGGACGCCCAAACAGCGGCGCTGAGCCTTCCTGCTCGCTCTTGAAGCCAGTACGCGGATGTCTAGAGGGCAGTCCTGGATCGCCTGGGGTACTCGGCGGAGGACCATCGCCGCCGGTTCAGAAGGACCAAACTGGGCCACACGGACCGTCCGTTCACCTATGCGCAGCAGTTGACCGACGTAGTGACACGGTGGCTGCTGCCAGGGGACTCGAATGGAGAGCGGAGGATGCTGGGACAAATCGTCCTGGAACAGTTCGTGGAGGGGATGCCAAGTGGTACGGCGGAGTGGGTACGCTGCCACCGACCCACTGACCTGGAGGCCGCAATCACCCTTGCGGAGGACCATCTGGCCGTTTTTTTCCAGGGCCGGACACCGGAGGCTCGGCCAGCATCGCTGGGCCGGCCAACACCAGCGCCCCGGAGGAGGCTGTCAACAGCTGGCTCTCAGCTGGCAACAGCACGATCGTCTCCTCTCCACCGCACTAACCTTTCCTGCCCTCTCTTTCCACCCCAGGTTCCAGCCGCTACAAGTCCTGCTCCCGACCCACAGAGGGTCCCTCAGGTGGCGGGGCAGGAGTGTTGGAGGTGCGGGCAGCCCGGTCATTTTTGCCGCGAGTGCCCGCTCATGGAGGTCAGACAGGTGATTCGGGTTGTTGGCCCTCCAGCGCCCTCCCCCGGTCCAGGAGGGACGTACAGCCTTCCGGTAAGGATTCAGGAGGTTACACATCAGGCAATGGTGGACTCGGGCATCACACAGTATAGTTCACCAGAATCTGATTCGACCTGGGGCTTTGATAGAGGCAGAATGGGTTGATATTAGTTGTGTGCATGGGGATATTCACAGATACCCCATGGTCCCAGTTGAAATTCGCTGTAAGGGGAAAAAGCATAGTGTGAAGGCCGCGGTTAGCTCCTGCCTGGCGCACCCCCTGATTTTGGGAATCGATTGTCCCGGGTTTGATAGATTAGTGGGGCAGTGTGTGGGGGTGCGCTCACGACCGTCAGGGTCATGGGATATGTGTGCTGTCCTCAGCGGTGACGCGAGGTTGTCTGACACTGCAGACGGGGAGGGGGAGCCGACGGTACCTTCACATGAGGCTCCGTCAGTTCCCGTGTTCGACTCCATGGAAGATTTTCCACTCGAGCAGTCTCGTGATGATACTCTACGCTATGCCTTGGATCAGGTGATAAAAATTGATGGTCATATGGTGCGCCCTGACGCAGTGTTAACACATCCGCATTTTTCATTGTGCAGGGACAGAGTGTACAGAGTGAGTCGTGACACTCAGACAGAGGAAATCATAACACAGCTGTTGGTGCCGAAAAGCCGTTGGGAAATCGTTTTCCAGACGGCTCATTATAACCCGATGGCGGGGCATATGGGGTATGAAAAAACGATGAATCGTATAATGGCCCGGTTCTATTGGCCAGGCATTCGGGCAGACGTGCGCCGCTGGTGTGCGTCCTGCTCCAAATGCCAGTTGGTTAACCAACCGGCCGTCCCGAAAGCACCTTTGCGTCCATTGCCGCTGATTGAGGTCCCATTTGAGCGTATTGGGATGGACCTCATCGGGCCCTTTCATCGGAGCGCACGTGGATATCGCTTTGTGTTAGTTCTGGTGGATTATGCAACACGATATCCAGAAGCAGTGCCGTTGCGCACCATCTCTGCAAAGAGTGTAGCGCAGGCACTGTTTCAAGTTATCTCCCGAGTCGGGATCCCGAAAGAGATCCTGACTGATCAAGGCACCTCTCACCGTCCCAGAGAGCAGACATAGCCCAGTTGCAGCAGCATTAAGCTGATGTGTTCTCCCCCCTGCCAGGACGCACAAGCCTTATTCAACACCATGTTGAGACACACCCGGGCGTGACAGTGCGTTCACGTCCCTATTGGTTACCTGAGCACAAGAGAAAAGGGGTTCAGGCAGAATTGGAAGCTATGCTGGAGATGGGTGTAATTGAGGAGTCTAACAGCGCCTGGGGTAGTCCCATCGTTTTTGTAGTCAAGACGGATGGGTCTATCCGGTTCTGTGTGGACTATCGCAAGGTGAATGATGTGTCACGATTTGATGCCTATCCTATGCCCCGGGTCGACGAGCTCCTGGATCGCCTGGGCACTGCTCGTTTTTTTACGACACTAGATTTGACCAAGGGCTACTGGCAGATTCCCTTGTCTCCAGAGTCTAAGGAAAAAACGGCCTTCTCCACTCCGTACGGGTTGTACCAATTTGTCACACTTCCGTTCGGGTTGTTCGGGGCCCAAGCCACATTTCAACGCCTTATGGATCGGGTCCTGCGGCCGCATGCTGCGTATGCATGCTGCAGGCCCCGAGCCTGGGGGACATCAGGCCCTCCTGCCCTGTGTTGTGTCCCAGGTAGCGGGGATGCCTATTGCAGCCAGTCTCTGGCTGCCCTCTCCGGGATGGGAGGGGCCAGGAGGATTAATTAATTATCCTGCTGGTTTATATATTGTAA
The DNA here is from genome assembly GCF_036924035.1 of Leuresthes tenuis. Taxonomy (NCBI): domain Eukaryota; kingdom Metazoa; phylum Chordata; class Actinopteri; order Atheriniformes; family Atherinopsidae; genus Leuresthes; species Leuresthes tenuis. The sequence continues at coordinate 30,465,527 of NW_027325364.1, forward strand.
ACATAAACAATAAACATTTATAAAACTTCCCTTGGCAAAGCAAATCTGTTTGGCATAAAAGGTATTCAGACTACAATTCTGCTGCCATAATGCTGAACAGGACACGGAAAAAAAAAAACTAAAATCCGAGAATAAGCTTCTTTTCACCAGTTCTACACAATTTCGGATCTTGATATAAAATGAATTCCTTCACTCAAACCAAGTTAAAACTGCTTTGTCCTTCATATTTATCCATGTCTAAATAGCTTTAAACAAAAAAAAGGTTGTACTTTGCAGGATAGGAAAGAACAACACTAAACCTTTTCAGGAATCCGAGAATAAGCGTCTTTTGACGAGTTCTACACAATTTCGGATTTTGATACAAAATGAATTCCTTCACTCAAACCAAGTTAAAACTGCTTTGTCCTTCATATTTATCCATGTCTGAATAGGTTTCAACAAAAAAGAAAGTATTACTTTGCAGTATACCAAAGAACAACACTAAACCTTTTCAGGAATCCGAGAATAAGCTTCTTTTCACGAGTTCTACTCAATTTCGGATTTTGATATAAAATGAATTCCTTCACTCAAACCAAGTTAAAACTGCTTTGTCCTTCATATTTATCCATGTCTGAATAGCTTTAAACAAAAAAAAAGGTAGTACTTTGCAGGATAGGAAAGAACAACACTAAACCTTTTCAGGAATCCGAGAATAAGCGTCTTTTGACGAGTTCTACACAATTTCGGATTTTGATACAAAATGAATTCCTTCACTCAAACCAAGTTAAAACTGCTTTGTCCTTCATATTTATTCATGTCTGAATAGGTTTCAACAAAAAAGAAAGTATTACTTTGCAGTATACCAAAGAACAACACTAAACCTTTAGGAATCCGATAATAAGCTTCTTTTCACCAGTTCTACACAATTTCGGATTTTGATACAAAATGAATTCCTTCACTCAAACCAAGTTAAAACTGCTTTGTCCTTCATATTTATCCATGTCTGAATAGGTTTCAACAAAAAAGAAAGTATTACTTTGCAGTATACAAAAGAACAACACTAAACCTTTTCAGGAATCCGAGAATAAGCTTCTTTTCACGAGTTCTACTCAATTTCGGATTTTGATATAAAATGAATTCCTTCACTCAAACCAAGTTAAAACTGCTTTGTCCTTCATATTTATCCATATCTGAATAGGTTTTAACAAAAAAGAAAGTATTACTTTGCAGAATACAAAAGAACAACACTAAACCTTTTCAGGAATCCGAGAATAAGCTTCTTTTCACGAGTTCTACTCAATTTCGGATTTTGATATAAAATGAATTCCTTCACTCAAACCAAGTTAAAACTGTTTTGTCCTTCATATTTATCCATATCTGAATAGGTTTTAACAAAAAAGAAAGTATTACTTTGCAGAATACAGAAGAACAACACTAAACCTTTTCAGGAATCCGAGAATAAGCTTCTTTTCACGAGTTCTACTCAATTTCGGATTTTGATATAAAATGAATTCCTTCACTCAAACCAAGTTAAAACTGTTTTGTCCTTCATATTTTTGCATGTCTAAATAGGTTTCAGGCATAAAATTCCTCATATTACCCTGTATGAGAAAGAAGCATACTTGTGATGGAGCAATACACTCCTTTTGGGTAACCTAAACTGATGGTTGGGGAGGAAAGTTAGAAGAACAATCAACTATACCCAAAGACAGATACGTGATGAGCGGGCAATATAACTGTGTTTTTGCTTCAGTGGTCAGAGCAACTCTCTATTCTGTACTGTGTTGTTCTCTCTTGCAAGATATTATTATTAAAGCCTCTTATCTCCTCAGAAGAAAATAACTGACTCTGTGCGTTACTAGATTTCCACCACAATTTTGGCGTCAGGAACAGGATCCCTCAACTGGTGTCTCTGGACCGGACCGCAGTGCATGGCCAGTCTGGACTGAAGTAGCTGTTCCAGCCTCATACCTCCAAGGCCTTTTCTGAGAGAGAGGACTGGCAGGTCCTTTTCCTGAATACCAGCGCTGGGATCATTTTTGAAATATGATAGTCTGAGACGATAGGACTGCTTTTTAGTTTTTATTTGAATAAAAGAGGGTTTCCCGGTTGTGTCATTAGTGAGACAGAGATTTCACGGGTAAGTGAAACTTTTGAAGCAGTCCGAAGAAGTGTGAAGTACTCCGAAGAAGTGTGAGTACAGATTAAGGTCCTCATTGGAGACGTCCTTTGAGTGAAGGAATATATTTCCCCATTCCAAGTCTGAGAATGGGAAACAGTAGGTCTCAGACTTTTGACCCTAATGAAAAAGAAATATGGTCCAGAGGTTTTCCACCTGAAGGTTCTTTTAGTATGTTAGAAATAAGAAAATTAGAAGAAAGGTTTTGCAAATATGAGAAAGAGATGAAGCAAAAAAAAAAGAAAATTAAGTTTAAATAAGAAGTAAGAAAGGTATAGAATGTTGTAGAATGAAAAAATAAAGTGTATTAAGAGAAAGAAAGGAAAACGCTAAACAAATGCCATGACGGAATGATGATGATAATTTAGTATGTGGACGAAAAGATAATTCAGCTCTGATTAAGACTGAATCTTCTTTTAAACCACCACCATATTCCACTGATAACACTTCTTCTCCTTCTGCACCTCTTTACCCCACCCTGAGCGCTCTCGCTGTGCCGGATCCAGACCTGGACTCCTGCCCTCCACGACGCCTGCAACAACAACAGCCAGCCCTGCCACAAGCCTCTGGCTCTCGGGAAGAAGGGACTTCTTCCATCCTCCCTCGGGAAGAAATTCCATCATCCTCACAACATCAGTTACATAGGTCTGATGATGAGGAAAAGGAAGACGTTTGGTTCTCCAGCGTACCTGCCCAAGAACTTTTAACGCAAGTGACAAAAATCCTTTACCCACAATCTGGACTTCGGAGATCTAAACGTGAGAAAAAACAAAACCAGATTCAAACCATGCCTATGGTTAAAGTTGCAGGTCCCACTGGACCATTACTGGTTTATCGACCCTGGACTGAGACTGACATCATGGAAGCATAACAATGCTTACCAGATCCAGAGAATTCTGGACCCCGTTTTGCTGACGAGTTGCGAGATTTCTGCGCACAATTCTGCCCGACCGGGGTTGAATTGCGTCGCATATTGGCAAAAAAGTTCAAACCGACCGACCTCTGCAAAATAGAGGCCAGTATGCTACAACTGGATTTGCGACCTACCAACAGTGAACGAGGACATAATGATAACGCTCAATATGAAGCAGCCATCCAAAGACTGTGTCAAGCCATCACCACTCAAATTCCAACCAAAATCAATATGTCCCACATTTACACCTGCAAACAGAAACCCGGTGAAGGGACTGATGATTTTGTACACCGCATCCTTGAGGAAGTCAGCAAGCACAGCGGTCATCAGAGACCAACGGATTTGGGTAATGAACCAGGACCATGGGAGAGTATTGCATGTAATGCAATAATTAAAGGCCTCATGCCAGATGTCGCCACTGAAGTAAAGAACATTTACGTGGGATGTTGTGAGGGTCCTCGTTTGGCTGACGTTCGCCGATATGCTCGCCATGCTCAGAACCAAGTTGAGACACGTAAGACCATCAAAAGGGACAAGTGTGAAAAGGAGCTGCATTTGGCAGCCATGACCATGTATTACGCAGTTGGTGTAAACAGAGGACGAGGCCGAAGTCGAAGACGTGGACGTGTGGGAGAGGAGGTCGAAATGGGCCACGTCAGAGCTATGATCCGAATATTTGTTTTTACTGTGGCCAGACTGGACACTGGAAGAAGGACTGTCCACAGCTGAAAAGTGATGAAATTGGGCAAAAGGCTGACTGAGGGTGGGAGGCAGGTTCTGGACGTCACGCGCCAGCGCAGCCTCCACTAATGGGTGATAGCACAACACACACACACATTTTTCCTGCTCTGTGCAGTGAACAAACGCTTGCCAACTGTGATTCACGTAGTAAAGTTTTGCATGCTATTTCCGTCCTAGAGCAAAGATATTTGTCTCAGAATATAGGAACCTATGTTCATCAGTAGTGACGTCAGGGGAGTTTGATTGTCCTCCAAAGTTGTGGAAACCACGTTTACTCTATGTCTGCATCAGGCCAGGTTGTGAAGGAGAAAATGACAACGCCCATTGCTTGTGTCACTCCCGATGGGCTCTCCTTCAAACACTCATTTTTGTTATCAGAGTTGTGTCCCATTAACCTGATGGGCCGTGATCTCATGTGCAAATTAGGCATTATTTTAACTTCTACACCAGAGGGTGTTAAGGTTATGTTACAGTCTGACAAAGCTTTCACAGCAGTGCAGTTTGATTCATCGGCACTTACATATGCTTATGAGTGGAAACTTCCCAGCTCTCCTTTTTCACAACAACTAGTGGAAGAAGCAAAAGCGTTAGTTTCACCCCTTTCTGATTTCATGCAACTTGCTGATTTGCACTGCACATCACACATTTCTTTGGGGCCTGACAATGACTATGAGAAGAAGTGAAAAAATATAAAACAATGTAAAAAACAATACCCTTTGAAGCCTGAAGCAATTAAAGGGATTAAACCTGTTTTTCAATCTTTTCAGAAAACAGGTTCCTTGTGAAAATTCACCTGTGCGCACTCCATTGTTTCCTGTTAAAAAGATTAAAGATGCTGGCCAGCCAGATGAATGGCGTTTTGTACAGGACCTCCAAGCGGTGAATGCTGCAGTTCAGCCACGTGCTCCTACTGTGCCCAACCCACACACTATTTTGTCTCAAATTTCATCAGATGCACAGTTTTTCTCAGTGGTTGACTTGTCTAATGCATTTTTCTCTGCGCCAGTGCACCCTGATAGGCCATTTTGGTTTGCTTTTGAGTTTGCAGGGAGATCTTGGACTTTTACTTCAATTAACCACAGGCTCTGCTCTTTTGCAGTATGTGGATGACATCCTTTTATGTAGTCCATCTAAACAACAGTGTGAAAAAGACACAGTGAATCTGTTGAAACATCTTCATTCTTATGGCCATAAAGCCAGCCTTTCTAAGTTACAGTTTGTACAGGACGAAGTCACCTTTTTGGGTCATGTGATTTCTAAGGATGGGCGCTCACTTTCTCCTAAACGTGTTGCTGCAGTTCAGAACATTCCTAAACCGGTTACTAAAAAACAGCTTATGTCATTCTTAGGTATAACATCTTACTGCAGGAACTTTATTCCTAACTACTCTTTTCTCGAAGCTGCCTTAGGTGCTCTTATCCATGGAAAAGGCCTCCAGTCAGCTGATCGTGTTCCATGGACTCCTGACTTGATCTTTTAGAGACTCCTCTTCCAAACTCTGACATGATTCTTTTTGTAGATGGATCAGCTTTGTGTGATCTAGCCACAGGTACTAACTGTGTTTGGTTTGCAGTATGTTCTTCACATGACACTTTGTTGTCTGGTTCGCTTCCTAAACATTTCTCTGCTCAAACTGCTGAGCTTATTGCACTTACTGAAGCTTGTAAGTTGGCAGCTGGTAAGGCTGTCACCATTTACACAGATTCCAGATATGCTTTTGGTGTTGTTCATGACTTTGGTGCGCTGTGGAAACACAGGCATTTCCTTAAATCAGATGGTAGAACTATTCTGAACTCCAACCAGGGTTCTGATCTTCTTGATGCGATCCTTTTGCCTACAGCAATCTCAGTCTGTAAGTGTGCGGCTCACACTAACTCAGACGATCCTGTTGCTTGTGGCAATGCCAGAGCTGATGCTGCAGCTAAGCAAGCAGCTAAATCTTTTCCTGTTTTCGCTTCCCTCTCTTTGCAGGCAGAAGACTCTCTCACAGATCCCCATGCTTTGCAAACTTTTGCCTCTGCAGATGGAAAACGCATTTGGTCCTCTGTGGGTGCAACTCATACGGATGGTGTTTGGATGGGACCTGATGGTAAACCCTGTCTACCTAAACATTTTTTTCCTCATTTTGCAAAATTGACACATGGGTTGGACCATGTGTCAAAAGGGGGGATGCTGAATGAACTCACTGCTCAGTGGTTCACAAAAGGGTTCAGTTCATATGCGCAAAAATACTGTCAGTCATGTATGGTTTGTGCCACACATAATGTAGGAAAGGCATTACAAACATCACAAGCTGCACACACTCCACCAGAGAGACCTTTTGAACATTTGATGATGGATTTTGTTGAACTCACACCAGCTGAAGGAAAGAAATATGCACTAGTAATAGTGGACGTGTTTAGTAAATGGGTTGAAGTTTTCCCTGCAAAACATGCAAACAGTAATGCAGTGACTAAAGCACTGCTAAACAGAAATCATTCCTAAATGGGGCTTTCCAGAGAAGATCAGCAGTGATAATGGCACACATTTTGTAAACACTGCATTGACTGAGGTTGGTAAATTCCTGGGAATAAGCTTGCGCACACATTGTGCTTATCATCCACAGAGTGGAGGTGCTGTGGAAAGAGAAAATGGTACATTAAAGTCCAAGTTAGCCAAATGTTGTGAAGAAACAGGTCTGCCATGGACAAAAGCATTACCTATTGTGCTTACCTACATGAGAATGAGAATCAGAGCTCGAGTGAATCTCAGCCCATTTGAAATTTTATTTGGCAGACCTCCTAACCTGGGATTGGGACCTGTAACCAGACCCCTCCCTTCCACAACTGTTTGTGATGATGCTATGTTGTCTTACTGTCGAAACCTTTCCACTGTTCTATCTAAGTTTCACAGACAGTAAAAGCAGCCCTTCCAGCCACAGAAAACACACCTCTGCACCCACTCCAACCAGATGACAGGTGGTGAAGGAACTTCGCAGGAAACATTGGAAGTCCAAACGTTGGCAAGGCCCGTTCCAGGTGCTACTGGTCACTCACACAGCTGTTAAAGTTGCAGAGAGAGCAACCTGGATTCATGCCAGTCACTGTAAGAAGGTACCAGAACCAGTAGATGACTTCCACCCTGACATACATCAGCCTAACCAACACGCCCGGAAGGACAAAGATAAGAGTCAGCAGTAAAAGCTGTACTCCACCGGTGTGTTAAGTGCTAGTAACCTCTGACACAGAAGATTGAAACATCCTTACTGAGACCTGCGATGAAGATGATCATACACATGGTGTGAACCATGGCAGAAACTGTTTGTTGTTTGTATTTTCTTATTTGTAACCAGCATGTGCACATTGTATCTTGATTTCACAGGAAGCAATAATACAGGGCTGCTGTATTGTTCCCTGTGTGCGAGGCCTCATTGTATGTATCTCACCAAATGATTCAAATGACTCAAAGAACTTTTTTGCTTTCAAAATTTTTTTGATTGTTTATCATTGGACCCTTTATCACTATGATGCCTGCATTTTAAACTCACGTTGTGTGCAAATGCAGGCTGATGTTTTACAGATAAAGTTATTATTTTCCTTGTTTCTTTTTGGGATGATTAATATAATAGTATTATTATAATCAAAAGGGAGGAATGTAATGGAAAATAATTCTTATATGCATTGTATTGAGTGTTACTGTGTATAACCTGCAAATGACCGAGCTGCAAGGTACCACCCTGCCCTGTTTTCTTAAATTCCTCTTTACAATGGTGGGCTTGTTATAATGAGATAGCTGCACTTTAGGGGGGACAGGGTTAGGCTGGTATTTACAAGTGTGTCTGGGTAACCTCAACTGATGGTTGGGGAGGAAAGTTAGAAGAACAATCAACTATACCAAAAAACAGATGACTTGATGAGCGGGCAATATAACTGTGTGTTTTTGCTTCAGTGGTCAGAGCAACTCTGTATTCTGTACTGTGTTGTTCTCTCTTGCAATATATTATTATTAAAGCCTCTTATCTCCTCAGAAGAAAATAACTGACTCCCCAAATGCAAGTGTCAGGACAAATGATCAAAGTTCTCCAAGCTTCAGTCTGCAGAGAGGTACAAGACAGGGTTATCCACTTTCGCCCTCACTTTTTGCTATTTTCATCAAACCTTTAGCAGCTGCTATCAGACAAGATAGAAATATTAAAGGCATCCAACCCCAAAATATTGAGCATAAAATAAGTCTTTATGTTGATGATGTATTACTTTTCCTTCAGAACTCACAGACGTCTCTCACTCACACGATCACACTCATAAATAAATTCTCAGCACTTTCTGACTACTCTATCAATTGGTCTAAGACCACAGTTCTGCCCATTAACTGTAGGATCCAGAATATACCTGCGATCACTTTACAGTCAGGAAATATTAGATATTTAGGCATAAACATTTCCTCCAGGCTCTCAGAGCTAACAAAGCTAAATTATGTGCAATTATTAAAGACAGTAGAGGACGATCTCTCTCTATATTACAACCATTAAAATGATGATACTACCAAAAGTTAACTATTTGTTCTCAATGATCCCCATAAAACCACCTGCTACTTGGTTTAAGTCACTAGATTCATGCATCTCCAAATTTCTGTGGAAAAACAAACCACCACGTATTAGTTTAAAAACCCTACAGAAGACCAAGGACAGTGGTGGATTAGATTTACCTAATTTTCAGCACTATTCCTTAGCCAATAGGTTACAGTATATATCAAAATGGTTTAAACCTAGCCCAATAGATGAACCATGGATAAATATAGAACAAGCATTGTGTGATAATCTGGAAATCTCCGACCTGCCACTTATTAGTCAAAACGTAAAAAATCACAAATGTTGCAAAAGCATTAACATCAGCACCTCTCTGACAACCTGGTGGGAATTTCTTAAAAAAACAAAGTCTTCACTTGTCCCGTGTAAGCTTACACCCATCTGGAACAATCCTGACATCCTGCAAAACAAAAAAATGCTAAACATTACTCTGTGGAAGATCAATGGAATCAAACATCTGGTACATATAATCCAAAATGGACATTTTATTTCATTTGATGAGCTCATATCACAACATGAGATAGGCAGCAATTAATTCCTAGAATATCAACAACTTAAGTCTAATAATAACAAAGAAATATATCCTCCACCAACCAGACTCACAACTCCCGATTAGGGTAGCAGAATTTCTAAGCATCTGCACCCCAAAACTACTATCAAAAATATATAAATTATTGTCTAAGATAGATGACACAATGTCTCTACCGTCCTCAAAATGGGAGGCAGATTTATCCATCAGTTCTAGTCATAGCTTCTGGCCACAAATATGTTCGAACACCTTCAGAATGACTCGAAATCCTAATTTACAGCTCATACAATACAAAATTCTTCATAGAACACACTATACAGGACAAAGGATGTTCAGGATGGGTCTAACACACTCAAACATCTGCTCACATTGCACAGATAACACACCTGATGATTATGCACACGCTTTGTGGTTTTGTGCGCCTGTCCAGAAGTTCTGGCTTGAAGTCTGTGCGGACCTATCAACATGGCTGTGGAGGTGGCGTGGTGCATCAGCTGCAGGAGAGAGCTGTGGAGAGAGCTCTGGGGAGAAGGACTAGGTGAGTGATTAGTACACCGGCAGTCACTTGTCTAATCACTGTCCTCTTTTAAAAACTCAGTAGCGTGCTGGAGCTGGAAGGAGGATTGAAGTGGAGTCGGCAGCACGAACCGGGAGGTAAGGCCTGCGAACGACTCCACATTCGTGAAAAAGGGTTAAATAAATTATACGTTGAACCGTCCGCTGTCTCTGAGTCTCTCTGAGAGAACCCGCAGTGGCAACAGGCCGCCACATTGGCACCCAACTGGGATTCAGCAGAGGAGACATGACGGAACCGCAATAGCCCATAACAGCTCTGGCCCAAATGCTGGCGGAGGTCGCGGCGATGAATCAGGACCAGGCGGCTCTCGGCAGGCAGCAGCTGGCCACACTGCAGGGCCAGGTGGAACGGCAGACGGACCTGCTGGAAGCACTGGTGGCTCGAGCCGGGGCAGCGGCTCCGGCCCCCTCGCTCGCTGGGGTCGGCCTGTATAAGATGACGCCTGAAGACGACCCTCAGTCATTTCTGGGGATGTTCGAGGCAACGGCGGCGGCGTGCAGATGGCCGGAGGCGGAGTGGGCCGTGCGGTTGCTTCCCCTCCTGTCTGGGGACGCCCAAACGGCGGCGCTGAGCCTTCCTGCTCGCTCTTGAAGCCAGTACGCGGATGTCTAGAGGGCAGTCCTGGATCGCCTGGGGTACTCGGCGGAGGACCATCGCCGCCGGTTCAGAAGGACCAAACTGGGCCACACGGACTGTCCGTTCACCTATGCGCAGCAGTTGACCGACGTAGTGACACGGTGGCTGCGTCCAGGGGACTCGAATGGAGAGCGGAGGATGCTGGGACAAATCGTCCTGGAACAGTTCGTGGAGGGGATGCCAAGTGGTACGGCGGAGTGGGTACGCTGCCACCGACCCACTGACTTGGAGGCCGCGATCACCCTTGCGGAGGACCATCTGGCCGTTTTTTTCCAGGGCCGGACACCGGAGGCTCGGCCAGCATCGCTGGGCCGGCCAACACCAGCGCCCCGGAGGAGGCTGTCAACAGCTGGCTCTCAGCTGGCAACAGCACGATCGTCTCCTCTCCCCCGCACTAACCTTTCCTGCCCTCTCTTTCCACCCCAGGTTCCAGCCGCTACAAGTCCTGCTCCCGACCCACAGAGGGTCCCTCAGGTGGCGGGGCAGGAGTGTTGGAGGTGCGGGCAGCCCGGTCATTTTCGCCACGAGTGCCCGCTCATGGAGGTCAGACAGGTGATTCGGGTTGTTGGCCCTCCAGCGCCCTCCCCCGGTCCAGGAGGGACGTACAGCGTTCCGGTAAGGATTCAGGGGGGTACACATCAGGCAATGGTGGACTCGGGCATCACACAGTATAGTTCACCAGAATCTGATTCGACCTGGGGCTTTGATAGAGGCAGAATGGGTTGATATTAGGTGTGTGCATGGGGATATTCACAGATACCCCATGGTCCCAGTTGAAATTCGCTGTAAGGGGAAAAAGCATAGTGTGAAGGCCGTGGTTAGCTCCTGCCTGGCGCACCCCCTGATTTTGGGAACCGATTGTCCCGGGTTTGATAGATTAGTGGGGCAGTGTGTGGGGGTGCGCTCACGACCGTCAGGGTCATGGGATATGTGTGCTGTCCTCAGCGGTGACGCGAGGTTGTCTGACACTGCAGACGGGGAGGGGGAGCCGACGGTACCTTCACAGGAGGCTCCGTCAGTTCCCGTGTTCGACTCCATGGAAGATTTTCCACTCGAGCAGTCTCGTGATGATACTCTACGCTATGCCTTGGATCAGGTGATAAAAATTGATGGTCATATGGTGCGCCCTGACGCAATGCTAACACATCCGCATTTTTCATTGTGCAGGGACAGAGTGTACAGAGTGAGTCGTGACACTCAGACAGAGGAAATCATAACACAGCTGTTGGTGCCGAAAAGCCGTTGGGAAATAGTTTTCCAGGCGGCTCATTATAACCCGATGGCGGGGCATATGGGGTATGAAAAAACGATGAATCGTATAATGGCCCGGTTCTATTGGCCAGGCATTCGGGCAGACGTGCGCCGCTTGTGCGCGACCTGCTCCAAATGCCAGTTGGTTAACCAACCGGCCGTCCCGAAAGCACCTTTGCGCCCATTGCCGCTGATTGAGGTCCCATTTGAGCGTATTGGGATGGACCTCATCGGGCCCTTTCATCGGAGCGCACGTGGATATCGCTTTGTGTTAGTTCTGGTGGATTATGCAACACGATATCCAGAAGCAGTGCCGTTGCGCACCATCTCTGCAAAGAGTGTAGCGCAGGCACTGTTTCAAGTTATCTCCCGAGTCGGGATCCCGAAAGAGATCCTGACTGATCAAGGCACCTCTCACCGTCCCAGAGAGCAGACATAGCCCAGTTCCAGCAGCATTACGCTGATGTGTTCTCCCCCCTGCCAGGACGCACAAGCCTTATTCAACACCATGTTGAGACACACCTGGGCGTGACAGTGCGTTCACGTCCCTATCGGTTACCTGAGCACAAGAGAAAAGTGGTTCAGGCAGAATTGGAAGCTATGCTGGAGATGGGTGTAATTGAGGAGTCTAACAGCGCAAGCCACATTTCAACGACTTATGGATTGGGTCCTGCGGCCGCATGCTGCGTATGCTGCTGCTTACCTTGATGACGTCATTCCATAGCAACAGCTGGGCGGAGCATGTTCAGCAGGTGGCGGCAGTGCTGGAGTCACTGCGGCAGGCGGGGCTCACGGCCAACCCAAAGAAGTGTGCAGTTGGACGGAGGGAGGTACGGTATCTGGGGTACCACTTGGGCGGCAGACAGGTGCGTCCACAGGTAGACAAGACAGCAGCGATTGCAGCCTGCCCAAAACCTAAGACCAAGAAAGAGGTGAGGCGGTTTTTGGGGCTGGCCGGATATTACCGGCGATTTATTCCCAACTTCGCGGAGCTGACCAGCCCCTTGACCGACCTTACCCGAAAAGGTGCCTCTGATCCGGTCCGGTGGACGGAGCAGTGCCAGGCGTCACTTGAGAGGGTAAAGCAGACCCTCTGTGGGGAGCCTCTTCTCCACACACCTAACTCCTCTCTCCCATTTGTCCTGCAGACTGATGCATCGGGAAGGGGGTTGGGGGCTGTTCTGTCCCAGCAGGTGCGGGGCGTTGACCGCCCAGTGCTTTACATCAGCCAGAAACTATCCGAGAGGGAGACCAGATACAGCACGGTGGAGAGGGAGTGCCTGGCCATCCGGTGGGTGGTCGGCGCTCTGCGGTATTACTTGCTGGGGCGCCCATTCACCCTCTGCTCGGACCATGCTCCCCTCCAGTGGCTCCACCGAATGAAAGATGTCAATGCACGGATCACCCGCTGGTATCTGGCACTACAGCCTTTTAAATTCAAAGTGGTCCATAGGCCGGGGGCACAGATGGCGGTGGCCGACTTCCTTTCCAGCTCGCATGGCGAGGTGGGGGGGAGTAAGTTAGGCCGGACGGCTCCCCGGCCAAGGTCAGGCTGTGGAAGTATGTGGAGGTGCTGCAGGAGAGAGCTGTGGAGAGAGCTCTGGGGAGCAGGACTAGGTGAGTGATTAGTACACCGGCAGTCACTTGTCTAATCACTGTCCTCTTTTAAAAACTCAGTAGCGTGCTGGAGCTGGAAGGAGGATTGAAGTGGAGTCGGCAGCAGGAACCGGGAGGGAAGGCCTGCGAACGACTCCACATTCGTGAAAAAGGGTTAAATAAACGATACGTTGAACCGTCCGCTGTCTCTGAGTCTCTCTGAAAGAACCTGCAGTGGCAACAGGCCACCACAATGTGCAATTATTAAAGACAGTAGAGGACGATCTCTCTCGTTGGAAGTCCTTACCTATATCACTTATGGGGAGAGTTAAAACCATTAAAATGATGATACTACCAAAAGTTAACTATTTGTTCTCAATGATCAATGACCTGCTACTTGGTTTAAGTCACTAGATTCATGCATCTCTAAATTTCTGTGGAAAAACAAACCACCACGTATTAGTTTAAAAACCCTACAGAAGACCAAGGACAGTGGTGGATTAGATTTACCTAATTTTCAGCACTATTCCTTAGCCAATGGGTTACAGTATATATCAAAATGGTTTAAACCTAGCCCAATAGATGAACATGGATAAATATAGAACAAGCATTGTGTGATAATCTGGAAATCTCTGACCTGCCACTTATTAGTCAAAACGTAAAAAATCACAAATGTTTCAAAAGCATTAACATCAGCACCTCTTTGACAGCCTGGTGGGAATTTCTTAAAATAACAAAGTCTTCACTTGTCCCGTGTAAGCTTACACCCATCTGGAACAATCCTGACATCCTGCAAAACAAAAAAAATGCTAAACTTTACTCTGTGGAAGATCAAAGGAATCAAACATCTGGAACATATAATCCAAAATGGACATTTTATTTAATTTGAGGAGCTCATATCACAACATGAGATAGGCAGCAATAAATTCCTAGAATATCAACAACTTAAGTCTAATAATAACAAAGAAATATATCCTCCACCAACCACATTTACAACTCCCGATTAGGGTAGCAGAATTTCTAAGCATCTGCACCCCAAATTACTATCAAAAATATATAAATTATTGTCTAAGATAGATGACACAATGTCTCTACCGTTCTCAAAATGGGAGGCAGATTTATCCATCAGTTCTAGTCATAGCTTCTGGCCACAAATATGTTCGAACACCTTCAGAATGACTCGAAATCCTAATTTACAGCTCATACAATACAAAATTCTTCATAGAACACACTATACAGGACAAAGGATGTTCAGGATGGGTCTAACACACTCAAACATCTGCTCACATTGCACAGATAACACACCTGATGATTATGCACACGCTTTGTGGTTTTGTGCGCCTGTCCAGAAGTTCTGGCTTGAAGTCTGTGCGGACCTATGTTTGTTTGTTTGTTTGATTTTTGTTGTTTGTTTGTTTTTGTAGAGATCCTCCGGGGTTGGGTTGGGTTGAGTGGGGTGGGGCGGGATGGGTTCCTTCTGGGGGTACAGTAGCTCCTGGAATATGGTGACTGCAGGCCCCGAGCCTGGGGGACATCAGGCCCTCCTGCCCTGTGTTGTGTCCCAGGTAGCGGGGATGCCTATTGCAGCCAGTCTCTGGCTGCCCTCTCCGGGATGGGAGGGGCCAGGAGGATGAATTAATTATCCTGCTGGTTTATATATTGTAAACATAAACAATAAACATTTATAAAACTTCCCTTGGCAAAGCAAATCTGTTTGGCATAAAAGGTATTCAGACTACAATTCTGCTGCCATAATGCTGAACAGGACACGGAAAAAAAAAACTAAAATCCGAGAATAAGCTTCTTTTCACCAGTTCTACACAATTTCGGATCTTGATATAAAATGAATTCCTTCACTCAAACCAAGTTAAAACTGCTTTGTCCTTCATATTTATCCATGTCTAAATAGCTTTAAACAAAAAAAAAGGTAGTACTTTGCAGGATAGGAAAGAACAACACTAAACCTTTTCAGGAATCCGAGAATAAGCGTCTTTTGACGAGTTCTACACAATTTCGGATTTTGATACAAAATGAATTCCTTCACTCAAACCAAGTTAAAACCGCTTTGTCCTTTATATTTATTCATGTCTGAATAGGTTTCAACAAAAAAGAAAGTATTACTTTGCAGTATACCAAAGAACAACACTAAACCTTTAGGAATCCGAGAATAAGCTTCTTTTCACGAGTTCTACACAATTTCGGATTTTGATATAAAATGAATTCCTTCACTCAAACCAAGTTAAAACTGCTTTGTCCTTCATATTTATCCATGTCTGAATAGCTTTAAACAAAAAAAAGGTAGTACTTTGCAGTATACAAAAGAACAACACTAAACCTTTTCAGGAATCCGAGAATAAGCTTCTTTTCACGAGTTCTACTCAATTTCGGATTTTGATACAAAATGAATTCCTTCACTCAAACCAAGTTAAAACTGCTTTGTCCTTCATATTTATTCATGTCTGAATAGGTTTCAACAAAAAAGAAAGTATTACTTTGCAGTATACCAAAGAACAACACTAAACCTTTAGGAATCCGAGAATAAGCTTCTTTTCACCAGTTCTACACAATTTCGGATTTTGATATAAAATGAATTCCTTCACTCAAACCAAGTTAAAACTGCTTTGTCCTTCATATTTATCCATGTCTGAATAGGTTTCAACAAAAAAGAAAGTATTACTTTGCAGTATACAAAAGAACAACACTAAACCTTTTCAGGAATCCGAGAATAAGCTTCTTTTCACGAGTTCTACTCAATTTCGGATTTTGATATAAAATGAATTCCTTCACTCAAACCAAGTTAAAACTGCTTTGTCCTTCATATTTATCCATATCTGAATAGGTTTTAACAAAAAAGAAAGTATTACTTTGCAGAATACAAAAGAACAACACTAAACCTTTTCAGGAATCCGAGAATAAGCTTCTTTTCACGAGTTCTACTCAATTTCGGATTTTGATATAAAATGAATTCCTTCACTCAAACCAAGTTAAAACTGATTTGTCCTTCATATTTTTGCATGTCTAAATAGGTTTCAGGCATAAAATTCCTCATATTACCCTGTATGAGAAAGAAGCATACTTGTGATGGAGCAATACACTCCTTTTGGGTAACCTAAACTGATGGTTGGGGAGGAAAGTTAGAAGAACAATCAACTATACCCAAAGACAGATACGTGATGAGCGGGCAATATAACTGTGTTTTTGCTTCAGTGGTCAGAGCAACTCTCTATTCTGTACTGTGTTGTTCTCTCTTGCAAGATATTATTATTAAAGCCTCTTATCTCCTCAGAAGAAAATAACTGACTCTGTGCGTTACTAGATTTCCACCACAATTTTGGCGTCAGGAACAGGATCCCTCAACTGGTGTCTCTGGACCGGACCGCAGTGCATGGCCAGTCTGGACTGAAGTAGCTGTTCCAGCCTCATACCTCCAAGGCCTTTTCTGAGAGAGAGGACTGGCAGGTCCTTTTCCTGAATACCAGCGCTGGGATCATTTTTGAAATATGATAGTCTGAGACGATAGGACTGCTTTTTAGTTTTTATTTGAATAAAAGAGGGTTTCCCGGTTGTGTCATTAGTGAGACAGAGATTTCACGGGTAAGTGAAACTTTTGAAGCAGTCCGAAGAAGTGTGAAGTACTCCGAAGAAGTGTGAGTACAGATTAAGGTCCTCATTGGAGACGTCCTTTGAGTGAAGGAATATATTTCCCCATTCCAAGTCTGAGAATGGGAAACAGTAGGTCTCAGACTTTTGACCCTAATGAAAAAGAAATATGGTCCAGAGGTTTTCCACCTGAAGGTTCTTTTAGTATGTTAGAAATAAGAAAATTAGAAGAAAGGTTTTGCAAATATGAGAAAGAGATGAAGCAAAAAAAAAAGAAAATTAAGTTTAAATAAGAAGTAAGAAAGGTATAGAATGTTGTAGAATGAAAAAATAAAGTGTATTAAGAGAAAGAAAGGAAAACGCTAAACAAATGCCATGACGGAATGATGATGATAATTTAGTATGTGGACGAAAAGATAATTCAGCTCTGATTAAGACTGAATCTTCTTTTAAACCACCACCATATTCCACTGATAACACTTCTTCTCCTTCTGCACCTCTTTACCCCACCCTGAGCGCTCTCGCTGTGCCGGATCCAGACCTGGACTCCTGCCCTCCACGACGCCTGCAACAACAACAGCCAGCCCTGCCACAAGCCTCTGGCTCTCGGGAAGAAGGGACTTCTTCCATCCTCCCTCGGGAAGAAATTCCATCATCCTCACAACATCAGTTACATAGGTCTGATGATGAGGAAAAGGAAGACGTTTGGTTCTCCAGCGTACCTGCCCAAGAACTTTTAACGCAAGTGACAAAAATCCTTTACCCACAATCTGGACTTCGGAGATCTAAACGTGAGAAAAAACAAAACCAGATTCAAACCATGCCTATGGTTAAAGTTGCAGGTCCCACTGGACCATTACTGGTTTATCGACCCTGGACTGAGACTGACATCATGGAAGCATAACAATGCTTACCAGATCCAGAGAATTCTGGACCCCGTTTTGCTGACGAGTTGCGAGATTTCTGCGCACAATTCTGCCCGACCGGGGTTGAATTGCGTCGCATATTGGCAAAAAAGTTCAAACCGACCGACCTCTGCAAAATAGAGGCCAGTATGCTACAACTGGATTTGCGACCTACCAACAGTGAACGAGGACATAATGATAACGCTCAATATGAAGCAGCCATCCAAAGACTGTGTCAAGCCATCACCACTCAAATTCCAACCAAAATCAATATGTCCCACATTTACACCTGCAAACAGAAACCCGGTGAAGGGACTGATGATTTTGTACACCGCATCCTTGAGGAAGTCAGCAAGCACAGCGGTCATCAGAGACCAACGGATTTGGGTAATGAACCAGGACCATGGGAGAGTATTGCATGTAATGCAATAATTAAAGGCCTCATGCCAGATGTCGCCACTGAAGTAAAGAACATTTACGTGGGATGTTGTGAGGGTCCTCGTTTGGCTGACGTTCGCCGATATGCTCGCCATGCTCAGAACCAAGTTGAGACACGTAAGACCATCAAAAGGGACAAGTGTGAAAAGGAGCTGCATTTGGCAGCCATGACCATGTATTACGCAGTTGGTGTAAACAGAGGACGAGGCCGAAGTCGAAGACGTGGACGTGTGGGAGAGGAGGTCGAAATGGGCCACGTCAGAGCTATGATCCGAATATTTGTTTTTACTGTGGCCAGACTGGACACTGGAAGAAGGACTGTCCACAGCTGAAAAGTGATGAAATTGGGCAAAAGGCTGACTGAGGGTGGGAGGCAGGTTCTGGACGTCACGCGCCAGCGCAGCCTCCACTAATGGGTGATAGCACAACACACACACACATTTTTCCTGCTCTGTGCAGTGAACAAACGCTTGCCAACTGTGATTCACGTAGTAAAGTTTTGCATGCTATTTCCGTCCTAGAGCAAAGATATTTGTCTCAGAATATAGGAACCTATGTTCATCAGTAGTGACGTCAGGGGAGTTTGATTGTCCTCCAAAGTTGTGGAAACCACGTTTACTCTATGTCTGCATCAGGCCAGGTTGTGAAGGAGAAAATGACAACGCCCATTGCTTGTGTCACTCCCGATGGGCTCTCCTTCAAACACTCATTTTTGTTATCAGAGTTGTGTCCCATTAACCTGATGGGCCGTGATCTCATGTGCAAATTAGGCATTATTTTAACTTCTACACCAGAGGGTGTTAAGGTTATGTTACAGTCTGACAAAGCTTTCACAGCAGTGCAGTTTGATTCATCGGCACTTACATATGCTTATGAGTGGAAACTTCCCAGCTCTCCTTTTTCACAACAACTAGTGGAAGAAGCAAAAGCGTTAGTTTCACCCCTTTCTGATTTCATGCAACTTGCTGATTTGCACTGCACATCACACATTTCTTTGGGGCCTGACAATGACTATGAGAAGAAGTGAAAAAATATAAAACAATGTAAAAAACAATACCCTTTGAAGCCTGAAGCAATTAAAGGGATTAAACCTGTTTTTCAATCTTTTCAGAAAACAGGCGTTATTGTTCCTTGTGAAAACTCACCTGTGCGCACTCCATTGTTTCCTGTTAAAAAGATTAAAGATGCTGGCCAGCCAGATGAATGGCGTTTTGTACAGGACCCCCAAGCGGTGAATGCTGCAGTTCAGCCACTTGCTCCTACTGTGCCCAACCCACACACTATTTTGTATCATGTCATGGTTGGACCATGTGTCAAAAGGGGGGATGCTGAATGAACTCACTGCTCAGTGGTTCACAAAAGGGTTCAGTTCATATGCGCAAAAATACTGTCAGTCATGTATGGTTTGTGCCACACATAATGTAGGAAAGGCATTACACACATCACAAGCTGCACACACTCCACCAGAGAGACCTTTTGAACATTTGATGATGGATTTTGTTGAACTCACACCAGCTGAAGGAAAGAAATATGCACTAGTAATAGTGGACGTGTTTAGTAAATGGGTTGAAGTTTTCCCTGCAAAACATGCAAACAGTAATGCAGTGACTAAAGCACTGATAAACAAAAATCATTCCTAGATGGGGCTTTCCAGAGAAGATCAGCAGTGATAATGGCACACATTTTGTAAACACTGCATTGACTGAGGTTGGTAAATTCCTGGGAATAAGCTTGCGCACACATTGTGCTTATCATCCACAGAGTGGAGGTGCTGTGGAAAGAGAAAATGGTACATTAAAGTCCAAGTTAGCCAAATGTTGTGAAGAAACAGGTCTGCCATGGACAAAAGCATTACCTATTGTGCTTACCTACATGAGAATGAGAATCAGAGCTCGAGTGAATCTCAGCCCATTTGAAATTTTATTTGGCAGACCTCCTAACCTGGGATTGGGACCTGTAACCAGACCCCTCCCTTCCACAACTGTTTGTGATGATGCTATGTTGTCTTACTGTCGAAACCTTTCCACTGTTCTATCTCAAGTTTCACAGACAGTAAAAGCAGCCCTTCCAGCCACAGAAAACACACCTCTGCACCCACTCCAACCAGATGACAGGTGGTGAAGGAACTTTGCAGGAAACATTGGAAGTCCAAACGTTGGCAAGGCCCGTTCCAGGTGCTACTGGTCACTCACACAGCTGTTAAAGTTGCAGAGAGAGGAACCTGGATTCATGCCAGTCACTGTAAGAAGGTACCAGAACCAGTAGATGACTTCCACCCTGACATACATCAGCCTAACCAACACGCCCGGAAGGACAAAGATAAGAGTCAGCAGTAAAAGCTGTACTCCACCGGTGTGTTAAGTGCTAGTAACCTCTGACACCGAAGATTGAAACATCCTGAGACCTGCGATGAAGATGATCATACACATGGTGTGAACCATGGCAGAAACTGTTTGTTGTTTGTATTTTCTTATTTGTAACCAGCATGTGCACATTGTATCTTGATTTCACAGGAAGCAATAATACAGGGCTGCTGTATTGTTCCCTGTGTGCGAGGCCTCATTGTATGTATCTCACTAAATGATTCAAATGACTCAAAGAACTTTTTTGCTTTCAAAATTTTTCCTCTAGTGACGCTGACTTAGAGAGGGATGAAGATAATCATGTTTAATTGTTCATGTTTTGATTGTTTATCATTGGACCCTTTATCACTATGATGCCTGCATTTTAAACTCACGTTGTGTGCAAATGCAGGCTGATGTTTTACAGATAAAGTTATTATTTTCCTTGTTTCTTTTTGGGTTGATTAATATAATAGTATTATTATAATCAAAAGGGAGGAATGTAATGGAAAATAATTCTTATATGCATTGTATTGAGTGTTACTGTGTATGACCTGCAAATGACCGAGCTGCAAGGTACCACCCTGCCCTGTTTTCTTAAATTCCTCTTTACAACGGTGGGATTGTTATAATGAGATAGCTGCACTTTAGGGGGGACAGGGTTAGGCTGGTATTTACGAGTGTGTCTGGGTAACCTCAACTGATGGTTGGGGAGGAAAGTTAGAAGAACAATCAACTATACCAAAAAACAGATGACGTGATGAGCGGGCAATATAACTGTGTGTTTTTGCTTCAGTGGTCAGAGCAACTCTGTATTCTGTACTGTGTTGTTCTCTCTTGCAAGATATTATTATTAAAGCCTCTTATCTCCTCAGAAGAAAATAACTGACTCCCCAAATGCAAGTGTCAGGACAAATGATCAAAGTTCTCCAAGCTTCAGTCTGCAGAGAGGTACAAGACAGGGTTGTCCACTTTCGCCCTCACTTTTTGCTATTTTCATCAAACCTTTAGCAGCTGCTATCAGACAAGATAGAAATATTAAAGGCATCCAACCCCAAAATATTGAGCATAAAATAAGTCTTTATGTTGATGATGTATTACTTTTCCTTCAGAACTCACAGACGTCTCTCACTCACACGATCACACTCATAAATAAATTCTCAGCACTTTCTGACTACTCTATCAATTGGTCTAAGACCACAGTTCTGCCCATTAACTGTAGGGTCCAGAATATACCTGCGATCACTTTACAGTCAGGAAATATTAGATATTTAGGCATAAACATTTCCTCCAGGCTCTCAGAGCTAACAAAGCTAAATTATGTGCAATTATTAAAGACAGTAGAGGACGATCTCTCTCTATATTACAACCATTAAAATGATGATACTACCAAAAGTTAACTATTTGTTCTCAATGATCCCCATAAAACCACCTGCTACTTGGTTTAAGTCACTAGATTCATGCATCTCCAAATTTCTGTGGAAAAACAAACCACCACGTATTAGTTTAAAAACCCTACAGAAGACCAAGGACAGTGGTGGATTAGATTTACCTAATTTTCAGCACTATTCCTTAGCCAATAGGTTACAGTATATATCAAAATGGTTTAAACCTAGCCCAATAGATGAACCATGGATAAATATAGAACAAGCATTGTGTGATAATCTGGAAATCTCTGACCTGCCACTTATTAGTCAAAATGTAAAAAATCACAAATGTTGCAAAAGCATTAACATCAGCACCTCTCTGACAACCTGGTGGGAATTTCTTAAAAAAACAAAGTCTTCACTTGTCCCGTGTAAGCTTACACCCATCTGGAACAATCCTGACATCCTGCAAAACAAAAAAATGCTAAACATTACTCTGTGGAAGATCAATGGAATCAAACATCTGGTACATATAATCCAAAATGGACATTTTATTTCATTTGATGAGCTCATATCACAACATGAGATAGGCAGCAATTAATTCCTAGAATATCAACAACTTAAGTCTAATAATAACAAAGAAATATATCCTCCACCAACCAGACTCACAACTCCCGATTAGGGTAGCAGAATTTCTAAGCATCTGCACCCCAAAACTACTATCAAAAATATATAAATTATTGTCTAAGATAGATGACACAATGTCTCTACCGTCCTCAAAATGGGAGGCAGATTTATCCATCAGTTCTAGTCATAGCTTCTGGCCACAAATATGTTCAAACACCTTCAGAATGACTCAAAATCCTAATTTACAGCTCATACAATACAAAATTCTTCATAGAACACACTATACAGGACAAAGGATGTTCAGGATGGGTCTAACACACTCAAACATCTGCTCACATTGCACAGATAACACACCTGATGATTATGCACACGCTTTGTGGTTTTGTGCGCCTGTCCAGAAGTTCTGGCTTGAAGTCTGTGCGGACCTATCAACATGGCTGTGGAGGTGGCGTGGTGCATCAGCTGCAGGAGAGAGCTGTGGAGAGAGCTCTGGGGAGAAGGACTAGGTGAGTGATTAGTACACCGGCAGTCACTTGTCTAATCACTGTCCTCTTTTAAAAACTCAGTAGCGTGCTGGAGCTGGAAGGAGGATTGAAGTGGAGTCGGCAGCACGAACCGGGAGGTAAGGCCTGCGAACGACTCCACATTCGTGAAAAAGGGTTAAATAAATTATACGTTGAACCGTCCGCTGTCTCTGAGTCTCTCTGAGAGAACCCGCAGTGGCAACAGGCCGCCACATTGGCACCCAACTGGGATTCAGAAGAGGAGACATGACGGAACCGCAATAGCCCATAACAGCTCTGGCCCAAATGCTGGCGGAGGTCGCGGCGATGAATCAGGACCAGGCGGCTCTCGGCAGGCAGCAGCTGGCCACACTGCAGGGCCAGGTGGAACGGCAGACGGACCTGCTGGAAGCACTGGTGGCTCGAGCCGGGGCAGCGGCACCGGCCCCCTCGCTCGCTGGGGTCGGCCTGTATAAGATGACGCCTGAAGACGACCCTCAGTCATTTCTGGGGATGTTCGAGGCAACGGCGGCGGCGTGCAGATGGCCGGAGGCGGAGTGGGCCGTGCGGTTGCTTCCCCTCCTGTCTGGGGACGCCCAAACGGCGGCGCTGAGCCTTCCTGCTCGCTCTTGAAGCCAGTACGCGGATGTCTAGAGGGCAGTCCTGGATCGCCTGGGGTACTCGGCGGAGGACCATCGCCGCCGGTTCAGAAGGACCAAACTGGGCCACACGGACCGTCCGTTCACATATGCGCCCGACGTAGTGACACGGTGGCTGCTGCCAGGGGACTCGAATGGAGGGCGGAGGATGCTGGGACAAATCGTCCTGGAACAGTTCGTGGAGGGGCTGCCAAGTGGTACGGCGGAGTGGGTACGCTGCCACCGACCCACTGACTTGGAGGCCGCGATCACCCTTGTGGAGGACCATCTGGCCGTTTTTTCCCAGGGCCGGACACCGGAGGCTCGGCCAGCATCGCTGGGCCGGCCAACACCAGCGCCCCGGAGGAGGCTGTCAACAGCTGGCTCTCAGCTGGCAACAGCACGACCGTCTCCTCTCCCCCACACTAACCTTTCTTGCCCTCTCTTTCCACCCCAGGTTCCAGCCGCTATAAGTCCTGCTCCCGACCCACAGAGGGTCCCTCAGGTGGCGGGGCAGGAGTGTTGGAGGTGCGGGCAGCCCGGTCATTTTCGCCGCGAGTGCCCGCTCATGGAGGTCAGACAGGTGATTCGGGTTGTTGGCCCTCCAGCGCCCTCCCCCGGTCCAGGAGGGACGTACAGCGTTCCGGTAAGGATTCAGGGGGGTACACATCAGGCAATGGTGGACTCGGATATCACACAGTATAGTTCACCAGAATCTGATTCGACCTGGGGCTTTGATAGAGGCAGAATGGGTTGATATTAGGTGTGTGCATGGGGATATTCACAGATACCCCGTGGTCCCAGTTGAAATTCGCTGTAAGGGGAAAAAGCATAGTGTGAAGGCCGCGGTTAGCTCTTGCCTGGCGCACCCCCTGATTTTGGGAACCGATTGTCCCGGGTTTGATAGATTAGTGGGGCAGTGTGTGGGGGTGCGCTCACGACCGTCAGGGTCATGGGATATGTGTGCTGTCCTCAGCGGTGACGCGAGGTTGTCCGACACTGCAGACGGGGAGGGGGAGCCGACGGTACCTTCACAGGAGGCTCCGTCAGTTCCCGTGTTCGACTCCATGGAAGATTTTCCACTCGAGCAGTCTCGTGATGATACTCTACGCTATGCCTTGGATCAGGTGATAAAAATTGATGGTCATATGGTGCGCCCTGACGCAATGCTAACACATCCGCATTTTTCATTGTGCAGGGACAGAGTGTACAGAGTGAGTCGTGACACTCAGACAGAGGAAATCATAACACAGCTGTTGGTGCCGAAAAGCCGTTGGGAAATAGTTTTCCAGGCGGCTCATTATAACCCGATGGCGGGGCATATGGTGTATGAAAAAACGATGAATCGTATAATGGCCCGGTTCTATTGGCCAGGCATTCGGGCAGACGTGCGCCGCTGGTGCGCGACCTGCTCCAAATGCCAGTTGGTTAACCAACCGGCCGTCCCGAAAGCACCTTTGCGCCCATTGCCGCTGATTGAGGTCCCATTTGAGCGTATTGGGATGGATCTCATCGGGCCCTTTCATCGGAGCGCACGTGGATATCGCTTTGTGTTAGTTCTGGTGGATTATGCAACACGATATCTAGAAGCAGTGCCGTTGCGCACCATCTCTGCAAAGAGTGTAGCGCAGGCACTGTTTCAAGTTATCTCCCGAGTCGGGATCCCGAAAGAGATCCTGACTGATCAAGGCACCTCTCACCGTCCCAGAGAGCAGACATAGCCCAGTTCCAGCAGCATTACGCTGATGTGTTCTCCCCCCTGCCAGGACGCACAAGCCTTATTCAACACCATGTTGAGACACACCCGGGCGTGACAGTGCGTTCACGTCCCTATCGGTTACCTGAGCACAAGAGAAAAGTGGTTCAGGCAGAATTGGAAGCTATGCTGGAGATGGGTGTAATTGAGGAGTCTAACAGCGCCTGGGGTAGTCCTATCGTTTTTGTAGTCAAGACGGATGGGTCTATCCGGTTCTGTGTGGACTATCGCAAGGTGAATGATGTGTCACGATTTGATGCCTATCCTATGCCCCGGGTCGACGAGCTCCTGGATCGCCTGGGCACTGCTCGTTTTTTTACGACACTAGATTTGACCAAGGGCTACTGGCAGATTCCCTTGTCTCCAGAGTCTAAGGAAAAAACGGCCTTCTCCACTCCGTACGGGTTGTACCAATTTGTCACACTTCCGTTCGGGTTGTTCGGGGCCCAAGCCACATTTCAACGCCTTATGGATCGGGTCCTGCGGCCGCATGCTGCGTATGCTGCTGCTTACCTGGATGACGTCATTCCATAGCAACAGCTGGGCGGAGCATGTTCAGCAGGTGGCGGCAGTGCTGGAGTCACTGCGGCAGGCGGGGCTCACGGCCAACCCAAAGAAGTGTGCAGTTGGACGGAGGGAGGTACGGTATCTGGGGTACCACTTGGGCGGCAGACAGGTGCGTCCACAGGTAGACAAGACAGCAGCGATTGCAGCCTGCCCAAAACCTAAGACCAAGAAAGAGGTGAGGCGGTTTTTGGGGCTGGCCGGATATTACCGGCGATTTATTCCCAACTTCGCGGAGCTGACCAGCCCCTTGACCGACCTTACCCGAAAAGGTGCCTCTGATCCGGTCCGGTGGACGGAGCAGTGCCAGGCGTCACTTGAGAGGGTAAAGCAGACCCTCTGTGGGGAGCCTCTTCTCCACACACCTAACTCCTCTCTCCCATTTGTCCTGCAGACTGATGCATCGGGAAGGGGGTTGGGGGCTGTTCTGTCCCAGCAGGTGCGGGGCGTTGACCGCCCAGTGCTTTACATCAGCCAGAAACTATCCGAGAGGGAGACCAGATACAGCACGGTGGAGAGGGAGTGCCTGGCCATCCGGTGGGTGGTCGGCGCTCTGCGGTATTACTTGCTGGGGCGCCCATTCACCCTCTGCTCGGACCATGCTCCCCTCCAGTGGCTCCACCGAATGAAAGATGTCAATGCACGGATCACCCGCTGGTATCTGGCACTACAGCCTTTTAAATTCAAAGTGGTCCATAGGCCGGGGGCACAGATGGCGGTGGCCGACTTCCTTTCCAGCTCGCATGGCGAGGTGGGGGGGAGTAAGTTAGGCCGGACGGCTCCCCGGCCAAGGTCAGGCTGTGGAAGTATGTGGAGGTGCTGCAGGAGAGAGCTGTGGAGAGAGCTCTGGGGAGCAGGACTAGGTGAGTGATTAGTACACCGGCAGTCACTTGTCTAATCACTGTCCTCTTTTAAAAACTCAGTAGCGTGCTGGAGCTGGAAGGAGGATTGAAGTGGAGTCGGCAGCAGGAACCGGGAGGGAAGGCCTGCGAACGACTCCACATTCGTGAAAAAGGGTTAAATAAACGATACGTTGAACCGTCCGCTGTCTCTGAGTCTCTCTGAAAGAACCCGCAGTGGCAACAGGCCACCACAATGTGCAATTATTAAAGACAGTAGAGGACGATCTCTCTCGTTGGAAGTCCTTACCTATATCACTTATGGGGAGAGTTAAAACCATTAAAATGATGATACTACCAAAAGTTAACTATTTGTTCTCAATGATCAATGACCTGCTACTTGGTTTAAGTCACTAGATTCATGCATCTCTAAATTTCTGTGGAAAAACAAACCACCACGTATTAGTTTAAAAACCCTACAGAAGACCAAGGACAGTGGTGGATTAGATTTACCTAATTTTCAGCACTATTCCTTAGCCAATAGGTTACAGTATATATCAAAATGGTTTAAACCTAGCCCAATAGATGAACATGGATAAATATAGAACAAGCATTGTGTGATAATCTGGAAATCTCTGACCTGCCACTTATTAGTCAAAACGTAAAAAATCACAAATGTTTCAAAAGCATTAACATCAGCACCTCTTTGACAGCCTGGTGGTAATTTCTTAAAATAACAAAGTCTTCACTTGTCCCGTGTAAGCTTACACCCATCTGGAACAATCCTGACATCCTGCAAAACAAAAAAAATGCTAAACTTTACTCTGTGGAAGATCAAAGGAATCAAACATCTGGAACATATAATCCAAAATGGACATTTTATTTCATTTGATGAGCTCATATCACAACATGAGATAGGCAGCAATTAATTCCTAGAATATCAACAACTTAAGTCTAATAATAACAAAGAAATATATCCTCCACCAACCAGACTCACAACTCCCGATTAGGGTAGCAGAATTTCTAAGCATCTGCACCCCAAAACTACTATCAAAAATATATAAATTATTGTCTAAGATAGATGACACAATGTCTCTACCGTTCTCAAAATGGGAGGCAGATTTATTCATCAGTTCTAGTCATAGCTTCTGGCCACAAATATGTTTGAACACCTTCAGAATGACTCAAAATCCTAATTTACAGCTCATACAATACAAAATTCTTCATAGAACACACTATACAGGACAAAGGATGTTCAGGATGGGTCTAACACACTCAAACATCTGCTCACATTGCACAGATAACACACCTGATGATTATGCACACGCTTTGTGGTTTTGTGCGCCTGTCCAGAAGTTCTGGCTTGAAGTCTGTGCGGACCTATCAACATGGCTGTGGAGGTGGCGTGGTGCATCAGCTTCAGGAGAGAGCTGTGGAGAGAGCTCTGGGGAGAAGGACTAGGTGAGTGATTAGTACACCGGCAGTCACTTGTCTAATCACTGTCCTCTTTTAAAAACTCAGTAGCGTGCTGGAGCTGGAAGGAGGATTGAAGTGGAGTCGGCAGCACGAACCGGGAGGTAAGGCCTGCGAACGACTCCACATTCGTGAAAAAGGGTTAAATAAATTATACGTTGAACCGTCCGCTGTCTCTGAGTCTCTCTGAGAGAACCCGCAGTGGCAACAGGCCGCCACATTGGCACCCAACTGGGATTCAGCAGAGGAGACATGACGGAACCGCAATAGCCCATAACAGCTCTGGCCCAAATGCTGGCGAAGGTCGCGGCGATGAATCAGGACCAGGCGGCTCTCGGCAGGCAGCAGCTGGCCACACTGCAGGGCCAGGCGGAACGGCAGACGGACCTGCTGGAAGCACTGGTGGCTCGAGCCGGGGCAGCGGCACCGGCCCCCTCGCTCGCTGGGGTCGGCCTGTATAAGATGACGCCTGAAGACGACCCTCAGTCATTTCTGGGGATGTTCGAGGCAACGGCGGCGGCGTGCAGATGGCCGGAGGCGGAGTGGGCCGTGCGGTTGCTTCCCCTCCTGTCTGGGGACGCCCAAACAGCGGCGCTGAGCCTTCCTGCTCGCTCTTGAAGCCAGTACGCGGATGTCTAGAGGGCAGTCCTGGATCGCCTGGGGTACTCGGCGGAGGACCATCGCCGCCGGTTCAGAAGGACCAAACTGGGCCACACGGACCGTCCGTTCACCTATGCGCAGCAGTTGACCGACGTAGTGACACGGTGGCTGCTGCCAGGGGACTCGAATGGAGAGCGGAGGATGCTGGGACAAATCGTCCTGGAACAGTTCGTGGAGGGGATGCCAAGTGGTACGGCGGAGTGGGTACGCTGCCACCGACCCACTGACCTGGAGGCCGCAATCACCCTTGCGGAGGACCATCTGGCCGTTTTTTTCCTGGGCCGGACACCGGAGGCTCGGCCAGCATCGCTGGGCCGGCCAACACCAGCGCCCCGGAGGAGGCTGTCAACAGCTGGCTCTCAGCTGGCAACAGCACGATCGTCTCCTCTCCACCGCACTAACCTTTCCTGCCCTCTCTTTCCACCCCAGGTTCCAGCCGCTACAAGTCCTGCTCCCGACCCACAGAGGGTCCCTCAGGTGGCGGGGCAGGAGTGTTGGAGGTGCGGGCAGCCCGGTCATTTTTGCCGCGAGTGCCCGCTCATGGAGGTCAGACAGGTGATTCGGGTTGTTGGCCCTCCAGCGCCCTCCCCCGGTCCAGGAGGGACGTACAGCCTTCTGGTAAGGATTCAGGAGGGTACACATCAGGCAATGGTGGACTCGGGCATCACACAGTATAGTTCACCAGAATCTGATTCGACCTGGGGCTTTGATAGAGGCAGAATGGGTTGATATTAGTTGTGTGCATGGGGATATTCACAGATACCCCATGGTCCCAGTTGAAATTCGCTGTAAGGGGAAAAAGCATAGTGTGAAGGCCGCGGTTAGCTCCTGCCTGGCGCACCCCCTGATTTTGGGAACCGATTGTCCCGGGTTTGATAGATTAGTGGGGCAGTGTGTGGGGGTGCGCTCACGACCGTCAGGGTCATGGGATATGTGTGCTGTCCTCAGCGGTGACGCGAGGTTGTCTGACACTGCAGACGGGGAGGGGGAGCCGACGGTACCTTCACATGAGGCTCCGTCAGTTCCCGTGTTCGACTCCATGGAAGATTTTCCACTCGAGCAGTCTCGTGATGATACTCTACGCTATGCCTTGGATCAGGTGATAAAAATTGATGGTCATATGGTGCGCCCTGACGCAGTGCTAACACATCCGCATTTTTCATTGTGCAGGGACAGAGTGTACAGAGTGAGTCGTGACACTCAGACAGAGGAAATCATAACACAGCTGTTGGTGCCGAAAAGCCGTTGGGAAATCGTTTTCCAGACGGCTCATTATAACCCGATGGCAGGGCATATGGGGTATGAAAAAACGATGAATCGTATAATGGCCCGGTTCTATTGGCCAGGCATTCGGGCAGACGTGCGCCGCTGGTGTGCGTCCTGCTCCAAATGCCAGTTGGTTAACCAACCGGCCTTCCCGAAAGCACCTTTGCGTCCATTGCCGCTGATTGAGGTCCCATTTGAGCGTATTGGGATGGACCTCATCGGGCCCTTTCATCGGAGCGCACGTGGATATCACTTTGTGTTAGTTCTGGTGGATTATGCAACACGATATCCAGAAGCAGTGCCGTTGCGCACCATCTCTGCAAAGAGTGTAGCGCAGGCACTGTTTCAAGTTATCTCCCGAGTCGGGATCCCGAAAGAGATCCTGACTGATCAAGGCACCTCTCACCGTCCCAGAGAGCAGACATAGCCCAGTTGCAGCAGCATTAAGCTGATGTGTTCTCCCCCCTGCCAGGACGCACAAGCCTTATTCAACACCATGTTGAGACACACCCGGGCGTGACAGTGCGTTCACGTCCCTATTGGTTACCTGAGCACAAGAGAAAAGTGGTTCAGGCAGAATTGGAAGCTATGCTGGAGATGGGTGTAATTGAAAAAACAGCGCCTGGGGTAGTCCCATCGTTTTTGTAGTCAAGACGGATGGGTCTATCCGGTTCTGTGTGGACTATCGCAAGGTGAATGATGTGTCACGATTTGATGCCTATCCTATGCCCCGGGTCGACGAGCTCCTGGATCGCCTGGGCACTGCTCGTTTTTTTACGACACTAGATTTGACCAAGGGCTACTGGCAGATTCCCTTGTCTCCAGAGTCTAAGGAAAAAACGGCCTTCTCCACTCCGTACGGGTTGTACCAATTTGTCACACTTCCGTTCGGG
Source organism: Leuresthes tenuis (assembly GCF_036924035.1). Classification (NCBI taxonomy): domain Eukaryota; kingdom Metazoa; phylum Chordata; class Actinopteri; order Atheriniformes; family Atherinopsidae; genus Leuresthes; species Leuresthes tenuis. The sequence goes on from NW_027325364.1 coordinate 30,496,363, forward strand.
TTGTTCGGGGCCCAAGCCACATTTCAACGCCTTATGGATCGGGTCCTGCGGCCGCATGCTGCGTATGCTGCTGCTTACCTGGATGACGTCATTCCATAGCAACAGCTGGGCGGAGCATGTTCAGCAGGTGGCGGCAGTGCTGGAGTCACTGCGGCAGGCGGGGCTCACGGCCAACCCAAAGAAGTGTGCAGTTGGACGGAGGGAGGTACGGTATCTGGGGTACCACTTGGGCGGCAGACAGGTGCGTCCACAGGTAGACAAGACAACAGCGATTGCAGCCTGCCCAAAACCTAAGACCAAGAAAGAGGTGAGGCGGTTTTTGGGGCTGGCCGGATATTACCGGCGATTTATTCCCAACTTCGCGGAGCTGACCAGCCCCTTGACCGACCTTACCCGAAAAGGTGCCTCTGATCCGGTCCGGTGGACGGAGCAGTGCCAGGCGTCACTTGAGAGGGTAAAGCAGACCCTCTGTGGGGAGCCTCTTCTCCACACACCTAACTCCTCTCTCCCATTTGTCCTGCAGACTGATGCATCGGGAAGGGGGTTGGGGGCTGTTCTGTCCCAGCAGGTGCGGGGCGTTGACCGCCCAGTGCTTTACATCAGCCAGAAACTATCCGAGAGGGAGACCAGATACAGCACGGTGGAGAGGGAGTGCCTGGCCATCCGGTGGGTGGTCGGCGCTCTGCGGTATTACTTGCTGGGGCGCCCATTCACCCTCTGCTCGGACCATGCTCCCCTCCAGTGGCTCCACCGAATGAAAGATGTCAATGCACGGATCACCCGCTGGTATCTGGCACTACAGCCTTTTAAATTCAAAGTGGTCCATAGGCCGGGGGCACAGATGGCGGTGGCCGACTTCCTTTCCAGCTCGCATGGCGAGGTGGGGGGGAGTAAGTTAGGCCGGACGGCTCCCCGGCCAAGGTCAGGCTGTGGAGGTATGTGGAGGTGCTGCAGGAGAGAGCTGTGGAGAGAGCTCTGGGGAGCAGGACTAGGTGAGTGATTAGTACACCGGCAGTCACTTGTCTAATCACTGTCCTCTTTTAAAAACTCAGTAGCGTGCTGGAGCTGGAAGGAGGATTGAAGTGGAGTCGGCAGCAGGAACCGGGAGGGAAGGCCTGCGAACGACTCCACATTCGTGAAAAAGGGTTAAATAAACGATACGTTCAACCGTCCGCTGTCTCTGAGTCTCTCTGAAAGAACCCGCAGTGGCAACAGGCCACCACAATGTGCAATTATTAAAGACAGTAGAGGACGATCTCTCTCGTTGGAAGTCCTTACCTATATCACTTATGGGGAGAGTTAAAACCATTAAAATGATGATACTACCAAAAGTTAACTATTTGTTCTCAATGATCAATGACCTGCTACTTGGTTTAAGTCACTAGATTCATGCATCTCTAAATTTCTGTGGAAAAACAAACCACCACGTATTAGTTTAAAAACCCTACAGAAGACCAAGGACAGTGGTGGATTAGATTTACCTAATTTTCAGCACTATTCCTTAGCCAATAGGTTACAGTATATATCAAAATGGTTTAAACCTAGCCCAATAGATGAACATGGATAAATATAGAACAAGCATTGTGTGATAATCTGGAAATCTCTGACCTGCCACTTATTAGTCAAAACGTAAAAAATCACAAATGTTTCAAAAGCATTAACATCAGCACCTCTTTGACAGCCTGGTGGTAATTTCTTAAAATAACAAAGTCTTCACTTGTCCCGTGTAAGCTTACACCCATCTGGAACAATCCTGACATCCTGCAAAACAAAAAAAATGCTAAACTTTACTCTGTGGAAGATCAAAGGAATCAAACATCTGGAACATATAATCCAAAATGGACATTTTATTTCATTTGAGGAGCTCATTTCACAACATGAGATAGGCAGCAATAAATTCCTAGAATATCAACAATTTAAGTCTAATAATAACAAAGAAATATATCCTCCACCAACCACATTTACAACTCCCGATTAGGGTAGCAGAATTTCTAAGCATCTGCACCCCAAAACTACTATCAAAAATATATAAATTATTGTCTAAGATAGATGACACAATGTCTCTACCGTCCTCAAAATAGGAGGCAGATTTATCCATCAGTTCTAGTCATAGCTTCTGGCCACAAATATGTTTGAACACCTTCAGAATGACTCGAAATCCTAATTTACAGCTCATACAATACAAAATTCTTCATAGAACACACTATACAGGACAAAGGATGTTCAGGATGGGTCTAACACACTCAAACATCTGCTCACATTGCACAGATAACACACCTGATGATTATGCACACGCTTTGTGGTTTTGTGCGCCTGTCCAGAAGTTCTGGCTTGAAAGTCTGTGCGGACCTATGTTTGTTTGTTTGTTTGACTTTTGTTGTTTGTTTGTTTTTGTAGAGGTCCTCCGGGGTTGGGTTGGGTTGAGTGGGGTGGGGCGGGATGGGTTCCTTCTGGGGGTACAGTAGCTCCTGGAATATGGTGACTGCAGGCCCCGAGCCTGGGGGACATCAGGCCCTCCTGCCCTGTGTTGTGTCCCAGGTAGCGGGGATGCCTATTGCAGCCAGTCTCTGGCTGCCCTCTCCGGGATGGGAGGGGCCAGGAGGATGAATTAATTATCCTGCTGGTTTATATATTGTAAACATAAACAATAAACATTTATAAAACTTCCCTTGGCAAAGCAAATCTGTTTGGCATAAAAGGTATTCAGACTACAATTCTGCTGCCATAATGCTGAACAGGACACGGAAAAAAAAAAACTAAAATCCGAGAATAAGCTTCTTTTCACCAGTTCTACACAATTTCGGATCTTGATATAAAATGAATTCCTTCACTCAAACCAAGTTAAAACTGCTTTGTCCTTCATATTTATCCATGTCTAAATAGCTTTAAACAAAAAAAAGGTAGTACTTTGCAGGATAGGAAAGAACAACACTAAACCTTTTCAGGAATCCGAGAATAAGCGTCTTTTGACGAGTTCTACACAATTTCGGATTTTGATACAAAATGAATTCCTTCACTCAAACCAAGTTAAAACTGCTTTGTCCTTCATATTTATTCATGTCTGAATAGGTTTCAACAAAAAAGAAAGTATTACTTTGCAGTATACCAAAGAACAACACTAAACCTTTAGGAATCCGAGAATAAGCTTCTTTTCACGAGTTCTACACAATTTCGGATTTTGATATAAAATGAATTCCTTCACTCAAACCAAGTTAAAACTGCTTTATCCTTCATATTTATCCATGTCTGAATAGCTTTAAACAAAAAAAAAGGTAGTACTTTGCAGGATAGGAAAGAACAACACTAAACCTTTTCAGGAATCCGAGAATAAGCGTCTTTTGACGAGTTCTACACAATTTCGGATTTTGATACAAAATGAATTCCTTCACTCAAACCAAGTTAAAACTGTTTTGTCCTTCATATTTATTCATGTCTGAATAGGTTTCAACAAAAAAGAAAGTATTACTTTGCAGTATACCAAAGAACAACACTAAACCTTTAGGAATCCGAGAATAAGCTTCTTTTCACGAGTTCTACACAATTTCGGATTTTGATATAAAATGAATTCCTTCACTCAAACCAAGTTAAAACTGCTTTGTCCTTCATATTTATCCATGTCTGAATAGGTTTCAACAAAAAAGAAAGTATTACTTTGCAGTATACAAAAGAACAACACTAAACCTTTAAGAATCCGAGAATAAGCTTCTTTTCACGAGTTCTACACAATTTCGGATTTTGATATAAAATGAATTCCTTCACTCAAACCAAGTTAAAACTGCTTTGTCCATATTTATCCATATCTGAATAGGTTTTAACAAAAAAGAAAGTATTACTTTGCAGAATACAAAAGAACAACACTAAACCTTTTCAGGAATCCGAGAATAAGCTTCTTTTCACGAGTTCTACTCAATTTCGGATTTTGATATAAAATGAATTCCTTCACTCAAACCAAGTTAAAACTGCTTTGTCCTTCATATTTATCCATATCTGAATAGGTTTTAACAAAAAAGAAAGTATTACTTTGCAGAATACAAAAGAACAACACTAAACCTTTTCAGGAATCCGAGAATAAGCTTCTTTTCACGAGTTCTACTCAATTTCGGATTTTGATATAAAATGAATTCCTTCACTCAAACCAAGTTAAAACTAATTTGTCCTTCATATTTTTGCATGTCTAAATAGGTTTCAGGCATAAAATTCCTCATATTACCCTGTATGAGAAAGAAGCATACTTGTGATGGAGCAATACACTCCTTTTGGGTAACCTAAACTGATGGTTGGGGAGGAAAGTTAGAAGAACAATCAACTATACCCAAAGACAGATACGTGATGAGCGGGCAATATAACTGTGTTTTTGCTTCAGTGGTCAGAGCAACTCTCTATTCTGTACTGTGTTGTTCTCTCTTGCAAGATATTATTATTAAAGCCTCTTATCTCCTCAGAAGAAAATAACTGACTCTGTGCGTTACTAGATTTCCACCACAATTTTGGCGTCACGAACAGGATCCCTCAACTGGTGTCTCTGGACCGGACCGCAGTGCATGGCCAGTCTGGACTGAAGTAGCTGTTCCAGCCTCATACCTCCAAGGCCTTTTCTGAGAGAGAGGACTGGCAGGTCCTTTTCCTGAATACCAGCGCTGGGATCATTTTTGAAATATGATAGTCTGAGACGATAGGACTGCTTTTTAGTTTTTATTTGAATAAAAGAGGGTTTCCCGGTTGTGTCATTAGTGAGACAGAGATTTCACGGGTAAGTGAAACTTTTGAAGCAGTCCGAAGAAGTGTGAAGTACTCCGAAGAAGTGTGAGTACAGATTAAGGTCCTCATTGGAGACGTCCTTTGAGTGAAGGAATATATTTCCCCATTCCAAGTCTGAGAATGGGAAACAGTAGGTCTCAGACTTTTGACCCTAATGAAAAAGAAATATGGTCCAGAGGTTTTCCACCTGAAGGTTCTTTTAGTATGTTAGAAATAAGAAAATTAGAAGAAAAGTTTTGCAAATATGAGAAAGAGATGAAGCAAAAAAAAAAAGAAAATTAAGTTTAAATAAGAAGTAAGAAAGGTATAGAATGTTGTAGAATGAAAAAATAAAGTGTATTAAGAGAAAGAAAGGAAAACGCTAAACAAATGCCATGACGGAATGATGATGATAATTTAGTATGTGGACGAAAAGATAATTCAGCTCTGATTAAGACTGAATCTTCTTTTAAACCACCACCATATTCCACTGATAACACTTCTTCTCCTTCTGCACCTCTTTACCCCACCCTGAGCGCTCTCGCTGTGCCGGATCCAGACCTGGACTCCTGCCCTCCACGACGCCTGCAACAACAACAGCCAGCCCTGCCACAAGCCTCTGGCTCTCGGGAAGAAGGGACTTCTTCCATCCTCCCTCGGGAAGAAATTCCATCATCCTCACAACATCAGTTACATAGGTCTGATGATGAGGAAAAGGAAGACGTTTGGTTCTCCAGCGTACCTGCCCAAGAACTTTTAACGCAAGTGACAAAAATCCTTTACCCACAATCTGGACTTCGGAGATCTAAACGTGAGAAAAAACAAAACCAGATTCAAACCATGCCTATGGTTAAAGTTGCAGGTCCCACTGGACCATTACTGGTTTATCGACCCTGGACTGAGACTGACATCATGGAAGCATAACAATGCTTACCAGATCCAGAGAATTCTGGACCCCGTTTTGCTGACGAGTTGCGAGATTTCTGCGCACAATTCTGCCCGACCGGGGTTGAATTGCGTCGCATATTGGCAAAAAAGTTCAAACCGACCGACCTCTGCAAAATAGAGGCCAGTATGCTACAACTGGATTTGCGACCTACCAACAGTGAACGAGGACATAATGATAACGCTCAATATGAAGCAGCCATCCAAAGACTGTGTCAAGCCATCACCACTCAAATTCCAACCAAAATCAATATGTCCCACATTTACACCTGCAAACAGAAACCCGGTGAAGGGACTGATGATTTTGTACACCGCATCCTTGAGGAAGTCAGCAAGCACAGCGGTCATCAGAGACCAACGGATTTGGGTAATGAACCAGGACCATGGGAGAGTATTGCATGTAATGCAATAATTAAAGGCCTCATGCCAGATGTCGCCACTGAAGTAAAGAACATTTACGTGGGATGGTGTGAGGGTCCTCGTTTGGCTGACGTTCGCCGATATGCTCGCCATGCTCAGAACCAAGTTGAGACACGTAAGACCATCAAAAGGGACAAGTGTGAAAAGGAGCTGCATTTGGCAGCCATGACCATGTATTACGCAGTTGGTGTAAACAGAGGACGAGGCCGAAGTCGAAGACGTGGACGTGTGGGAGAGGAGGTCGAAATGGGCCACGTCAGAGCTATGATCCGAATATTTGTTTTTACTGTGGCCAGACTGGACACTGGAAGAAGGACTGTCCACAGCTGAAAAGTGATGAAATTGGGCAAAAGGCTGACTGAGGGTGGGAGGCAGGTTCTGGACGTCACGCGCCAGCGCAGCCTCCACTAATGGGTGATAGCACAACACACACACACATTTTTCCTGCTCTGTGCAGTGAACAAACGCTTGCCAACTGTGATTCACGTAGTAAAGTTTTGCATGCTATTTCCGTCCTAGAGCAAAGATATTTGTCTCAGAATATAGGAACCTATGTTCATCAGTAGTGACGTCAGGGGAGTTTGATTGTCCTCCAAAGTTGTGGAAACCACGTTTACTCTATGTCTGCATCAGGCCAGGTTGTGAAGGAGAAAATGACAACGCCCATTGCTTGTGTCACTCCCGATGGGCTCTCCTTCAAACACTCATTTTTGTTATCAGAGTTGTGTCCCATTAACCTGATGGGCCGTGATCTCATGTGCAAATTAGGCATTATTTTAACTTCTACACCAGAGGGTGTTAAGGTTATGTTACAGTCTGACAAAGCTTTCACAGCAGTGCAGTTTGATTCATCGGCACTTACATATGCTTATGAGTGGAAACTTCCCAGCTCTCCTTTTTCACAACAACTAGTGGAAGAAGCAAAAGCGTTAGTTTCACCCCTTTCTGATTTCATGCAACTTGCTGATTTGCACTGCACATCACACATTTCTTTGGGGCCTGACAATGACTATGAGAAGAAGTGAAAAAATATAAAACAATGTAAAAAACAATACCCTTTGAAGCCTGAAGCAATTAAAGGGATTAAACCTGTTTTTCAATCTTTTCAGAAAACAGGTTCCTTGTGAAAATTCACCTGTGCGCACTCCATTGTTTCCTGTTAAAAAGATTAAAGATGCTGGCCAGCCAGATGAATGGCGTTTTGTACAGGACCTCCAAGCGGTGAATGCTGCAGTTCAGCCACGTGCTCCTACTGTGCCCAACCCACACACTATTTTGTCTCAAATTTCATCAGATGCACAGTTTTTCTCAGTGGTTGACTTGTCTAATGCATTTTTCTCTGCGCCAGTGCACCCTGATAGGCCATTTTGGTTTGCTTTTTAGTTTGCAGGGAGATCTTGGACTTTTACTTCAATTAACCACAGGCTCTGCTCTTTTGCAGTATGTGGATGACATCCTTTTATGTAGTCCATCTAAACAACAGTGTGAAAAAGACACAGTGAATCTGTTGAAACATCTTCATTCTTATGGCCATAAAGCCAGCCTTTCTAAGTTACAGTTTGTACAGGACGAAGTCACCTTTTTGGGTCATGTGATTTCTAAGGATGGGCGCTCACTTTCTCCTAAACGTGTTGCTGCAGTTCAGAACATTCCTAAACCGGTTACTAAAAAACAGCTTATGTCATTCTTAGGTATAACATCTTACTGCAGGAACTTTATTCCTAACTACTCTTTTCTCGAAGCTGCCTTAGGTGCTCTTATCCATGGAAAAGGCCTCCAGTCAGCTGATCGTGTTCCATGGACTCCTGACCTGATCTTTTAGAGACTCCTCTTCCAAACTCTGACATGATTCTTTTTGTAGATGGATCAGCTTTGTGTGATCTAGCCACAGGTACTAACTGTGTTTGGTTTGCAGTATGTTCTTCACATGACACTTTGTTGTCTGGTTCGCTTCCTAAACATTTCTCTGCTCAAACTGCTGAGCTTATTGCACTTACTGAAGCTTGTAAGTTGGCAGCTGGTAAGGCTGTCACCATTTACACAGATTCCAGATATGCTTTTGGTGTTGTTCATGACTTTGGTGCGCTGTGGAAACACAGGCATTTCCTTAAATCAGATGGTAGAACTATTCTGAACTCCAAGCAGGGTTCTGATCTTCTTGATGCGATCCTTTTGCCTACAGCAATCTCAGTCTGTAAGTGTGCGGCTCACACTAACTCAGACGATCCTGTTGCTTGTGGCAATGCCAGAGCTGATGCTGCAGCTAAGCAAGCAGCTAAATCTTTTCCTGTTTTCGCTTCCCTCTCTTTGCAGGCAGAAGACTCTCTCACAGATCCCCATGCTTTGCAAACTTTTGCCTCTGCAGATGGAAAACGCATTTGGTCCTCTGTGGGTGCAACTCATACGGATGGTGTTTGGATGGGACCTGCTGGTAAACCCTGTCTACCTAAACATTTTTTTCCTCATTTTGCAAAATTGACACATGGGTTGGACCATGTGTCAAAAGGGGGGATGCTGAATGAACTCACTGCTCAGTGGTTCACAAAAGGGTTCAGTTCATATGCGCAAAAATACTGTCAGTCATGTATGGTTTGTGCCACACATAATGTAGGAAAGGCATTACACACATCACAAGCTGCACACACTCCACCAGAGAGACCTTTTGAACATTTGATGATGGATTTTGTTGAACTCACACCAGCTGAAGGAAAGAAATATGCACTAGTAATAGTGGACGTGTTTAGTAAATGGGTTGAAGTTTTCCCTGCAAAACATGCAAACAGTAATGCAGTGACTAAAGCACTGCTAAACAGAAATCATTCCTAGATGGGGCTTTCCAGAGAAGATCAGCAGTGATAATGGCACACATTTTGTAAACACTGCATTGACTGAGGTTGGTAAATTCCTGGGAATAAGCTTGCGCACACATTGTGCTTATCATCCACAGAGTGGAGGTGCTGTGGAAAGAGAAAATGGTACATTAAAGTCCAAGTTAGCCAAATGTTGTGAAGAAACAGGTCTGCCATGGACAAAAGCATTACCTATTGTGCTTACCTACATGAGAATGAGAATCAGAGCTCGAGTGAATCTCAGCCCATTTGAAATTTTATTTGGCAGACCTCCTAACCTGGGATTGGGACCTGTAACCAGACCCCTCCCTTCCACAACTGTTTGTGATGATGCTATGTTGTCTTACTGTCGAAACCTTTCCACTGTTCTATCTCAAGTTTCACAGACAGTAAAAGCAGCCCTTCCAGCCACAGAAAACACATCTCTGCACCCACTCCAACCAGATGACAGGTGGTGAAGGAACTTTGCAGGAAACATTGGAAGTCCAAACGTTGGCATGGCCCGTTCCAGGTGCTACTGGTCACTCACACAGCTGTTAAAGTTGCAGGGAGAACAACCTGGATTCATGCCAGTCACTGTAAGAAGGTACCAGAACCAGTAGATGACTTCCACCCTGACATACATCAGCCTAACCAACACGCCCGGAAGGACAAAGATAAGAGTCAGCAGTAAAAACTGTACTCCACCGGTGTGTTAAGTGCTAGTAACCTCTGACACCGAAGATTGAAACATCCTTACTGAGACCTGCGATGAAGATGATCATACACATGGTGTGAACCATGGCAGAAACTGTTTGTTGTTTGTATTTTCTTATTTGTAACCAGCATGTGCACATTGTATCTTGATTTCACAGGAAGCAATAATACAGGGCTGCTGTATTGTTCCCTGTGTGCGAGGCCTCATTGTATGTATCTCACCAAATGATTCAAATGACTCAAAGAACTTTTTTGCTTTCAAAATTTTTCCTCTAGTGCCTTAGAGAGGGATGAAGATAATCATGTTTAATTGTTCATGTTTTGATTGTTTATCATTGGACCCTTTATCACTATGATGCCTGCATTTTAAACTCACGTTGTGTGCAAATGCAGGCTGATGTTTTACAGATAAAGTTATTATTTTCCTTGTTTCTTTTTGGGTTGATTAATATAATAGTATTATTATAATCAAAAGGGAGGAATGTAATGGAAAATAATTCTTATATGCATTGTATTGAGTGTTACTGTGTATGACCTGCAAATGACCGAGCTGCAAGGTACCACCCTGCCCTGTTTTCTTAAATTCCTCTTTACAACGGTGGGCTTGTTATAATGAGATAGCTGCACTTTAGGGGGGACAGGGTTAGGCTGGTATTTACGAGTGTGTCTGGGTAACCTCAACTGATGGTTGGGGAGGAAAGTTAGAAGAACAATCAACTATACCAAAAAACAGATGACGTGATGAGCGGGCAATATAACTGTGTGTTTTTGCTTCAGTGGTCAGAGCAACTCTGTATTCTGTACTGTGTTGTTCTCTCTTGCAAGATATTATTATTAAAGCCTCTTATCTCCTCAGAAGAAAATAACTGACTCCCCAAATGCAAGTGTCAGGACAAATGATCAAACTTCTCCAAGCTTCAGTCTGCAGAGAGGTACAAGACAGGGTTGTCCACTTTCGCCCTCACTTTTTGCTATTTTCATCAAACCTTTAGCAGCTGCTATCAGACAAGATAGAAATATTAAAGGCATCCAACCCCAAAATATTGAGCATAAAATAAGTCTTTATGTTGATGATGTATTACTTTTCCTTCAGAACTCACAGACGTCTCTCACTCACACGATCACACTCATAAATAAATTCTCAGCACTTTCTGACTACTCTATCAATTGGTCTAAGACCACAGTTCTGCCCATTAACTGTAGGGTCCAGAATATACCTGCGATCACTTTACAGTCAGGAAATATTAGATATTTAGGCATAAACATTTCCTCCAGGCTCTCAGAGCTAACAAAGCTAAATTATGTGCAATTATTAAAGACAGTAGAGGACGATCTCTCTCTATATTACAACCATTAAAATGATGATACTACCTAAAGTTAACTATTTGTTCTCAATGATCCCCATAAAACCACCTGCTACTTGGTTTAAGTCACTAGATTCATGCATCTCCAAATTTCTGTGGAAAAACAAACCACCACGTATTAGTTTAAAAACCCTACAGAAGACCAAGGACAGTGGTGGATTAGATTTACCTAATTTTCAGCACTATTCCTTAGCCAATAGGTTACAGTATATATCAAAATGGTTTAAACCTAGCCCAATAGATGAACCATGGATAAATATAGAACAAGCATTGTGTGATAATCTGGAAATCTCTGACCTGCCACTTATTAGTCAAAACGTAAAAAATCACAAATGTTGCAAAAGCATTAACATCAGCACCTCTCTGACAACCTGGTGGGAATTTCTTAAAAAAACAAAGTCTTCACTTGTCCCGTGTAAGCTTACACCCATCTGGAACAATCCTGACATCCTGCAAAACAAAAAAATGCTAAACATTACTCTGTGGAAGATCAATGGAATCAAACATCTGGTACATATAATCCAAAATGGACATTTTATTTCATTTGATGAGCTCATATCACAACATGAGATAGGCAGCAATTAATTCCTAGAATATCAACAACTTAAGTCTAATAATAACAAAGAAATATATCCTCCACCAACCAGACTCACAACTCCCGATTAGGGTAGCAGAATTTCTAAGCATCTGCACCCCAAAACTACTATCAAAAATATATAAATTATTGTCTAAGATAGATGACACAATGTCTCTACCGTCCTCAAAATGGGAGGCAGATTTATTCATCAGTTCTAGTCATAGCTTCTGGCCACAAATATGTTTGAACACCTTCAGAATGACTCAAAATCCTAATTTACAGCTCATACAATACAAAATTCTTCATAGAACACACTATACAGGACAAAGGATGTTCAGGATGGGTCTAACACACTCAAACATCTGCTCACATTGCACAGATAACACACCTGATGATTATGCACACGCTTTGTGGTTTTGTGCGCCTGTCCAGAAGTTCTGGCTTGAAGTCTGTGCGGACCTATCAACATGGCTGTGGAGGTGGCGTGGTGCATCAGCTGCAGGAGAGAGCTGTGGAGAGAGCTCTGGGGAGAAGGACTAGGTGAGTGATTAGTACACCGGCAGTCACTTGTCTAATCACTGTCCTCTTTTAAAAACTCAGTAGCGTGCTGGAGCTGGAAGGAGGATTGAAGTGGAGTCGGCAGCACGAACCGGGAGGTAAGGCCTGCGAACGACTCCACATTCGTGAAAAAGGGTTAAATAAATTATACGTTGAACCGTCCGCTGTCTCTGAGTCTCTCTGAGAGAACCCGCAGTGGCAACAGGCCGCCACATTGGCACCCAACTGGGATTCAGCAGAGGAGACATGACGGAACCGCAATAGCCCATAACAGCTCTGGCCCAAATGCTGGCGGAGGTTGCGGCGATGAATCAGGACCAGGCGGCTCTCGGCAGGCAGCAGCTGGCCACACTGCAGGGCCAGGCGGAACGGCAGACGGACCTGCTGGAAGCACTGGTGGCTCGAGCCGGGGCAGCGGCACCGGCCCCCTCGCTCGCTGGGGTCGGCCTGTATAAGATGACGCCTGAAGACGACCCTCAGTCATTTCTGGGGATGTTCGAGGCAATGGCGGCGGCGTGCAGATGGCCGGAGGCGGAGTGGGCCGTGCGGTTGCTTCCCCTCCTGTCTGGGGATGCCCAAATGGCGGCGCTGAGCCTTCCTGCTCGCTCTTGAAGCCAGTACGCGGATGTCTAGAGGGCAGTCCTGGATCGCCTGGGGTACTCGGCGGAGGACCATCGCCGCCGGTTCAGAAGGACCAAACTGGGCCACACGGACCGTCCGTTCACCTATGCGCAGCAGTTGACCGACGTAGTGACACGGTGGCTGCTGCCAGGGGACTCGAATGGAGAGCGGAGGATGCTGGGACAAATCGTCCTGGAACAGTTCGTGGAGGGGATGCCAAGTGGTACGGCGGAGTGGGTACGCTGCCACCGACCCACTGACCTGGAGGCCGCGATCACCCTTGCGGAGGACCATCTGGCCGTTTTTTTCCAGGGCCGGACACCGGAGGCTCGGCCAGCATCGCTGGGCCGGCCAACACCAGCGCCCCGGAGGAGGCTGTCAACAGCTGGCTCTCAGCTGGCAACAGCACGACCGTCTCCTCTCCCCCGCACTAACCTTTCCTGCCCTCTCTTTCCACCCCAGGTTCCAGCCGCTACAAGTCCTGCTCCCGACCCACAGAGGGTCCCTCAGGTGGCGGGGCAGGAGTGTTGGAGGTGCGGGCAGCCCGGTCATTTTCGCCGCGAGTGCCCGCTCATGGAGGTCAGACAGGTGATTCGGGTTGTTGGCCCTCCAGCGCCCTCCCCCGGTCCAGGAGGGACGTACAGCGTTCCGGTAAGGATTCAGGGGGGTACACATCAGGCAATGGTGGACTCGGGCATCACACAGTATAGTTCACCAGAATCTGATTCGACCTGGGGCTTTGATAGAGGCAGAATGGGTTGATATTAGGTATGTGCATGGGCATATTCACAGATACCCCATGGTCCCAGTTGAACTTCGCTGTAAGGGGAAAAAGCATAGTGTGAAGGCCGTGGTTAGCTCCTGCCTGGCGCACCCCCTGATTTTGGGAACCGATTGTCCCGGGTTTGATAGATTAGTGGGGCAGTGTGTGGGGGTGCGCTCACGACCGTCAGGGTCATGGGATATGTGTGCTGTCCTCAGCGGTGACGCGAGGTTGTCTGACACTGCAGACGGGGAGGGGGAGCCGACGGTACCTTCACAGGAGGCTCCGTCAGTTCCCGTGTTCGACTCCATGGAAGATTTTCCACTCGAGCAGTCTCGTGATGATACTCTACGCTATGCCTTGGATCAGGTGATAAAAATTGATGGTCATATGGTGCGCCCTGACGCAGTGCTAACACATCCGCATTTTTCATTGTGCAGGGAAGGAGTGTACAGAGTGAGTCGTGACACTCAGACAGAGGAAATCATAACACAGCTGTTGGTGCCGAAAAGCCGTTGGGAAATAGTTTTCCAGACGGCTCATTATAACCCGATGGCGGGGCATATGGGGTATGAAAAAACGATGAATCGTATAATGGCCCGGTTCTATTGGCCAGGTATTCGGGCAGACGTGCGCCGCTGGTGTGCGTCCTGCTCCAAATGCCAGTTGGTTAACCAACCGGCCATCCCGAAAGCACCTTTACGCCCATTGCCGCTGATTGAGGTCCCATTTGAGCGTATTGGGATGGACCTCATCGGGCCCTTTCATCGGAGCGCACGTGGATATCGCTTTGTGTTAGTTCTGGTGGATTATGCAACACGATATCCAGAAGCAGTGCCGTTGCGCACCATCTCTGCAAAGAGTGTAGCGCAGGCACTGTTTCAAGTTATCTCCCGAGTCGGGATCCCGAAAGAGATCCTGACTGATCAAGGCACCTCTCACCGTCCCAGAGAGCAGACATAGCCCAGTTGCAGCAGCATTAAGCTGATGTGTTCTCCCCCCTGCCAGGACGCACAAGCCTTATTCAACACCATGTTGAGACACACCCGGGCGTGACAGTGCGTTCACGTCCCTATCGGTTACCTGAGCACAAGAGAAAAGTGGTTCAGGCAGAATTGGAAGCTATGCTGGAGATGGGTGTAATTGAGGAGTCTAGCAGCGCCTGGGGTAGTCCCATCGTTTTTGTAGTGAAGACGGATGGGTCTATCCGGTTCTGTGTGGACTATCGCAAGGTGAATGATGTGTCACGATTTGATGCCTATCCTATGCCCCGGGTCGACGAGCTCCTGGATCGCCTGGGCACTGCTCGTTTTTTTACGACACTAGATTTGACCAAGGGCTACTGGCAGATTCCCTTGTCTCCAGAGTCTAAGGAAAAAACGGCCTTCTCCACTCCGTACGGGTTGTACCAATTTGTCACACTTCCGTTCGGGTTGTTCGGGGCCCAAGCCACATTTTAACGCCTTATGGATCGGGTCTTGCGGCCGCATGCTGCGTATGCTGCCGCTTACCTGGATGACGTCATCATCCATAGCAACAGCTGGGCGGAGCATGTTCAGCAGGTGGCGGCAGTGCTGGAGTCACTGCGGCAGGCGGGGCTCACGGCCAACCCAAAGAAGTGTGCAGTTGGACGGAGGGAGGTACGGTATCTGGGTTACCACTTGGGCGGCGGACAGGTGCGTCCACAGGTAGACAAGACAGCAGCGATTGCAGCCTGCCCAAAACCTAAGACCAAGAAAGAGGTGAGGCGGTTTTTGGGGCTGGCCGGATATTACCGGCGATTTATTCCCAACTTCGCGGAGCTGACCAGCCCCTTGACCGACCTTACCCGAAAAGGTGCCTCTGATCCGGTCCGGTGGACGGAGCAGTGCCAGGCGTCACTTGAGAGGGTAAAGCAGACCCTCTGTGGGGAGCCTCTTCTCCAAACCCCTAACTCCTCTCTCCCATTTGTCCTGCAGACTGATGCATCGGGAAGGGGGTTGGGGGCTGTTCTGTCCCAGCAGGTGCTGGGCGTTGACCGCCCAGTGCTTTACATCAGCCAGAAACTATCCGAGAGGGAGACCAGATACAGCACGGTGGAGAGGGAGTGCCTGGCCATCCGGTGGGTGGTCGGCGCTCTGCGGTATTACTTGCTGGGGCGCCCATTCACCCTCTGCTCGGACCATGCTCCCCTCCAGTGGCTCCACCGAATGAAAGATGTCAATGCACGGATCACCCGCTGGTATCTGGCACTACAGCCTTTTAAATTCAAAGTGGTCCATAGGCCAGGGGCACAGATGGCGGTGGCCGACTTCCTTTCCAGCTCGCATGGCGAGGTGGGGGGGAGTAAGTTAGGCCGGACGGCTCCCCGGCCAAGGTCAGGCTGTGGAGGTATGTGGAGGTGCTGCAGGAGAGAGCTGTGGAGAGAGCTCTGGGGAGCAGGACTAGGTGAGTGATTAGTACCCGGCAGTCACTTGTCAAAGCTGGAAGGAGGATTGAAGTGGAGTCGGCAGCACGAACCGGGAGGTAAGGCCTGCGAACGACTCCACATTCGTGAAAAAGGGTTTAATAAATTATACGTTGAACCGTCCGCTGTCTCTGAGTCTCTCTGAGAGAACCCGCAGTGGCAACAGGCCGCCACATTGGCACCCAACTGGGATTCAGCAGAGGAGACATGACGGAACCGCAATAGCCCATAACAGCTCTGGCCCAAATGCTGGCGGAGGTCGCGGCGATGAATCAGGACCAGGCGGCTCTCGGCAGGTAGCAGCTGGCCACACTGCAGGGCCAGGCGGAACGGCAGACGGACCTGCTGGAAGCACTGGTGGCTCGAGCCGGGGCAGCGGCACCGGCCCCCTCGCTCGCTGGGGTCGGCCTGTATAAGATGACGCCTGAAGACGACCCTCAGTCATTTCTGGGGATGTTCGAGGCAACGGCGGCGGCGTGCAGATGGCCGGAGGCGGAGTGGGCCGTGCGGTTGCTTCCCCTCCTGTCTGGGGACGCCCAAACAGCGGCGCTGAGCCTTCCTGCTCGCTCTTGAAGCCAGTACGCGGATGTCTAGAGGGCAGTCCTGGATCGCCTGGGGTACTCGGCAGAGGACCATCGCCGCCGGTTCAGAAGGACCAAACTGGGCCACACGGACCGTCCGTTCACCTATGCGCAGCAGTTGACCGACGTAGTGACACGGTGGCTGCTGCCAGGGGACTCGAATGGAAAGCGGAGGATGCTGGGACAAATCGTCCTGGAACAGTTCGTGGAGGGGATGCCAAGTGGTACGGCGGAGTGGGTACGCTGCCACTGACCCACTGACCTGGAGGCCGCAATCACCCTTGCGGAGTACCATCTGGCCGTTTTTTTCCTGGGCCGGACACCGGAGGCTCGGCCAGCATCGCTGGGCCGGCCAACACCAGCGCCCCGGAGGAGGCTGTCAACAGCTGGCTCTCAGCTGGCAACAGCACGATCGTCTCCTCTCCACCGCACTAACCTTTCCTGCCCTCTCTTTCCACCCCAGGTTCCAGCCGCTACAAGTCCTGCTCCCGACCCACAGAGGGTCCCTCAGGTGGCGGGGCAGGAGTGTTGGAGGTGCGGGCAGCCCGGTCATTTTTGCCGCGAGTGCCCGCTCATGGAGGTCAGACAGGTGATTCGGGTTGTTGGCCCTCCAGCGCCCTCCCCCGGTCCAGGAGGGACGTACAGCCTTCCGGTAAGGATTCAGGAGGGTACACATCAGGCAATGGTGGACTCGGGCATCACACAGTATAGTTCACCAGAATCTGATTCGACCTGGGGCTTTGATAGAGGCAGAATGGGTTGATATTAGTTGTGTGCATGGGGATATTCACAGATACCCCATGGTCCCAGTTGAAATTCGCTGTAAGGGGAAAAAGCATAGTGTGAAGGCCGCGGTTAGCTCCTGCCTGGCGCACCCCCTGATTTTGGGAACCGATTGTCCCGGGTTTGATAGATTAGTGGGGCAGTGTGTGGGGGTGCGCTCACGACCGTCAGGGTCATGGGATATGTGTGCTGTCCTCAGCGGTGACGCGAGGTTGTCTGACACTGCAGACGGGGAGGGGGAGCCGACGGTACCTTCACAGGAGGCTCCGTCAGTTCCCGTGTTCGACTCCATGGAAGATTTTCCACTCGAGCAGTCTCGTGATGATACTCTACGCTATGCCTTGGATCAGGTGATAAAAATTGATGGTCATATGGTGCGCCCTGACGCAGTGCTAACACATCCGCATTTTTCATTGTGCAGGGAAGGAGTGTACAGAGTGAGTCGTGACACTCAGACAGAGGAAATCATAACACAGCTGTTGGTGCCGAAAAGCCGTTGGGAAATAGTTTTCCAGACGGCTCATTATAACCCGATGGCGGGGCATATGGGGTATGAAAAAACGATGAATCGTATAATGGCCCGGTTCTATTGGCCAGGTATTCGGGCAGACGTGCGCCGCTGGTGTGCGTCCTGCTCCAAATGCCAGTTGGTTAACCAACCGGCCATCCCGAAAGCACCTTTACGCCCATTGCCGCTGATTGAGGTCCCATTTGAGCGTATTGGGATGGACCTCATCGGGCCCTTTCATCGGAGCGCACGTGGATATCGCTTTGTGTTAGTTCTGGTGGATTATGCAACACGATATCCAGAAGCAGTGCCGTTGCGCACCATCTCTGCAAAGAGTGTAGCGCAGGCACTGTTTCAAGTTATCTCCCGAGTCGGGATCCCGAAAGAGATCCTGACTGATCAAGGCACCTCTCACCGTCCCAGAGAGCAGACATAGCCCAGTTGCAGCAGCATTAAGCTGATGTGTTCTCCCCCCTGCCAGGACGCACAAGCCTTATTCAACACCATGTTGAGACACACCCGGGCGTGACAGTGCGTTCACGTCCCTATCGGTTACCTGAGCACAAGAGAAAAGTGGTTCAGGCAGAATTGGAAGCTATGCTGGAGATGGGTGTAATTGAGGAGTCTAGCAGCGCCTGGGGTAGTCCCATCGTTTTTGTAGTGAAGACGGATGGGTCTATCCGGTTCTGTGTGGACTATCGCAAGGTGAATGATGTGTCACGATTTGATGCCTATCCTATGCCCCGGGTCGACGAGCTCCTGGATCGCCTGGGCACTGCTCGTTTTTTTACGACACTAGATTTGACCAAGGGCTACTGGCAGATTCCCTTGTCTCCAGAGTCTAAGGAAAAAACGGCCTTCTCCACTCCGTACGGGTTGTACCAATTTGTCACACTTCCGTTCGGGTTGTTCGGGGCCCAAGCCACATTTTAACGCCTTATGGATCGGGTCTTGCGGCCGCATGCTGCGTATGCTGCCGCTTACCTGGATGACGTCATCATCCATAGCAACAGCTGGGCGGAGCATGTTCAGCAGGTGGCGGCAGTGCTGGAGTCACTGCGGCAGGCGGGGCTCACGGCCAACCCAAAGAAGTGTGCAGTTGGACGGAGGGAGGTACGGTATCTGGGTTACCACTTGGGCGGCGGACAGGTGCGTCCACAGGTAGACAAGACAGCAGCGATTGCAGCCTGCCCAAAACCTAAGACCAAGAAAGAGGTGAGGCGGTTTTTGGGGCTGGCCGGATATTACCGGCGATTTATTCCCAACTTCGCGGAGCTGACCAGCCCCTTGACCGACCTTACCCGAAAAGGTGCCTCTGATCCGGTCCGGTGGACGGAGCAGTGCCAGGCGTCACTTGAGAGGGTAAAGCAGACCCTCTGTGGGGAGCCTCTTCTCCAAACCCCTAACTCCTCTCTCCCATTTGTCCTGCAGACTGATGCATCGGGAAGGGGGTTGGGGGCTGTTCTGTCCCAGCAGGTGCTGGGCGTTGACCGCCCAGTGCTTTACATCAGCCAGAAACTATCCGAGAGGGAGACCAGATACAGCACGGTGGAGAGGGAGTGCCTGGCCATCCGGTGGGTGGTCGGCGCTCTGCGGTATTACTTGCTGGGGCGCCCATTCACCCTCTGCTCGGACCATGCTCCCCTCCAGTGGCTCCACCGAATGAAAGATGTCAATGCACGGATCACCCGCTGGTATCTGGCACTACAGCCTTTTAAATTCAAAGTGGTCCATAGGCCAGGGGCACAGATGGCGGTGGCCGACTTCCTTTCCAGCTCGCATGGCGAGGTGGGGGGGAGTAAGTTAGGCCGGACGGCTCCCCGGCCAAGGTCAGGCTGTGGAGGTATGTGGAGGTGCTGCAGGAGAGAGCTGTGGAGAGAGCTCTGGGGAGCAGGACTAGGTGAGTGATTAGTACCCGGCAGTCACTTGTCAAAGCTGGAAGGAGGATTGAAGTGGAGTCGGCAGCACGAACCGGGAGGTAAGGCCTGCGAACGACTCCACATTCGTGAAAAAGGGTTTAATAAATTATACGTTGAACCGTCCGCTGTCTCTGAGTCTCTCTGAGAGAACCCGCAGTGGCAACAGGCCGCCACATTGGCACCCAACTGGGATTCAGCAGAGGAGACATGACGGAACCGCAATAGCCCATAACAGCTCTGGCCCAAATGCTGGCGGAGGTCGCGGCGATGAATCAGGACCAGGCGGCTCTCGGCAGGTAGCAGCTGGCCACACTGCAGGGCCAGGCGGAACGGCAGACGGACCTGCTGGAAGCACTGGTGGCTCGAGCCGGGGCAGCGGCACCGGCCCCCTCGCTCGCTGGGGTCGGCCTGTATAAGATGACGCCTGAAGACGACCCTCAGTCATTTCTGGGGATGTTCGAGGCAACGGCGGCGGCGTGCAGATGGCCGGAGGCGGAGTGGGCCGTGCGGTTGCTTCCCCTCCTGTCTGGGGACGCCCAAACAGCGGCGCTGAGCCTTCCTGCTCGCTCTTGAAGCCAGTACGCGGATGTCTAGAGGGCAGTCCTGGATCGCCTGGGGTACTCGGCAGAGGACCATCGCCGCCGGTTCAGAAGGACCAAACTGGGCCACACGGACCGTCCGTTCACCTATGCGCAGCAGTTGACCGACGTAGTGACACGGTGGCTGCTGCCAGGGGACTCGAATGGAAAGCGGAGGATGCTGGGACAAATCGTCCTGGAACAGTTCGTGGAGGGGATGCCAAGTGGTACGGCGGAGTGGGTACGCTGCCACTGACCCACTGACCTGGAGGCCGCAATCACCCTTGCGGAGTACCATCTGGCCGTTTTTTTCCTGGGCCGGACACCGGAGGCTCGGCCAGCATCGCTGGGCCGGCCAACACCAGCGCCCCGGAGGAGGCTGTCAACAGCTGGCTCTCAGCTGGCAACAGCACGATCGTCTCCTCTCCACCGCACTAACCTTTCCTGCCCTCTCTTTCCACCCCAGGTTCCAGCCGCTACAAGTCCTGCTCCCGACCCACAGAGGGTCCCTCAGGTGGCGGGGCAGGAGTGTTGGAGGTGCGGGCAGCCCGGTCATTTTTGCCGCGAGTGCCCGCTCATGGAGGTCAGACAGGTGATTCGGGTTGTTGGCCCTCCAGCGCCCTCCCCCGGTCCAGGAGGGACGTACAGCCTTCCGGTAAGGATTCAGGAGGGTACACATCAGGCAATGGTGGACTCGGGCATCACACAGTATAGTTCACCAGAATCTGATTCGACCTGGGGCTTTGATAGAGGCAGAATAGGTTGATATTAGTTGTGTGCATGGGGATATTCACAGATACCCCATGGTCCCAGTTGAAATTCGCTGTAAGGGGAAAAAGCATAGTGTGAAGGCCGCGGTTAGCTCCTGCCTGGCGCACCCCCTGATTTTGGGAACCGATTGTCCCGGGTTTGATAGATTAGTGGGGCAGTGTGTGGGGGTGCGCTCACGACCGTCAGGGTCATGGGATATGTGTGCTGTCCTCAGCGGTGACGCGAGGTTGTCTGACACTGCAGACGGGGAGGGGGAGCCGACGGTACCTTCACATGAGGCTCCGTCAGTTCCCGTGTTCGACTCCATGGAAGATTTTCCACTCGAGCAGTCTCGTGATGATACTCTACGCTATGCCTTGGATCAGGTGATAAAAATTGATGGTCATATGGTGCGCCCTGACGCAGTGCTAACACATCCGCATTTTTCATTGTGCAGGGACAGAGTGTACAGAGTGAGTCGTGACACTCAGACAGAGGAAATCATAACACAGCTGTTGGTGCCGAAAAGCCGTTGGGAAATCGTTTTCCAGACGGCTCATTATAACCCGATGGCGGGGCATATGGTGTATGAAAAAACGATGAATCGTATAATGGCCCGGTTCTATTGGCCAGGCATTCGGGCAGACGTGCGCCGCTGGTGCGCGACCTGCTCCAAATGCCAGTTGGTTAACCAACCGGCCGTCCCGAAAGCACCTTTGCGTCCATTGCCGCTGATTGAGGTCCCATTTGAGCGTATTGGGATGGACCTCATCGGGCCCTTTCATCGGAGCGCACGTGGATATCGCTTTGTGTTAGTTCTGGTGGATTATGCAACACGATATCCAGAAGCAGTGCCGTTGCGCACCATCTCTGCAAAGAGTGTAGCGCAGGCACTGTTTCAAGTTATCTCCCGAGTCGGGATCCCGAAAGAGATCCTGACTGATCAAGGCACCTCTCACCGTCCCAGAGAGCAGACATAGCCCAGTTGCAGCAGCATTAAGCTGATGTGTTCTCCCCCCTGCCAGGACGCACAAGCCTTATTCAACACCATGTTGAGACACACCCGGGCGTGACAGTGCGTTCACGTCCCTATTGGTTACCTGAGCACAAGAGAAAAGTGGTTCAGGCAGAATTGGAAGCTATGCTGGAGATGGGTGTAATTGAGGAGTCTAACAGCGCCTGGGGTAGTCCCATCGTTTTTGTAGTCAAGACGGATGGGTCTATCCGGTTCTGTGTGGACTATCGCAAGGTGAATGATGTGTCACGATTTGATGCCTATCCTATGCCCCGGGTCGACGAGCTCCTGGATCGCCTGGGCACTGCTCGTTTTTTTACGACACTAGATTTGACCAAGGGCTACTGGCAGATTCCCTTGTCTCCAGAGTCTAAGGAAAAAACGGCCTTCTCCACTCCGTACGGGTTGTACCAATTTGTCACACTTCCGTTCGGGTTGTTCGGGGCCCAAGCCACATTGCAACGCCTTATGGATCGGGTCATGCGGCCGCATGCTGCGTATGCTGCTGCTTACCTGGATGACGTCATTCCATAGCAACAGCTGGGCGGAGCATGTTCAGCAGGTGGCGGCAGTGCTGGAGTCACTGCGGCAGGCGGGGCTCACGGCCAACCCAAAGAAGTGTGCAGTTGGACGGAGGGAGGTACGGTATCTGGGGTACCACTTGGGCGGCAGACAGGTGCGTCCACAGGTAGACAAGACAGCAGCGATTGCAGCCTGCCCAAAACCTAAGACCAAGAAAGAGGTGAGGCGGTTTTTGGGGCTGGCCGGATATTACCGGCGATTTATTCCCAACTTCGCGGAGCTGACCAGCCCCTTGACCGACCTTACCCGAAAAGGTGCCTCTGATCCGGTCCGGTGGACGGAGCAGTGCCAGGCGTCACTTGAGAGGGTAAAGCAGACCCTCTGTGGGGAGCCTCTTCTCCACACACCTAACTCCTCTCTCCCATTTGTCCTGCAGACTGATGCATCGGGAAGGGGGTTGGGGGCTGTTCTGTCCCAGCAGGTGCGGGGCGTTGACCGCCCAGTGCTTTACATCAGCCAGAAACTATCCGAGAGGGAGACCAGATACAGCACGGTGGACAGGGAGTGCCTGGCCATCCGGTGGGTGGTCGGCGCTCTGCGGTATTACTTGCTGGGGCGCCCATTCACCCTCTGCTCGGACCATGCTCCCCTCCAGTGGCTCCACCGAATGAAAGATGTCAATGCACGGATCACCCGCTGGTATCTGGCACTACAGCCTTTTAAATTCAAAGTGGTCCATAGGCCGGGGGCACAGATGGCGGTGGCCGACTTCCTTTCCAGCTCGCATGGCGAGGTGGGGGGGAGTAAGTTAGGCCGGACGGCTCCCCGGCCAAGGTCAGGCTGTGGAAGTATGTGGAGGTGCTGCAGGAGAGAGCTGTGGAGAGAGCTCTGGGGAGCAGGACTAGGTGAGTGATTAGTACACCGGCAGTCACTTGTCTAATCACTGTCCTCTTTTAAAAACTCAGTAGCGTGCTGGAGCTGGAAGGAGGATTGAAGTGGAGTCGGCAGCAGGAACCGGGAGGGAAGGCCTGCGAACGACTCCACATTCGTGAAAAAGGGTTAAATAAACGATACGTTGAACCGTCCGCTGTCTCTGAGTCTCTCTGAAAGAACCCGCAGTGGCAACAGGCCACCACAATGTGCAATTATTAAAGACAGTAGAGGACGATCTCTCTCGTTGGAAGTCCTTACCTATATCACTTATGGGGAGAGTTAAAACCATTGATTTTTGTTGTTTGTTTGTTTTTGTAGAGGTCCTCCGGGGTTGGGTTGGGTTGAGTGGGGTGGGGCGGGATGGGTTCCTTCTGGGGGTACAGTAGCTCCTGG
Source organism: Leuresthes tenuis (assembly GCF_036924035.1). NCBI lineage: Eukaryota > Metazoa > Chordata > Actinopteri > Atheriniformes > Atherinopsidae > Leuresthes > Leuresthes tenuis. The sequence goes on from NW_027325364.1 coordinate 30,520,321, forward strand.
AATATGGTGACTGCAGGCCCCGAGCCTGGGGGACATCAGGCCCTCCTGCCCTGTGTTGTGTCCCAGGTAGCGGGGATGCCTATTGCAGCCAGTCTCTGGCTGCCCTCTCCGGGATGGGAGGGGCCAGGAGGATTAATTAATTATCCTGCTGGTTTATATATTGTAAACATAAACAATAAACATTTATAAAACTTCCCTTGGCAAAGCAAATCTGTTTGGCATAAAAGGTATTCAGACTACAATTCTGCTGCCATAATGCTGAACAGGACACGGAAAAAAAACTAAAATCCGAGAATAAGCTTCTTTTCACCAGTTCTACACAATTTCGGATCTTGATATAAAATGAATTCCTTCACTCAAACCAAGTTAAAACTGCTTTGTCCTTCATATTTATCCATGTCTAAATAGCTTTAAACAAAAAAAAAGGTAGTACTTTGCAGGATAGGAAAGAACAACACTAAACCTTTTCAGGAATCCGAGAATAAGCGTCTTTTGACGAGTTCTACACAATTTCGGATTTTGATACAAAATGAATTCCTTCATTTTCAAACTTAAGTCTAATAATAACAAAGAAATATATCCTCCACCAACCACATTTACAACTCCCGATTAGGGTAGCAGAATTTCTAAGCATCTGCACCCCAAATTACTATCAAAAATATATAAATTATTGTCTAAGATAGATGACACAATGTCTCTACCGTTCTCAAAATGGGAGGCAGATTTATCCATCAGTTCTAGTCATAGCTTCTGGCCACAAATATGTTCGAACACCTTCAGAATGACTCGAAATCCTAATTTACAGCTCATACAATACAAAATTCTTCATAGAACACACTATACAGGACAAAGGATGTTCAGGATGGGTCTAACACACTCAAACATCTGCTCACATTGCACAGATAACACACCTGATGATTATGCACACGCTTTGTGGTTTTGTGCGCCTGTCCAGAAGTTCTGGCTTGAAGTCTGTGCGGACCTATGTTTGTTTGTTTGTTTGATTTTTGTTGTTTGTTTGTTTTTGTAGAGGTCCTCCGGGGTTGGGTTGGGTTGAGTGGGGTGGGGCGGGATGGGTTCCTTCTGGGGGTACAGTAGCTCCTGGAATATGGTGACTGCAGGCCCCGAGCCTGGGGGACATCAGGCCCTCCTGCCCTGTGTTGTGTCCCAGGTAGCGGGGATGCCTATTGCAGCCAGTCTCTGGCTGCCCTCTCCGGGATGGGAGGGGCCAGGAGGATGAATTAACAAAATGAATTCCTTCACTCAAACCAAGTTAAAACTGCTTTGTCCTTCATATTTATTCATGTCTGAATAGGTTTCAACAAAAAAGAAAGTATTACTTTGCAGTATACCAAAGAACAACGCTAAACCTTTAGGAATCCGAGAATAAGCTTCTTTTCACGAGTTCTACACAATTTCGGATTTTGATATAAAATGAATTCCTTCACTCAAACCAAGTTAAAACTGCTTTGTCCTTCATATTTATCCATGTCTGAATAGCTTTAAACAAAAAAAAAGGTAGTACTTTGCAGGATAGGAAAGAACAACACTAAACCTTTTCAGGAATCCGAGAATAAGCGTCTTTTGACGAGTTCTACACAATTTCGGATTTTGATACAAAATGAATTCCTTCACTCAAACCAAGTTAAAACTGCTTTGTCCTTCATATTTATTCATGTCTGAATAGGTTTCAACAAAAAAGAAAGTATTACTTTGCAGTATACCAAAGAACAACACTAAACCTTTAGGAATCCGAGAATAAGCTTCTTTTCACCAGTTCTACACAATTTCGGATTTTGATATAAAATGAATTCCTTCACTCAAACCAAGTTAAAACTGCTTTGTCCTTCATATTTATCCATGTCTGAATAGGTTTCAACAAAAAAGAAAGTATTACTTTGCAGTATACAAAAGAACAACACTAAACCTTTTCAGGAATCCGAGAATAAGCTTCTTTTCACGAGTTCTACTCAATTTCGGATTTTGATATAAAATGAATTCCTTCACTCAAACCAAGTTAAAACTGCTTTGTCCTTCATATTTATCCATATCTGAATAGGTTTTAACAAAAAAGAAAGTATTACTTTGCAGAATACAAAAGAACAACACTAAACCTTTTCAGGAATCCGAGAATAAGCTTCTTTTCACGAGTTCTACTCAATTTCGGATTTTGATATAAAATGAATTCCTTCACTCAAACCAAGTTAAAACTGATTTGTCCTTCATATTTTTGCATGTCTAAATAGGTTTCAGGCATAAAATTCCTCATATTACCCTGTATGAGAAAGAAGCATACTTGTGATGGAGCAATACACTCCTTTTGGGTAACCTAAACTGATGGTTGGGGAGGAAAGTTAGAAGAACAATCAACTATACCCAAAGACAGATACGTGATGAGCGGGCAATATAACTGTGTTTTTGCTTCAGTGGTCAGAGCAACTCTCTATTCTGTACTGTGTTGTTCTCTCTTGCAAGATATTATTATTAAAGCCTCTTATCTCCTCAGAAGAAAATAACTGACTCTGTGCGTTACTAGATTTCCACCACAATTTTGGCGTCACGAACAGGATCCCTCAACTGGTGTCTCTGGACCGGACCGCAGTGCATGGCCAGTCTGGACTGAAGTAGCTGTTCCAGCCTCATACCTCCAAGGCCTTTTCTGAGAGAGAGGACTGGCAGGTCCTTTTCCTGAATACCAGCGCTGGGATCATTTTTGAAATATGATAGTCTGAGACGATAGGACTGCTTTTTAGTTTTTATTTGAATAAAAGAGGGTTTCCCGGTTGTGTCATTAGTGAGACAGAGATTTCACGGGTAAGTGAAACTTTTGAAGCAGTCCGAAGAAGTGTGAAGTACTCCGAAGAAGTGTGAGTACAGATTAAGGTCCTCATTGGAGACGTCCTTTGAGTGAAGGAATATATTTCCCCATTCCAAGTCTGAGAATGGGAAACAGTAGGTCTCAGACTTTTGACCCTAATGAAAAAGAAAAATGGTCCAGAGGTTTTCCAGCTGAAGGTTCTTTTAGTATGTTAGAAATAAGAAAATTAGAAGAAAAGTTTTGCAAATATGAGAAAGAGATGAAGCAAAAAAAAAAAGAAAATTAAGTTTAAATAAGAAGTAAGAAAGGTATAGAATGTTGTAGAATGAAAAAATAAAGTGTATTAAGAGAAAGAAAGGAAAACGCTAAACAAATGCCATGACGGAATGATGATGATAATTTAGTATGTGGACGAAAAGATAATTCAGCTCTGATTAAGACTGAATCTTCTTTTAAACCACCACCATATTCCACTGATAACACTTCTTCTCCTTCTGCACCTCTTTACCCCACCCTGAGCGCTCTCGCTGTGCCGGATCCAGACCTGGACTCCTGCCCTCCACGACGCCTGCAACAACAACAGCCAGCCCTGCCACAAGACTCTGGCTCTCGGGAAGAAGGGACTTCTTCCATCCTCCCTCGGGAAGAAATTCCATCATCCTCACAACATCAGTTACATAGGTCTGATGATGAGGAAAAGGAAGACGTTTGGTTCTCCAGCGTACCTGCCCAAGAACTTTTAACGCAAGTGACAAAAATCCTTTACCCACAATCTGGACTTCGGAGATCTAAACGTGAGAAAAAACAAAACCAGATTCAAAACATGCCTATGGTCCCACTGGACCATTACTGGTTTATCGACCCTGGACTGAGACTGACATCATGGAAGCATAACAATGCTTACCAGATCCAGAGAATTCTGGACCCCGTTTTGCTGACGAGTTGCGAGATTTCTGCGCACAATTCTGCCCGACCGGGGTTGAATATTGGCAAAAAAGTTCAAACCGACCGACCTCTGCAAAATAGAGGCCAGTATGCTACAACTGGATTTGCGACCTACCAACAGTGAACGAGGACATAATGATAACGCTCAATATGAAGCAGCCATCCAAAGACTGTGTCAAGCCATCACCACTCAAATTCCAACCAAAATCAATATGTCCCACATTTACACCTGCAAACAGAAACCCGGTGAAGGGACTGATGATTTTGTACACCGCATCCTTGAGGAAGTCAGCAAGCACAGCGGTCATCAGAGACCAACGGATTTGGGTAATGAACCAGGACCATGGGAGAGTATTGCATGTAATGCAATAATTAAAGGCCTCATGCCAGATGTCGCCACTGAAGTAAAGAACATTTACGTGGGATGGTGTGAGGGTCCTCGTTTGGCTGACGTTCGCCGATATGCTCGCCATGCTCAGAACCAAGTTGAGACACGTAAGACCATCAAAAGGGACAAGTGTGAAAAGGAGCTGCATTTGGCAGCCATGACCATGTATTACGCAGTTGGTGTAAACAGAGGACGAGGCCGAAGTCGAAGACGTGGACGTGTGGGAGAGGAGGTCGAAATGGGCCACGTCAGAGCTATGATCCGAATATTTGTTTTTACTGTGGCCAGACTGGACACTGGAAGAAGGACTGTCCACAGCTGAAAAGTGATGAAATTGGGCAAAAGGCTGACTGAGGGTGGGAGGCAGGTTCTGGACGTCACGCGCCAGCGCAGCCTCCACTAATGGGTGATAGCACAACACACACACACATTTTTCCTGCTCTGTGCAGTGAACAAACGCTTGCCAACTGTGATTCACGTAGTAAAGTTTTGCATGCTATTTCCGTCCTAGAGCAAAGATATTTGTCTCAGAATATAGGAACCTATGTTCATCAGTAGTGACGTCAGGGGAGTTTGATTGTCCTCCAAAGTTGTGGAAACCACGTTTACTCTATGTCTGCATCAGGCCAGGTTGTGAAGGAGAAAATGACAACGCCCATTGCTTGTGTCACTCCCGATGGGCTCTCCTTCAAACACTCATTTTTGTTATCAGAGTTGTGTCCCATTAACCTGATGGGCCGTGATCTCATGTGCAAATTAGGCATTATTTTAACTTCTACACCAGAGGGTGTTAAGGTTATGTTACAGTCTGACAAAGCTTTCACAGCAGTGCAGTTTGATTCATCGGCACTTACATATGCTTATGAGTGGAAACTTCCCAGCTCTCCTTTTTCACAACAACTAGTGGAAGAAGCAAAAGCGTTAGTTTCACCCCTTTCTGATTTCATGCAACTTGCTGATTTGCACTGCACATCACACATTTCTTTGGGGCCTGACAATGACTATGAGAAGAAGTGAAAAAATATAAAACAATGTAAAAAACAATACCCTTTGAAGCCTGAAGCAATTAAAGGGATTAAACCTGTTTTTCAATCTTTTCAGAAAACAGGCGTTATTGTTCCTTGAGAAAACTCACCTGTGCGCACTCCATTGTTTCCTGTTAAAAAGATTAAAGATGCTGGCCAGCCAGATGAATGGCGTTTTGTACAGGACCTCCAAGCGGTGAATGCTGCAGTTCAGCCACGTGCTCCTACTGTGCCCAACCCACACACTATTTTGTCTCATGTCATGGTTGGACCATGTGTCAAAAGGGGGGATGCTGAATGAACTCACTGCTCAGTGGTTCACAAAAGGGTTCAGTTCATATGCGCAAAAATACTGTCAGTCATGTATGGTTTGTGCCACACATAATGTAGGAAAGGCATTACACACATCACAAGCTGCACACACTCCACCAGAGAGACCTTTTGAACATTTGATGATGGATTTTGTTGAACTCACACCAGCTGAAGGAAAGAAATATGCACTAGTAATAGTGGACGTGTTTAGTAAATGGGTTGAAGTTTTCCCTGCAAAACATGCAAACAGTAATGCAGTGACTAAAGCACTGCTAAACAGAAATCATTCCTAGATGGGGCTTTCCAGAGAAGATCAGCAGTGATAATGGCACACATTTTGTAAACACTGCATTGACTGAGGTTGGTAAATTCCTGGGAATAAGCTTGCGCACACATTGTGCTTATCATCCACAGAGTGGAGGTGCTGTGGAAAGAGAAAATGGTACATTAAAGTCCAAGTTAGCCAAATGTTGTGAAGAAACAGGTCTGCCATGGACAAAAGCATTACCTATTGTGCTTACCTACATGAGAATGAGAATCAGAGCTCGAGTGAATCTCAGCCCATTTGAAATTTTATTTGGCAGACCTCCTAACCTGGGATTGGGACCTGTAACCAGACCCCTCCCTTCCACAACTGTTTGTGATGATGCTATGTTGTCTTACTGTCGAAACCTTTCCACTGTTCTATCTCAAGTTTCACAGACAGTAAAAGCAGCCCTTCCAGCCACAGAAAACACACCTCTGCACCCACTCCAACCAGATGACAGGTGGTGAAGGAACTTTGCAGGAAACATTGGAAGTCCAAACGTTGGCAAGGCCCGTTCCAGGTGCTACTGGTCACTCACACAGCTGTTAAAGTTGCAGAGAGAGCAACCTGGATTCATGCCAGTCACTGTAAGAAGGTACCAGAACCAGTAGATGACTTCCACCCTGACATACATCAGCCTAACCAACACGCCCGGAAGGACAAAGATAAGAGTCAGCAGTAAAAGCTGTACTCCACCGGTGTGTTAAGTGCTAGTAACCTCTGACACCGAAGATTGAAACATCCTGAGACCTGCGATGAAGATGATCATACACATGGTGTGAACCATGGCAGAAACTGTTTGTTGTTTGTATTTTCTTATTTGTAACCAGCATGTGCACATTGTATCTTGATTTCACAGGAAGCAATAATACAGGGCTGCTGTATTGTTCCCTGTGTGCGAGGCCTCATTGTATGTATCTCACTAAATGATTCAAATGACTCAAAGAACTTTTTTGCTTTCAAAATTTTTCCTCTAGTACTTAGAGAGGACTTAGAGAGGGATGAAGATAATCATGTTTAATTGTTCATGTTTTGATTGTTTATCATTGGACCCTTTATCACTATGATGCCTGCATTTTAAACTCACGTTGTGTGCAAATGCAGGCTGATGTTTTACAGATAAAGTTATTATTTTCCTTGTTTCTTTTTGGGTTGATTAATATAATAGTATTATTATAATCAAAAGGGAGGAATGTAATGGAAAATAATTCTTATATGCATTGTATTGAGTGTTACTGTGTATGACCTGCAAATGACCGAGCTGCAAGGTACCACCCTGCCCTGTTTTCTTAAATTCCTCTTTACAACGGTGGGCTTGTTATAATGAGATAGCTGCACTTTAGGGGGGACAGGGTTAGGCTGGTATTTACGAGTGTGTCTGGGTAACCTCAACTGATGGTTGGGGAGGAAACTTAGAAGAACAATCAACTATACCAAAAAAACAGATGACGTGATGAGCGGGCAATATAACTGTGTGTTTTTGCTTCAGTGGTCAGAGCAACTCTGTATTCTGTACTGTGTTGTTCTCTCTTGCAAGATATTATTATTAAAGCCTCTTATCTCCTCAGAAGAAAATAACTGACTCCCCAAATGCAAGTGTCAGGACAAATGATCAAAGTTCTCCAAGCTTCAGTCTGCAGAGAGGTACAAGACAGGGTTGTCCACTTTCGCCCTCACTTTTTGCTATTTTCATCAAACCTTTAGCAGCTGCTATCAGACAAGATAGAAATATTAAAGGCATCCAACCCCAAAATATTGAGCATAAAATAAGTCTTTATGTTGATGATGTATTACTTTTCCTTCAGAACTCACAGACGTCTCTCACTCACACGATCACACTCATAAATAAATTCTCAGCACTTTCTGACTACTCTATCAATTGGTCTAAGACCACAGTTCTGCCCATTAACTGTAGGGTCCAGAATATACCTGCGATCACTTTACAGTCAGGAAATATTAGATATTTAGGCATAAACATTTCCTCCAGGCTCTCAGAGCTAACAAAGCTAAATTATGTGCAATTATTAAAGACAGTAGAGGACGATCTCTCTCTATATTACAACCATTAAAATGATGATACTACCAAAAGTTAACTATTTGTTCTCAATGATCCCCATAAAACCACCTGCTACTTGGTTTAAGTCACTAGATTCATGCATCTCCAAATTTCTGTGGAAAAACAAACCACCACGTATTAGTTTAAAAACCCTACAGAAGACCAAGGACAGTGGTGGATTAGATTTACCTAATTTTCAGCACTATTCCTTAGCCAATAGGTTACAGTATATATCAAAATGGTTTAAACCTAGCCCAATAGATGAACCATGGATAAATATAGAACAAGCATTGTGTGATAATCTGGAAATCTCTGACCTGCCACTTATTAGTCAAAACGTAAAAAATCACAAATGTTGCAAAAGCATTAACATCAGCACCTCTCTGACAACCTGGTGGGAATTTCTTAAAAAAACAAAGTCTTCACTTGTCCCGTGTAAGCTTACACCCATCTGGAACAATCCTGACATCCTGCAAAACAAAAAAATGCTAAACATTACTCTGTGGAAGATCAATGGAATCAAACATCTGGTACATATAATCCAAAATGGACATTTTATTTCATTTGATGAGCTCATATCACAACATGAGATAGGCAGCAATTAATTCCTAGAATATCAACAACTTAAGTCTAATAATAACAAAGAAATATATCCTCCACCAACCAGACTCACAACTCCCGATTAGGGTAGCAGAATTTCTAAGCATCTGCACCCCAAAACTACTATCAAAAATATATAAATTATTGTCTAAGATAGATGACACAATGTCTCTACCGTCCTCAAAATGGGAGGCAGATTTATCCATCAGTTCTAGTCATAGCTTCTGGCCACAAATATGTTCAAACACCTTCAGAATGACTCAAAATCCTAATTTACAGCTCATACAATACAAAATTCTTCATAGAACACACTATACAGGACAAAGGATGTTCAGGATGGGTCTAACACACTCAAACATCTGCTCACATTGCACAGATAACACACCTGATGATTATGCACACGCTTTGTGGTTTTGTGCGCCTGTCCAGAAGTTCTGGCTTGAAGTCTGTGCGGACCTATCAACATGGCTGTGGAGGTGGCGTGGTGCATCAGCTGCAGGAGAGAGCTGTGGAGAGAGCTCTGGGGAGAAGGACTAGGTGAGTGATTAGTACACCGGCAGTCACTTGTCTAATCACTGTCCTCTTTTAAAAACTCAGTAGCGTGCTGGAGCTGGAAGGAGGATTGAAGTGGAGTCGGCAGCACGAACCGGGAGGTAAGGCCTGCGAACGACTCCACATTCGTGAAAAAGGGTTAAATAAATTATACGTTGAACCGTCCGCTGTCTCTGAGTCTCTCTGAGAGAACCCGCAGTGGCAACAGGCCGCCACATTGGCACCCAACTGGGATTCAGCAGAGGAGACATGACGGAACCGCAATAGCCCATAACAGCTCTGGCCCAAATGCTGGCGGAGGTCGCGGCGATGAATCAGGACCAGGCGGCTCTCGGCAGGCAGCAGCTGGCCACACTGCAGGGCCAGGTGGAACGGCAGACGGACCTGCTGGAAGCACTGGTGGCTCGAGCCGGGGCAGCGGCACCGGCCCCCTCGCTCGCTGGGGTCGGCCTGTATAAGATGACGCCTGAAGACGACCCTCAGTCATTTCTGGGGATGTTCGAGGCAACGGCGGCGGCGTGCAGATGGCCGGAGGCGGAGTGGGCCGTGCGGTTGCTTCCCCTCCTGTCTGGGGACGCCCAAACGGCGGCGCTGAGCCTTCCTGCTCGCTCTTGAAGCCAGTACGCGGATGTCTAGAGGGCAGTCCTGGATCGCCTGGGGTACTCGGCGGAGGACCATCGCCGCCGGTTCAGAAGGACCAAACTGGGCCACACGGACCGTCCGTTCACATATGCGCCCGACGTAGTGACACGGTGGCTGCTGCCAGGGGACTCGAATGGAGGGCGGAGGATGCTGGGACAAATCGTCCTGGAACAGTTCGTGGAGGGGCTGCCAAGTGGTACGGCGGAGTGGGTACGCTGCCACCGACCCACTGACTTGGAGGCCGCGATCACCCTTGTGGAGGACCATCTGGCCGTTTTTTCCCAGGGCCGGACACCGGAGGCTCGGCCAGCATCGCTGGGCCGGCCAACACCAGCGCCCCGGAGGAGGCTGTCAACAGCTGGCTCTCAGCTGGCAACAGCACGACCGTCTCCTCTCCCCCACACTAACCTTTCTTGCCCTCTCTTTCCACCCCAGGTTCCAGCCGCTATAAGTCCTGCTCCCGACCCACAGAGGGTCCCTCAGGTGGCGGGGCAGGAGTGTTGGAGGTGCGGGCAGCCCGGTCATTTTCGCCGCGAGTGCCCGCTCATGGAGGTCAGACAGGTGATTCGGGTTGTTGGCCCTCCAGCGCCCTCCCCCGGTCCAGGAGGGACGTACAGCGTTCCGGTAAGGATTCAGGGGGGTACACATCAGGCAATGGTGGACTCGGATATCACACAGTATAGTTCACCAGAATCTGATTCGACCTGGGGCTTTGATAGAGGCAGAATGGGTTGATATTAGGTGTGTGCATGGGGATATTCACAGATACCCCGTGGTCCCAGTTGAAATTCGCTGTAAGGGGAAAAAGCATAGTGTGAAGGCCGCGGTTAGCTCTTGCCTGGCGCACCCCCTGATTTTGGGAACCGATTGTCCCGGGTTTGATAGATTAGTGGGGCAGTGTGTGGGGGTGCGCTCACGACCGTCAGGGTCATGGGATATGTGTGCTGTCCTCAGCGGTGACGCGAGGTTGTCCGACACTGCAGACGGGGAGGGGGAGCCGACGGTACCTTCACAGGAGGCTCCGTCAGTTCCCGTGTTCGACTCCATGGAAGATTTTCCACTCGAGCAGTCTCGTGATGATACTCTACGCTATGCCTTGGATCAGGTGATAAAAATTGATGGTCATATGGTGCGCCCTGACGCAGTGCTAACACATCCGCATTTTTCATTGTGCAGGGAAGGAGTGTACAGAGTGAGTCGTGACACTCAGACAGAGGAAATCATAACACAGCTGTTGGTGCCGAAAAGCCGTTGGGAAATAGTTTTCCAGGCGGCTCATTATAACCCGATGGCGGGGCATATGGTGTATGAAAAAACGATGAATCGTATAATGGCCCGGTTCTATTGGCCAGGCATTCGGGCAGACGTGCGCCGCTGGTGCGCGACCTGCTCCAAATGCCAGTTGGTTAACCAACCGGCCGTCCCGAAAGCACCTTTGCGTCCATTGCCGCTGATTGAGGTCCCATTTGAGCGTATTGGGATGGATCTCATCGGGCCCTTTCATCGGAGCGCACGTGGATATCGCTTTGTGTTAGTTCTGGTGGATTATGCAACACGATATCTAGAAGCAGTGCCGTTGCGCACCATCTCTGCAAAGAGTGTAGCGCAGGCACTGTTTCAAGTTATCTCCCGAGTCGGGATCCCGAAAGAGATCCTGACTGATCAAGGCACCTCTCACCGTCCCAGAGAGCAGACATAGCCCAGTTCCAGCAGCATTACGCTGATGTGTTCTCCCCCCTGCCAGGACGCACAAGCCTTATTCAACACCATGTTGAGACACACCCGGGCGTGACAGTGCGTTCACGTCCCTATCGGTTACCTGAGCACAAGAGAAAAGTGGTTCAGGCAGAATTGGAAGCTATGCTGGAGATGGGTGTAATTGAGGAGTCTAACAGCGCCTGGGGTAGTCCCATCGTTTTTGTAGTCAAGACGGATGGGTCTATCTGGTTCTGTGTGGACTATCGCAAGGTGAATGATGTGTCACGATTTGATGCCTATCCTATGCCCCGGGTCGACGAGCTCCTGGATCGCCTGGGCACTGCTCGTTTTTTTACGACACTAGATTTGACCAAGGGCTACTGGCAGATTCCCTTGTCTCCAGAGTCTAAGGAAAAAACGGCCTTCTCCACTCCGTACGGGTTGTACAAATTTGTCACACTTCCGTTCGGGTTGTTCGGCCCAAGCCACATTTCAACGCCTTATGGATCGGGTCCTGCAGCCGCATGCTGCGTATGCTGCCGCTTACCTGGATGACGTCATCATCCATAGCAACAGCTGGGCGGAGCATGTTCAGCAGGTGGCGGCAATGCTGGAGTCACTGCGGCAGGCGGGGCTCACGGCCAACCCAAAGAAGTGTGCAGTTGGACGGAGGGAGGTACGGTATCTGGGTTACCACTTGGGCGGCAGACAGGTGCGTCCACAGGTAGACAAGACAGCAGCGATTGCAGCCTGCCCAAAACCTAAGACCAAGAAAGAGGTGAGGCGGTTTTTGGGGCTGGCCGGATATTACCGGCGATTTATTCCCAACTTCGCGGAGCTGACCAGCCCCTTGACCGACCTTACCCGAAAAGGTGCCTCTGATCCGGTCCAGTGGATGGAGCAGTGCCAGGCGTCACTTGAGAGGGTAAAGCAGACCCTCTGTGGGGAGCCTCTTCTCCACACACCTAACTCCTCTCTCCCATTTGTCCTGCAGACTGATGCATCGGGAAGGGGGTTGGGGGCTGTTCTGTCCCAGGAGGTGCGGGGCGTTGACCGCCCAGTGCTTTACATCAGCCAGAAACTATCCGAGAGGGAGACCAGATAAAGCACGGTGGAGAGGGAGTGCCTGGCCATCCGGTGGGTGGTCGGCGCTCTGCGGTATTACTTGCTGGGGCGCCCATTCACCCTCTGCTCGGACCATGCTCCCCTCCAGTGGCTCCACCGAATGAAAGATGTCAATGCACGGATCACCCGCTGGTATCTGGCACTACAGCCTTTTAAATTCAAAGTGGTCCATAGGCCGGGGGCACAGATGGCGGTGGCCGACTTCCTTTCCAGCTCGCATGGCGAGGTGGGGGGGAGTAAGTTAGGCCGGACGGCTCCCCGGCCAAGGTCAGGCTGTGGAGGTATGTGGAGGGGCTGCAGGAGAGAGCTGTGGAGAGAGCTCTGGGGAGCAGGACTAGGTGAGTGATTAGTACCCGGCAGTCACTTGTCTAATCACTGTCCTCTTTTAAAAACTCAGTAGCGTGCTGGAGCTGGAAGGAGGATTGAAGTGGAGTCGGCAGCACGAACCGGGAGGGAAGGCCTGCGAACGACTCCACATTCGTGAAAAAGGGTTAAATAAACGATACGTTGAACCGTCCGCTGTCTCTGAGTCTCTCTGAAAGAACCCGCAGTGGCAGCAGGCCACCACAATGTGCAATTATTAAAGACAGTAGAGGACGATCTCTCTCGTTGGAAGTCCTTACCTATATCACTTATGGGGAGAGTTAAAACCATTAAAATGATGATACTACCAAAAGTTAACTATTTGTTCTCAATGATCCCCATAAAACCACCTGCTACTTGGTTTAAGTCACTAGATTCATGCATCTCTAAATTTCTGTTGAAAAACAAACCACCACGTATTAGTTTAAAAACCCTACAGAAGACCAAGGACAGTGGTGGATTAGATTTACCTAATTTTCAGCACTATTCCTTAGCCAATAGGTTACAGTATATATCAAAATGGTTTAAACCTAGCCCAATAGATGAGCCATGGATAAATATAGAACAAGCATTGTGTGATAATCTGGAAATCTCTGACCTGCCACTTATTAGTCAAAACGTAAAAAATCACAAATGTTGCAAAAGCATTAACATCAGCACCTCTCTGACAACCTGGTGAGAATTTCTTAAAAAAACAAAGTCTTCACTTGTCCCGTGTAAGCTTACACCCATCTGGAACAATCCTGACATCCTGCAAAACAAAAAAATGCTAAACATTACTCTGTGGAAGATCAAAGGAATCAAACATCTGGTACATATAATCCAAAATGGACATTTTATTTCATTTGATGAGCTCATATCACAACATGAGATAGGCAGCAATTAATTCCTAGAATATCAACAACTTAAGTCTAATAATAACAAAGAAATATATCCTCCACCAACCAGACTCACAACTCCCGATTAGGGTAGCAGAATTTCTAAGCATCTGCACCCCAAAACTACTATCAAAAATATATGAATTATTGTCTAAGATAGATGACACAATGTCTCTACCGTTCTCAAAATGGGAGGCAGATTTATTCATCAGTTCTAGTCATAGCTTCTGGCCACAAATATGTTTGAACACCTTCAGAATGACTCAAAATCCTAATTTACAGCTCATACAATACAAAATTCTTCATAGAACACACTATACAGGACAAAGGATGTTCAGGATGGGTCTAACACACTCAAACATCTGCTCACATTGCACAGATAACACACCTGATGATTATGCACACGCTTTGTGGTTTTGTGCGCCTGTCCAGAAGTTCTGGCTTGAAGTCTGTGCGGACCTATCAACATGGCTGTGGAGGTGGCGTGGTGCATCAGCTTCAGGAGAGAGCTGTGGAGAGAGCTCTGGGGAGCAGGACTAGGTGAGTGATTAGTACACCGGCAGTCACTTGTCTAATCACTGTCCTCTTTTAAAAACTCAGTAGGGTGCTGGAGCTGGAAGGAGGATTGAAGTGGAGTCGGCAGCACGAACCGGGAGGTAAGGCCTGCGAACGACTCCACATTCGTGAAAAAGGGTTAAATAAATTATACGTTGAACCGTCCGCTGTCTCTGAGTCTCTCTGAGAGAACCCGCAGTGGCAACAGGCCGCCACATTGGCACCCAACTGGGATTCAGCAGAGGAGACATGACGGAACTGCAATAGCCCATAACAGCTCTGGCCCAAATGCTGGCGAAGGTCGCGGCGATGAATCAGGACCAGGCGGCTCTCGGCAGGCAGCAGCTGGCCACACTGCAGGGCCAGGCGGAACGGCAGACGGACCTGCTGGAAGCACTGGTGGCTCGAGCCGGGGCAGCGGCACCGGCCCCCTCGCTCGCTGGGGTCGGCCTGTATAAGATGACGCCTGAAGACGACCCTCAGTCATTTCTGGGGATGTTCGAGGCAACGGCGGCGGCGTGCAGATGGCCGGAGGCGGAGTGGGCCGTGCGGTTGCTTCCCCTCCTGTCTGGGGACGCCCAAACAGCGGCGCTGAGCCTTCCTGCTCGCTCTTGAAGCCAGTACGCGGATGTCTAGAGGGCAGTCCTGGATCGCCTGGGGTACTCGGCGGAGGACCATCGCCGCCGGTTCAGAAGGACCAAACTGGGCCACACGGACCGTCCGTTCACCTATGCACAGCAGTTGACCGACGTAGTGACACGGTGGCTGCTGCCAGGGGACTCGAATGGAGAGCGGAGGATGCTGGGACAAATCGTCCTGGAACAGTTCGTGGAGGGGATGCCAAGTGGTACGGCGGAGTGGGTACGCTGCCACCGACCCACTGACCTGGAGGCCGCAATCACCCTTGCGGAGGACCATCTGGCCGTTTTTTTCCTGGGCCGGACACCGGAGGCTCGGCCAGCATCGCTGGGCCGGCCAACACCAGCGCCCCGGAGGAGGCTGTCAACAGCTGGCTCTCAGCTGGCAACAGCACGATCGTCTCCTCTCCACCGCACTAACCTTTCCTGCCCTCTCTTTCCACCCCAGGTTCCAGCCGCTATAAGTCCTGCTCCCGACCCACAGAGGGTCCCTCAGGTGGCGGGGCAGGAGTGTTGGAGGTGCGGGCAGCCCGGTCATTTTTGCCGCAAGTGCCCGCTCATGGAGGTCAGACAGGTGATTCGGGTTGTTGGCCCTCCAGCGCCCCCCCCCGGTCCAGGAGGGACGTACAGCCTTCCGGTAAGGATTCAGGAGGGTACACATCAGGCAATGGTGGACTCGGGCATCACACAGTATAGTTCACCAGAATCTGATTCGACCTGGGGCTTTGATAGAGGCAGAATGGGTTGATATTAGTTGTGTGCATGGGGATATTCACAGATACCCCATGGTCCCAGTTGAAATTCGCTGTAAGGGGAAAAAGCATAGTGTGAAGGCCGCGGTTAGCTCCTGCCTGGCGCACCCCCTGATTTTGGGAACCGATTGTCCCGGGTTTGATAGATTAGTGGGGCAGTGTGTGGGGGTGCGCTCACGACCGTCAGGGTCATGGGATATGTGTGCTGTCCTCAGCGGTGACGCGAGGTTGTCTGACACTGCAGACGGGGAGGGGGAGCCGACGGTACCTTCACATGAGGCTCCGTCAGTTCCCGTGTTCGACGCCATGGAAGATTTTCCACTCGAGCAGTCTCGTGATGATACTCTACGCTATGCCTTGGATCAGGTGATAAAAATTGATGGTCATATGGTGCGCCCTGACGCAGTGCTAACACATCCGCATTTTTCATTGTGCAGGGACAGAGTGTACAGAGTGAGTCGTGACACTCAGACAGAGGAAATCATAACACAGCTGTTGGTGCCGAAAAGCCGTTGGGAAATCGTTTTCCAGACGGCTCATTATAACCCGATGGCGGGGCATATGGGGTATGAAAAAACGATGAATCGTATAATGGCCCGGTTCTATTGGCCAGGCATTCGGGCAGACGTGCGCCGCTGGTGTGCGTCCTGCTCCAAATGCCAGTTGGTTAACCAACCGGCCGTCCCGAAAGCACCTTTGCGTCCATTGCCGCTGATTGAGGTCCCATTTGAGCGTATTGGGATGGACCTCATCGGGCCCTTTCATCGGAGCGCACGTGGATATCACTTTGTGTTAGTTCTGGTGGATTATGCAACACGATATCCAGAAGCAGTGCCGTTGCGCACCATCTCTGCAAAGAGTGTAGCGCAGGCACTGTTTCAAGTTATCTCCCGAGTCGGGATCCCCAAAGAGATCCTGACTGATCAAGGCACCTCTCACCGTCCCAGAGAGCAGACATAGCCCAGTTGCAGCAGCATTAAGCTGATGTGTTCTCCCCCCTGCCAGGACGCACAAGCCTTATTCAACACCATGTTGAGACACACCCGGGCGTGACAGTGCGTTCACGTCCCTATCGGTTACCTGAGCACAAGAGAAAAGTGGTTCAGGCAGAATTGGAAGCTATGCTGGAGATGGGTGTAATTGAGGAGTCTAACAGCGCCTGGGGTAGTCCCATCGTTTTTGTAGTCAAGACGGATGGGTCTATCTGGTTCTGTGTGGACTATCGCAAGGTGAATGATGTGTCACGATTTGATGCCTATCCTATGCCCCGGGTCGACGAGCTCCTGGATCGCCTGGGCACTGCTCGTTTTTTTACGACACTAGATTTGACCAAGGGCTACTGGCAGATTCCCTTGTCTCCAGAGTCTAAGGAAAAAACGGCCTTCTCCACTCCGTACGGGTTGTACCAATTTGTCACACTTCCGTTCGGGTTGTTCGGGGCCCAAGCCACATTTCAACGCCTTATGGATCGGGTCCTGCGGCCGCATGCTGCGTATGCTGCTGCTTACCTGGATGACGTCATTCCATAGCAACAGCTGGGCGGAGCATGTTCAGCAGGTGGCGGCAGTGCTGGAGTCACTGCGGCAGGCGGGGCTCACGGCCAACCCAAAGAAGTGTGCAGTTGGACGGAGGGAGGTACGGTATCTGGGGTACCACTTGGGCGGCAGACAGGTGCGTCCACAGGTAGACAAGACAGCAGCGATTGCAGCCTGCCCAAAACCTAAGACCAAGAAAGAGGTGAGGCGGTTTTTGGGGCTGGCCGGATATTACCGGCGATTTATTCCCAACTTCGCGGAGCTGACCAGCCCCTTGACCGACCTTACCCGAAAAGGTGCCTCTGATCCGGTCCGGTGGACGGAGCAGTGCCAGGCGTCACTTGAGAGGGTTAAGCAGACCCTCTGTGGGGAGCCTCTTCTCCACACACCTAACTCCTCTCTCCCATTTGTCCTGCAGACTGATGCATCGGGAAGGGGGTTGGGGGCTGTTCTGTCCCAGCAGGTGCGGGGCGTTGACCGCCCAGTGCTTTACATCAGCCAGAAACTATCCGAGAGGGAGACCAGATACAGCACGGTGGAGAGGGAGTGCCTGGCCATCCGGTGGGTGGTCGGCGCTCTGCGGTATTACTTGCTGGGGCGCCCATTCACCCTCTGCTCGGACCATGCTCCCCTCCAGTGGCTCCACCGAATGAAAGATGTCAATGCACGGATCACCCGCTGGTATCTGGCACTACAGCCTTTTAAATTCAAAGTGGTCCATAGGCCGGGGGCACAGATGGCGGTGGCCGACTTCCTTTCCAGCTCGCATGGCGAGGTGGGGGGGAGTAAGTTAGGCCGGACGGCTCCCCGGCCAAGGTCAGGCTGTGGAGGTATGTGGAGGTGCTGCAGGAGAGAGCTGTGGAGAGAGCTCTGGGGAGCAGGACTAGGTGAGTGATTAGTACACCGGCAGTCACTTGTCTAATCACTGTCCTCTTTTAAAAACTCAGTAGCGTGCTGGAGCTGGAAGGAGGATTGAAGTGGAGTCGGCAGCAGGAACCGGGAGGGAAGGCCTGCGAACGACTCCACATTCGTGAAAAAGGGTTAAATAAACGATACGTTGAACCGTCCGCTGTCTCTGAGTCTCTCTGAAAGAACCCGCAGTGGCAACAGGCCACCACAATGTGCAATTATTAAAGACAGTAGAGGACGATCTCTCTCGTTGGAAGTCCTTACCTATATCACTTATGGGGAGAGTTAAAACCATTAAAATGATGATACTACCAAAAGTTAACTATTTGTTCTCAATGATCAATGACCTGCTACTTGGTTTAAGTCACTAGATTCATGCATCTCTAAATTTCTGTGGAAAAACAAACCACCACGTATTAGTTTAAAAACCCTACAGAAGACCAAGGACAGTGGTGGATTAGATTTACCTAATTTTCAGCACTATTCCTTAGCCAATGGGTTACAGTATATATAGTTTAAACCTAGCCCAATAGATGAACATGGATAAATATAGAACAAGCATTGTGTGATAATCTGGAAATCTCTGACCTGCCACTTATTAGTCAAAACGTAAAAAATCACAAATGTTTCAAAAGCATTAACATCAGCACCTCTTTGACAGCCTGGTGGTAATTTCTTAAAATAACAAAGTCTTCACTTGTCCCGTGTAAGCTTACACCCATCTGGAACAATCCTGACATCCTGCAAAACAAAAAAAATGCTAAACTTTACTCTGTGGAAGATCAAAGGAATCAAACATCTGGAACATATAATCCAAAATGGACATTTTATTTCATTTGATGAGCTCATATCACAACATGAGATAGGCAGCAATTAATTCCTAGAATATCAACAACTTAAGTCTAATAATAACAAAGAAATATATCCTCCACCAACCAGACTCACAACTCCCGATTAGGGTAGCAGAATTTCTAAGCATCTGCACCCCAAAACTACTATCAAAAATATATAAATTATTGTCTAAGATAGATGACACAATGTCTCTACCGTCCTCAAAATGGGAGGCAGATTTATCCATCAGTTCTAGTCATAGCTTCCGGCCACAAATATGTTCGAACACCTTCAGAATGACTCAAAATCCTAATTTACAGCTCATACAATACAAAATTCTTCATAGAACACACTATACAGGACAAAGGATGTTCAGGATGGGTCTAACACACTCAAACATCTGCTCACATTGCACAGATAACACACCTGATGATTATGCACACGCTTTGTGGTTTTGTGCGCCTGTCCAGAAGTTCTGGCTTGAAGTCTGTGCGGACCTATCAACATGGCTGTGGAGGTGGCGTGGTGCATCAGCTGCAGGAGAGAGCTGTGGAGAGAGCTCTGGGGAGAAGGACTAGGTGAGTGATTAGTACACCGGCAGTCACTTGTCTAATCACTGTCCTCTTTTAAAAACTCAGTAGCGTGCTGGAGCTGGAAGGAGGATTGAAGTGGAGTCGGCAGCACGAACCGGGAGGTAAGGCCTGCGAACGACTCCACATTCGTGAAAAAGGGTTAAATAAATTATACGTTGAACCGTCCACTGTCTCTGAGTCTCTCTGAGAGAACCCGCAGTGGCAACAGGCCGCCACATTGGCTCCCGACTGGGATTCAGCAGAGGAGACATGACGGAACCGCAATAGCCCATAACAGCTCTGGCCCAAATGCTGGCGAAGGTCGCGGCGATGAATCAGGACCAGGCGGCTCTCGGCAGGCAGCAGCTGGCCACACTGCAGGGCCAGGCGGAACGGCAGACGGACCTGCTGGAAGCACTGGTGGCTCGAGCCGGGGCAGCGGCACCGGCCCCCTCGCTCGCTGGGGTCGGCCTGTATAAGATGACGCCTGAAGACGACCCTCAGTCATTTCTGGGGATGTTCGAGGCAACGGCGGCGGCGTGCAGATGGCCGGAGGCGGAGTGGGCCGTGCGGTTGCTTCCCCTCCTGTCTGGGGACGCCCAAACAGCGGCGCTGAGCCTTCCTGCTCGCTCTTGAAGCCAGTACGCGGATGTCTAGAGGGCAGTCCTGGATCGCCTGGGGTACTCGGCGGAGGACCATCGCCGCCGGTTCAGAAGGACCAAACTGGGCCACACGGACCGTCCGTTCACCTATGCGCAGCAGTTGACCGACGTAGTGACACGGTGGCTGCTGCCAGGGGACTCGAATGGAGAGCGGAGGATGCTGGGACAAATCGTCCTGGAACAGTTCGTGGAGGGGATGCCAAGTGGTACGGCGGAGTGGGTACGCTGCCACCGACCCACTGACCTGGAGGCCGCAATCACCCTTGCGGAGGACCATCTGGCCGTTTTTTTCCTGGGCCGGACACCGGAGGCTCGGCCAGCATCGCTGGGCCGGCCAACACCAGCGCCCCGGAGGAGGCTGTCAACAGCTGGCTCTCAGCTGGCAACAGCACGATCGTCTCCTCTCCACCGCACTAACCTTTCCTGCCCTCTCTTTCCACCCCAGGTTCCAGCCGCTATAAGTCCTGCTCCCGACCCACAGAGGGTCCCTCAGGTGGCGGGGCAGGAGTGTTGGAGGTGCGGGCAGCCCGGTCATTTTTGCCGCGAGTGCCCGCTCATGGAGGTCAGACAGGTGATTCGGGTTGTTGGCCCTCCAGCGCCCTCCCCCGGTCCAGGAGGGACGTACAGCCTTCCGGTAAGGATTCAGGAGGGTACACATCAGGCAATGGTGGACTCGGGCATCACACAGTATAGTTCACCAGAATCTGATTCGACCTGGGGCTTTGATAGAGGCAGAATGGGTTGATATTAGTTGTGTGCATGGGGATATTCACAGATACCCCATGGTCCCAGTTGAAATTCGCTGTAAGGGGAAAAAGCATAGTGTGAAGGCCGCGGTTAGCTCCTGCCTGGCGCACCCCCTGATTTTGGGAACCGATTGTCCCGGGTTTGATAGATTAGTGGGGCAGTGTGTGGGGGTGCGCTCACGACCGTCAGGGTCATGGGATATGTGTGCTGTCCTCAGCGGTGACGCGAGGTTGTCTGACACTGCAGACGGGGAGGGGGAGCCGACGGTACCTTCACATGAGGCTCCGTCAGTTCCCGTGTTCGACTCCATGGAAGATTTTCCACTCGAGCAGTCTCGTGATGATACTCTACGCTATGCCTTGGATCAGGTGATAAAAATTGATGGTCATATGGTGAGCCCTGACGCAATGCTAACACATCCGCATTTTTCATTGTGCAGGGACAGAGTGTACAGAGTGAGTCGTGACACTCAGACACAGGAAATCATAACACAGCTGTTGGTGCCGAAAAGCCGTTGGGAAATAGTTTTCCAGGCGGCTCATTATAACCCGATGGCGGGGCATATGGTGTATGAAAAAACGATGAATCGTATAATGGCCCGGTTCTATTGGCCAGGCATTCGGGCAGACGTGCGCCGCTGGTGCGCGACCTGCTCCAAATGCCAGTTGGTTAACCAACCGGCCGTCCCGAAAGCACCTTTGCGCCCATTGCCGCTGATTGAGGTCCCATTTGAGCGTATTGGGATGGATCTCATCGGGCCCTTTCATCGGAGCGCACGTGGATATCGCTTTGTGTTAGTTCTGGTGGATTATGCAACACGATATCCAGAAGCAGTGCCGTTGCGCACCATCTCTGCAAAGAGTGTAGCGCAGGCACTGTTTCAAGTTATCTCCCGAGTCGGGATCCCGAAAGAGATCCTGACTGATCAAGGCACCTCTCACCGTCCCAGAGAGCAGACATAGCCCAGTTCCAGCAGCATTACGCTGATGTGTTCTCCCCCCTGCCAGGACGCACAAGCCTTATTCAACACCATGTTGAGACACACCCGGGCGTGACAGTGCGTTCACGTCCCTATCGGTTACCTGAGCACAAGAGAAAAGTGGTTCAGGCAGAATTGGAAGCTATGCTGGAGATGGGTGTAATTGAGGAGTCTAACAGCGCCTGGGGTAGTCCCATCGTTTTTGTAGTCAAGACGGATGGGTCTATCCGGTTCTGTGTGGACTATCGCAATGTGAATGATGTGTCACGATTTGATGCCTATCCTATGCCCCGGGTCGACGAGCTCCTGGATCGCCTGGGCACTGCTCGTTTTTTTACGACACTAGATTTGACCAAGGGCTACTGGCAGATTCCCTTGTCTCCAGAGTCTAAGGAAAAAACGGCCTTCTCCACTCCGTACGGGTTGTACCAATTTGTCACACTTCCGTTCGGGTTGTTCGGGGCCCAAGCCACATTTCAACGCCTTATGGATCGGGTCCTGCGGCCGCATGCTGCGTATGCTGCTGCTTACCTGGATGACGTCATTCCATAGCAACAGCTGGGCGGAGCATGTTCAGCAGGTGGCGGCAGTGCTGGAGTCACTGCGGCAGGCGGGGCTCACGGCCAACCCAAAGAAGTGTGCAGTTGGACGGAGGGAGGTACGGTATCTGGGGTACCACTTGGGCAGCAGACAGGTGCGTCCACAGGTAGACAAGACAGCAGCGATTGCAGCCTGCCCAAAACCTAAGACCAAGAAAGAGGTGAGGCGGTTTTTGGGGCTGGCCGGATATTACCGGCGATTTATTCCCAACTTCGCGGAGCTGACCAGCCCCTTGACCGACCTTACCCGAAAAGGTGCCTCTGATCCGGTCCGGTGGACGGAGCAGTGCCAGGC
This sequence comes from Leuresthes tenuis, assembly GCF_036924035.1. Lineage (NCBI taxonomy): Eukaryota > Metazoa > Chordata > Actinopteri > Atheriniformes > Atherinopsidae > Leuresthes > Leuresthes tenuis. The sequence continues at coordinate 30,543,104 of NW_027325364.1, forward strand.
GTCACTTGAGAGGGTAAAGCAGACCCTCTGTGGGGAGCCTCTTCTCCACACACCTAACTCCTCTCTCCCATTTGTCCTGCAGACTGATGCATCGGGAAGGGGGTTGGGGGCTCTTCTGTCCCAGCAGGTGCGGGGCGTTGACCGCCCAGTGCTTTACATCAGCCAGAAACTATCCGAGAGGGAGACCAGATACAGCACGGTGGAGAGGGAGTGCCTGGCCATCCGGTGGGTGGTCGGCGCTCTGCGGTATTACTTGCTGGGGCGCCCATTCACCCTCTGCTCGGACCATGCTCCCCTCCAGTGGCTCCACCGAAGGAAAGATGTCAATGCACGGATCACCCGCTGGTATCTGGCACTACAGCCTTTTAAATTCAAAGTGGTCCATAGGCCGGGGGCACAGATGGCGGTGGCCGACTTCCTTTCCAGCTCGCATGGCGAGGTGGGGGGGAGTAAGTTAGGCCGGACGGCTCCCCGGCCAAGGTCAGGCTGTGGAAGTATGTGGAGGTGCTGCAGGAGAGAGCTGTGGAGAGAGCTCTGGGGAGCAGGACTAGGTGAGTGATTAGTACACCGGCAGTCACTTGTCTAATCACTGTCCTCTTTTAAAAACTCAGTAGCGTGCTGGAGCTGGAAGGAGGATTGAAGTGGAGTCGGCAGCAGGAACCGGGAGGGAAGGCCTGCGAACGACTCCACATTCGTGAAAAAGGGTTAAATAAACGATACGTTGAACCGTCCGCTGTCTCTGAGTCTCTCTGAAAGAACCCGCAGTGGCAACAGGCCACCACAATGTGCAATTATTAAAGACAGTAGAGGACGATCTCTCTCGTTGGAAGTCCTTACCTATATCACTTATGGGGAGAGTTAAAACCATTAAAATGATGATACTACCAAAAGTTAACTATTTGTTCTCAATGATCAATGACCTGCTACTTGGTTTAAGTCACTAGATTCATGCATCTCTAAATTTCTGTGGAAAAACAAACCACCACGTATTAGTTTAAAAACCCTACAGAAGACCAAGGACAGTGGTGGATTAGATTTACCTAATTTTCAGCACTATTCCTTAGCCAATAGGTTACAGTATATATCAAAATGGTTTAAACCTAGCCCAATAGATGAACATGGATAAATATAGAACAAGCATTGTGTGATAATCTGGAAATCTCTGACCTGCCACTTATTAGTCAAAACGTAAAAAATCACAAATGTTTCAAAAGCATTAACATCAGCACCTCTTTGACAGCCTGGTGGTAATTTCTTAAAATAACAAAGTCTTCACTTGTCCCGTGTAAGCTTACACCCATCTGGAACAATCCTGACATCCTGCAAAACAAAAAAAATGCTAAACTTTACTCTGTGGAAGATCAAAGGAATCAAACATCTGGAACATATAATCCAAAATGGACATTTTATTTCATTTGATGAGCTCATATCACAACATGAGATAGGCAGCAATTAATTCCTAGAATATCAACAACTTAAGTCTAATAATAACAAAGAAATATATCCTCCACCAACCAGACTCACAACTCCCGATTAGGGTAGCAGAATTTCTAAGCATCTGCACCCCAAAACTACTATCAAAAATATATAAATTATTGTCTAAGATAGATGACACAATGTCTCTACCGTTCTCAAAATGGGAGGCAGATTTATTCATCAGTTCTAGTCATAGCTTCTGGCCACAAATATTTTTGAACACCTTCAGAATGACTCAAAATCCTAATTTACAGCTCATACAATACAAAATTCTTCATAGAACACACTATACAGGACAAAGGATGTTCAGGATGGGTCTAACACACTCAAACATCTGCTCACATTGCACAGATAACACACCTGATGATTATGCACACGCTTTGTGGTTTTGTGCGCCTGTCCAGAAGTTCTGGCTTGAAGTCTGTGCGGACCTATCAACATGGCTGTGGAGGTGGCGTGGTGCATCAGCTGCAGGAGAGAGCTGTGGAGAGAGCTCTGGGGAGAAGGACTAGGTGAGTGATTAGTACACCGGCAGTCACTTGTCTAATCACTGTCCTCTTTTAAAAACTCAGTAGCGTGCTGGAGCTGGAAGGAGGATTGAAGTGGAGTCGGCAGCACGAACCGGGAGGTAAGGCCTGCGAACGACTCCACATTCGTGAAAAAGGGTTAAATAAATTATACGTTGAACCGTCCGCTGTCTCTGAGTCTCTCTGAGAGAACCCGCAGTGGCAACAGGCCGCCACATTGGCACCCAACTGGGATTCAGCAGAGGAGACATGACGGAACCGCAATAGCCCATAACAGCTCTGGCCCAAATGCTGGCGGAGGTCGCGGCGATGAATCAGGACCAGGCGGCTCTCGGCAGGCAGCAGCTGGCCACACTGCAGGGCCAGGTGGAACGGCAGACGAACCTGCTGGAAGCACTGGTGGCTCGAGCCGGGGCAGCGGCACCGGCCCCCTCGCTCGCTGGGGTCGGCCTGTATAAGATGACGCCTGAAGACGACCCTCAGTCATTTCTGGGGATGTTCGAGGCAACGGCGGCGGCGTGCAGATGGCCGGAGGCGGAGTGGGCCGTGCGGTTGCTTCCCCTCCTGTCTGGGGACGCCCAAACGGCGGCGCTGAGCCTTCCTGCTCGCTCTTGAAGCCAGTACGCGGATGTCTAGAGGGCAGTCCTGGATCGCCTGGGGTACTCGGCGGAGGACCATCGCCGCCGGTTCAGAAGGACCAAACTGGGCCACACGGACCGTCCGTTCACCTATGCGCAGCAGTTGACCGACGTAGTGACACGGTGGCTGCGTCCAGGGGACTCGAATGGAGAGCGGAGGATGCTGGGACAAATCGTCCTGGAACAGTTCGTGGAGGGGATGCCAAGTGGTACGGCGGAGTGGGTACGCTGCCACCGACCCACTGACTTGGAGGCCGCGATCACCCTTGCGGAGGACCATCTGGCCGTTTTTTTCCAGGGCCGGACACCGGAGGCTCGGCCAGCATCGCTGGGCCGGCCAACACCAGCGCCCCGGAGGAGGCTGTCAACAGCTGGCTCTCAGCTGGCAACAGCACGATCGTCTCCTCTCCCCCGCACTAACCTTTCCTGCCCTCTCTTTCCACCCCAGGTTCCAGCCGCTACAAGTCCTGCTCCCGACCCACAGAGGGTCCCTCAGGTGGCGGGGCAGGAGTGTTGGAGGTGCGGGCAGCCCGGTCATTTTCGCCGCGAGTGCCCGCTCATGGAGGTCAGACAGGTGATTCGGGTTGTTGGCCCTCCAGCGCCCTCCCCCGGTCCAGGAGGGACGTACAGCGTTCCGGTAAGGATTCAGGGGGGTACACATCAGGCAATGGTGGACTCGGGCATCACACAGTATAGTTCACCAGAATCTGATTCGACCTGGGGCTTTGATAGAGGCAGAATGGGTTGATATTAGGTGTGTGCATGGGGATATTAACAGATACCCCATGGTCCCAGTTGAAATTCGCTGTAAGGGGAAAAAGCATAGTGTGAAGGCCGTGGTTAGCTCCTGCCTGGCGCACCCCCTGATTTTGGGAACCGATTGTCCCGGGTTTGATAGATTAGTGGGGCAGTGTGTGGGGGTGCGCTCACGACCGTCAGGGTCATGGGATATGTGTGCTGTCCTCAGCGGTGACGCGAGGTTGTCTGACACTGCAGACGGGGAGGGGGAGCCGACGGTACCTTCACAGGAGGCTCCGTCAGTTCCCGTGTTCGACTCCATGGAAGATTTTCCACTCGAGCAGTCTCGTGATGATACTCTACGCTATGCCTTGGATCAGGTGATAAAAATTGATGGTCATATGGTGCGCCCTGACGCAATGCTAACACATCCGCATTTTTCATTGTGCAGGGACAGAGTGTACAGAGTGAGTCGTGACACTCAGACAGAGGAAATCATAACACAGCTGTTGGTGCCGAAAAGCCGTTGGGAAATAGTTTTCCAGGCGGCTCATTATAACCCGATGGCGGGGCATATGGTGTATGAAAAAACGATGAATCGTATAATGGCCCGGTTCTATTGGCCAGGCATTCGGGCAGACGTGCGCCGCTGGTGCGCGACCTGCTCCAAATGCCAGTTGGTTAACCAACCGGCCGTCCCGAAAGCACCTTTGCGTCCATTGCCGCTGATTGAGGTCCCATTTGAGCGTATTGGGATGGACCTCATCGGGCCCTTTCATCGGAGCGCACGTGGATATCGCTTTGTGTTAGTTCTGGTGGATTATGCAACACGATATCCAGAAGCAGTGCCGTTGCGCACCATCTCTGCAAAGAGTGTAGCGCAGGCACTGTTTCAAGTTATCTCCCGAGTCGGGATCCCGAAAGAGATCCTGACTGATCAAGGCACCTCTCACCGTCCCAGAGAGCAGACATAGCCCAGTTGCAGCAGCATTAAGCTGATGTGTTCTCCCCCCTGCCAGGACGCACAAGCCTTATTCAACACCATGTTGAGACACACCCGGGCGTGACAGTGCGTTCACGTCCCTATTGGTTACCTGAGCACAAGAGAAAAGTGGTTCAGGCAGAATTGGAAGCTATGCTGGAGATGGGTGTAATTGAGGAGTCTAACAGCGCCTGGGGTAGTCCCATCGTTTTTGTAGTCAAGACGGATGGGTCTATCCGGTTCTGTGTGGACTATCGCAAGGTGAATGATGTGTCACGATTTGATGCCTATCCTATGCCCCGGGTCGACGAGCTCCTGGATCGCCTGGGCACTGCTCGTTTTTTTACGACACTAGATTTGACCAAGGGCTACTGGCAGATTCCCTTGTCTCCAGAGTCTAAGGAAAAAACGGCCTTCTCCACTCCGTACGGGTTGTACCAATTTGTCACACTTCCGTTCGGGTTGTTCGGGGCCCAAGCCACATTTCAACGCCTTATGGATCGGGTCCTGCGGCCGCATGCTGCGTATGCTGCTGCTTACCTGGATGACGTCATTCCATAGCAACAGCTGGGCGGAGCATGTTCAGCAGGTGGCGGCAGTGCTGGAGTCACTGCGGCAGGCGGGGCTCACGGCCAACCCAAAGAAGTGTGCAGTTGGACGGAGGGAGGTACGGTATCTGGGGTACCACTTGGGCGGCAGACAGGTGCGTCCACAGGTAGACAAGACAGCAGCGATTGCAGCCTGCCCAAAACCTAAGACCAAGAAAGAGGTGAGGCGGTTTTTGGGGCTGGCCGGATATTACCGGCGATTTATTCCCAACTTCGCGGAGCTGACCAGCCCCTTGACCGACCTTACCCGAAAAGGTGCCTCTGATCCGGTCCGGTGGACGGAGCAGTGCCAGGCGTCACTTGAGAGGGTAAAGCAGACCCTCTCTGGGGAGCCTCTTCTCCACACACCTAACTCCTCTCTCCCATTTGTCCTGCAGACTGATGCATCGGGAAGGGGGTTGGGGGCTGTTCTGTCCCAGCAGGTGCGGGGCGTTGACCGCCCAGTGCTTTACATCAGCCAGAAACTATCCGAGAGGGAGACCAGATACAGCACGGTGGAGAGGGAGTGCCTGGCCATCCGGTGGGTGGTCGGCGCTCTGCGGTATTACTTGCTGGGGCGCCCATTCACCCTCTGCTCGGACCATGCTCCCCTCCAGTGGCTCCACCGAATGAAAGATGTCAATGCACGGATCACCCGCTGGTATCTGGCACTACAGCCTTTTAAATTCAAAGTGGTCCATAGGCCGGGGGCACAGATGGCGGTGGCCGACTTCCTTTCCAGCTCGCATGGCGAGGTGGGGGGGAGTAAGTTAGGCCGGACGGCTCCCCGGCCAAGGTCAGGCTGTGGAAGTATGTGGAGGTGCTGCAGGAGAGAGCTGTGGAGAGAGCTCTGGGGAGCAGGACTAGGTGAGTGATTAGTACACCGGCAGTCACTTGTCTAATCACTGTCCTCTTTTAAAAACTCAGTAGCGTGCTGGAGCTGGAAGGAGGATTGAAGTGGAGTCGGCAGCAGGAACCGGGAGGGAAGGCCTGCGAACGACTCCACATTCGTGAAAAAGGGTTAAATAAACGATACGTTGAACCGTCCGCTGTCTCTGAGTCTCTCTGAAAGAACCCGCAGTGGCAACAGGCCACCACAATGTGCAATTATTAAAGACAGTAGAGGATGATCTCTCTCGTTGGAAGTCCTTACCTATATCACTTATGGGGAGAGTTAAAACCATTAAAATGATGATACTACCAAAAGTTAACTATTTGTTCTCAATGATCAATGACCTGCTACTTGGTTTAAGTCACTAGATTTATGCATCTCTAAATTTCTGTGGAAAAACAAACCACCACGTATTAGTTTAAAAACCCTACAGAAGACCAAGGACAGTGGTGGATTAGATTTACCTAATTTTCAGCACTATTCCTTAGCCAATAGGTTACAGTATATATCAAAATGGTTTAAACCTAGCCCAATAGATGAACATGGATAAATATAGAACAAGCATTGTGTGATAATCTGGAAATCTCTGACCTGCCACTTATTAGTCAAAACGTAAAAAATCACAAATGTTTCAAAAGCATTAACATCAGCACCTCTTTGACAGCCTGGTGGTAATTTCTTAAAATAACAAAGTCTTCACTTGTCCCGTGTAAGCTTACACCCATCTGGAACAATCCTGACATCCTGCAAAACAAAAAAAATGCTAAACTTTACTCTGTGGAAGATCAAAGGAATCAAACATCTGGAACATATAATCCAAAATGGACATTTTATTTCATTTGAGGAGCTCATATCACAACATGAGATAGGCAGCAATAAATTCCTAGAATATCAACAATTTAAGTCTAATAATAACAAAGAAATATATCCTCCACCAACCACATTTACAACTCCCGATTAGGGTAGCAGAATTTCTAAGCATCTGCACCCCAAAACTACTATCAAAAATATATAAATTATTGTCTAAGATAGATGACACAATGTCTCTACCGTCCTCAAAATGGGAGGCAGATTTATCCATCAGTTCTAGTCATAGTTTCTGGCCACAAATATGTTTGAACACCTTCAGAATGACTCGAAATCCTAATTTACAGCAATTTAGAACACACTATACAGGACAAAGGATGTTCAGGATGGGTCTAACACACTCAAACATCTGCTCACATTGCACAGATAACACACCTGATGATTATGCACACGCTTTGTGGTTTTGTGCGCCTGTCCAGAAGTTCTGGCTTGAAGTCTGTGCGGACCTATGTTTGTTTGTTTGTTTGTTTTTGTAGAGGTCCTCCGGGGTTGGGTTGGGTTGAGTGGGGTGGGGCGGGATGGGTTCCTTCTGGGGGTACAGTAGCTCCTGGAATATGGTGACTGCAGGCCCCGAGCCTGGGGGACATCAGGCCCTCCTGCCCTGTGTTGTGTCCCAGGTAGCGGGGATGCCTATTGCAGCCAGTCTCTGGCTGCCCTCTCCGGGATGGGAGGGGCCAGGAGGATGAATTAATTATCCTGCTGGTTTATATATTGTAAACATAAACAATAAACATTTATAAAACTTCCCTTGGCAAAGCAAATCTGTTTGGCATAAAAGGTATTCAGACTACAATTCTGCTGCCATAATGCTGAACAGGACACGGAAAAAAAAAAACTAAAATCCGAGAATAAGCTTCTTTTCACCAGTTCTACACAATTTCGGATCTTGATATAAAATGAATTCCTTCACTCAAACCAAGTTAAAACTGCTTTGTCCTTCATATTTATCCATGTCTAAATAGCTTTAAACAAAAAAAGGTAGTACTTTGCAGGATAGGAAAGAACAACACTAAACCTTTTCAGGAATCCGAGAATAAGCGTCTTTTGACGAGTTCTACACAATTTCGGATTTTGATACAAAATGAATTCCTTCACTCAAACCAAGTTAAAACTGCTTTGTCCTTCATATTTATTCATGTCTGAATAGGTTTCAACAAAAAAGAAAGTATTACTTTGCAGTATACCAAAGAACAACACTAAACCTTTAGGAATCCGAGAATAAGCTTCTTTTCACGAGTTCTACACAATTTCGGATTTTGCTATAAAATGAATTCCTTCACTCAAACCAAGTTAAAACTGCTTTGTCCTTCATATTTATCCATGTCTGAATAGGTTTCAACAAAAAAGAAAGTATTACTTTGCAGTATACAAAAGAACAACACTAAACCTTTAAGAATCCGAGAATAAGCTTCTTTTCACGAGTTCTAGACAATTTCGGATTTTGATATAAAATGAATTCCTTCACTCAAACCAAGTTAAAACTGCTTTGTCCTTCATATTTATCCATATCTGAATAGGTTTCAACAAAAAAGAAAGTATTACTTTGCAGAATACAAAAGAACAACACTAAACCTTTTCAGGAATCCGAGAATAAGCTTCTTTTCACGAGTTCTACTCAATTTCGGATTTTGATATAAAATGAATTCCTTCACTCAAACCAAGTTAAAACTGATTTGTCCTTCATATTTTTGCATGTCTAAATAGGTTTCAGGCATAAAATTCCTCATATTACCCTGTATGAGAAAGAAGCATACTTGTGATGGAGCAATACACTCCTTTTGGGTAACCTAAACTGATGGTTGGGGAGGAAAGTTAGAAGAACAATCAACTATACCCAAAGACAGATACGTGATGAGCGGGCAATATAACTGTGTTTTTGCTTCAGTGGTCAGAGCAACTCTCTATTCTGTACTGTGTTGTTCTCTCTTGCAAGATATTATTATTAAAGCCTCTTATCTCCTCAGAAGAAAATAACTGACTCTGTGCGTTACTAGATTTCCACCACAATTTTGGCGTCAGGAACAGGATCCCTCAACTGGTGTCTCTGGACCGGACCGCAGTGCATGGCCAGTCTGGACTGAAGTAGCTGTTCCAGCCTCATACCTCCAAGGCCTTTTCTGAGAGAGAGGACTGGCAGGTCCTTTTCCTGAATACCAGCGCTGGGATCATTTTTGAAATATGATAGTCTGAGACGATAGGACTGCTTTTTAGTTTTTATTTGAATAAAAGAGGGTTTCCCGGTTGTGTCATTAGTGAGACAGAGATTTCACGGGTAAGTGAAACTTTTGAAGCAGTCCGAAGAAGTGTGAAGTACTCCGAAGAAGTGTGAGTACAGATTAAGGTCCTCATTGGAGACGTCCTTTGAGTGAAGGAATATATTTCCCCATTCCAAGTCTGAGAATGGGAAACAGTAGGTCTCAGACTTTTGACCCTAATGAAAAAGAAATATGGTCCAGAGGTTTTCCACCTGAAGGTTCTTTTAGTATGTTAGAAATAAGAAAATGAGAAGAAAAGTTTTGCAAATATGAGAAAGAGATGAAGCAAAAAAAAAAAGAAAATTAAGTTTAAATAAGAAGTAAGAAAGGTATAGAATGTTGTAGAATGAAAAAATAAAGTGTATTAAGAGAAAGAAAGGAAAACGCTAAACAAATGCCATGACGGAATGATGATGATAATTTAGTATGTGGACGAAAAGATAATTCAGCTCTGATTAAGACTGAATCTTCTTTTAAACCACCACCATATTCCACTGATAACACTTCTTCTCCTTCTGCACCTCTTTACCCCACCCTGAGCGCTCTCGCTGTGCCGGATCCAGACCTGGACTCCTGCCCTCCACGACGCCTGCAACAACAACAGCCAGCCCTGCCACAAGCCTCTGGCTCTCGGGAAGAAGGGACTTCTTCCATCCTCCCTCGGGAAGAAATTCCATCATCCTCACAACATCAGTTACATAGGTCTGATGATGAGGAAAAGGAAGACGTTTGGTTCTCCAGCGTACCTGCCCAAGAACTTTTAACGCAAGTGACAAAAATCCTTTACCCACAATCTGGACTTCGGAGATCTAAACGTGAGAAAAAACAAAACCAGATTCAAACCATGCCTATGGTTAAAGTTGCAGGTCCCACTGGACCATTACTGGTTTATCGACCCTGGACTGAGACTGACATCATGGAAGCATAACAATGCTTACCAGATCCAGAGAATTCTGGACCCCGTTTTGCTGACGAGTTGCGAGATTTCTGCGCACAATTCTGCCCGACCGGGGTTGAATTGCGTCGCATATTGGCAAAAAAGTTCAAACCGACCGACCTCTGCAAAATAGAGGCCAGTATGCTACAACTGGATTTGCGACCTACCAACAGTGAACGAGGACATAATGATAACGCTCAATATGAAGCAGCCATCCAAAGACTGTGTCAAGCCATCACCACTCAAATTCCAACCAAAATCAATATGTCCCACATTTACACCTGCAAACAGAAACCCGGTGAAGGGACTGATGATTTTGTACACCGCATCCTTGAGGAAGTCAGCAAGCACAGCGGTCATCAGAGACCAACGGATTTGGGTAATGAACCAGGACCATGGGAGAGTATTGCATGTAATGCAATAATTAAAGGCCTCATGCCAGATGTCGCCACTGAAGTAAAGAACATTTACGTGGGATGGTGTGAGGGTCCTCGTTTGGCTGACGTTCGCCGATATGCTCGCCATGCTCAGAACCAAGTTGAGACACGTAAGACCATCAAAAGGGACAAGTGTGAAAAGGAGCTGCATTTGGCAGCCATGACCATGTATTACGCAGTTGGTGTAAACAGAGGACGAGGCCGAAGTCGAAGACGTGGACGTGTGGGAGAGGAGGTCGAAATGGGCCACGTCAGAGCTATGATCCGAATATTTGTTTTTACTGTGGCCAGACTGGACACTGGAAGAAGGACTGTCCACAGCTGAAAAGTGATGAAATTGGGCAAAAGGCTGACTGAGGGTGGGAGGCAGGTTCTGGACGTCACGCGCCAGCGCAGCCTCCACTAATGGGTGATAGCACAACACACACACACATTTTTCCTGCTCTGTGCAGTGAACAAACGCTTGCCAACTGTGATTCACGTAGTAAAGTTTTGCATGCTATTTCCGTCCTAGAGCAAAGATATTTGTCTCAGAATATAGGAACCTATGTTCATCAGTAGTGACGTCAGGGGAGTTTGATTGTCCTCCAAAGTTGTGGAAACCACGTTTACTCTATGTCTGCATCAGGCCAGGTTGTGAAGGAGAAAATGACAACGCCCATTGCTTGTGTCACTCCCGATGGGCTCTCCTTCAAACACTCATTTTTGTTATCAGAGTTGTGTCCCATTAACCTGATGGGCCGTGATCTCATGTGCAAATTAGGCATTATTTTAACTTCTACACCAGAGGGTGTTAAGGTTATGTTACAGTCTGACAAAGCTTTCACAGCAGTGCAGTTTGATTCATCGGCACTTACATATGCTTATGAGTGGAAACTTCCCAGCTCTCCTTTTTCACATCAACTAGTGGAAGAAGCAAAAGCGTTAGTTTCACCCCTTTCTGATTTCATGCAACTTGCTGATTTGCACTGCACATCACACATTTCTTTGGGGCCTGACAATGACTATGAGAAGAAGTGAAAAAATATAAAACAATGTAAAAAACAATACCCTTTGAAGCCTGAAGCAATTAAAGGGATTAAACCTGTTTTTCAATCTTTTCAGAAAACAGGTTCCTTGTGAAAATTCACCTGTGCGCACTCCATTGTTTCCTGTTAAAAAGATTAAAGATACTGGCCAGCCAGATGAATGGCGTTTTGTACAGGACCTCCAAGCGGTGAATGCTGCAGTTCAGCCACGTGCTCCTACTGTGCCCAACCCACACACTATTTTGTCTCAAATTTCATCAGATGCACAGTTTTTCTCAGTGGTTGACTTGTCTAATGCATTTTTCTCTGCGCCAGTGCACCCTGATAGGCCATTTTGGTTTGCTTTTTAGTTTGCAGGGAGATCTTGGACTTTTACTTCAATTAACCACAGGCTCTGCTCTTTTGCAGTATGTGGATGACATCCTTTTATGTAGTCCATCTAAACAACAGTGTGAAAAAGACACAGTGAATCTGTTGAAACATCTTCATTCTTATGGCCATAAAGCCAGCCTTTCTAAGTTACAGTTTGTACAGGACGAAGTCACCTTTTTGGGTCATGTGATTTCTAAGGATGGGCGCTCACTTTCTCCTAAACGTGTTGCTGCAGTTCAGAACATTCCTAAACCGGTTACTAAAAAACAGCTTATGTCATTCTTAGGTATAACATCTTACTGCAGGAACTTTATTCCTAACTACTCTTTTCTCGAAGCTGCCTTAGGTGCTCTTATCCATGGAAAAGGCCTCCAGTCAGCTGATCGTGTTCCATGGACTCCTGACCTGATCTTTTAGAGACTCCTCTTCCAAACTCTGACATGATTCTTTTTGTAGATGGATCAGCTTTGTGTGATCTAGCCACAGGTACTAACTGTGTTTGGTTTGCAGTATGTTCTTCACATGACACTTTGTTGTCTGGTTCGCTTCCTAAACATTTCTCTGCTCAAACTGCTGAGCTTATTGCACTTACTGAAGCTTGTAAGTTGGCAGCTGGTAAGGCTGTCACCATTTACACAGATTCCAGATATGCTTTTGGTGTTGTTCATGACTTTGGTGCGCTGTGGAAACACAGGCATTTCCTTAAATCAGATGGTAGAACTATTCTGAACTCCAAGCAGGGTTCTGATCTTCTTGATGCGATCCTTTTGCCTACAGCAATCTCAGTCTGTAAGTGTGCGGCTCACACTAACTCAGACGATCCTGTTGCTTGTGGCAATGCCAGAGCTGATGCTGCAGCTAAGCAAGCAGCTAAATCTTTTCCTGTTTTCGCTTCCCTCTCTTTGCAGGCAGAAGACTCTCTCACAGATCCCCATGCTTTGCAAACTTTTGCCTCTGCAGATGGAAAACGCATTTGGTCCTCTGTGGGTGCAACTCATACGGATGGTGTTTGGATGGGACCTGATGGTAAACCCTGTCTACCTAAACATTTTTTTCCTCATTTTGCAAAATTGACACATGGGTTGGACCATGTGTCAAAAGGGGGGATGCTGAATGAACTCACTGCTCAGTGGTTCACAAAAGGGTTCAGTTCATATGCGCAAAAATACTGTCAGTCATGTATGGTTTGTGCCACACATAGTGTAGGAAAGGCATTACACACATCACAAGCTGCACACACTCCACCAGAGAGACCTTTTGAACATTTGATGATGGATTTTGTTGAACTCACACCAGCTGAAGGAAAGAAATATGCACTAGTAATAGTGGACGTGTTTAGTAAATGGGTTGAAGTTTTCCCTGCAAAACATGCAAACAGTAATGCAGTGACTAAAGCACTGCTAAACAGAAATCATTCCTAGATGGGGCTTTCCAGAGAAGATCAGCAGTGATAATGGCACACATTTTGTAAACACTGCATTGACTGAGGTTGGTAAATTCCTGGGAATAAGCTTGCGCACACATTGTGCTTATCATCCACAGAGTGGAGGTGCTGTGGAAAGAGAAAATGGTACATTAAAGTCCAAGTTAGCCAAATGTTGTGAAGAAACAGGTCTGCCATGGACAAAAGCATTACCTATTGTGCTTACCTACATGAGAATGAGAATCAGAGCTCGAGTGAATCTCAGCCCATTTGAAATTTTATTTGGCAGACCTCCTAACCTGGGATTGGGACCTGTAACCAGACCCCTCCCTTCCACAACTGTTTGTGATGATGCTATGTTGTCTTACTGTCGAAACCTTTCCACTGTTCTATCTCAAGTTTCACAGACAGTAAAAGCAGCCCTTCCAGCCACAGAAAACACATCTCTGCACCCACTCCAACCAGATGACAGGTGGTGAAGGAACTTTGCAGGAAACATTGGAAGTCCAAACGTTGGCATGGCCCGTTCCAGGTGCTACTGGTCACTCACACAGCTGTTAAAGTTGCAGAGAGAACAACCTGGATTCATGCCAGTCACTGTAAGAAGGTACCAGAACCAGTAGATGACTTCCACCCTGACATACATCAGCCTAACCAACACGCCCGGAAGGACAAAGATAAGAGTCAGCAGTAAAAGCTGTACTCCACCGGTGTGTTAAGTGCTAGTAACCTCTGACACCGAAGATTGAAACATCCTTACTGAGACCTGCGATGAAGATGATCATACACATGGTGTGAACCATGGCAGAAACTGTTTGTTGTTTGTATTTTCTTATTTGTAACCAGCATGTGCACATTGTATCTTGATTTCACAGGAAGCAATAATACAGGGCTGCTGTATTGTTCCCTGTGTGCGAGGCCTCATTGTATGTATCTCACCAAATGATTCAAATGACTCAAAGAACTTTTTTGCTTTCAAAATTTTTCCTCTAGTGCCTTAGAGAGGGATGAAGATAATCATGTTTAATTGTTCATGTTTTGATTGTTTATCATTGGACCCTTTATCACTATGATGCCTGCATTTTAAACTCACGTTGTGTGCAAATGCAGGCTGATGTTTTACAGATAAAGTTATTATTTTCCTTGTTTCTTTTTGGGTTGATTAATATAATAGTATTATTATAATCAAAAGGGAGGAATGTAATGGAAAATAATTCTTATATGCATTGTATTGAGTGTTACTGTGTATAACCTGCAAATGACCGAGCTGCAAGGTACCACCCTGCCCTGTTTTCTTAAATTCCTCTTTACAATGGTGGGCTTGTTATAATGAGATAGCTGCACTTTAGGGGGGACAGGGTTAGGCTGGTATTTACAAATGTGTCTGGGTAACCTCAACTGATGGTTGGGGAGGAAAGTTAGAAGAACAATCAACTATACCAAAAAACAGATGACGTGATGAGCGGGCAATATAACTGTGTGTTTTTGCTTCAGTGGTCAGAGCAACTCTGTATTCTGTACTGTGTTGTTCTCTCTTGCAAGATATTATTATTAAAGCCTCTTATCTCCTCAGAAGAAAATAACTGACTCCCCAAATGCAAGTGTCAGGACAAATGATCAAAGTTCTCCAAGCTTCAGTCTGCAGAGAGGTACAAGACAGGGTTGTCCACTTTCGCCCTCACTTTTTGCTATTTTCATCAAACCTTTAGCAGCTGCTATCAGACAAGATAGAAATATTAAAGGCATCCAACCCCAAAATATTGAGCATAAAATAAGTCTTTATGTTGATGATGTATTACTTTTCCTTCAGAACTCACAGACGTCTCTCACTCACACGATCACACTCATAAATAAATTCTCAGCACTTTCTGACTACTCTATCAATTGGTCTAAGACCACAGTTCTGCCCATTAACTGTAGGGTCCAGAATATACCTGCGATCACTTTACAGTCAGGAAATATTAGATATTTAGGCATAAACATTTCCTCCAGGCTCTCAGAGCTAACAAAGCTAAATTATGTGCAATTATTAAAGACAGTAGAGGACGATCTCTCTCTATATTACAACCATTAAAATGATGATACTACCTAAAGTTAACTATTTGTTCTCAATGATCCCCATAAAACCACCTGCTACTTGGTTTAAGTCACTAGATTCATGCATCTCCAAATTTCTGTGGAAAAACAAACCACCACGTATTAGTTTAAAAACCCTACAGAAGACCAAGGACAGTGGTGGATTAGATTTACCTAATTTTCAGCACTATTCCTTAGCCAATAGGTTACAGTATATATCAAAATGGTTTAAACCTAGCCCAATAGATGAACCATGGATAAATATAGAACAAGCATTGTGTGATAATCTGGAAATCTCTGACCTGCCACTTATTAGTCAAAACGTAAAAAATCACAAATGTTGCAAAAGCATTAACATCAGCACCTCTCTGACAACCTGGTGGGAATTTCTTAAAAAAACAAAGTCTTCACTTGTCCCGTGTAAGCTTACACCCATCTGGAACAATCCTGACATCCTGCAAAACAAAAAAATGCTAAACATTACTCTGTGGAAGATCAATGGAATCAAACATCTGGTACATATAATCCAAAATGGACATTTTATTTCATTTGATGAGCTCATATCACAACATGAGATAGGCAGCAATTAATTCCTAGAATATCAACAACTTAAGTCTAATAATAACAAAGAAATATATCCTCCACCAACCAGACTCACAACTCCCGATTAGGGTAGCAGAATTTCTAAGCATCTGCACCCCAAAACTACTATCAAAAATATATAAATTATTGTCTAAGATAGATGACACAATGTCTCTACCGTCCTCAAAATGGGAGGCAGATTTATTCATCAGTTCTAGTCATAGCTTCTGGCCACAAATATGTTTGAACACCTTCAGAATGACTCAAAATCCTAATTTACAGCTCATACAATACAAAATTCTTCATAGAACACACTATACAGGACAAAGGATGTTCAGGATGGGTCTAACACACTCAAACATCTGCTCACATTGCACAGATAACACACCTGATGATTATGCACACGCTTTGTGGTTTTGTGCGTCTGTCCAGAAGTTCTGGCTTGAAGTCTGTGCGGACCTATCAACATGGCTGTGGAGGTGGCGTGGTGCATCAGCTGCAGGAGAGAGCTGTGGAGAGAGCTCTGGGGAGAAGGACTAGGTGAGTGATTAGTACACCGGCAGTCACTTGTCTAATCACTGTCCTCTTTTAAAAACTCAGTAGCGTGCTGGAGCTGGAAGGAGGATTGAAGTGGAGTCGGCAGCACGAACCGGGAGGTAAGGCCTGCGAACGACTCCACATTCGTGAAAAAGGGTTAAATAAATTATACGTTGAACCGTCCGCTGTCTCTGAGTCTCTCTGAGAGAACCCGCAGTGGCAACAGGCCGCCACATTGGCACCCAACTGGGATTCAGCAGAGGAGACATGACGGAACCGCAATAGCCCATAACAGCTCTGGCCCAAATGCTGGCGGAGGTCGCGGCGATGAATCAGGACCAGGCGGCTCTCGGCAGGTAGCAGCTGGCCACACTGCAGGGCCAGGCGGAACGGCAGACGGACCTGCTGGAAGCACTGGTGGCTCGAGCCGGGGCAGCGGCACCGGCCCCCTCGCTCGCTGGGGTCGGCCTGTATAAGATGACGCCTGAAGACGACCCTCAGTCATTTCTGGGGATGTTCGAGGCAACGGCGGCGGCGTGCAGATGGCCGGAGGCGGAGTGGGCCGTGCGGTTGCTTCCCCTCCTGTCTGGGGACGCCCAAACAGCGGCGCTGAGCCTTCCTGCTCGCTCTTGAAGCCAGTACGCGGATGTCTAGAGGGCAGTCCTGGATCGCCTGGGGTACTCGGCGGAGGACCATCGCCGCCGGTTCAGAAGGACCAAACTGGGCCACACGGACCGTCCGTTCACCTATGCACAGCAGTTGACCGACGTAGTGACACGGTGGCTGCTGCCAGGGGACTCGAATGGAGAGCGGAGGATGCTGGGACAAATCGTCCTGGAACAGTTCGTGGAGGGGATGCCAAGTGGTACGGCGGAGTGGGTACGCTGCCACTGACCCACTGACCTGGAGGCCGCAATCACCCTTGCGGAGGACCATCTGGCCGTTTTTTTCCTGGGCCGGACACCGGAGGCTCGGCCAGCATCGCTGGGCCGGCCAACACCAGCGCCCCGGAGGAGGCTGTCAACAGCTGGCTCTCAGCTGGCAACAGCACGATCGTCTCCTCTCCACCGCACTAACCTTTCCTGCCCTCTCTTTCCACCCCAGGTTCCAGCCGCTACAAGTCCTGCTCCCGACCCACAGAGGGTCCCTCAGGTGGCGGGGCAGGAGTGTTGGAGGTGCGGGCAGCCCGGTCATTTTTGCCGCGAGTGCCCGCTCATGGAGGTCAGACAGGTGATTCGGGTTGTTGGCCCTCCAGCGCCCTCCCCCGGTCCAGGAGGGACGTACAGCGTTCCGGTAAGGATTCAGGAGGGTACACATCAGGCAATGGTGGACTCGGGCATCACACAGTATAGTTCACCAGAATCTGATTCGACCTGGGGCTTTGATAGAGGCAGAATGGGTTGATATTAGTTGTGTGCATGGGGATATTCACAGATACCCCATGGTCCCAGTTGAAATTCGCTGTAAGGGGAAAAAGCATAGTGTGAAGGCCGCGGTTAGCTCCTGCCTGGCGCACCCCCTGATTTTGGGAACCGATTGTCCCGGGTTTGATAGATTAGTGGGGCAGTGTGTGGGGGTGCGCTCACGACCGTCAGGGTCATGGGATATGTGTGCTGTCCTCAGCGGTGACGCGAGGTTGTCTGACACTGCAGACGGGGAGGGGGAGCCGACGGTACCTTCACATGAGGCTCCGTCAGTTCCCGTGTTCGACTCCATGGAAGATTTTCCACTCGAGCAGTCTCGTGATGATACTCTACGCTATGCCTTGGATCAGGTGATAAAAATTGATGGTCATATGGTGCGCCCTGACGCAATGCTAACACATCCGCATTTTTCATTGTGCAGGGACAGAGTGTACAGAGTGAGTCGTGACACTCAGACAGAGGAAATCATAACACAGCTGTTGGTGCCGAAAAGCCGTTGGGAAATCGTTTTCCAGACGGCTCATTATAACCCGATGGCGGGGCATATGGGGTATGAAAAAACGATGAATCGTATAATGGCCCGGTTCTATTGGCCAGGCATTCGGGCAGACGTGCGCCGCTGGTGTGCGTCCTGCTCCAAATGCCAGTTGGTTAACCAACCGGCCGTCCCGAAAGCACCTTTGCGTCCATTGCCGCTGATTGAGGTCCCATTTGAGCGTATTGGGATGGACCTCATCGGGCCCTTTCATCGGAGCGCACGTGGATATCGCTTTGTGTTAGTTCTGGTGGATTATGCAACACGATATCCAGAAGCAGTGCCGTTGCGCACCATCTCTGCAAAGAGTGTAGCGCAGGCACTGTTTCAAGTTATCTCCCGAGTCGGGATCCCGAAAGAGATCCTGACTGATCAAGGCACCTCTCACCGTCCCAGAGAGCAGACATAGCCCAGTTGCAGCAGCATTAAGCTGATGTGTTCTCCCCCCTGCCAGGACGCACAAGCCTTATTCAACACCATGTTGAGACACACCCGGGCGTGACAGTGCGTTCACGTCCCTATTGGTTACCTGAGCACAAGAGAAAAGTGGTTCAGGCAGAATTGGAAGCTATGCTGGAGATGGGTGTAATTGAGGAGTCTAACAGCGCCTGGGGTAGTCCCATCGTTTTTGTAGTCAAGACGGATGGGTCTATCCGGTTCTGTGTGGACTATCGCAAGGTGAATGATGTGTCACGATTTGATGCCTATCCTATGCCCCGGGTCGACGAGCTCCTGGATCGCCTGGGCACTGCTCGTTTTTTTACGACACTAGATTTGACCAAGGGCTACTGGCAGATTCCCTTGTCTCCAGAGTCTAAGGAAAAAACGGCCTTCTCCACTCCGTACGGGTTGTACCAATTTGTCACACTTCCGTTCGGGTTGTTCGGGGCCCAAGCCACATTGCAACGCCTTATGGATCGGGTCATGCGGCCGCATGCTGCGTATGCTGCTGCTTACCTGGATGACGTCATTCCATAGCAACAGCTGGGCGGAGCATGTTCAGCAGGTGGCGGCAGTGCTGGAGTCACTGCGGCAGGCGGGGCTCACGGCCAACCCAAAGAAGTGTGCAGTTGGACGGAGGGAGGTACGGTATCTGGGGTACCACTTGGGCGGCAGACAGGTGCGTCCACAGGTAGACAAGACAGCAGCGATTGCAGCCTGCCCAAAACCTAAGACCAAGAAAGAGGTGAGGCGGTTTTTGGGGCTGGCCGGATATTACCGGCGATTTATTCCCAACTTCGCGGAGCTGACCAGCCCCTTGACCGACCTTACCCGAAAAGGTGCCTCTGATCCGGTCCGGTGGACGGAGCAGTGCCAGGCGTCACTTGAGAGGGTAAAGCAGACCCTCTGTGGGGAGCCTCTTCTCCACACACCTAACTCCTCTCTCCCATTTGTCCTGCAGACTGATGCATCGGGAAGGGGGTTGGGGGCTGTTCTGTCCCAGCAGGTGCGGGGCGTTGACCGCCCAGTGCTTTACATCAGCCAGAAACTATCCGAGAGGGAGACCAGATACAGCACGGTGGACAGGGAGTGCCTGGCCATCCGGTGGGTGGTCGGCGCTCTGCGGTATTACTTGCTGGGGCGCCCATTCACCCTCTGCTCGGACCATGCTCCCCTCCAGTGGCTCCACCGAATGAAAGATGTCAATGCACGGATCACCCGCTGGTATCTGGCACTACAGCCTTTTAAATTCAAAGTGGTCCATAGGCCGGGGGCACAGATGGCGGTGGCCGACTTCCTTTCCAGCTCGCATGGCGAGGTGGGGGGGAGTAAGTTAGGCCGGACGGCTCCCCGGCCAAGGTCAGGCTGTGGAAGTATGTGGAGGTGCTGCAGGAGAGAGCTGTGGAGAGAGCTCTGGGGAGCAGGACTAGGTGAGTGATTAGTACACCGGCAGTCACTTGTCTAATCACTGTCCTCTTTTAAAAACTCAGTAGCGTGCTGGAGCTGGAAGGAGGATTGAAGTGGAGTCGGCAGCAGGAACCGGGAGGGAAGGCCTGCGAACGACTCCACATTCGTGAAAAAGGGTTAAATAAACGATACGTTGAACCGTCCGCTGTCTCTGAGTCTCTCTGAAAGAACCCGCAGTGGCAACAGGCCACCACAATGTGCAATTATTAAAGACAGTAGAGGACGATCTCTCTCGTTGGAAGTCCTTACCTATATCACTTATGGGGAGAGTTAAAACCATTAAAATGATGATACTACCAAAAGTTAACTATTTGTTCTCAATGATCAATGACCTGCTACTTGGTTTAAGTCACTAGATTCATGCATCTCTAAATTTCTGTGGAAAAACAAACCACCACGTATTAGTTTAAAAACCCTACAGAAGATCAAGGACAGTGGTGGATTAGATTTACCTAATTTTCAGCACTATTCCTTAGCCAATAGGTTACAGTATATATCAAAATGGTTTAAACCTAGCCCAATAGATGAACATGGATAAATATAGAACAAGCATTGTGTGATAATCTGGAAATCTCTGACCTGCCACTTATTAGTCAAAACGTAAAAAATCACAAATGTTTCAAAAGCATTAACATCAGCACCTCTTTGACAGCCTGGTGGGAATTTCTTAAAATAACAAAGTCTTCACTTGTCCCGTGTAAGCTTACACCCATCTGGAACAATCCTGACATCCTGCAAAACAAAAAAAATGCTAAACTTTACTCTGTGGAAGATCAAAGGAATCAAACATCTGGAACAAATAATCCAAAATGGACATTTTATTTAATTTGAGGAGCTCATATCACAACATGAGATAGGCAGCAATAAATTCCTAGAATATCAACAACTTAAGTCTAATAATAACAAAGAAATATATCCTCCACCAACCACATTTACAACTCCCGATTAGGGTAGCAGAATTTCTAAGCATCTGCACCCCAAAACTACTATCAAAAATATATATAAATTATTGTCTAAGATAGATGACACAATGTCTCTACCGTCCTCAAAATGGGAGGCAGATTTATCCATCAGTTCTAGTCATAGCTTCTGGCCACAAATATGTTTGAACACCTTCAGAATGACTCGAAATCCTAATTTACAGCTCATACAATACAAAATTCTTCATAGAACACACTATACAGGACAAAGGATGTTCAGGATGAGTCTAACACACTCAAACATCTGCTCACATTGCACAGATAACACACCTGATGATTATGCACACGCTTTGTGGTTTTGTGCGCCTGTCCAGAAGTTCTGGCTTGAAGTCTGTGCGGACCTATGTTTGTTTGTTTGTTTGATTTTTGTTGTTTGTTTGTTTTTGTAGAGGTCCTCCGGGGTTGGGTTGGGTTGAGTGGGGTGGGGCGGGATGGGTTCCTTCTGGGGGTACAGTAGCTCCTGGAATATGGTGACTGCAGGCCCCGAGCCTGGGGGACATCAGGCCCTCCTGCCCTGTGTTGTGTCCCAGGTAGCGGGGATGCCTATTGCAGCCAGTCTCTGGCTGCCCTCTCCGGGATGGGAGGGGCCAGGAGGATTAATTAATTATCCTGCTGGTTTATATATTGTAAACATAAACAATAAACATTTATAAAACTTCCCTTGGCAAAGCAAATCTGTTTGGCATAAAAGGTATTCAGACTACAATTCTGCTGCCATAATGCTGAACAGGACACGGAAAAAAAACTAAAATCCGAGAATAAGCTTCTTTTCACCAGTTCTACACAATTTCGGATCTTGATATAAAATGAATTCCTTCACTCAAACCAAGTTAAAACTGCTTTGTCCTTCATATTTATCCATGTCTAAATAGCTTTAAACAAAAAAAAAGGTAGTACTTTGCAGGATAGGAAAGAACAACACTAAACCTTTTCAGGAATCCGAGAATAAGCGTCTTTTGACGAGTTCTACACAATTTCGGATTTTGATACAAAATGAATTCCTTCACTCAAACCAAGTTAAAACTGCTTTGTCCTTCATATTTATCCATGTCTGAATAGGTTTCAACAAAAAAGAAAGTATTACTTTGCAGTATACCAAAGAACAACACTTAACCTTTAGGAATCCGAGAATAAGCTTCTTTTCACGAGTTCTACACAATTTCGGATTTTGATATAAAATGAATTCCTTCACTCAAACCAAGTTAAAACTGATTTGTCCTTCATATTTTTGCATGTCTAAATAGGTTTCAGGCATAAAATTCCTCATATTACCCTGTATGAGAAAGAAGCATACTTGTGATGGAGCAATACACTCCTTTTGGGTAACCTAAACTGATGGTTGGGGAGGAAAGTTAGAAGAACAATCAACTATACCCAAAGACAGATACGTGATGAGCGGGCAATATAACTGTGTTTTTGCTTCAGTGGTCAGAGCAACTCTCTATTCTGTACTGTGTTGTTCTCTCTTGCAAGATATTATTATTAAAGCCTCTTATCTCCTCAGAAGAAAATAACTGACTCTGTGCGTTACTAGATTTCCACCACAATTTTGGCGTCACGAACAGGATCCCTCAACTGGTGTCTCTGGACCGGACCGCAGTGCATGGCCAGTCTGGACTGAAGTAGCTGTTCCAGCCTCATACCTCCAAGGCCTTTTCTGAGAGAGAGGACTGGCAGGTCCTTTTCCTGAATACCAGCGCTGGGATCATTTTTGAAATATGATAGTCTGAGACAATAGGACTGCTTTTTAGTTTTTATTTGAATAAAAGAGGGTTTCCCGGTTGTGTCATTAGTGAGACAGAGATTTCACGGGTAAGTGAAACTTTTGAAGCAGTCCGAAGAAGTG
The DNA here is from genome assembly GCF_036924035.1 of Leuresthes tenuis. Lineage (NCBI taxonomy): Eukaryota > Metazoa > Chordata > Actinopteri > Atheriniformes > Atherinopsidae > Leuresthes > Leuresthes tenuis. The sequence goes on from NW_027325364.1 coordinate 30,566,151, forward strand.
TGAAGTACTCCGAAGAAGTGTGAGTACAGATTAAGGTCCTCATTGGAGACGTCCTTTGAGTGAAGGAATATATTTCCCCATTCCAAGTCTGAGAATGGGAAACAGTAGGTCTCAGACTTTTGACCCTAATGAAAAAGAAATATGGTCCAGAGGTTTTCCACCTGAAGGTTCTTTTAGTATGTTAGAAATAAGAAAATTAGAAGAAAAGTTTTGCAAATATGAGAAAGAGATGAAGCAAAAAAAAAAAAGAAAATTAAGTTTAAATAAGAAGTAAGAAAGGTATAGAATGTTGTAGAATGAAAAAATAAAGTGTATTAAGAGAAAGAAAGGAAAACGCTAAACAAATGCCATGACGGAATGATGATGATAATTTAGTATGTGGACGAAAAGATAATTCAGCTCTGATTAAGACTGAATCTTCTTTTAAACCACCACCATATTCCACTGATAACACTTCTTCTCCTTCTGCACCTCTTTACCCCACCCTGAGCGCTCTCGCTGTGCCGGATCCAGACCTGGACTCCTGCCCTCCACGACGCCTGCAACAACAACAGCCAGCCCTGCCACAAGACTCTGGCTCTCGGGAAGAAGGGACTTCTTCCATCCTCCCTCGGGAAGAAATTCCATCATCCTCACAACATCAGTTACATAGGTCTGATGATGAGGAAAAGGAAGACGTTTGGTTCTCCAGCGTACCTGCCCAAGAACTTTTAACGCAAGTGACAAAAATCCTTTACCCACAATCTGGACTTCGGAGATCTAAACGTGAGAAAAAACAAAACCAGATTCAAAACATGCCTATGGTTAAAGTTGCAGGTCCCACTGGACCATTACTGGTTTATCGACCCTGGACTGAGACTGACATCATGGAAGCATAACAATGCTTACCAGATCCAGAGAATTCTGGACCCCTTTTTGCTGACGAGTTGCGAGATTTCTGCGCACAATTCTGCCCGACCGGGGTTGAATATTGGCAAAAAAGTTCAAACCGACCGACCTCTGCAAAATAGAGGCCAGTATGCTACAACTGGATTTGCGACCTACCAACAGTGAACGAGGACATAATGATAACGCTCAATATGAAGCAGCCATCCAAAGACTGTGTCAAGCCATCACCACTCAAATTCCAACCAAAATCAATATGTCCCACATTTACACCTGCAAACAGAAACCCGGTGAAGGGACTGATGATTTTGTACACCGCATCCTTGAGGAAGTCAGCAAGCACAGCGGTCATCAGAGACCAACGGATTTGGGTAATGAACCAGGACCATGGGAGAGTATTGCATGTAATGCAATAATTAAAGGCCTCATGCCAGATGTCGCCACTGAAGTAAAGAACATTTACGTGGGATGGTGTGAGGGTCCTCGTTTGGCTGACGTTCGCCGATATGCTCGCCATGCTCAGAACCAAGTTGAGACACGTAAGACCATCAAAAGGGACAAGTGTGAAAAGGAGCTGCATTTGGCAGCCATGACCATGTATTACGCAGTTGGTGTAAACAGAGGACGAGGCCGAAGTCGAAGACGTGGACGTGTGGGAGAGGAGGTCGAAATGGGCCACGTCAGAGCTATGATCCGAATATTTGTTTTTACTGTGGCCAGACTGGACACTGGAAGAAGGACTGTCCACAGCTGAAAAGTGATGAAATTGGGCAAAAGGCTGACTGAGGGTGGGAGGCAGGTTCTGGACGTCACGCGCCAGCGCAGCCTCCACTAATGGGTGATAGCACAACACACACACACATTTTTCCTGCTCTGTGCAGTGAACAAACGCTTGCCAACTGTGATTCACGTAGTAAAGTTTTGCATGCTATTTCCGTCCTAGAGCAAAGATATTTGTCTCAGAATATAGGAACCTATGTTCATCAGTAGTGACGTCAGGGGAGTTTGATTGTCCTCCAAAGTTGTGGAAACCACGTTTACTCTATGTCTGCATCAGGCCAGGTTGTGAAGGAGAAAATGACAACGCCCATTGCTTGTGTCACTCCCGATGGGCTCTCCTTCAAACACTCATTTTTGTTATCAGAGTTGTGTCCCATTAACCTGATGGGCCGTGATCTCATGTGCAAATTAGGCATTATTTTAACTTCTACACCAGAGGGTGTTAAGGTTATGTTACAGTCTGACAAAGCTTTCACAGCAGTGCAGTTTGATTCATCGGCACTTACATATGCTTATGAGTGGAAACTTCCCAGCTCTCCTTTTTCACAACAACTAGTGGAAGAAGCAAAAGCGTTAGTTTCACCCCTTTCTGATTTCATGCAACTTGCTGATTTGCACTGCACATCACACATTTCTTTGGGGCCTGACAATGACTATGAGAAGAAGTGAAAAAATATAAAACAATGTAAAAAACAATACCCTTTGAAGCCTGAAGCAATTAAAGGGATTAAACCTGTTTTTCAATCTTTTCAGAAAACAGGCGTTATTGTTCCTTGAGAAAACTCACCTGTGCGCACTCCATTGTTTCCTGTTAAAAAGATTAAAGATGCTGGCCAGCCAGATGAATGGCGTTTTGTACAGGACCTCCAAGCGGTGAATGCTGCAGTTCAGCCACGTGCTCCTACTGTGCCCAACCCACACACTATTTTGTCTCATGTCATGGTTGGACCATGGGTCAAAAGGGGGGATGCTGAATGAACTCACTGCTCAGTGGTTCACAAAAGGGTTCAGTTCATATGCACAAAAATACTGTCAGTCATGTATGGTTTGTGCCACACATAATGTAGGAAAGGCATTACACACATCACAAGCTGCACACACTCCACCAGAGAGACCTTTTGAACATTTGATGATGGATTTTGTTGAACTCACACCAGCTGAAGGAAAGAAATATGCACTAGTAATAGTGGACGTGTTTAGTAAATGGGTTGAAGTTTTCCCTGCAAAACATGCAAACAGTAATGCAGTGACTAAAGCACTGCTAAACAAAAATCATTCCTAGATGGGGCTTTCCAGAGAAGATCAGCAGTGATAATGGCACACATTTTGTAAACACTGCATTGACTGAGGTTGGTAAATTCCTGGGAATAAGCTTGCGCACACATTGTGCTTATCATCCACAGAGTGGAGGTGCTGTGGAAAGAGAAAATGGTACATTAAAGTCCAAGTTAGCCAAATGTTGTGAAGAAACAGGTCTGCCATGGACAAAAGCATTACCTATTGTGCTTACCTACATGAGAATGAGAATCAGAGCTCGAGTGAATCTCAGCCCATTTGAAATTTTATTTGGCAGACCTCCTAACCTGGGATTGGGACCTGTAACCAGACCCCTCCCTTCCACAACTGTTTGTGATGATGCTATGTTGTCTTACTGTCGAAACCTTTCCACTGTTCTATTTCAAGTTTCACAGACAGTAAAAGCAGCCCTTCCAGCCACAGAAAACACACCTCTGCACCCACTCCAACCAGATGACAGGTGGTGAAGGAACTTTGCAGGAAACATTGGAAGTCCAAACGTTGGCAAGGCCCGTTCCAGGTGCTACTGGTCACTCACACAGCTGTTAAAGTTGCAGAGAGAGCAACCTGGATTCATGCCAGTCACTGTAAGAAGGTACCAGAACCAGTAGATGACTTCCACCCTGACATACATCAGCCTAACCAACACGCCCGGAAGGACAAAGATAAGAGTCAGCAGTAAAAGCTGTACTCCACCGGTGTGTTAAGTGCTAGTAACCTCTGACACCGAAGATTGAAACATCCTGAGACCTGCGATGAAGATGATCATACACATGGTGTGAACCATGGCAGAAACTGTTTGTTGTTTGTATTTTCTTATTTGTAACCAGCATGTGCACATTGTATCTTGATTTCACAGGAAGCAATAATACAGGGCTGCTGTATTGTTCCCTGTGTGCGAGGCCTCATTGTATGTATCTCACTAAATGATTCAAATGACTCAAAGAACTTTTTTGCTTTCAAAATTTTTCCTCTAGTACTTAGAGAGGACTTAGAGAGGGATGAAGATAATCATGTTTAATTGTTCATGTTTTGATTGTTTATCATTGGACCCTTTATCACTATGATGCCTGCATTTTAAACTCACGTTGTGTGCAAATGCAGGCTGATGTTTTACAGATAAAGTTATTATTTTCCTTGTTTCTTTTTGGGTTGATTAATATAATAGTATTATTATAATCAAAAGGGAGGAATGTAATGGAAAATAATTCTTATATGCATTGTATTGAGTGTTACTGTGTATGACCTGCAAATGACCGAGCTGCAAGGTACCACCCTGCCCTGTTTTCTTAAATTCCTCTTTACAACGGTGGGCTTGTTATAATGAGATAGCTGCACTTTAGGGGGGACAGGGTTAGGCTGGTATTTACGAGTGTGTCTGGGTAACCTCAACTGATGGTTGGGGAGGAAAGTTAGAAGAACAATCAACTATACCAAAAAACAGATGACGTGATGAGCGGGCAATATAACTGTGTGTTTTTGCTTCAGTGGTCAGAGCAACTCTGTATTCTGTACTGTGTTGTTCTCTCTTGCAAGATATTATTATTAAAGCCTCTTATCTCCTCAGAAGAAAATAACTGACTCCCCAAATGCAAGTGTCAGGACAAATGATCAAAGTTCTCCAAGCTTCAGTCTGCAGAGAGGTACAAGACAGGGTTGTCCACTTTCGCCCTCACTTTTTGCTATTTTCATCAAACCTTTAGCAGCTGCTATCAGACAAGATAGAAATATTAAAGGCATCCAACCCCAAAATATTGAGCATAAAATAAGTCTTTATGTTGATGATGTATTACTTTTCCTTCAGAACTCACAGACGTCTCTCACTCACACGATCACACTCATAAATAAATTCTCAGCACTTTCTGACTACTCTATCAATTGGTCTAAGACCACAGTTCTGCCCATTAACTGTAGGGTCCAGAATATACCTGCGATCACTTTACAGTCAGGAAATATTAGATATTTAGGCATAAACATTTCCTCCAGGCTCTCAGAGCTAACAAAGCTAAATTATGTGCAATTATTAAAGACAGTAGAGGACGATCTCTCTCTATATTACAACCATTAAAATGATGATACTACCAAAAGTTAACTATTTGTTCTCAATGATCCCCATAAAACCACCTGCTACTTGGTTTAAGTCACTAGATTCATGCATCTCTAAATTTCTGTGGAAAAACAAACCACCACGTATTAGTTTAAAAACCCTACAGAAGACCAAGGACAGTGGTGGATTAGATTTACCTAATTTTCAGCACTATTCCTTAGCCAATAGGTTACAGTATATATCAAAATGGTTTAAACCTAGCCCAATAGATGAACCATGGATAAATATAGAACAAGCATTGTGTGATAATCTGGAAATCTCTGACCTGCCACTTATTAGTCAAAACGTAAAAAATCACAAATGTTGCAAAAGCATTAACATCAGCACCTCTCTGACAACCTGGTGGGAATTTCTTAAAAAAACAAAGTCTTCACTTGTCCCGTGTAAGCTTACACCCATCTGGAACAATCCTGACATCCTGCAAAACAAAAAAATGCTAAACATTACTCTGTGGAAGATCAATGGAATCAAACATCTGGTACATATAATCCAAAATGGACATTTTATTTCATTTGATGAGCTCATATCACAACATGAGATAGGCAGCAACTAATTCCTAGAATATCAACAACTTAAGTCTAATAATAACAAAGAAATATATCCTCCACCAACCAGACTCACAACTCCCGATTAGGGTAGCAGAATTTCTAAGCATCTGCACCCCAAAACTACTATCAAAAATATATAAATTATTGTCTAAGATAGATGACACAATGTCTCTACCGTCCTCAAAATGGGAGGCAGATTTATCCATCAGTTCTAGTCATAGCTTCTGGCCACAAATATATTCGAACACCTTCAGAATGACTCAAAATCCTAATTTACAGCTCATACAATACAAAATTCTTCATAGAACACACTATACAGGACAAAGGATGTTCAGGATGGGTCTAACACACTCAAACATCTGCTCACATTGCACAGATAACACACCTGATGATTATGCACACGCTTTGTGGTTTTGTGCGCCTGTCCAGAAGTTCTGGCTTGAAGTCTGTGCGGACCTATCAACATGGCTGTGGAGGTGGCGTGGTGCATCAGCTGCAGGAGAGAGCTGTGGAGAGAGCTCTGGGGAGAAGGACTAGGTGAGTGATTAGTACACTGGCAGTCACTTGTCTAATCACTGTCCTCTTTTAAAAACTCAGTAGCGTGCTGGAGCTGGAAGGAGGATTGAAGTGGAGTCGGCAGCACGAACCGGGAGGTAAGGCCTGCGAACGACTCCACATTCGTGAAAAAGGGTTAAATAAATTATACGTTGAACCGTCCGCTGTCTCTGAGTCTCTCTGAGAGAACCCGCAGTGGCAACAGGCCGCCACATTGGCACCCAACTGGGATTCAGCAGAGGAGACATGACGGAACCGCAATAGCCCATAACAGCTCTGGCCCAAATGCTGGCGGAGGTCGCGGCGATGAATCAGGACCAGGCGGCTCTCGGCAGGCAGCAGCTGGCCACACTGCAGGGCCAGGTGGAACGGCAGACGGACCTGCTGGAAGCACTGGTGGCTCGAGCCGGGGCAGCGGCACCGGCCCCCTCGCTCGCTGGGGTCGGCCTGTATAAGATGACGCCTGAAGACGACCCTCAGTCATTTCTGGGGATGTTCGAGGCAACGGCGGCGGCGTGCAGATGGCCGGAGGCGGAGTGGGCCGTGAGGTTGCTTCCCCTCCTGTCTGGGGACGCCCAAACGGCGGCGCTGAGCCTTCCTGCTCGCTCTTGAAGCCAGTACGCGGATGTCTAGAGGGCAGTCCTGGATCGCCTGGGGTACTCGGCGGAGGACCATCGCCGCCGGTTCAGAAGGACCAAACTGGGCCACACGGACCGTCCGTTCACATATGCGCCCGACGTAGTGACACGGTGGCTGCTGCCAGGGGACTCGAATGGAGGGCGGAGGATGCTGGGACAAATCGTCCTGGAACAGTTCGTGGAGGGGCTGCCAAGTGGTACGGCGGAGTGGGTACGCTGCCACCGACCCACTGACTTGGAGGCCGCGATCACCCTTGTGGAGGACCATCTGGCCGTTTTTTCCCAGGGCCGGACACCGGAGGCTCGGCCAGCATCGCTGGGCCGGCCAACACCAGCGCCCCGGAGGAGGCTGTCAACAGCTGGCTCTCAGCTGGCAACAGCACGACCGTCTCCTCTCCCCCACACTAACCTTTCCTGCCCTCTCTTTCCACCCCAGGTTCCAGCCGCTACAAGTCCTGCTCCCGACCCACAGAGGGTCCCTCAGGTGGCGGGGCAGGAGTGTTGGAGGTGCGGGCAGCCCGATCATTTTCGCCGCGAGTGCCCGCTCATGAAGGTCAGACAGGTGATTCGGGTTGTTGGCCCTCCAGCGCCCTCCCCCGGTCCAGGAGGGACGTACAGCGTTCCGGTAAGGATTCAGGGGGGTACACATCAGGCAATGGTGGACTCGGATATCACACAGTATAGTTCACCAGAATCTGATTCGACCTGGGGCTTTGATAGAGGCAGAATGGGTTGATATTAGGTGTGTGCATGGGGATATTCACAGATACCCCGTGGTCCCAGTTGAAATTCGCTGTAAGGGGAAAAAGCCTAGTGTGAAGGCCGCGGTTAGCTCTTGCCTGGCGCACCCCCTGATTTTGGGAACCGATTGTCCCGGGTTTGATAGATTAGTGGGGCAGTGTGTGGGGGTGCGCTCACGACCGTCAGGGTCATGGGATATGTGTGCTGTCCTCAGCGGTGACGCGAGGTTGTCCGACACTGCAGACGGGGAGGGGGAGCCGACGGTACCTTCACAGGAGGCTCCGCCAGTTCCCGTGTTCGACTCTATGGAAGATTTTCCACTCGAGCAGTCTCGTGATGATACTCTACGCTATGCCTTGGATCAGGTGATAAAAATTGATGGTCATATGGTGCGCCCTGACGCAATGCTAACACATCCGCATTTTTCATTGTGCAGGGACAGAGTGTACAGAGTGAGTCGTGACACTCAGACAGAGGAAATCATAACACAGCTGTTGGTGCCGAAAAGCCGTTGGGAAATAGTTTTCCAGGCGGCTCATTATAACCCGATGGCGGGGCATATGGTGTATGAAAAAACGATGAATCGTATAATGGCCCGGTTCTATTGGCCAGGCATTCGGGCAGACGTGAGCCGACCAGGTGCGCGACCTGCTCCAAATGCCAGTTGGTTAACCAACCGGCCGTCCCGAAAGCACCTTTGCGCCCATTGCCGCTGATTGAGGTCCCATTTGAGCGTATTGGGATGGACCTCATCGGGCCCTTTCATCGGAGCGCACGTGGATATCGCTTTGTGTTAGTTCTGGTGGATTATGCAACACGATATCTAGAAGCAGTGCCGTTGCGCACCATCTCTGCAAAGAGTGTAGCGCAGGCACTGTTTCAAGTTATCTCCCGAGTCGGGATCCCGAAAGAGATCCTGACTGATCAAGGCACCTCTCACCGTCCCAGAGAGCAGACATAGTCCAGTTGCAGCAGCATTACGCTGATGTGTTCTCCCCCCTGCCAGGACGCACAAGCCTTATTCAACACCATGTTGAGACACACCCGGGCGTGACAGTGCGTTCACGTCCCTATCGGTTACCTGAGCACAAGAGAAAAGTGGTTCAGGCAGAATTGGAAGCTATGCTGGAGATGGGTGTAATTGAGGAGTCTAACAGCGCCTGGGGTAGTCCCATCGTTTTTGGAGTCAAGACGGATGGGTCTATCCGGTTCTGTGTGGACTATCGCAAGGTGAATGATGTGTCACGATTTGATGCCTATCCTATGCCCCGGGTCGACGAGCTCCTGGATCCGCCTGGGCACTGCTCGTTTTTTTACGACACTAGATTTGACCAAGGGCTACTGGCAGATTCCCTTGTCTCCAGAGTCTAAGGAAAAAACGGCCTTCTCCACTCCGTACGGGTTGTACAAATTTGTCACACTTCCGTTCGGGTTGTTCGGGGCCCAAGCCACATTTCAACGCCTTATGGATCGGGTCCTGCGGCCGCATGCTGCGTATGCTGCCGCTTACCTGGATGACGTCATCATCCATAGCAACAGCTGGGCGGAGCATGTTCAGCAGGTGGCGGCAGTGCTGGAGTCACTGCGGCAGGCGGGGCTCACGGCCAACCCAAAGAAGTGTGCAGTTGGACGGAGGGAGGTACGGTATCTGGGTTACCACTTGGGCGTCAGACAGGTGCGTCCACAGGTAGACAAGACAGCAGCGATTGCAGCCTGCCCAAAACCTAAGACCAAGAAAGAGGTGAGGCGGTTTTTGGGGCTGGCCGGATATTACCGGCGATTTATTCCCAACTTCGCGGAGCTGACCAGCCCCTTGACCGACCTTACCCGAAAAGGTGCCTCTGATCCGGTCCAGTGGATGGAGCAGTGCCAGGAATCACTTGAGAGGGTAAAGCAGACCCTCTGTGGGGAGCCTCTTCTCCACACACCTAACTCCTCTCTCCCATTTGTCCTGCAGACTGATGCATCGGGAAGGGGGTTGGGGGCTGTTCTGTCCCAGGAGGTGCGGGGCGTTGACCGCCCAGTGCTTTACATCAGCCAGAAACTATCCGAGAGGGAGACCAGATACAGCACGGTGGAGAGGGAGTGCCTGGCCATCCGGTGGGTGGTCGGCGCTCTGCGGTATTACTTGCTGGGGCGCCCATTCACCCTCTGCTCGGACCATGCTCCCCTCCAGTGGCTCCACCGAATGAAAGATGTCAATGCACGGATCACCCGCTGGTATCTGGCACTACAGCCTTTTAAATTCAAAGTGGTCCATAGGCCGGGGGCACAGATGGCGGTGGCCGACTTCCTTTCCAGCTCGCATGGCGAGGTGGGGGGGAGTAAGTTAGGCCGGACGGCTCCCCGGCCAAGGTCAGGCTGTGGAAGTATGTGGAGGTGCTGCAGGAGAGAGCTGTGGAGAGAGCTCTGGGGAGCAGGACTAGGTGAGTGATTAGTACACCGGCAGTCACTTGTCTAATCACTGTCCTCTTTTAAAAACTCAGTAGCGTGCTGGAGCTGGAAGGAGGATTGAAGTGGAGTCGGCAGCAGGAACCGGGAGGGAAGGCCTGCGAACGACTCCACATTCGTGAAAAAGGGTTAAATAAACGATACGTTGAACCATCCGCTGTCTCTGAGTCTCTCTGAAAGAACCCGCAGTGGCAACAGGCCACCACAATGTGCAATTATTAAAGACAGTAGAGGACGATCTCTCTCGTTGGAAGTCCTTACCTATATCACTTATGGGGAGAGTTAAAACCATTAAAATGATGATACTACCAAAAGTTAACTATTTGTTCTCAATGATCAATGACCTGCTACTTGGTTTAAGTCACTAGATTCATGCATCTCTAAATTTCTGTGGAAAAACAAACCACCACGTATTAGTTTAAAAACCCTACAGAAGACCAAGGACAGTGGTGGATTAGATTTACCTAATTTTCAGCACTATTCCTTAGCCAATAGGTTACAGTATATATCAAAATGGTTTAAACCTAGCCCAATAGATGAACATGGATAAATATAGAACAAGCATTGTGTGATAATCTGGAAATCTCTGACCTGCCACTTATTAGTCAAAACGTAAAAAATCACAAATGTTTCAAAAGCATTAACATCAGCACCTCTTTGACAGCCTGGTGGGAATTTCTTAAAATAACAAAGTCTTCACTTGTCCCGTGTAAGCTTACACCCATCTGGAACAATCCTGACATCCTGCAAAACAAAAAAAATGCTAAACTTTACTCTGTGGAAGATCAAAGGAATCAAACATCTGGAACATATAATCCAAAATGGACATTTTATTTAATTTGAGGAGCTCATATCACAACATGAGATAGGCAGCAATTAATTCCTAGAATATCAACAACTTAAGTCTAATAATAACAAAGAAATATATCCTCCACCAACCACATTTACAACTCCCGATTAGGGTAGCAGAATTTCTAAGCATCTGCACCCCAAATTACTATCAAAAATATATAAATTATTGTCTAAGATAGATGACACAATGTCTCTACCGTTCTCAAAATGGGAGGCAGATTTATCCATCAGTTCTAGTCATAGCTTCTGGCCACAAATATGTTCGAACACCTTCAGAATGACTCGAAATCCTAATTTACAGCTCATACAATACAAAATTCTTCATAGAACACACTATACAGGACAAAGGATGTTCAGGATGGGTCTAACACACTCAAACATCTGCTCACATTGCACAGATAACACACCTGATGATTATGCACACGCTTTGTGGTTTTGTGCGCCTGTCCAGAAGTTCTGGCTTGAAGTCTGTGCGGACCTATGTTTGTTTGTTTGTTTGATTTTTGTTGTTTGTTTGTTTTTGTAGAGGTCCTCCGGGGTTGGGTTGGGTTGAGTGGGGTGGGGCGGGATGGGTTCCTTCTGGGGGTACAGTAGCTCCTGGAATATGGTGACTGCAGGCCCCGAGCCTGGGGGACATCAGGCCCTCCTGCCCTGTGTTGTGTCCCAGGTAGCGGGGATGCCTATTGCAGCCAGTCTCTGGCTGCCCTCTCCGGGATGGGAGGGGCCAGGAGGATGAATTAATTATCCTGCTGGTTTATATATTGTAAACATAAACAATAAACATTTATAAAACTTCCCTTGGCAAAGCAAATCTGTTTGGCATAAAAGGTATTCAGACTACAATTCTGCTGCCATAATGCTGAACAGGACACGGAAAAAAAACTAAAATCCGAGAATAAGCTTCTTTTCACCAGTTCTACACAATTTCGGATCTTGATATAAAATGAATTCCTTCATTCAAACCAAGTTAAAACTGCTTTGTCCTTCATATTTATCCATGTCTAAATAGCTTTAAACAAAAAAAAAGGTAGTACTTTGCAGGATAGGAAAGAACAACACTAAACCTTTTCAGGAATCCGAGAATAAGCGTCTTTTGACGAGTTCTACACAATTTCGGATTTTGATACAAAATGAATTCCTTCACTCAAACCAAGTTAAAACTGCTTTGTCCTTCATATTTATTCATGTCTGAATAGGTTTCAACAAAAAAGAAAGTATTACTTTGCAGTATACCAAAGAACAACACTAAACCTTTAGGAATCCGAGAATAAGCTTCTTTTCACGAGTTCTACACAATTTCGGATTTTGATATAAAATGAATTCCTTCACTCAAACCAAGTTAAAACTGCTTTGTCCTTCATATTTATCCATGTCTGAATAGCTTTAAACAAAAAAAAAGGTAGTACTTTGCAGGATAGGAAAGAACAACACTAAACCTTTTCAGGAATCCGAGAATAAGCGTCTTTTGACGAGTTCTACACAATTTCGGATTTTGATACAAAATGAATTCCTTCACTCAAACCAAGTTAAAACTGCTTTGTCCTTCATATTTATTCATGTCTAAATAGGTTTCAACAAAAAAGAAAGTATTACTTTGCAGTATACCAAAGAACAACACTAAACCTTTAGGAATCCGAGAATAAGCTTCTTTTCACCAGTTCTACACAATTTCGGATTTTGATATAAAATGAATTCCTTCACTCAAACCAAGTTAAAACTGCTTTGTCCTTCATATTTATCCATGTCTGAATAGGTTTCAACAAAAAAGAAAGTATTACTTTGCAGTATACAAAAGAACAACACTAAACCTTTTCAGGAATCCGAGAATAAGCTTCTTTTCACGAGTTCTACTCAATTTCGGATTTTGATATAAAATGAATTCCTTCACTCAAACCAAGTTAAAACTGCTTTGTCCTTCATATTTATCCATGTCTGAATAGGTTTCAACAAAAAAGAAAGTATTACTTTGCAGTATACAAAAGAACAACACTAAACCTTTAAGAATCCGAGAATAAGCTTCTTTTCACGAGTTCTACACAATTTCGGATTTTGATATAAAATGAATTCCTTCACTCAAACCAAGTTAAAACTGCTTTGTCCTTCATATTTATCCATATCTGAATAGGTTTTAACAAAAAAGAAAGTATTACTTTGCAGAATACAAAAGAACAACACTAAACCTTTTCAGGAATCCGAGAATAAGCTTCTTTTCACGAGTTCTACTCAATTTCGGATTTTGATATAAAATGAATTCCTTCACTCAAACCAAGTTAAAACTGTTTTGTCCTTCATATTTTTGCATGTCTAAATAGGTTTCAGGCATAAAATTCCTCATATTACCCTGTATGAGAAAGAAGCATACTTGTGATGGAGCAATACACTCCTTTTGGGTAACCTAAACTGATGGTTGGGGAGGAAAGTTAGAAGAACAATCAACTATACCCAAAGACAGATACGTGATGAGCGGGCAATATAACTGTGTTTTTGCTTCAGTGGTCAGAGCAACTCTCTATTCTGTACTGTGTTGTTCTCTCTTGCAAGATATTATTATTAAAGCCTCTTATCTCCTCAGAAGAAAATAACTGACTCTGTGCGTTACTAGATTTCCACCACAATTTTGGCGTCAGGAACAGGATCCCTCAACTGGTGTCTCTGGACCGGACCGCAGTGCATGGCCAGTCTGGACTGAAGTAGCTGTTCCAGCCTCATACCTCCAAGGCCTTTTCTGAGAGAGAGGACTGGCAGGTCCTTTTCCTGAATACCAGCGCTGGGATCATTTTTGAAATATGATAGTCTGAGACGATAGGACTGCTTTTTAGTTTTTATTTGAATAAAAGAGGGTTTCCCGGTTATGTCATTAGTGAGACAGAGATTTCACGGGTAAGTGAAACTTTTGAAGCAGTCCGAAGAAGTGTGAAGTACTCCGAAGAAGTGTGAGTACAGATTAAGGTCCTCATTGGAGACGTCCTTTGAGTGAAGGAATATATTTCCCCATTCCAAGTCTGAGAATGGGAAACAGTAGGTCTCAGACTTTTGACCCTAATGAAAAAGAAATATGGTCCAGAGGTTTTCCACCTGAAGGTTCTTTTAGTATGTTAGAAATAAGAAAATTAGAAGAAAGGTTTTGCAAATATGAGAAAGAGATGAAGCAAAAAAAAAAGAAAATTAAGTTTAAATAAGAAGTAAGAAAGGTATAGAATGTTGTAGAATGAAAAAATAAAGTGTATTAAGAGAAAGAAAGGAAAACGCTAAACAAATGCCATGACGGAATGATGATGATAATTTAGTATGTGGACGAAAAGATAATTCAGCTCTGATTAAGACTGAATCTTCTTTTAAACCACCACCATATTCCACTGATAACACTTCTTCTCCTTCTGCACCTCTTTACCCCACCCTGAGCGCTCTCGCTGTGCCGGATCCAGACCTGGACTCCTGCCCTCCACGACGCCTGCAACAACAACAGCCAGCCCTGCCACAAGCCTCTGGCTCTCGGGAAGAAGGGACTTCTTCCATCCTCCCTCGGGAAGAAATTCCATCATCCTCACAACATCAGTTACATAGGTCTGATGATGAGGAAAAGGAAGACGTTTGGTTCTCCAGCGTACCTGCCCAAGAACTTTTAACGCAAGTGACAAAAATCCTTTACCCACAATCTGGACTTCGGAGATCTAAACGTGAGAAAAAACAAAACCAGATTCAAACCATGCCTATGGTTAAAGTTGCAGGTCCCACTGGACCATTACTGGTTTATCGACCCTGGACTGAGACTGACATCATGGAAGCATAACAATGCTTACCAGATCCAGAGAATTCTGGACCCCGTTTTGCTGACGAGTTGCGAGATTTCTGCGCACAATTCTGCCCGACCGGGGTTGAATTGCGTCGCATATTGGCAAAAAAGTTCAAACCGACCGACCTCTGCAAAATAGAGGCCAGTATGCTACAACTGGATTTGCGACCTACCAACAGTGAACGAGGACATAATGATAACGCTCAATATGAAGCAGCCATCCAAAGACTGTGTCAAGCCATCACCACTCAAATTCCAACCAAAATCAATATGTCCCACATTTACACCTGCAAACAGAAACCCGGTGAAGGGACTGATGATTTTGTACACCGCATCCTTGAGGAAGTCAGCAAGCACAGCGGTCATCAGAGACCAACGGATTTGGGTAATGAACCAGGACCATGGGAGAGTATTGCATGTAATGCAATAATTAAAGGCCTCATGCCAGATGTCGCCACTGAAGTAAAGAACATTTACGTGGGATGTTGTGAGGGTCCTCGTTTGGCTGACGTTCGCCGATATGCTCGCCATGCTCAGAACCAAGTTGAGACACGTAAGACCATCAAAAGGGACAAGTGTGAAAAGGAGCTGCATTTGGCAGCCATGACCATGTATTACGCAGTTGGTGTAAACAGAGGACGAGGCCGAAGTCGAAGACGTGGACGTGTGGGAGAGGAGGTCGAAATGGGCCACGTCAGAGCTATGATCCGAATATTTGTTTTTACTGTGGCCAGACTGGACACTGGAAGAAGGACTGTCCACAGCTGAAAAGTGATGAAATTGGGCAAAAGGCTGACTGAGGGTGGGAGGCAGGTTCTGGACGTCACGTGCCAGCGCAGCCTCCACTAATGGGTGATAGCACAACACACACACACATTTTTCCTGCTCTGTGCAGTGAACAAACGCTTGCCAACTGTGATTCACGTAGTAAAGTTTTGCATGCTATTTCCGTCCTAGAGCAAAGATATTTGTCTCAGAATATAGGAACCTATGTTCATCAGTAGTGACGTCAGGGGAGTTTGATTGTCCTCCAAAGTTGTGGAAACCACGTTTACTCTATGTCTGCATCAGGCCAGGTTGTGAAGGAGAAAATGACAACGCCCATTGCTTGTGTCACTCCCGATGGGCTCTCCTTCAAACACTCATTTTTGTTATCAGAGTTGTGTCCCATTAACCTGATGGGCCGTGATCTCATGTGCAAATTAGGCATTATTTTAACTTCTACACCAGAGGGTGTTAAGGTTATGTTACAGTCTGACAAAGCTTTCACAGCAGTGCAGTTTGATTCATCGGCACTTACATATGCTTATGAGTGGAAACTTCCCAGCTCTCCTTTTTCACAACAACTAGTGGAAGAAGCAAAAGCGTTAGTTTCACCCCTTTCTGATTTCATGCAACTTGCTGATTTGCACTGCACATCACACATTTCTTTGGGGCCTGACAATGACTATGAGAAGAAGTGAAAAAATATAAAACAATGTAAAAAACAATACCCTTTGAAGCCTGAAGCAATTAAAGGGATTAAACCTGTTTTTCAATCTTTTCAGAAAACAGGCGTTATTGTTCCTTGTGAAAACTCACCTGTGCGCACTCCATTGTTTCCTGTTAAAAAGATTAAAGATGCTGGCCAGCCAGATGAATGGCGTTTTGTACAGGACCCCCAAGCGGTGAATGCTGCAGTTCAGCCACTTGCTCCTACTGTGCCCAACCCACACACTATTTTGTCTCATGTCATGGTTGGACCATGTGTCAAAAGGGGGGATGCTGAATGAACTCACTGCTCAGTGGTTCACAAAAGGGTTCAGTTCATATGCGCAAAAATACTGTCAGTCATGTATGGTTTGTGCCACACATAATGTAGGAAAGGCATTACACACATCACAAGCTGCACACACTCCACCAGAGAGACCTTTTGAACATTTGATGATGGATTTTGTTGAACTCACACCAGCTGAAGGAAAGAAATATGCACTAGTAATAGTGGACGTGTTTAGTAAATGGGTTGAAGTTTTCCCTGCAAAACATGCAAACAGTAATGCAGTGACTAAAGCACTGCTAAACAAAAATCATTCCTAGATGGGGCTTTCCAGAGAAGATCAGCAGTGATAATGGCACACATTTTGTAAACACTGCATTGACTGAGGTTGGTAAATTCCTGGGAATAAGCTTGCGCACACATTGTGCTTATCATCCACAGAGTGGAGGTGCTGTGGAAAGAGAAAATGGTACATTAAAGTCCAAGTTAGCCAAATGTTGTGAAGAAACAGGTCTGCCATGGACAAAAGCATTACCTATTGTGCTTACCTACATGAGAATGAGAATCAGAGCTCGAGTGAATCTCAGCCCATTTGAAATTTTATTTGGCAGACCTCCTAACCTGGGATTGGGACCTGTAACCAGACCCCTCCCTTCCACAACTGTTTGTGATGATGCTATGTTGTCTTACTGTCGAAACCTTTCCACTGTTCTATCTCAAGTTTCACAGACAGTAAAAGCAGCCCTTCCAGCCACAGAAAACACACCTCTGCACCCACTCCAACCAGATGACAGGTGGTGAAGGAACTTTGCAGGAAACATTGGAAGTCCAAACGTTGGCAAGGCCCGTTCCAGGTGCTACTGGTCACTCACACAGCTGTTAAAGTTGCAGAGAGAGCAACCTGGATTCATGCCAGTCACTGTAAGAAGGTACCAGAACCAGTAGATGACTTCCACCCTGACATACATCAGCCTAACCAACACGCCCGGAAGGACAAAGATAAGAGTCAGCAGTAAAAGCTGTACTCCACCGGTGTGTTAAGTGCTAGTAACCTCTGACACCGAAGATTGAAACATCCTGAGACCTGCGATGAAGATGATCATACACATGGTGTGAACCATGGCAGAAACTGTTTGTTGTTTGTATTTTCTTATTTGTAACCAGCATGTGCACATTGTATCTTGATTTCACAGGAAGCAATAATACAGGGCTGCTGTATTGTTCCCTGTGTGCGAGGCCTCATTGTATGTATCTCACTAAATGATTCAAATGACTCAAAGAACTTTTTTGCTTTCAAAATTTTTCCTCTAGTGACGCTGACTTAGAGAGGGATGAAGATAATCATGTTTAATTGTTCATGTTTTGATTGTTTATCATTGGACCCTTTATCACTATGATGCCTGCATTTTAAACTCACGTTGTGTGCAAATGCAGGCTGATGTTTTACAGATAAAGTTATTATTTTCCTTGTTTCTTTTTGGGTTGATTAATATAATAGTATTATTATAATCAAAAGGGAGGAATGTAATGGAAAATAATTCTTATATGCATTGTATTGAGTGTTACTGTGTATGACCTGCAAATGACCGAGCTGCAAGGTACCACCCTGCCCTGTTTTCTTAAATTCCTCTTTACAACGGTGGGCTTGTTATAATGAGATAGCTGCACTTTAGGGGGGACAGGGTTAGGCTGGTATTTACGAGTGTGTCTGGGTAACCTCAACTGATGGTTGGGGAGGAAAGTTAGAAGAACAATCAACTATACCAAAAAACAGATGACGTGATGAGCGGGCAATATAACTGTGTGTTTTTGCTTCAGTGGTCAGAGCAACTCTGTATTCTGTACTGTGTTGTTCTCTCTTGCAAGATATTATTATTAAAGCCTCTTATCTCCTCAGAAGAAAATAACTGACTCCCCAAATGCAAGTGTCAGGACAAATGATCAAAGTTCTCCAAGCTTCAGTCTGCAGAGAGGTACAAGACAGGGTTGTCCACTTTCGCCCTCACTTTTTGCTATTTTCATCAAACCTTTAGCAGCTGCTATCAGACAAGATAGAAATATTAAAGGCATCCAACCCCAAAATATTGAGCATAAAATAAGTCTTTATGTTGATGATGTATTACTTTTCCTTCAGAACTCACAGACGTCTCTCACTCACACGATCACACTCATAAATAAATTCTCAGCACTTTCTGACTACTCTATCAATTGGTCTAAGACCACAGTTCTGCCCATTAACTGTAGGGTCCAGAATATACCTGCGATCACTTTACAGTCAGGAAATATTAGATATTTAGGCATAAACATTTCCTCCAGGCTCTCAGAGCTAACAAAGCTAAATTATGTGCAATTATTAAAGACAGTAGAGGACGATCTCTCTCTATATTACAACCATTAAAATGATGATACTACCAAAAGTTAACTATTTGTTCTCAATGATCCCCATAAAACCACCTGCTACTTGGTTTAAGTCACTAGATTCATGCATCTCCAAATTTCTGTGGAAAAACAAACCACCACGTATTAGTTTAAAAACCCTACAGAAGACCAAGGACAGTGGTGGATTAGATTTACCTAATTTTCAGCACTATTCCTTAGCCAATAGGTTACAGTATATATCAAAATGGTTTAAACCTAGCCCAATAGATGAACCATGGATAAATATAGAACAAGCATTGTGTGATAATCTGGAAATCTCTGACCTGCCACTTATTAGTCAAAACGTAAAAAATCACAAATGTTGCAAAAGCATTAACATCAGCACCTCTCTGACAACCTGGTGGGAATTTCTTAAAAAAACAAAGTCTTCACTTGTCCCGTGTAAGCTTACACCCATCTGGAACAATCCTGACATCCTGCAAAACAAAAAAATGCTAAACATTACTCTGTGGAAGATCAATGGAATCAAACATCTGGTACATATAATCCAAAATGGACATTTTATTTCATTTGATGAGCTCATATCACAACATGAGATAGGCAGCAATTAATTCCTAGAATATCAACAACTTAAGTCTAATAATAACAAAGAAATATATCCTCCACCAACCAGACTCACAACTCCCGATTAGGGTAGCAGAATTTCTAAGCATCTGCACCCCAAAACTACTATCAAAAATATATAAATTATTGTCTAAGATAGATGACACAATGTCTCTACCGTCCTCAAAATGGGAGGCAGATTTATCCATCAGTTCTAGTCATAGCTTCTGGCCACAAATATGTTCAAACACCTTCAGAATGACTCAAAATCCTAATTTACAGCTCATACAATACAAAATTCTTCATAGAACACACTATACAGGACAAAGGATGTTCAGGATGGGTCTAACACACTCAAACATCTGCTCACATTGCACAGATAACACACCTGATGATTATGCACACGCTTTGTGGTTTTGTGCGCCTGTCCAGAAGTTCTGGCTTGAAGTCTGTGCGGACCTATCAACATGGCTGTGGAGGTGGCGTGGTGCATCAGCTGCAGGAGAGAGCTGTGGAGAGAGCTCTGGGGAGAAGGACTAGGTGAGTGATTAGTACACCGGCAGTCACTTGTCTAATCACTGTCCTCTTTTAAAAACTCAGTAGCGTGCTGGAGCTGGAAGGAGGATTGAAGTGGAGTCGGCAGCACGAACCGGGAGGTAAGGCCTGCGAACGACTCCACATTCGTGAAAAAGGGTTAAATAAATTATACGTTGAACCGTCCGCTGTCTCTGAGTCTCTCTGAGAGAACCCGCAGTGGCAACAGGCCGCCACATTGGCACCCAACTGGGATTCAGAAGAGGAGACATGACGGAACCGCAATAGCCCATAACAGCTCTGGCCCAAATGCTGGCGGAGGTCGCGGCGATGAATCAGGACCAGGCGGCTCTCGGCAGGCAGCAGCTGGCCACACTGCAGGGCCAGGTGGAACGGCAGACGGACCTGCTGGAAGCACTGGTGGCTCGAGCCGGGGCAGCGGCACCGGCCCCCTCGCTCGCTGGGGTCGGCCTGTATAAGATGACGCCTGAAGACGACCCTCAGTCATTTCTGGGGATGTTCGAGGCAACGGCGGCGGCGTGCAGATGGCCGGAGGCGGAGTGGGCCGTGCGGTTGCTTCCCCTCCTGTCTGGGGACGCCCAAACGGCGGCGCTGAGCCTTCCTGCTCGCTCTTGAAGCCAGTACGCGGATGTCTAGAGGGCAGTCCTGGATCGCCTGGGGTACTCGGCGGAGGACCATCGCCGCCGGTTCAGAAGGACCAAACTGGGCCACACGGACCGTCCGTTCACATATGCGCCCGACGTAGTGACACGGTGGCTGCTGCCAGGGGACTCGAATGGAGGGCGGAGGATGCTGGGACAAATCGTCCTGGAACAGTTCGTGGAGGGGCTGCCAAGTGGTACGGCGGAGTGGGTACGCTGCCACCGACCCACTGACTTGGAGGCCGCGATCACCCTTGTGGAGGACCATCTGGCCGTTTTTTCCCAGGGCCGGACACCGGAGGCTCGGCCAGCATCGCTGGGCCGGCCAACACCAGCGCCCCGGAGGAGGCTGTCAACAGCTGGCTCTCAGCTGGCAACAGCACGACCGTCTCCTCTCCCCCACACTAACCTTTCTTGCCCTCTCTTTCCACCCCAGGTTCCAGCCGCTATAAGTCCTGCTCCCGACCCACAGAGGGTCCCTCAGGTGGCGGGGCAGGAGTGTCTGAGGTGCGGGCAGCCCGGTCATTTTCGCCGCGAGTGCCCGCTCATGGAGGTCAGACAGGTGATTCGGGTTGTTGGCCCTCCAGCGCCCTCCCCCGGTCCAGGAGGGACGTACAGCGTTCCGGTAAGGATTCAGGGGGGTACACATCAGGCAATGGTGGACTCGGATATCACACAGTATAGTTCACCAGAATCTGATTCGACCTGGGGCTTTGATAGAGGCAGAATGGGTTGATATTAGGTGTGTGCATGGGGATATTCACAGATACCCCGTGGTCCCAGTTGAAATTCGCTGTAAGGGGAAAAAGCATAGTGTGAAGGCCGCGGTTAGCTCTTGCCTGGCGCACCCCCTGATTTTGGGAACCGATTGTCCCGGGTTTGATAGATTAGTGGGGCAGTGTGTGGGGGTGCGCTCACGACCGTCAGGGTCATGGGATATGTGTGCTGTCCTCAGCGGTGACGCGAGGTTGTCCGACACTGCAGACGGGGAGGGGGAGCCGACGGTACCTTCACAGGAGGCTCCGTCAGTTCCCGTGTTCGACTCCATGGAATATTTTCCACTCGAGCAGTCTCGTGATGATACTCTACGCTATGCCTTGGATCAGGTGATAAAAATTGATGGTCATATGGTGCGCCCTGACGCAATGCTAACACATCCGCATTTTTCATTGTGCAGGGACAGAGTGTACAGAGTGAGTCGTGACACTCAGACAGAGGAAATCATAACACAGCTGTTGGTGCCGAAAAGCCGTTGGGAAATAGTTTTCCAGGCGGCTCATTATAACCCGATGGCGGGGCATATGGTGTATGAAAAAACGATGAATCGTATAATGGCCCGGTTCTATTGGCCAGGCATTCGGGCAGACGTGCGCCGCTGGTGCGCGACCTGCTCCAAATGCCAGTTGGTTAACCAACCGGCCGTCCCGAAAGCACCTTTGCGCCCATTGCCGCTGATTGAGGTCCCATTTGAGCGTATTGGGATGGATCTCATCGGGCCCTTTCATCGGAGCGCACGTGGATATCGCTTTGTGTTAGTTCTGGTGGATTATGCAACACGATATCTAGAAGCAGTGCCGTTGCGCACCATCTCTGCAAAGAGTGTAGCGCAGGCACTGTTTCAAGTTATCTCCCGAGTCGGGATCCCGAAAGAGATCCTGACTGATCAAGGCACCTCTCACCGTCCCAGAGAGCAGACATAGCCCAGTTCCAGCAGCATTACGCTGATGTGTTCTCCCCCCTGCCAGGACGCACAAGCCTTATTCAACACCATGTTGAGACACACCCGGGCGTGACAGTGCGTTCACGTCCCTATCGGTTACCTGAGCACAAGAGAAAAGTGGTTCAGGCAGAATTGGAAGCTATGCTGGAGATGGGTGTAATTGAGGAGTCTAACAGCGCCTGGGGTAGTCCCATCGTTTTTGTAGTCAAGACGGATGGGTCTATCCGGTTCTGTGTGGACTATCGCAAGGTGAATGATGTGTCACGATTTGATGCCTATCCTATGCCCCGGGTCGACGAGCTCCTGGATCGCCTGGGCACTGCTCGTTTTTTTACGACACTAGATTTGACCAAGGGCTACTGGCAGATTCCCTTGTCTCCAGAGTCTAAGGAAAAAATGGCCTTCTCCACTCCGTACGGGTTGTACAAATTTGTCACACTTCCGTTCGGGTTGTTCGGCCCAAGCCACATTTCAACGCCTTATGGATCGGGTCCTGCGGCCGCATGCTGCGTATGCTGCCGCTTACCTGGATGACGTCATCATCCATAGCAACAGCTGGGCGGAGCATGTTCAGCAGGTGGCGGCAATGCTGGAGTCACTGCGGCAGGCGGGGCTCACGGCCAACCCAAAGAAGTGTGCAGTTGGACGGAGGGAGGTACGGTATCTGGGTTACCACTTGGGCGGCAGACAGGTGCGTCCACAGGTAGACAAGACAGCAGCGATTGCAGCCTGCCCAAAACCTAAGACCAAGAAAGAGGTGAGGCGGTTTTTGGGGCTGGCCGGATATTACCGGCGATTTATTCCCAACTTCGCGGAGCTGACCAGCCCCTTGACCGACCTTACCCGAAAAGGTGCCTCTGATCCGGTCCAGTGGATGGAGCAGTGCCAGGCGTCACTTGAGAGGGTAAAGCAGACCCTCTGTGGGGAGCCTCTTCTCCACACACCTAACTCCTCTCTCCCATTTGTCCTGCAGACTGATGCATCGGGAAGGGGGTTGGGGGCTGTTCTGTCCCAGGAGGTGCGGGGCGTTGACCGCCCAGTGCTTTACATCAGCCAGAAACTATCCGAGAGGGAGACCAGATAAAGCACGGTGGAGAGGGAGTGCCTGGCCATCCGGTGGGTGGTCGGCGCTCTGCGGTATTACTTGCTGGGGCGCCCATTCACCCTCTGCTCGGACCATGCTCCCCTCCAGTGGCTCCACCGAATGAAAGATGTCAATGCACGGATCACCCGCTGGTATCTGGCACTACAGCCTTTTAAATTCAAAGTGGTCCATCGGCCGGGGGCACAGATGGCGGTGGCCGACTTCCTTTCCAGCTCGCATGGCGAGGTGGGGGGGAGTAAGTTAGGCCGGACGGCTCCCCGGCCAAGGTCAGGCTGTGGAGGTATGTGGAGGTGCTGCAGGAGAGAGCTGTGGAGAGAGCTCTGGGGAGCAGGACTAGGTGAGTGATTAGTACCCGGCAGTCACTTGTCTAATCACTGTCCTCTTTTAAAAACTCAGTAGCGTGCTGGAGCTGGAAGGAGGATTGAAGTGGAGTCGGCAGCACGAACCGGGAGGGAAGGCCTGCGAACGACTCCACATTCGTGAAAAAGGGTTAAATAAACGATACGTTGAACCGTCCGCTGTCTCTGAGTCTCTCTGAAAGAACCCGCAGTGGCAGCAGGCCACCACAATGTGCAATTATTAAAGACAGTAGAGGACGATCTCTCTCGTTGGAAGTCCTTACCTATATCACTTATGGGGAGAGTTAAAACCATTAAAATGATGATACTACCAAAAGTTAACTATTTGTTCTCAATGATCCCCATAAAACCACCTGCTACTTGGTTTAAGTCACTAGATTCATGCATCTCTAAATTTCTGTTGAAAAACAAACCACCACGTATTAGTTTAAAAACCCTACAGAAGACCAAGGACAGTGGTGGATTAGATTTACCTAATTTTCAGCACTATTCCTTAGCCAATAGGTTACAGTATATATCAAAATGGTTTAAACCTAGCCCAATAGATGAGCCATGGATAAATATAGAACAAGCATTGTGTGATAATCTGGAAATCTCTGACCTGCCACTTATTAGTCAAAACGTAAAAAATCACAAATGTTGCAAAAGCATTAACATCAGCACCTCTCTGACAACCTGGTGGGAATTTCTTAAAAAAACAAAGTCTTCACTTGTCCCGTGTAAGCTTACACCCATCTGGAACAATCCTGACATCCTGCAAAACAAAAAAATGCTAAACATTACTCTGTGGAAGATCAAAGGAATCAAACATCTGGTACATATAATCCAAAATGGACATTTTATTTCATTTGATGAGCTCATATCACAACATGAGATAGGCAGCAATTAATTCCTAGAATATCAACAACTTAAGTCTAATAATAACAAAGAAATATATCCTCCACCAACCAGACTCACAGCTCCCGATTAGGGTAGCAGAATTTCTAAGCATCTGCACCCCAAAACTACTATCAAAAATATATGAATTATTGTCTAAGATAGATGACACAATGTCTCTACCGTTCTCAAAATGGGAGGCAGATTTATTCATCAGTTCTAGTCATAGCTTCTGGCCACAAATATGTTTGAACACCTTCAGAATGACTCAAAATCCTAATTTACAGCTCATACAATACAAAATTCTTCATAGAAAACACTATACAGGACAAAGGATGTTCAGGATGGGTCTAACACACTCAAACATCTGCTCACATTGCACAGATAACACACCTGATGATTATGCACACGCTTTGTGGTTTTGTGCGCCTGTCCAGAAGTTCTGGCTTGAAGTCTGTGCGGACCTATCAACATGGCTGTGGAGGTGGCGTGGTGCATCAGCTTCAGGAGAGAGCTGTGGAGAGAGCTCTGGGGAGCAGGACTAGGTGAGTGATTAGTACACCGGCAGTCACTTGTCTAATCACTGTCCTCTTTTAAAAACTCAGTAGGGTGCTGGAGCTGGAAGGAGGATTGAAGTGGAGTCGGCAGCACGAACCGGGAGGTAAGGCCTGCGAACGACTCCACATTCGTGAAAAAGGGTTAAATAAATTATACGTTGAACCGTCCGCTGTCTCTGAGTCTCTCTGAGAGAACCCGCAGTGGCAACAGGCCGCCACATTGGCACCCAACTGGGATTCAGCAGAGGAGACATGACGGAACCGCAATAGCCCATAACAGCTCTGGCCCAAATGCTGGCGAAGGTCGCGGCGATGAATCAGGACCAGGCGGCTCTCGGCAGGCAGCAGCTGGCCACACTGCAGGGCCAGGCGGAACGGCAGACGGACCTGCTGGAAGCACTGGTGGCTCGAGCCGGGGCAGCGGCACCGGCCCCCTCGCTCGCTGGGGTCGGCCTGTATAAGATGACGCCTGAAGACGACCCTCAGTCATTTCTGGGGATGTTCGAGGCAACGGCGGCGGCGTGCAGATGGCCGGAGGCGGAGTGGGCCGTGCGGTTGCTTCCCCTCCTGTCTGGGGACGCCCAAACAGCGGCGCTGAGCCTTCCTGCTCGCTCTTGAAGCCAGTACGCGGATGTCTAGAGGGCAGTCCTGGATCGCCTGGGGTACTCGGCGGAGGACCATCGCCGCCGGTTCAGAAGGACCAAACTGGGCCACACGGACCGTCCGTTCACCTATGCACAGCAGTTGACCGACGTAGTGACACGGTGGCTGCTGCCAGGGGACTCGAATGGAGAGCGGAGGATGCTGGGACAAATCGTCCTGGAACAGTTCGTGGAGGGGATGCCAAGTGGTACGGCGGAGTGGGTACGCTGCCACCGACCCACTGACCTGGAGGCCGCAATCACCCTTGCGGAGGACCATCTGGCCGTTTTTTTCCTGGGCCGGACACCGGAGGCTCGGCCAGCATCGCTGGGCCGGCCAACACCAGCGCCCCGGAGGAGGCTGTCAACAGCTGGCTCTCAGCTGGCAACAGCACGATCGTCTCCTCTCCACCGCACTAACCTTTCCTGCCCTCTCTTTCCACCCCAGGTTCCAGCCGCTATAAGTCCTGCTCCCGACCCACAGAGGGTCCCTCAGGTGGCGGGGCAGGAGTGTTGGAGGTGCGGGCAGCCCGGTCATTTTTGCCGCAAGTGCCCGCTCATGGAGGTCAGACAGGTGATTCGGGTTGTTGGCCCTCCAGCGCCCCCCCCCGGTCCAGGAGGGACGTACAGCCTTCCGGTAAGGATTCAGGAGGGTACACATCAGGCAATGGTGGACTCGGGCATCACACAGTATAGTTCACCAGAATCTGATTCGACCTGGGGCTTTGATAGAGGCAGAATGGGTTGATATTAGTTGTGTGCATGGGGATATTCACAGATACCCCATGGTCCCAGTTGAAATTCGCTGTAAGGGGAAAAAGCATAGTGTGAAGGCCGCGGTTAGCTCCTGCCTGGCGCACCCCCTGATTTTGGGAACCGATTGTCCCGGGTTTGATAGATTAGTGGGGCAGTGTGTGGGGGTGCGCTCACGACCGTCAGGGTCATGGGATATGTGTGCTGTCCTCAGCGGTGACGCGAGGTTGTCTGACACTGCAGACGGGGAGGGGGAGCCGACGGTACCTTCACATGAGGCTCCGTCAGTTCCTGTGTTCGACTCCATGGAAGATTTTCCACTCGAGCAGTCTCGTGATGATACTCTACGCTATGCCTTGGATCAGGTGATAAAAATTGATGGTCATATGGTGCGCCCTGACGCAGTGCTAACACATCCGCATTTTTCATTGTGCAGGGACAGAGTGTACAGAGTGAGTCGTGACACTCAGACAGAGGAAATCATAACACAGCTGTTGGTGCCGAAAAGCCGTTGGGAAATCGTTTTCCAGACGGCTCATTATAACCCGATGGCGGGGCATATGGGGTATGAAAAAACGATGAATCGTATAATGGCCCGGTTCTATTGGCCAGGCATTCGGGCAGACGTGCGCCGCTGGTGTGCGTCCTGCTCCAAATGCCAGTTGGTTAACCAACCGGCCGTCCCGAAAGCACCTTTGCGCCCATTGCCGCTGATTGAGGTCCCATTTGAGCGTATTGGGATGGACCTCATCGGGCCCTTTCATCGGAGCGCACGTGGATATCACTTTGTGTTAGTTCTGGTGGATTATGCAACACGATATCCAGAAGCAGTGCCGTTGCGCACCATCTCTGCAAAGAGTGTAGCGCAGGCACTGTTTCAAGTTATCTCCCGAGTCGGGATCCCGAAAGAGATCCTGACTGATCAAGGCACCTCTCACCGTCCCAGAGAGCAGACATAGCCCAGTTGCAGCAGCATTAAGCTGATGTGTTCTCCCCCCTGCCAGGACGCACAAGCCTTATTCAACACCATGTTGAGACACACCCGGGCGTGACAGTGCGTTCACGTCCCTATTGGTTACCTTAGCACAAGAGAAAAGTGGTTCAGGCAGAATTGGAAGCTATGCTGGAGATGGGTGTAATTGAGGAGTCTAACAGCGCCTGGGGTAGTCCCATCGTTTTTGTAGTCAAGACGGATGGGTCTATCCGGTTCTGTGTGGACTATCGCAAGGTGAATGATGTGTCACGATTTGATGCCTATCCTATGCCCCGGGTCGACGAGCTCCTGGATCGCCTGGGCACTGCTCGTTTTTTTACGACACTAGATTTGACCAAGGGCTACTGGCAGATTCCCTTGTCTCCAGAGTCTAAGGAAAAAACGGCCTTCTCCACTCCGTACGGGTTGTACCAATTTGTCACACTTCCGTTCGGGTTGTTCGGGGCCCAAGCCACATTTCAACGCCTTATGGATCGGGTCCTGCGGCCGCATGCTGCGTATGCTGCTGCTTACCTGGATGACGTCATTCCATAGCAACAGCTGGGCGGAGCATGTTCAGCAGGTGGCGGCAGTGCTGGAGTCACTGCGGCAGGCGGGGCTCACGGCCAACCCAAAGAAGTGTGCAGTTGGACGGAGGGAGGTACGGTATCTGGGGTACCACTTGGGCGGCAGACAGGTGCGTCCACAGGTAGACAAGACAGCAGCGATTGCAGCCTGCCCAAAACCTAAGACCAAGAAAGACGTGAGGCGGTTTTTGGGGCTGGCCGGATATTACCGGCGATTTATTCCCAACTTCGCGGAGCTGACCAGCCCCTTGACCGACCTTACCCGAAAAGGTGCCTCTGATCCGGTCCGGTGGACGGAGCAGTGCCAGGCGTCACTTGAGAGGGTAAAGCAGACCCTCTGTGGGGAGCCTCTTCTCCACACACCTAACTCCTCTCTCCCATTTGTCCTGCAGACTGATGCATCGGGAAGGGGGTTGGGGGCTGTTCTGTCCCAGCAGGTGCGGGGCGTTGACCGCCCAGTGCTTTACATCAGCCAGAAACTATCCGAGAGGGAGACCAGATACAGCACGGTGGAGAGGTAGTGCCTGGCCATCCGGTGGGTGGTCGGCGCTCTGCGGTATTACTTGCTGGGGCGCCCATTCACCCTCTGCTCGGACCATGCTCCCCTCCAGTGGCTCCACCGAATGAAAGATGTCAATGCACGGATCACCCGCTGGTATCTGGCACTACAGCCTTTTAAATTCAAAGTGGTCCATAGGCCGGGGGCACAGATGGCGGTGGCCGACTTCCTTTCCAGCTCGCATGGCGAGGTGGGGGGGAGTAAGTTAGGCCGGACGGCTCCCCGGCCAAGGTCAGGCTGTGGAAGTATGTGGAGGTGCTGCAGGAGAGAGCTGTGGAGAGAGCTCTGGGGAGCAGGACTAGGTGAGTGATTAGTACACCGGCAGTCACTTGTCTAATCACTGTCCTCTTTTAAAAACTCAGTAGCGTGCTGGAGCTGGAAGGAGGATTGAAGTGGAGTCGGCAGCAGGAACCGGGAGGGAAGGCCTGCGAACGACTCCACATTCGTGAAAAAGGGTTAAATAAACGATACGTTGAACCGTCCGCTGTCTCTGAGTCTCTCTGAAAGAAGCCGCAGTGGCAACAGGCCACCACAATGTGCAATTATTAAAGACAGTAGAGGACGATCTCTCTCGTTGGAAGTCCTTACCTATATCACTTATGGGGAGAGTTAAAACCATTAAAATGATGATACTACCAAAAGTTAACTATTTGTTCTCAATGATCAATGACCTGCTACTTGGTTTAAGTCACTAGATTCATGCATCTCTAAATTTCTGTGGAAAAACAAACCACCACGTATTAGTTTAAAAACCCTA
The DNA here is from genome assembly GCF_036924035.1 of Leuresthes tenuis. Taxonomy (NCBI): domain Eukaryota; kingdom Metazoa; phylum Chordata; class Actinopteri; order Atheriniformes; family Atherinopsidae; genus Leuresthes; species Leuresthes tenuis. Next base: position 30,595,618 of record NW_027325364.1, read on the forward strand.
CAGAAGACCAAGGACAGTGGTGGATTAGATTTACCTAATTTTCAGCACTATTCCTTAGCCAATGGGATACAGTATATATCAAAATGGTTTAAACCTAGCCCAATAGATGAACATGGATAAATATAGAACAAGCATTGTGTGATAATCTGGAAATCTCTGACCTGCCACTTATTAGTCAAAACGTAAAAAATCACAAATGTTTCAAAAGCATTAACATTAGCACCTCTTTGACAGCCTGGTGGGAATTTCTTAAAATAACAAAGTCTTCACTTGTCCCGTGTAAGCTTACACCCATCTGGAACAATCCTGACATCCTGCAAAACAAAAAAAATGCTAAACTTTACTCTGTGGAAGATCAAAGGAATCAAACATCTGGAACACATAATCCAAAATGGACATTTTATTTCATTTGATGAGCTCATATCACAACATGAGATAGGCAGCAATTAATTCCTAGAATATCAACAACTTAAGTCTAATAATAACAAAGAAATATATCCTCCACCAACCAGACTCACAACTCCCGATTAGGGTAGCAGAATTTCTAAGCATCTGCACCCCAAAACTACTATCAAAAATATATAAATTATTGTCTAAGATAGATGACACAATGTCTCTACCGTTCTCAAAATGGGAGGCAGATTTATTCATCAGTTCTAGTCATAGCTTCTGGCCACAAATATGTTTGAACACCTTCAGAATGACTCAAAATCCTAATTTACAGCTCATACAATACAAAATTCTTCATAGAACACACTATACAGGACAAAGGATGTTCAGGATGGGTCTAACACACTCAAACATCTGCTCACATTGCACAGATAACACACCTGATGATTATGCACACGCTTTGTGGTTTTGTGCGCCTGTCCAGAAGTTCTGGCTTGAAGTCTGTGCGGACCTATCAACATGGCTGTGGAGGTGGCATGGTGCATCAGCTTCAGGAGAGAGCTGTGGAGAGAGCTCTGGGGAGCAAGACTAGGTGAGTGATTAGTACACCGGCAGTCACTTGTCTAATCACTGTCCTCTTTTAAAAACTCAGTAGGGTGCTGGAGCTGGAAGGAGGATTGAAGTGGAGTCGGCAGCACGAACCGGGAGGTAAGGCCTGCGAACGACTCCACATTCGTGAAAAAGGGTTAAATAAATTATACGTTGAACCGTCCGCTGTCTCTGAGTCTCTCTGAGAGAACCCGCAGTGGCAACAGGCCGCCACATTGGCACCCAACTGGGATTCAGCAGAGGAGACATGACGGAACCGCAATAGCCCATAACAGCTCTGGCCCAAATGCTGGCGGAGGTCGCGGCGATGAATCAGGACCAGGCGGCTCTCGGCAGGCAGCAGCTGGCAGCACTGCAGGGCCAGGTGGAACGGCAGACGGACCTGCTGGAAGCACTGAAGGCTCGAGCCGGGGCAGCGGCACCGGCCCCCTCGCTCGCTGGGGTCGGCCTGTATAAGATGACGCCTGAAGACGACCCTCAGTCATTTCTGGGGATGTTCGAGGCAACGGCGGCGGCGTGCAGATGGCCGGAGGCGGAGTGGGCCGTGCGGTTGCTTCCCCTCCTGTCTGGGGACGCCCAAACAGCGGCGCTGAGCCTTCCTGCTCGCTCTTGAAGCCAGTACGCGGATGTCTAGAGGGCAGTCCTGGATCGCCTGGGGTACTCGGCGGAGGACCATCGCCGCCGGTTCAGAAGGACCAAACTGGGCCACACGGACCGTCCGTTCACCTATGCGCAGCAGTTGACCGACGTAGTGACACGGTGGCTGCTGCCAGGGGACTCGAATGGAGAGCGGAGGATGCTGGGACAAATCGTCCTGGAACAGTTCGTGGAGGGGATGCCAAGTGGTACGGCGGAGTGGGTACGCTGCCACCGACCCACTGACCTGGAGGCCGCAATCACCCTTGCGGAGGACCATCTGGCCGTTTTTTTCCAGGGCCGGACACCGGAGGCTCGGCCAGCATCGCTGGGCCGGCCAACACCAGCGCCCCGGAGGAGGCTGTCAACAGCTGGCTCTCAGCTGGCAACAGCACGATCGTCTCCTCTCCACCGCACTAACCTTTCCTGCCCTCTCTTTCCACCCCAGGTTCCAGCCGCTACAAGTCCTGCTCCCGACCCACAGAGGGTCCCTCAGGTGGCGGGGCAGGAGTGTTGGAGGTGCGGGCAGCCCGGTCATTTTTGCCGCGAGTGCCCGCTCATGGAGGTCAGACAGGTGATTCGGGTTGTTGGCCCTCCAGCGCCCTCCCCCGGTCCAGGAGGGACGTACAGCCTTCCGGTAAGGATTCAGGAGGTTACACATCAGGCAATGGTGGACTCGGGCATCACACAGTATAGTTCACCAGAATCTGATTCGACCTGGGGCTTTGATAGAGGCAGAATGGGTTGATATTAGTTGTGTGCATGGGGATATTCACAGATACCCCATGGTCCCAGTTGAAATTCGCTGTAAGGGGAAAAAGCATAGTGTGAAGGCCGCGGTTAGCTCCTGCCTGGCGCACCCCCTGATTTTGGGAACCGATTGTCCCGGGTTTGATAGATTAGTGGGGCAGTGTGTGGGGGTGCGCTCACGACCGTCAGGGTCATGGGATATGTGTGCTGTCCTCAGCGGTGACGCGAGGTTGTCTGACACTGCAGACGGGGAGGGGGAGCCGACGGTACCTTCACATGAGGCTCCGTCAGTTCCCGTGTTCGACTCCATGGAATATTTTCCACTCGAGCAGTCTCGTGATGATACTCTACGCTATGCCTTGGATCAGGTGATAAAAATTGATGGTCATATGGTGCGCCCTGACGCAGTGCTAACACATCCGCATTTTTCATTGTGCAGGGACAGAGTGTACAGAGTGAGTCGTGACACTCAGACAGAGGAAATCATAACACAGCTGTTGGTGCCGAAAAGCCGTTGGGAAATCGTTTTCCAGACGGCTCATTATAACCCGATGGCGGGGCATATGGGGTATGAAAAAACGATGAATCGTATAATGGCCCGGTTCTATTGGCCAGGCATTCGGGCAGACGTGCGCCGCTGGTGTGCGTCCTGCTCCAAATGCCAGTTGGTTAACCAACCGGCCGTCCCGAAAGCACCTTTGCGTCCATTGCCGCTGATTGAGGTCCCATTTGAGCGTATTGGGATGGACCTCATCGGGCCCTTTCATCGGAGCGCACGTGGATATCGCTTTGTGTTAGTTCTGGTGGATTATGCAACACGATATCCAGAAGCAGTGCCGTTGCGCACCATCTCTGCAAAGAGTGTAGCACAGGCACTGTTTCAAGTTATCTCCCGAGTCGGGATCCCGAAAGAGATCCTGACTGATCAAGGCACCTCTCACCGTCCCAGAGAGCAGACATAGCCCAGTTGCAGCAGCATTAAGCTGATGTGTTCTCCCCCCTGCCAGGACGCACAAGCCTTATTCAACACCATGTTGAGACACACCCGGGCGTGACAGTGCGTTCACGTCCCTATTGGTTACCTGAGCACAAGAGAAAAGTGGTTCAGGCAGAATTGGAAGCTATGCTGGAGATGGGTGTAATTGAGGAGTCTAACAGCGCCTGGGGTAGTCCCATCGTTTTTGGAGTCAAGACGGATGGGTCTATCCGGTTCTGTGTGGACTATCGCAAGGTGAATGATGTGTCACGATTTGATGCCTATCCTATGCCCCGGGTCGACGAGCTCCTGGATCGCCTGGGCACTGCTCGTTTTTTTACGACACTAGATTTGACCAAGGGCTACTGGCAGATTCCCTTGTCTCCAGAGTCTAAGGAAAAAACGGCCTTCTCCACTCCGTACGGGTTGTACCAATTTGTCACACTTCCGTTCGGGTTGTTCGGGGCCCAAGCCACATTTCAACGCCTTATGGATCGGGTCCTGCGGCCGCATGCTGCGTATGCTGCTGCTTACCTGGATGACGTCATTCCATAGCAACAGCTGGGCGGAGCATGTTCAGCAGGTGGCGGCAGTGCTGGAGTCACTGCGGCAGGCGGGGCTCACGGCCAACCCAAAGAAGTGTGCAGTTGGACGGAGGGAGGTACGGTATCTGGGGTACCACTTGGGCGGCAGACAGGTGCGTCCACAGGTAGACAAGACAGCAGCGATTGCAGCCTGCCCAAAACCTAAGACCAAGAAAGAGGTGAGGCGGTTTTTGGGGCTGGCCGGATATTACCGGCGATTTATTCCCAACTTCGCGGAGCTGACCAGCCCCTTGACCGACCTTACCCGAAAAGGTGCCTCTGATCCGGTCCGGTGGACGGAGCAGTGCCAGGCGTCACTTGAGAGGGTAAAGCAGACCCTCTGTGGGGAGCCTCTTCTCCACACACCTAACTCCTCTCTCCCATTTGTCCTGCAGACTGATGCATCGGGAAGGGGGTTGGGGGCTGTTCTGTCCCAGCAGGTGCGGGGCGTTGACCGCCCAGTGCTTTACATCAGCCAGAAACTATCCGAGAGGGAGACCAGATACAGCACGGTGGAGAGGGAGTGCCTGGCCATCCGGTGGGTGGTCGGCGCTCTGCGGTATTACTTGCTGGGGCGCCCATTCACCCTCTGCTCGGACCATGCTCCCCTCCAGTGGCTCCACCGAATGAAAGATGTCAATGCACGGATCACCCGCTGGTATCTGGCACTACAGCCTTTTAAATTCAAAGTGGTCCATAGGCCGGGGGCACAGATGGCGGTGGCCGACTTCCTTTCCAGCTCGCATGGCGAGGTGGGGGGGAGTAAGTTAGGCCGGACGGCTCCCCGGCCAAGGTCAGGCTGTGGAAGTATGTGGAGGTGCTGCAGGAGAGAGCTGTGGAGAGAGCTCTGGGGAGCAGGACTAGGTGAGTGATTAGTACACCGGCAGTCACTTGTCTAATCACTGTCCTCTTTTAAAAACTCAGTAGCGTGCTGGAGCTGGAAGGAGGATTGAAGTGGAGTCGGCAGCAGGAACCGGGAGGGAAGGCCTGCGAACGACTCCACATTCGTGAAAAAGGGTTAAATAAACGATACGTTGAACCGTCCGCTGTCTCTGAGTCTCTCTGAAAGAACCCGCAGTGGCAACAGGCCACCACAATGTGCAATTATTAAAGACAGTAGAGGACGATCTCTCTCGTTGGAAGTCCTTACCTATATCACTTATGGGGAGAGTCAAAACCATTAAAATGATGATACTACCAAAAGTTAACTATTTGTTCTCAATGATCAATGACCTGCTACTTGGTTTAAGTCACTAGATTCATGCATCTCTAAATTTCTGTGGAAAAACAAACCACCACGTATTAGTTTAAAAACCCTACAGAAGACCAAGGACAGTGGTGGATTAGATTTACCTAATTTTCAGCACTATTCCTTAGCCAATAGGTTACAGTATATATCAAAATGGTTTAAACCTAGCCCAATAGATGAACATGGATAAATATAGAACAAGCATTGTGTGATAATCTGGAAATCTCTGACCTGCCACTTATTAGTCAAAACGTAAAAAATCACAAATGTTTCAAAAGCATTAACATCAGCACCTCTTTGACAGCCTGGTGGTAATTTCTTAAAATAACAAAGTCTTCACTTGTCCCGTGTAAGCTTACACCCATCTGGAACAATCCTGACATCCTGCAAAACAAAAAAAATGCTAAACTTTACTCTGTGGAAGATCAAAGGAATCAAACATCTGGAACATATAATCCAAAATGGACATTTTATTTCATTTGAGGAGCTCATATCACAACATGAGATAGGCAGCAATAAATTCCTAGAATATAAACAATTTAAGTCTAATAATAACAAAGAAATATATCCTCCACCAACCACATTTACAACTCCCGATTAGGGTAGCAGAATTTCTAAGCATCTGCACCCCAAAACTACTATCAAAAATATATAAATTATTGTCTAAGATAGATGACACAATGTCTCTACCGTCCTCAAAATGGGAGGCAGATTTATCCATCAGTTCTAGTCATAGCTTCTGGCCACAAATATGTTTGAACACCTTCAGAATGACTCGAAATCCTAATTTACAGCTCATACAATACAAAATTCTTCATAGAACACACTATACAGGACAAAGGATGTTCAGGATGGGTCTAACACACTCAAACATCTGCTCACATTGCACAGATAACACACCTGATGATTATGCACACGCTTTGTGGTTTTGTGCGCCTGTCCAGAAGTTCTGGCTTGAAGTCTGTGCGGACCTATGTTTGTTTGTTTGTTTGATTTTTGTTGTTTGTTTGTTTTTGTAGAGGTCCTCCGGGGTTGGGTTGGGTTGAGTGGGGTGGGGCGGGATGGGTTCCTTCTGGGGGTACAGTAGCTCCTGGAATATGGTGACTGCAGGCCCCGAGCCTGGGGACATCAGGCCCTCCTGCCCTGTGTTGTGTCCCAGGTAGCGGGGATGCCTATTGCAGCCAGTCTCTGGCTGCCCTCTCCGGGATGGGAGGGGCCAGGAGGATTAATTAATTATCCTGCTGGTTTATATATTGTAAACATAAACAATAAACATTTATAAAACTTCCCTTGGCAAAGCAAATCTGTTTGGCATAAAAGGTATTCAGACTACAATTCTGCTGCCATAATGCTGAACAGGACACGGAAAAAAAAAGACTAAAATCCGAGAATAAGCTTCTTTTCACCAGTTCTACACAATTTCGGATCTTGATATAAAATGAATTCCTTCACTCAAACCAAGTTAAAACTGCTTTGTCCTTCATATTTATCCATGTCTAAATAGCTTTAAACAAAAAAAAGGTAGTACAGGATAGGAAAGAACAACACTAAACCTTTTCAGGAATCCGAGAATAAGCGTCTTTTGACGAGTTCTACACAATTTCGGATTTTGATACAAAATGAATTCCTTCACTCAAACCAAGTTAAAACTGCTTTGTCCTTCATATTTATCCATGTCTGAATAGGTTTCAACAAAAAAGAAAGTATTACTTTGCAGTATACCAAAGAACAACACTAAACCTTTTCAGGAATCCGAGAATAAGCTTCTTTTCACGAGTTCTACTCAATTTCGGATTTTGATATAAAATGAATTCCTTCACTCAAACCAAGTTAAAACTGCTTTGTCCTTCATATTTATCCATGTCTGAATAGCTTTAAACAAAAAAAAAGGTAGTACTTTGCAGGATAGGAAAGAACAACACTAAACCTTTTCAGGAATCCGAGAATAAGCGTCTTTTGACGAGTTCTACACAATTTCGGATTTTGATACAAAATGAATTCCTTCACTCAAACCAAGTTAAAACTGCTTTGTCCTTCATATTTATTCATGTCTGAATAGGTTTCAACAAAAAAGAAAGTATTACTTTGCAGTATACCAAAGAACAACACTAAACCTTTAGGAATCCGAGAATAAGCTTCTTTTCACCAGTTCTACACAATTTCGGATTTTGATATAAAATGAATTCCTTCACTCAAACCAAGTTAAAACTGCTTTGTCCTTCATATTTATCCATGTCTGAATAGGTTTCAACAAAAAAGAAAGTATTACTTTGCAGTATACAAAAGAACAACACTAAACCTTTTCAGGAATCCGAGAATAAGCTTCTTTTCACGAGTTCTACTCAATTTCGGATTTTGATATAAAATGAATTCCTTCACTCAAACCAAGTTAAAACTGCTTTGTCCTTCATATTTATCCATATCTGAATAGGTTTTAACAAAAAAGAAAGTATTACTTTGCAGAATACAAAAGAACAACACTAAACCTTTTCAGGAATCCGAGAATAAGCTTCTTTTCACGAGTTCTACTCAATTTCGGATTTTGATATAAAATGAATTCCTTCACTCAAACCAAGTTAAAACTGTTTTTTCCTTCATATTTTTGCATGTCTAAATAGGTTTCAGGCATAAAATTCCTCATATTACCCTGTATGAGAAAGAAGCATACTTGTGATGGAGCAATACACTCCTTTTGGGTAACCTAAACTGATGGTTGGGGAGGAAAGTTAGAAGAACAATCAACTATACCCAAAGACAGATACGTGATGAGCGGGCAATATAACTGTGTTTTTGCTTCAGTGGTCAGAGCAACTCTCTATTCTGTACTGTGTTGTTCTCTCTTGCAAGATATTATTATTAAAGCCTCTTATCTCCTCAGAAGAAAATAACTGACTCTGTGCGTTACTAGATTTCCACCACAATTTTGGCGTCAGGAACAGGATCCCTCAACTGGTGTCTCTGGACCGGACCGCAGTGCATGGCCAGTCTGGACTGAAGTAGCTGTTCCAGCCTCATACCTCCAAGGCCTTTTCTGAGAGAGAGGACTGGCAGGTCCTTTTCCTGAATACCAGCGCTGGGATCATTTTTTAAATATGATAGTGTGAGACGATAGGACTGCTTTTTAGTTTTTATTGAATAAAAGAGGGTTTCCCGGTTGTGTCATTAGTGAGACAGAGATTTCACGGGTAAGTGAAACTTTTGAAGCAGTCCGAAGAAGTGTGAAGTACTCCGAAGAAGTGTGAGTACAGATTAAGGTCCTCATTGGAGACGTCCTTTGAGTGAAGGAATATATTTCCCCATTCCAAGTCTGAGAATGGGAAACAGTAGGTCTCAGACTTTTGACCCTAATGAAAAAGAAATATGGTCCAGAGGTTTTCCACCTGAAGGTTCTTTTAGTATGTTAGAAATAAGAAAATTAGAAGAAAGGTTTTGCAAATATGAGAAAGAGATGAAGCAAAAAAAAAAGAAAATTAAGTTTAAATAAGAAGTAAGAAAGGTATAGAATGTTGTAGAATGAAAAAATAAAGTGTATTAAGAGAAAGAAAGGAAAACGCCAGCCCTGCCACAAGCCTCTGGCTCTCGGGAAGAAGGGACTTCTTCCATCCTCCCTCGGGAAGAAATTCCATCATCCTCACAACATCAGTTACATAGGTCTGATGATGAGGAAAAGGAAGACGTTTGGTTCTCCAGCGTACCTGCCCAAGAACTTTTAACGCAAGTGACAAAAATCCTTTACCCACAATCTGGACTTCGGAGATCTAAACGTGAGAAAAAACAAAACCAGATTCAAACCATGCCTATGGTTAAAGTTGCAGGTCCCACTGGACCATTACTGGTTTATCGACCCTGGACTGAGACTGACATCATGGAAGCATAACAATGCTTACCAGATCCAGAGAATTCTGGACCCCGTTTTGCTGACGAGTTGCGAGATTTCTGCGCACAATTCAATGCGTCGCATATTGGCAAAAAAGTTCAAACCGACCGACCTCTGCAAAATAGAGGCCAGTATGCTACAACTGGATTTGCGACCTACCAACAGTGAACGAGGACATAATGATAACGCTCAATATGAAGCAGCCATCCAAAGACTGTGTCAAGCCATCACCACTCAAATTCCAACCAAAATCAATATGTCCCACATTTACACCTGCAAACAGAAACCCGGTGAAGGGACTGATGATTTTGTACACCGCATCCTTGAGGAAGTCAGCAAGCACAGCGGTCATCAGAGACCAACGGATTTGGGTAATGAACCAGGACCATGGGAGAGTATTGCATGTAATGCAATAATTAAAGGCCTCATGCCAGATGTCGCCACTGAAGTAAAGAACATTTACGTGGGATGGTGTGAGGGTCCTCGTTTGGCTGACGTTCGCCGATATGCTCGCCATGCTCAGAACCAAGTTGAGACACGTAAGACCATCAAAAGGGACAAGTGTGAAAAGGAGCTGCATTTGGCAGCCATGACCATGTATTACGCAGTTGGTGTAAACAGAGGACGAGGCCGAAGTCGAAGACGTGGACGTGTGGGAGAGGAGGTCGAAATGGGCCACGTCAGAGCTATGATCCGAATATTTGTTTTTACTGTGGCCAGACTGGACACTGGAAGAAGGACTGTCCACAGCTGAAAAGTGATGAAATTGGGCAAAAGGCTGACTGAGGGTGGGAGGCAGGTTCTGGACGTCACGCGCCAGCGCAGCCTCCACTAATGGGTGATAGCACAACACACACACACATTTTTCCTGCTCTGTGCAGTGAACAAACGCTTGCCAACTGTGATTCACGTAGTAAAGTTTTGCATGCTATTTCCGTCCTAGAGCAAAGATATTTGTCTCAGAATATAGGAACCTATGTTCATCAGTAGTGACGTCAGGGGAGTTTGATTGTCCTCCAAAGTTGTGGAAACCACGTTTACTCTATGTCTGCATCAGGCCAGGTTGTGAAGGAGAAAATGACAACGCCCATTGCTTGTGTCACTCCCGATGGGCTCTCCTTCAAACACTCATTTTTGTTATCAGAGTTGTGTCCCATTAACCTGATGGGCCGTGATCTCATGTGCAAATTAGGCATTATTTTAACTTCTACACCAGAGGGTGTTAAGGTTATGTTACAGTCTGACAAAGCTTTCACAGCAGTGCAGTTTGATTCATCGGCACTTACATATGCTTATGAGTGGAAACTTCCCAGCTCTCCTTTTTCACAACAACTAGTGGAAGAAGCAAAAGCGTTAGTTTCACCCCTTTCTGATTTCATGCAACTTGCTGATTTGCACTGCACATCACACATTTCTTTGGGGCCTGACAATGACTATGAGAAGAAGTGAAAAAATATAAAACAATGTAAAAAACAATACCCTTTGAAGCCTGAAGCAATTAAAGGGATTAAACCTGTTTTTCAATCTTTTCAGAAAACAGGTTCCTTGTGAAAATTCACCTGTGCGCACTCCATTGTTTCCTGTTAAAAAGATTAAAGATGCTGGCCAGCCAGATGAATGGCGTTTTGTACAGGACCTCCAAGCGGTGAATGCTGCAGTTCAGCCACGTGCTCCTACTGTGCCCAACCCACACACTATTTTGTCTCAAATTTCATCAGATGCACAGTTTTTCTCAGTGGTTGACTTGTCTAATGCATTTTTCTCTGCGCCAGTGCACCCTGATAGGCCATTTTGGTTTGCTTTTTAGTTTGCAGGGAGATCTTGGACTTTTACTTCAATTAACCACAGGCTCTGCTCTTTTGCAGTATGTGGATGACATCCTTTTATGTAGTCCATCTAAACAACAGTGTGAAAAAGACACAGTGAATCTGTTGAAACATCTTCATTCTTATGGCCATAAAGCCAGCCTTTCTAAGTTACAGTTTGTACAGGACGAAGTCACCTTTTTGGGTCATGTGATTTCTAAGGATGGGCGCTCACTTTCTCCTAAACGTGTTGCTGCAGTTCAGAACATTCCTAAACCGGTTACTAAAAAACAGCTTATGTCATTCTTAGGTATAACATCTTACTGCAGGAACTTTATTCCTAACTACTCTTTTCTCGAAGCTGCCTTAGGTGCTCTTATCCATGGAAAAGGCCTCCAGTCAGCTGATCGTGTTCCATGGACTCCTGACTTGATCTTTTAGAGACTCCTCTTCCAAACTCTGACATGATTCTTTTTGTAGATGGATCAGCTTTGTGTGATCTAGCCACAGGTACTAACTGTGTTTGGTTTGCAGTATGTTCTTCACATGACACTTTGTTGTCTGGTTCGCTTCCTAAACATTTCTCTGCTCAAACTGCTGAGCTTATTGCACTTACTGAAGCTTGTAAGTTGGCAGCTGGTAAGGCTGTCACCATTTACACAGATTCCAGATATGCTTTTGGTGTTGTTCATGACTTTGGTGCGCTGTGGAAACACAGGCATTTCCTTAAATCAGATGGTAGAACTATTCTGAACTCCAAGCAGGGTTCTGATCTTCTTGATGCGATCCTTTTGCCTACAGCAATCTCAGTCTGTAAGTGTGCGGCTCACACTAACTCAGACGATCCTGTTGCTTGTGGCAATGCCAGAGCTGATGCTGCAGCTAAGCAAGCAGCTAAATCTTTTCCTGTTTTCGCTTCCCTCTCTTTGCAGGCAGAAGACTCTCTCACAGATCCCCATGCTTTGCAAACTTTTGCCTCTGCAGATGGAAAACGCATTTGGTCCTCTGTGGGTGCAACTCATACGGATGGTGTTTGGATGGGACCTGATGGTAAACCCTGTCTACCTAAACATTTTTTTCCTCATTTTGCAAAATTGACACATGGGTTGGACCATGTGTCAAAAGGGGGGATGCTGAATGAACTCACTGCTCAGTGGTTCACAAAAGGGTTCAGTTCATATGCGCAAAAATACTGTCAGTCATGTATGGTTTGTGCCACACATAATGTAGGAAAGGCATTACAAACATCACAAGCTGCACACACTCCACCAGAGAGACCTTTTGAACATTTGATGATGGATTTTGTTGAACTCACACCAGCTGAAGGAAAGAAATATGCACTAGTAATAGTGGACGTGTTTAGTAAATGGGTTGAAGTTTTCCCTGCAAAACATGCAAACAGTAATGCAGTGACTAAAGCACTGCTAAACAGAAATCATTCCTAGATGGGGCTTTCCAGAGAAGATCAGCAGTGATAATGGCACACATTTTGTAAACACTGCATTGACTGAGGTTGGTAAATTCCTGGGAATAAGCTTGCGCACACATTGTGCTTATCATCCACAGAGTGGAGGTGCTGTGGAAAGAGAAAATGGTACATTAAAGTCCAAGTTAGCCAAATGTTGTGAAGAAACAGGTCTGCCATGGACAAAAGCATTACCTATTGTGCTTACCTACATGAGAATGAGAATCAGAGCTCGAGTGAATCTCAGCCCATTTGAAATTTTATTTGGCAGACCTCCTAACCTGGGATTGGGACCTGTAACCAGACCCCTCCCTTCCACAACTGTTTGTGATGATGCTATGTTGTCTTACTGTCGAAACCTTTCCACTGTTCTATCTAAGTTTCACAGACAGTAAAAGCAGCCCTTCCAGCCACAGAAAACACACCTCTGCACCCACTCCAACCAGATGACAGGTGGTGAAGGAACTTCGCAGGAAACATTGGAAGTCCAAACGTTGGCAAGGCCCGTTCCAGGTGCTACTGGTCACTCACACAGCTGTTAAAGTTGCAGAGAGAGCAACCTGGATTCATGCCAGTCACTGTAAGAAGGTACCAGAACCAGTAGATGACTTCCACCCTGACATACATCAGCCTAACCAACACGCCCGGAAGGACAAAGATAAGAGTCAGCAGTAAAAGCTGTACTCCACCGGTGTGTTAAGTGCTAGTAACCTCTGACACAGAAGATTGAAACATCCTTACTGAGACCTGCGATGAAGATGATCATACACATGGTGTGAACCATGGCAGAAACTGTTTGTTGTTTGTATTTTCTTATTTGTAACCAGCATGTGCACATTGTATCTTGATTTCACAGGAAGCAATAATACAGGGCTGCTGTATTGTTCCCTGTGTGCGAGGCCTCATTGTATGTATCTCACCAAATGATTCAAATGACTCAAAGAACTTTTTTGCTTTCAAAATTTTTCCTCTAGTGACGCTGCCTTAGAGAGGGATGAAGATAATCATGTTTAATTGTTCATGTTTTGATTGTTTATCATTGGACCCTTTATCACTATGATGCCTGCATTTTAAACTCACGTTGTGTGCAAATGCAGGCTGATGTTTTACAGATAAAGTTATTATTTTCCTTGTTTCTTTTTGGGATGATTAATATAATAGTATTATTATAATCAAAAGGGAGGAATGTAATGGAAAATAATTCTTATATGCATTGTATTGAGTGTTACTGTGTATAACCTGCAAATGACCGAGCTGCAAGGTACCACCCTGCCCTGTTTTCTTAAATTCCTCTTTACAATGGTGGGCTTGTTATAATGAGATAGCTGCACTTTAGGGGGGACAGGGTTAGGCTGGTATTTACAAGTGTGTCTGGGTAACCTCAACTGATGGTTGGGGAGGAAAGTTAGAAGAACAATCAACTATACCAAAAAACAGATGACTTGATGAGCGGGCAATATAACTGTGTGTTTTTGCTTCAGTGGTCAGAGCAACTCTGTATTCTGTACTGTGTTGTTCTCTCTTGCAAGATATTATTATTAAAGCCTCTTATCTCCTCAGAAGAAAATAACTGACTCCCCAAATGCAAGTGTCAGGACAAATGATCAAAGTTCTCCAAGCTTCAGTCTGCAGAGAGGTACAAGACAGGGTTATCCACTTTCGCCCTCACTTTTTGCTATTTTCATCAAACCTTTAGCAGCTGCTATCAGACAAGATAGAAATATTAAAGGCATCCAACCCCAAAATATTGAGCATAAAATAAGTCTTTATGTTGATGATGTATTACTTTTCCTTCAGAACTCACAGACGTCTCTCACTCACACGATCACACTCATAAATAAATTCTCAGCACTTTCTGACTACTCTATCAATTGGTCTAAGACCACAGTTCTGCCCATTAACTGTAGGGTCCAGAATATACCTGCGATCACTTTACAGTCAGGAAATATTAGATATTTAGGCATAAACATTTCCTCCAGGCTCTCAGAGCTAACAAAGCTAAATTATGTGCAATTATTAAAGACAGTAGAGGACGATCTCTCTCTATATTACAACCATTAAAATGATGATACTACCAAAAGTTAACTATTTGTTCTCAATGATCCCCATAAAACCACCTGCTACTTGGTTTAAGTCACTAGATTCATGCATCTCCAAATTTCTGTGGAAAAACAAACCACCACGTATTAGTTTAAAAACCCTACAGAAGACCAAGGACAGTGGTGGATTAGATTTACCTAATTTTCAGCACTATTCCTTAGCCAATAGGTTACAGTATATATCAAAATGGTTTAAACCTAGCCCAATAGATGAACCATGGATAAATATAGAACAAGCATTGTGTGATAATCTGGAAATCTCCGACCTGCCACTTATTAGTCAAAACGTAAAAAATCACAAATGTTGCAAAAGCATTAACATCAGCACCTCTCTGACAACCTGGTGGGAATTTCTTAAAAAAACAAAGTCTTCACTTGTCCCGTGTAAGCTTACACCCATCTGGAACAATCCTGACATCCTGCAAAACAAAAAAATGCTAAACATTACTCTGTGGAAGATCAATGGAATCAAACATCTGGTACATATAATCCAAAATGGACATTTTATTTCATTTGATGAGCTCATATCACAACATGAGATAGGCAGCAATTAATTCCTAGAATATCAACAACTTAAGTCTAATAATAACAAAGAAATATATCCTCCACCAACCAGACTCACAACTCCCGATTAGGGTAGCAGAATTTCTAAGCATCTGCACCCCAAAACTACTATCAAAAATATATAAATTATTGTCTAAGATAGATGACACAATGTCTCTACCGTCCTCAAAATGGGAGGCAGATTTATCCATCAGTTCTAGTCATAGCTTCTGGCCACAAATATGTTCGAACACCTTCAGAATGACTCGAAATCCTAATTTACAGCTCATACAATACAAAATTCTTCATAGAACACACTATACAGGACAAAGGATGTTCAGGATGGGTCTAACACACTCAAACATCTGCTCACATTGCACAGATAACACACCTGATGATTATGCACACGCTTTGTGGTTTTGTGCGCCTGTCCAGAAGTTCTGGCTTGAAGTCTGTGCGGACCTATCAACATGGCTGTGGAGGTGGCGTGGTGCATCAGCTGCAGGAGAGAGCTGTGGAGAGAGCTCTGGGGAGAAGGACTAGGTGAGTGATTAGTACACCGGCAGTCACTTGTCTAATCACTGTCCTCTTTTAAAAACTCAGTAGCGTGCTGGAGCTGGAAGGAGGATTGAAGTGGAGTCGGCAGCACGAACCGGGAGGTAAGGCCTGCGAACGACTCCACATTCGTGAAAAAGGGTTAAATAAATTATACGTTGAACCGTCCGCTGTCTCTGAGTCTCTCTGAGAGAACCCGCAGTGGCAACAGGCCGCCACATTGGCACCCAACTGGGATTCAGCAGAGGAGACATGACGGAACCGCAATAGCCCATAACAGCTCTGGCCCAAATGCTGGCGGAGGTCGCGGCGATGAATCAGGACCAGGCGGCTCTCGGCAGGCAGCAGCTGGCCACACTGCAGGGCCAGGTGGAACGGCAGACGGACCTGCTGGAAGCACTGGTGGCTCGAGCCGGGGCAGCGGCACCGGCCCCCTCGCTCGCTGGGGTCGGCCTGTATAAGATGACGCCTGAAGACGACCCTCAGTCATTTCTGGGGATGTTCGAGGCAACGGCGGCGGCGTGCAGATGGCCGGAGGCGGAGTGGGCCGTGCGGTTGCTTCCCCTCCTGTCTGGGGACGCCCAAACGGCGGCGCTGAGCCTTCCTGCTCACTCTTGAAGCCAGTACGCGGATGTCTAGAGGGCAGTCCTGGATCGCCTGGGGTACTCGGCGGAGGACCATCGCCGCCGGTTCAGAAGGACCAAACTGGGCCACACGGACCGTCCGTTCACCTATGCGCAGCAGTTGACCGACGTAGTGACACGGTGGCTGCGTCCAGGGGACTCGAATGGAGAGCGGAGGATGCTGGGACAAATCGTCCTGGAACAGTTCGTGGAGGGGATGCCAAGTGGTACGGCGGAGTGGGTACGCTGCCACCGACCCACTGACTTGGAGGCCGCGATCACCCTTGCGGAGGACCATCTGGCCGTTTTTTTCCAGGGCCGGACACCGGAGGCTCGGCCAGCATCGCTGGGCCGGCCAACACCAGCGCCCCGGAGGAGGCTGTCAACAGCTGGCTCTCAGCTGGCAACAGCACGATCGTCTCCTCTCCCCCGCACTAACCTTTCCTGCCCTCTCTTTCCACCCCAGGTTCCAGCCGCTACAAGTCCTGCTCCCGACCCACAGAGGGTCCCTCAGGTGGCGGGGCAGGAGTGTTGGAGGTGCGGGCAGCCCGGTCATTTTCGCCGCGAGTGCCCGCTCATGGAGGTCAGACAGGTGATTCGGGTTGTTGGCCCTCCAGCGCCCTCCCCCGGTCCAGGAGGGACGTACAGCGTTCCGGTAAGGATTCAGGGGGGTACACATCAGGCAATGGTGGACTCGGGCATCACACAGTATAGTTCACCAGAATCTGATTCGACCTGGGGCTTTGATAGAGGCAGAATGGGTTGATATTAGGTGTGTGCATGGGGATATTCACAGATACCCCATGGTCCCAGTTGAAATTCGCTGTAAGGGGAAAAAGCATAGTGTGAAGGCCGTGGTTAGCTCCTGCCTGGCGCACCCCCTGATTTTGGGAACCGATTGTCCCGGGTTTGATAGATTAGTGGGGCAGTGTGTGGGGGTGCGCTCACGACCGTCAGGGTCATGGGATATGTGTGCTGTCCTCAGCGGTGACGCGAGGTTGTCTGACACTGCAGACGGGGAGGGGGAGCCGACGGTACCTTCACAGGAGGCTCCGTCAGTTCCCGTGTTCGACTCCATGGAAGATTTTCCACTCGAGCAGTCTCGTGATGATACTCTACGCTATGCCTTGGATCAGGTGATAAAAATTGATGGTCATATGGTGCGCCCTGACGCAATGCTAACACATCCGCATTTTTCATTGTGCAGGGACAGAGTGTACAGAGTGAGTCGTGACACTCAGACAGAGGAAATCATAACACAGCTGTTGGTGCCAAAAAGCCGTTGGGAAATAGTTTTCCAGGCGGCTCATTATAACCCGATGGCGGGGCATATGGGGTATGAAAAAACGATGAATCGTATAATGGCCCGGTTCTATTGGCCAGGCATTCGGGCAGACGTGCGCCGCTGGTGTGCGACCTGCTCCAAATGCCAGTTGGTTAACCAACCGGCCGTCCCGAAAGCACCTTTGCGCCCATTGCCGCTGATTGAGGTCCCATTTGAGCGTATTGGGATGGACCTCATCGGGCCCTTTCATCGGAGCGCACGTGGATATCGCTTTGTGTTAGTTCTGGTGGATTATGCAACACGATATCCAGAAGCAGTGCCGTTGCGCACCATCTCTGCAAAGAGTGTAGCGCAGGCACTGTTTCAAGTTATCTCCCGAGTCGGGATCCCGAAAGAGATCCTGACTGATCAAGGCACCTCTCACCGTCCCAGAGAGCAGACATAGCCCAGTTCCAGCAGCATTACGCTGATGTGTTCTCCCCCCTGCCAGGACGCACAAGCCTTATTCAACACCATGTTGAGACACACCCGGGCGTGACAGTGCGTTCACGTCCCTATCGGTTACCTGAGCACAAGAGAAAAGTGGTTCAGGCAGAATTGGAAGCTATGCTGGAGATGGGTGTAATTGAGGAGTCTAACAGCGCAAGCCACATTTCAACGACTTATGGATTGGGTCCTGCGGCCGCATGCTGCGTATGCTGCTGCTTACCTTGATGACGTCATTCCATAGCAACAGCTGGGCGGAGCATGTTCAGCAGGTGGCGGCAGTGCTGGAGTCACTGCGACAGGCGGGGCTCACGGCCAACCCAAAGAAGTGTGCAGTTGGACGGAGGGAGGTACGGTATCTGGGGTACCACTTGGGCGGCAGACAGGTGCGTCCACAGGTAGACAAGACAGCAGCGATTGCAGCCTGCCCAAAACCTAAGACCAAGAAAGAGGTGAGGCGGTTTTTGGGGCTGGCCGGATATTACCGGCGATTTATTCCCAACTTCGCGGAGCTGACCAGCCCCTTGACCGACCTTACCCGAAAAGGTGCCTCTGATCCGGTCCGGTGGACGGAGCAGTGCCAGGCGTCACTTGAGAGGGTAAAGCAGACCCTCTGTGGGGAGCCTCTTCTCCACACACCTAACTCCTCTCTCCCATTTGTCCTGCAGACTGATGCATCGGGAAGGGGGTTGGGGGCTGTTCTGTCCCAGCAGGTGCGGGGCGTTGACCGCCCAGTGCTTTACATCAGCCAGAAACTATCCGAGAGGGAGACCAGATACAGCACGGTGGAGAGGGAGTGCCTGGCCATCCGGTGGGTGGTCGGCGCTCTGCGGTATTACTTGCTGGGGCGCCCATTCACCCTCTGCTCGGACCATGCTCCCCTCCAGTGGCTCCACCGAATGAAAGATGTCAATGCACGGATCACCCGCTGGTATCTGGCACTACAGCCTTTTAAATTCAAAGTGGTCCATAGGCCGGGGGCACAGATGGCGGTGGCCGACTTCCTTTCCAGCTCGCATGGCGAGGTGGGGGGGAGTAAGTTAGGCCGGACGGCTCCCCGGCCAAGGTCAGGCTGTGGAAGTATGTGGAGGTGCTGCAGGAGAGAGCTGTGGAGAGAGCTCTGGGGAGCAGGACTAGGTGAGTGATTAGTACACCGGCAGTCACTTGTCTAATCACTGTCCTCTTTTAAAAACTCAGTAGCGTGCTGGAGCTGGAAGGAGGATTGAAGTGGAGTCGGCAGCAGGAACCGGGAGGGAAGGCCTGCGAACGACTCCACATTCGTGAAAAAGGGTTAAATAAACGATACGTTGAACCGTCCGCTGTCTCTGAGTCTCTCTGAAAGAACCTGCAGTGGCAACAGGCCACCACAATGTGCAATTATTAAAGACAGTAGAGGACGATCTCTCTCGTTGGAAGTCCTTACCTATATCACTTATGGGGAGAGTTAAAACCATTAAAATGATGATACTACCAAAAGTTAACTATTTGTTCTCAATGATCAATGACCTGCTACTTGGTTTAAGTCACTAGATTCATGCATCTCTAAATTTCTGTGGAAAAACAAACCACCACGTATTAGTTTAAAAACCCTACAGAAGACCAAGGACAGTGGTGGATTAGATTTACCTAATTTTCAGCACTATTCCTTAGCCAATGGGTTACAGTATATATCAAAATGGTTTAAACCTAGCCCAATAGATGAACATGGATAAATATAGAACAAGCATTGTGTGATAATCTGGAAATCTCTGACCTGCCACTTATTAGTCAAAACGTAAAAAATCACAAATGTTTCAAAAGCATTAACATCAGCACCTCTTTGACAGCCTGGTGGGAATTTCTTAAAATAACAAAGTCTTCACTTGTCCCGTGTAAGCTTACACCCATCTGGAACAATCCTGACATCCTGCAAAACAAAAAAAATGCTAAACTTTACTCTGTGGAAGATCAAAGGAATCAAACATCTGGAACATATAATCCAAAATGGACATTTTATTTAATTTGAGGAGCTCATATCACAACATGAGATAGGCAGCAATAAATTCCTAGAATATCAACAACTTAAGTCTAATAATAACAAAGAAATATATCCTCCACCAACCAGACTCACAACTCCCGATTAGGGTAGCAGAATTTCTAAGCATCTGCACCCCAAAACTACTATCAAAAATATATAAATTATTGTCTAAGATAGATGACACAATGTCTCTACCGTCCTCAAAATGGGAGGCAGATTTATCCATCAGTTCTAGTCATAGCTTCTGGCCACAAATATGTTCAAACACCTTCAGAATGACTCAAAATCCTAATTTACAGCTCATACAATACAAAATTCTTCATAGAACACACTATACAGGACAAAGGATGTTCAGGATGGGTCTAACACACTCAAACATCTGCTCACATTGCACAGATAACACACCTGATGATTATGCACACGCTTTGTGGTTTTGTGCGCCTGTCCAGAAGTTCTGGCTTGAAGTCTGTGCGGACCTATCAACATGGCTGTGGAGGTGGCGTGGTGCATCAGCTGCAGGAGAGAGCTGTGGAGAGAGCTCTGGGGAGAAGGACTAGGTGAGTGATTAGTACACCGGCAGTCACTTGTCTAATCACTGTCCTCTTTTAAAAACTCAGTAGCGTGCTGGAGCTGGAAGGAGGATTGAAGTGGAGTCGGCAGCACGAACCGGGAGGTAAGGCCTGCGAACGACTCCACATTCGTGAAAAAGGGTTAAATAAATTATACGTTGAACCGTCCGCTGTCTCTGAGTCTCTCTGAGAGAACCCGCAGTGGCAACAGGCCGCCACATTGGCACCCAACTGGGATTCAGAAGAGGAGACATGACGGAACCGCAATAGCCCATAACAGCTCTGGCCCAAATGCTGGCGGAGGTCGCGGCGATGAATCAGGACCAGGCGGCTCTCGGCAGGCAGCAGCTGGCCACACTGCAGGGCCAGGTGGAACGGCAGACGGACCTGCTGGAAGCACTGGTGGCTCGAGCCGGGGCAGCGGCACCGGCCCCCTCGCTCGCTGGGGTCGGCCTGTATAAGATGACGCCTGAAGACGACCCTCAGTCATTTCTGGGGATGTTCGAGGCAACGGCGGCGGCGTGCAGATGGCCGGAGGCGGAGTGGGCCGTGCGGTTGCTTCCCCTCCTGTCTGGGGACGCCCAAACGGCGGCGCTGAGCCTTCCTGCTCGCTCTTGAAGCCAGTACGCGGATGTCTAGAGGGCAGTCCTGGATCGCCTGGGGTACTCGGCGGAGGACCATCGCCGCCGGTTCAGAAGGACCAAACTGGGCCACACGGACCGTCCGTTCACATATGCGCCCGACGTAGTGACACGGTGGCTGCTGCCAGGGGACTCGAATGGAGGGCGGAGGATGCTGGGACAAATCGTCCTGGAACAGTTCGTGGAGGGGCTGCCAAGTGGTACGGCGGAGTGGGTACGCTGCCACCGACCCACTGACTTGGAGGCCGCGATCACCCTTGTGGAGGACCATCTGGCCGTTTTTTCCCAGGGCCGGACACCGGAGGCTCGGCCAGCATCGCTGGGCCGGCCAACACCAGCGCCCCGGAGGAGGCTGTCAACAGCTGGCTCTCAGCTGGCAACAGCACGACCGTCTCCTCTCCCCCACACTAACCTTTCTTGCCCTCTCTTTCCACCCCAGGTTCCAGCCGCTATAAGTCCTGCTCCCGACCCACAGAGGGTCCCTCAGGTGGCGGGGCAGGAGTGTTGGAGGTGCGGGCAGCCCGGTCATTTTCGCCGCGAGTGCCCGCTCATGGAGGTCAGACAGGTGATTCGGGTTGTTGGCCCTCCAGCGCCCTCCCCCGGTCCAGGAGGGACGTACAGCGTTCCGGTAAGGATTCAGGGGGGTACACATCAGGCAATGGTGGACTCGGATATCACACAGTATAGTTCACCAGAATCTGATTCGACCTGGGGCTTTGATAGAGGCAGAATGGGTTGATATTAGGTGTGTGCATGGGGATATTCACAGATACCCCGTGGTCCCAGTTGAAATTCGCTGTAAGGGGAAAAAGCATAGTGTGAAGGCAGCGGTTAGCTCTTGCCTGGCGCACCCCCTGATTTTGGGAACCGATTGTCCCGGGTTTGATAGATTAGTGGGGCAGTGTGTGGGGGTGCGCTCACGACCGTCAGGGTCATGGGATATGTGTGCTGTCCTCAGCGGTGACGCGAGGTTGTCCGACACTGCAGACGGGGAGGGGGAGCCGACGGTACCTTCACAGGAGGCTCCGTCAGTTCCCGTGTTCGACTCCATGGAAGATTTTCCACTCGAGCAGTCTCGTGATGATACTCTACGCTATGCCTTGGATCAGGTGATAAAAATTGATGGTCATATGGTGCGCCCTGACGCAATGCTAACACATCCGCATTTTTCATTGTGCAGGGACAGAGTGTACAGAGTGAGTCGTGACACTCAGACAGAGGAAATCATAACACAGCTGTTGGTGCCGAAAAGCCGTTGGGAAATAGTTTTCCAGGCGGCTCATTATAACCCGATGGCGGTGCATATGGTGTATGAAAAAACGATGAATCGTATAATGGCCCGGTTCTATTGGCCAGGCATTCGGGCAGACGTGCGCCGCTGGTGCGCGACCTGCTCCAAATGCCAGTTGGTTAACCAACCGGCCGTCCCGAAAGCACCTTTGCGCCCATTGCCGCTGATTGAGGTCCCATTTGAGCGTATTGGGATGGATCTCATCGGGCCCTTTCATCGGAGCGCACGTGGATATCGCTTTGTGTTAGTTCTGGTGGATTATGCAACACGATATCTAGAAGCAGTGCCGTTGCGCACCATCTCTGCAAAGAGTGTAGCGCAGGCACTGTTTCAAGTTATCTCCCGAGTCGGGATCCCGAAAGAGATCCTGACTGATCAAGGCACCTCTCACCGTCCCAGAGAGCAGACATAGCCCAGTTCCAGCAGCATTACGCTGATGTGTTCTCCCCCCTGCCAGGACGCACAAGCCTTATTCAACACCATGTTGAGACACACCCGGGCGTGACAGTGCGTTCACGTCCCTATCGGTTACCTGAGCACAAGAGAAAAGTGGTTCAGGCAGAATTGGAAGCTATGCTGGAGATGGGTGTAATTGAGGAGTCTAACAGCGCCTGGGGTAGTCCCATCGTTTTTGTAGTCAAGACGGATGGGTCTATCCGGTTCTGTGTGGACTATCGCAAGGTGAATGATGTGTCACGATTTGATGCCTATCCTATGCCCCGGGTCGACGAGCTCCTGGATCGCCTGGGCACTGCTCGTTTTTTTACGACACTAGATTTGACCAAGGGCTACTGGCAGATTCCCTTGTCTCCAGAGTCTAAGGAAAAAATGGCCTTCTCCACTCCGTACGGGTTGTACAAATTTGTCACACTTCCGTTCGGGTTGTTCGGCCCAAGCCACATTTCAACGCCTTATGGATCGGGTCCTGCGGCCGCATGCTGCGTATGCTGCCGCTTACCTGGATGACGTCATCATCCATAGCAACAGCTGGGCGGAGCATGTTCAGCAGGTGGCGGCAATGCTGGAGTCACTGCGGCAGGCGGGGCTCACGGCCAACCCAAAGAAGTGTGCAGTTGGACGGAGGGAGGTACGGTATCTGGGTTACCACTTGGGCGGCAGACAGGTGCGTCCACAGGTAGACAAGACAGCAGCGATTGCAGCCTGCCCAAAACCTAAGACCAAGAAAGAGGTGAGGCGGTTTTTGGGGCTGGCCGGATATTACCGGCGATTTATTCCCAACTTCGCGGAGCTGACCAGCCCCTTGACCGACCTTACCCGAAAAGGTGCCTCTGATCCGGTCCAGTGGATGGAGCAGTGCCAGGCGTCACTTGAGAGGGTAAAGCAGACCCTCTGTGGGGAGCCTCTTCTCCACACACCTAACTCCTCTCTCCCATTTGTCCTGCAGACTGATGCATCGGGAAGGGGGTTGGGGGCTGTTCTGTCCCAGGAGGTGCGGGGCGTTGACCGCCCAGTGCTTTACATCAGCCAGAAACTATCCGAGAGGGAGACCAGATACAGCACGGTGGAGAGGGAGTGCCTGGCCATCCGGTGGGTGGTCGGCGCTCTGCGGTATTACTTGCTGGGGCGCCCATTCACCCTCTGCTCGGACCATGCTCCCCTCCAGTGGCTCCACCGAATGAAAGATGTCAATGCACGGATCACCCGCTGGTATCTGGCACTACAGCCTTTTAAATTCAAAGTGGTCCATAGGCCGGGGGCACAGATGGCGGTGGCCGACTTCCTTTCCAGCTCGCATGGCGAGGTGGGGGGGAGTAAGTTAGGCCGGACGGCTCCCCGGCCAAGGTCAGGCTGTGGAGGTATGTGGAGGGGCTGCAGGAGAGAGCTGTGGAGAGAGCTCTGGGGAGCAGGACTAGGTGAGTGATTAGTACCCGGCAGTCACTTGTCTAATCACTGTCCTCTTTTAAAAACTCAGTAGCGTGCTGGAGCTGGAAGGAGGATTGAAGTGGAGTCGGCAGCACGAACCGGGAGGGAAGGCCTGCGAACGACTCCACATTCGTGAAAAAGGGTTAAATAAACGATACGTTGAACCGTCCGCTGTCTCTGAGTCTCTCTGAAAGAACCCGCAGTGGCAGCAGGCCACCACAATGTGCAATTATTAAAGACAGTAGAGGACGATCTCTCTCGTTGGAAGTCCTTACCTATATCACTTATGGGGAGAGTTAAAACCATTAAAATGATGATACTACCAAAAGTTAACTATTTGTTCTCAATGATCAATGACCTGCTACTTGGTTTAAGTCACTAGATTCATGCATCTCTAAATTTCTGTGGAAAAACAAACCACCACGTATTAGTTTAAAAACCCTACAGAAGACCAAGGACAGTGGTGGATTAGATTTACCTAATTTTCAGCACTATTCCTTAGCCAATGGGTTACAGTATATATAGTTTAAACCTAGCCCAATAGATGAACATGGATAAATATAGAACAAGCATTGTGTGATAATCTGGAAATCTCTGACCTGCCACTTATTAGTCAAAACGTAAAAAATCACAAATGTTTCAAAAGCATTAACATCAGCACCTCTTTGACAGCCTGGTGGGAATTTCTTAAAATAACAAAGTCTTCACTTGTCCCGTGTAAGCTTACACCCATCTGGAACAATCCTGACATCCTGCAAAACAAAAAAAATGCTAAACTTTACTCTGTGGAAGATCAAAGGAATCAAACATCTGGAACATATAATCCAAAATGGACATTTTATTTAATTTGAGGAGCTCATATCACAACATGAGATAGGCAGCAATAAATTCCTAGAATATCAACAACTTAAGTCTAATAATAACAAAGAAATATATCCTCCACCAACCACATTTACAACTCCCGATTAGGGTAGCAGAATTTCTAAGCATCTGCACCCCAAACTACTATAAAAAATATATAAATTATTGTCTAAGATAGATGACACAATGTCTCTACCGTTCTCAAAATGGGAGGCCTGTCCAGAAGTTCTGGCTTGAAGTCTGTGCGGACCTATGTTTGTTTGTTTGTTTGATTTTTGTTGTTTGTTTGTTTTTGAAGAGGTCCTCCGGGGTTGGGTTGGGTTGAGTGGGGTGGGGCGGGATGGGTTCCTTCTGGGGGTACAGTAGCTCCTGGAATATGGTGACTGCAGGCCCCGAGCCTGGGGGACATCAGGCCCTCCTGCCCTGTGTTGTGTCCCAGGTAGCGGGGATGCCTATTGCAGCCAGTCTCTGGCTGCCCTCTCCGGGATGGGAGGGGCCAGGAGGATGAATTAATTATCCTGCTGGTTTATATATTGTAAACATAAACAATAAACATTTATAAAACTTCCCTTGGCAAAGCAAATCTGTTTGGCATAAAAGGTATTCAGACTACAATTCTGCTGCCATAATGCTGAACAGGACACGGAAAAAAAAAACTAAAATCCGAGAATAAGCTTCTTTTCACCAGTTCTACACAATTTCGGATCTTGATATAAAATGAATTCCTTCACTCAAACCAAGTTAAAACTGCTTTGTCCTTCATATTTATCCATGTCTAAATAGCTTTAAACAAAAAAAAAGGTAGTACTTTGCAGGATAGGAAAGAACAACACTAAACCTTTTCAGGAATCCGAGAATAAGCGTCTTTTGACGAGTTCTACACAATTTCGGATTTTGATACAAAATGAATTCCTTCACTCAAACCAAGTTAAAACTGCTTTGTCCTTCATATTTATTCATGTCTTAATAGGTTTCAACAAAAAAGAAAGTATTACTTTGCAGTATACCAAAGAACAACACTAAACCTTTAGGAATCCGAGAATAAGCTTCTTTTCACGAGTTCTACACAATTTCGGATTTTGATATAAAATGAATTCCTTCACTCAAACCAAGTTAAAACTGCTTTGTCCTTCATATTTATCCATGTCTGAATAGCTTTAAACAAAAAAAAAGGTAGTACTTTGCAGGATAGGAAAGAACAACACTAAACCTTTTCAGGAATCCGAGAATAAGCGTCTTTTGACGAGTTCTACACAATTTCGGATTTTGATACAAAATGAATTCCTTCACTCAAACCAAGTTAAAACTGCTTTGTCCTTCATATTTATTCATGTCTTAATAGGTTTCAACAAAAAAGAAAGTATTACTTTGCAGTATACCAAAGAACAACACTAAACCTTTAGGAATCCGAGAATAAGCTTCTTTTCACGAGTTCTACACAATTTCGGATTTTGATATAAAATGAATTCCTTCACTCAAACCAAGTTAAAACTGCTTTGTCCTTCATATTTATCCATGTCTGAATAGCTTTAAACAAAAAAAAAAGGTAGTACTTTGCAGGATAGGAAAGAACAACACTAAACCTTTTCAGGAATCCGAGAATAAGCGTCTTTTGACGAGTTCTACACAATTTCGGATTTTGATACAAAATGAATTCCTTCACTCAAACCAAGTTAAAACTGCTTTGTCCTTCATATTTATTCATGTCTGAATAGGTTTCAACAAAAAAGAAAGTATTACTTTGCAGTATACCAAAGAACAACACTAAACCTTTAGGAATCCGAGAATAAGCTTCTTTTCACCAGTTCTACACAATTTCGGATTTTGATATAAAATGAATTCCTTCACTCAAACCAAGTTAAAACTGCTTTGTCCTTCATATTTATCCATGTCTGAATAGGTTTCAACAAAAAAGAAAGTATTACTTTGCAGTATACAAAAGAACAACACTAAACCTTTTCAGGAATCCGAGAATAAGCTTCTTTTCACGAGTTCTACTCAATTTCGGATTTTGATATAAAAGGAATTCCTTCACTCAAACCAAGTTAAAACTGCTTTGTCCTTCATATTTATCCATATCTGAATAGGTTTTAACAAAAAAGAAAGTATTACTTTGCAGAATACAAAAGAACAACACTAAACCTTTTCAGGAATCCGAGAATAAGCTTCTTTTCACGAGTTCTACTCAATTTCGGATTTTGATATAAAATGAATTCCTTCACTCAAACCAAGTTAAAACTGATTTGTCCTTCATATTTTTGCATGTCTAAATAGGTTTCAGGCATAAAATTCCTCATATTACCCTGTATGAGAAAGAAGCATACTTGTGATGGAGCAATACACTCCTTTTGGGTAACCTAAACTGATGGTTGGGGAGGAAAGTTAGAAGAACAATCAACTATACCCAAAGACAGATACGTGATGAGCGGGCAATATAACTGTGTTTTTGCTTCAGTGGTCAGAGCAACTCTCTATTCTGTACTGTGTTGTTCTCTCTTGCAAGATATTATTATTAAAGCCTCTTATCTCCTCAGAAGAAAATAACTGACTCTGTGCGTTACTAGATTTCCACCACAATTTTGGCGTCACGAACAGGATCCCTCAACTGGTGTCTCTGGACCGGACCGCAGTGCATGGCCAGTCTGGACTGAAGTAGCTGTTCCAGCCTCATACCTCCAAGGCCTTTTCTGAGAGAGAGAGGACTGGCAGGTCCTTTTCCTGAATACCAGCGCTGGGATCATTTTTGAAATATGATAGTCTGAGACGATAGGACTGCTTTTTAGTTTTTATTTGAATAAAAGAGGGTTTCCCGGTTGTGTCATTAGTGAGACAGAGATTTCACGGGTAAGTGAAACTTTTGAAGCAGTCCGAAGAAGTGTGAAGTACTCCGAAGAAGTGTGAGTACAGATTAAGGTCCTCATTGGAGACGTCCTTTGAGTGAAGGAATATATTTCCCCATTCCAAGTCTGAGAATGGGAAACAGTAGGTCTCAGACTTTTGACCCTAATGAAAAAGAAATATGGTCCAGAGGTTTTCCACCTGAAGGTTCTTTTAGTATGTTAGAAATAAGAAAATTAGAAGAAAGGTTTTGCAAATATGAGAAAGAGATGAAGCAAAAAAAAAAAGAAAATTAAGTTTAAATAAGAAGTAAGAAAGGTATAGAATGTTGTAGAATGAAAAAATAAAGTGTATTAAGAGAAAGAAAGGAAAACGCTAAACAAATGCCATGACGGAATGATGATGATAATTTAGTATGTGGACGAAAAGATAATTCAGCTCTGATTAAGACTGAATCTTCTTTTAAACCACCACCATATTCCACTGATAACACTTCTTCTCCTTCTGCACCTCTTTACCCCACCCTGAGCGCTCTCGCTGTGCCGGATCCAGACCTGGACTCCTGCCCTCCACGACGCCTGCAACAACAACAGCCAGCCCTGCCACAAGCCTCTGGCTCTCGGGAAGAAGGGACTTCTTCCATCCTCCCTCGGGAAGAAATTCCATCATCCTCACAACATTAGTTACATAGGTCTGATGATGAGGAAAAGGAAGACGTTTGGTTCTCCAGCGTACCTGCCCAAGAACTTTTAACGCAAGTGACAAAAATCCTTTACCCACAATCTGGACTTCGGAGATCTAAACGTGAGAAAAAAACAAAACCAGATTCAAACCATGCCTACGGTTAAAGTTGCAGGTCCCACTGGACCATTACTGGTTTATCGACCCTGGACTGAGACTGACATCATGGAAGCATAACAATGCTTACCAGATCCAGAGAATTCTGGACCCCGTTTTGCTGACGAGTTGCGAGATTTCTGCGCACAATTCTGCCCGACCGGGGTTGAATTGCGTCGCATATTGGCAAAAAAGTTCAAACCGACCGACCTCTGCAAAATAGAGGCCAGTATGCTACAACTGGATTTGCGACCTACCAACAGTGAACGAGGACATAATGATAACGCTCAATATGAAGCAGCCATCCAAAGACTGTGTCAAGCCATCACCACTCAAATTCCAACCAAAATCAATATGTCCCACATTTACACCTGCAAACAGAAACCCGGTGAAGGGACTGATGATTTTGTACACCGCATCCTTGAGGAAGTCAGCAAGCACAGCGGTCATCAGAGACCAACGGATTTGGGTAATGAACCAGGACCATGGGAGAGTATTGCATGTAATGCAATAATTAAAGGCCTCATGCCAGATGTCGCCACTGAAGTAAAGAACATTTACGTGGGATGTTGTGAGGGTCCTCGTTTGGCTGACGTTCGCCGATATGCTCGCCATGCTCAGAACCAAGTTGAGACACGTAAGACCATCAAAAGGGACAAGTGTGAAAAGGAGCTGCATTTGGCAGCCATGACCATGTATTACGCAGTTGGTGTAAACAGAGGACGAGGCCGAAGTCGAAGACGTGGACGTGTGGGAGAGGAGGTCGAAATGGGCCACGTCAGAGATATGATCCGAATATTTGTTTTTACTGTGGCCAGACTGGACACTGGAAGAAGGACTGTCCACAGCTGAAAAGTGATGAAATTGGGCAAAAGGCTGACTGAGGGTGGGAGGCAGGTTCTGGACGTCACGCGCCAGCGCAGCCTCCACTAATGGGTGATAGCACAACACACACACACATTTTTCCTGCTCTGTGCAGTGAACAAACGCTTCCCAACTGTGATTCACGTAGTAAAGTTTTGCATGCTATTTCCGTCCTAGAGCAAAGATATTTGTCTCAGAATATAGGAACCTATGTTCATCAGTAGTGACGTCAGGGGAGATTGATTGTCCTCCAAAGTTGTGGAAACCACGTTTACTCTATGTCTGCATCAGGCCAGGTTGTGAAGGAGAAAATGACAACGCCCATTGCTTGTGTCACTCCCGATGGGCTCTCCTTCAAACACTCATTTTTGTTATCAGAGTTGTGTCCCATTAACCTGATGGGCCGTGATCTCATGTGCAAATTAGGCATTATTTTAACTTCTACACCAGAGGGTGTTAAGGTTATGTTACAGTCTGACAAAGCTTTCACAGCAGTGCAGTTTGATTCATCGGCACTTACATATGCTTATGAGTGGAAACTTCCCAGCTCTCCTTTTTCACAACAACTAGTGGAAGAAGCAAAAGCGTTAGTTTCACCCCTTTCTGATTTCATGCAACTTGCTGATTTGCACTGCACATCACACATTTCTTTGGGGCCTGACAATGACTATGAGAAGAAGTGAAAAAATATAAAACAATGTAAAAAACAATACCCTTTGAAGCCTGAAGCAATTAAAGGGATTAAACCTGTTTTTCAATCTTTTCAGAAAACAGGCGTTATTGTTCCTTGTGAAAACTCACCTGTGCGCACTCCATTGTTTCCTGTTAAAAAGATTAAAGATGCTGGCCAGCCAGATGAATGGCGTTTTGTACAGGACCCCCAAGCGGTGAATGCTGCAGTTCAGCCACGTGCTCCTACTGTGCCCAACCCACACACTATTTTGTCTCATGTCATGGTTGGACCATGTGTCAAAAGGGGGGATGCTGAATGAACTCACTGCTCAGTGGTTCACAAAAGGGTTCAGTTCATATGCGCAAAAATACTGTCAGTCATGTATGGTTTGTGCCACACATAATGTAGGAAAGGCATTACACACATCACAAGCTGCACATACTCCACCAGAGAGACCTTTTGAACATTTGATGATGGATTTTGTTGAACTCACACCAGCTGAAGGAAAGAAATATGCACTAGTAATAGTGGACGTGTTTAGTAAATGGGTTGAAGTTTTCCCTGCAAAACATGCAAACAGTAATGCAGTGACTAAAGCACTGCTAAACAAAAATCATTCCTAGATGGGGCTTTCCAGAGAAGATCAGCAGTGATAATGGCACACATTTTGTAAACACTGCATTGACTGAGGTTGGTAAATTCCTGGGAATAAGCTTGCGCACACATTGTGCTTATCATCCACAGAGTGGAGGTGCTGTGGAAAGAGAAAATGGTACATTAAAGTCCAAGTTAGCCAAATGTTGTGAAGAAACAGGTCTGCCATGGACAAAAGCATTACCTATTGTGCTTACCTACATGAGAATGAGAATCAGAGCTCGAGTGAATCTCAGCCCATTTGAAATTTTATTTGGCAGACCTCCTAACCTGGGATTGGGACCTGTAACCAGACCCCTCCCTTCCACAACTGTTTGTGATGATGCTATGTTGTCTTACTGTCGAAACCTTTCCACTGTTCTATCTCAAGTTTCACAGACAGTAAAAGCAGCCCTTCCAGCCACAGAAAACACACCTCTGCACCCACTCCAACCAGATGACAGGTGGTGAAGGAACTTTGCAGGAAACATTGGAAGTCCAAACGTTGGCAAGGCCCGTTCCAGGTGCTACTGGTCACTCACACAGCTGTTAAAGTTGCAGAGAGAGCAACCTGGATTCATGCCAGTCACTGTAAGAAGGTACCAGAACCAGTAGATGACTTCCACCCTGACATACATCAGCCTAACCAACACGCCCGGAAGGACAAAGATAAGAGTCAGCAGTAAAAGCTGTACTCCACCGGTGTGTTAAGTGCTAGTAACCTCTGACACCGAAGATTGAAACATCCTGAGACCTGCGATGAAGATGATCATACACATGGTGTGAACCATGGCAGAAACTGTTTGTTGTTTGTATTTTCTTATTTGTAACCAGCATGTGCACATTGTATCTTGATTTCACAGGAAGCAATAATACAGGGCTGCTGTATTGTTCCCTGTGTGCGAGGCCTCATTGTATGTATCTCACTAAATGATTCAAATGACTCAAAGAACTTTTTTGCTTTCAAAATTTTTCCTCTAGTGACGCTGACTTAGAGAGGGATGAAGATAATCATGTTTAATTGTTCATGTTTTGATTGTTTATCATTGGACCCTTTATCACTATGATGCCTGCATTTTAAACTCACGTTGTGTGCAAATGCAGGCTGATGTTTTACAGATAAAGTTATTATTTTCCTTGTTTCTTTTTGGGTTGATTAATATAATAGTATTATTATAATCAAAAGGGAGGAATGTAATGGAAAATAATTCTTATATGCATTGTATTGAGTGTTACTGTGTATGACCTGCAAATGACCGAGCTGCAAGGTACCACCCTGCCCTGTTTTCTTAAATTCCTCTTTACAACGGTGGGCTTGTTATAATGAGATAGCTGCACTTTAGGGGGGACAGGGTTAGGCTGGTATTTACGAGTGTGTCTGGGTAACCTCAACTGATGGTTGGGGAGGAAAGTTAGAAGAACAATCAACTATACCAAAAAACAGATGACGTGATGAGCGGGCAATATAACTGTGTGTTTTTGCTTCAGTGGTCAGAGCAACTCTGTATTCTGTACTGTGTTGTTCTCTCTTGCAAGATATTATTATTAAAGCCTCTTATCTCCTCAGAAGAAAATAACTGACTCCCCAAATGCAAGTGTCAGGACAAATGATCAAAGTTCTCCAAGCTTCAGTCTGCAGAGAGGTACAAGACAGGGTTGTCCACTTTCGCCCTCACTTTTTGCTATTTTCATCAAACCTTTAGCAGCTGCTATCAGACAAGATATAAATATTAAAGGCATCCAACCCCAAAATATTGAGCATAAAATAAGTCTTTATGTTGATGATGTATTACTTTTCCTTCAGAACTCACAGACGTCTCTCACTCACACGATCACACTCATAAATAAATTCTCAGCACTTTCTGACTACTCTATCAATTGGTCTAAGACCACAGTTCTGCCCATTAACTGTAGGGTCCAGAATATACCTGCGATCACTTTACAGTCAGGAAATATTAGATATTTAGGCATAAACATTTCCTCCAGGCTCTCAGAGCTAACAAAGCTAAATTATGTGCAATTATTAAAGACAGTAGAGGACGATCTCTCTCTATATTACAACCATTAAAATGATGATACTACCAAAAGTTAACTATTTGTTCTCAATGATCCCCATAAAACCACCTGCTACTTGGTTTAAGTCACTAGATTCATGCATCTCCAAATTTCTGTGGAAAAACAAACCACCACGTATTAGTTTAAAAACCCTACAGAAGACCAAGGACAGTGGTGGATTAGATTTACCTAATTTTCAGCACTATTCCTTAGCCAATAGGTTACAGTATATATCAAAATGGTTTAAACCTAGCCCAATAGATGAACCATGGATAAATATAGAACAAGCATTGTGTGATAATCTGGAAATCTCTGACCTGCCACTTATTAGTCAAAACGTAAAAAATCACAAATGTTGCAAAAGCATTAACATCAGCACCTCTCTGACAACCTGGTGGGAATTTCTTAAAAAAACAAAGTCTTCACTTGTCCCGTGTAAGCTTACACCCATCTGGAACAATCCTGACATCCTGCAAAACAAAAAAATGCTAAACATTACTCTGTGGAAGATCAATGGAATCAAACATCTGGTACATATAATCCAAAATGGACATTTTATTTCATTTGATGAGCTCATATCACAACATGAGATAGGCAGCAATTAATTCCTAGAATATCAACAACTTAAGTCTAATAATAACAAAGAAATATATCCTCCACCAACCAGACTCACAACTCCCGATTAGGGTAGCAGAATTTCTAAGCATCTGCACCCCAAAACTACTATCAAAAATATATAAATTATTGTCTAAGATAGATGACACAATGTCTCTACCGTCCTCAAAATGGGAGGCAGATTTATCCATCAGTTCTAGTCATAGCTTCTGGCCACAAATATGTTCGAACACCTTCAGAATGACTCAAAATCCTAATTTACAGCTCATACAATACAAAATTCTTCATAGAACACACTATACAGGACAAAGGATGTTCAGGATGGGTCTAACACACTCAAACATCTGCTCACATTGCACAGATAACACACCTGATGATTATGCACACGCTTTGTGGTTTTGTGCGCCTGTCCAGAAGTTCTGGCTTGAAGTCTGTGCGGACCTATCAACATGGCTGTGGAGGTGGCGTGGTGCATCAGCTGCAGGAGAGAGCTGTGGAGAGAGCTCTGGGGAGAAGGACTAGGTGAGTGATTAGTACACCGGCAGTCACTTGTCTAATCACTGTCCTCTTTTAAAAACTCAGTAGCGTGCTGGAGCTGGAAGGAGGATTGAAGTGGAGTCGGCAGCACGAACCGGGAGGGAAGGCCTGCGAACGACTCCACATTCGTGAAAAAGGGTTAAATAAACGATACGTTGAACCGTCCGCTGTCTCTGAGTCTCTCTGAAAGAACCCGCAGTGGCAGCAGGCCACCACAATGTGCAATTATTAAAGACAGTAGAGGACGATCTCTCTCGTTGGAAGTCCTTACCTATATCACTTATGGGGAGAGTTAAAACCATTAAAATGATGATACTACCAAAAGTTAACTATTTGTTCTCAATGATCCCCATAAAACCACCTGCTACTTGGTTTAAGTCACTAGATTCATGCATCTCTAAATTTCTGTTGAAAAACAAACCACCACGTATTAGTTTAAAAACCCTACAGAAGACCAAGGACAGTGGTGGATTAGATTTACCTAATTTTCAGCACTATTCCTTAGCCAATAGGTTACAGTATATATCAAAATGGTTTAAACCTAGCCCAATAGATGAGCCATGGATAAATATAGAACAAGCATTGTGTGATAATCTGTAAATCTCTGACCTGCCACTTATTAGTCAAAACGTAAAAAATCACAAATGTTGCAAAAGCATTAACATCAGCACCTCTCTGACAACCTGGTGGGAATTTCTTAAAAAAACAAAGTCTTCACTTGGCCCGTGTAAGCTTACACCCATCTGGAACAATCCTGACATCCTGCAAAACAAAAAAATGCTAAACATTACTCTGTGGAAGATCAAAGGAATCAAACATCTGGTACATATAATCCAAAATGGACATTTTATTTCATTTGATGAGCTCATATCACAACATGAGATAGGCAGCAATTAATTCCTAGAATATCAACAACTTAAGTCTAATAATAACAAAGAAATATATCCTCCACCAACCAGACTCACAACTCCCGATTAGGGTAGCAGAATTTCTAAGCATCTGCACCCCAAAACTACTATCAAAAATATATAAATTATTGTCTAAGATAGATGACACAATGTCTCTACCGTTCTCAAAATGGGAGGCAGATTTATTCATCAGTTCTAGTCATAGCTTCTGGCCACAAATATGTTTGAACACCTTCAGAATGACTCAAAATCCTAATTTACAGCTCATACAATACAAAATTCTTCATAGAACACACTATACAGGACAAAGGATGTTCAGGATGGGTCTAACACACTCAAACATCTGCTCACATTGCACAGATAACACACCTGATGATTATGCACACGCTTTGTGGTTTTGTGCGCCTGTCCAGAAGTTCTGGCTTGAAGTCTGTGCGGACCTATCAACATGGCTGTGGAGGTGGCGTGGTGCATCAGCTTCAGGAGAGAGCTGTGGAGAGAGCTCTGGGGAGCAGGACTAGGTGAGTGATTAGTACACCGGCAGTCACTTGTCTAATCACTGTCCTCTTTTAAAAACTCAGTAGGGTGCTGGAGCTGGAAGGAGGATTGAAGTGGAGTCGGCAGCACGAACCGGGAGGTAAGGCCTGCGAACGACTCCACATTCGTGAAAAAGGGTTAAATAAATTATACGTTGAACCGTCCGCTGTCTCTGAGTCTCTCTGAGAGAACCCGCAGTGGCAACAGGCCGCCACATTGGCTCCCAACTGGGATTCAGCAGAGGAGACATGACGGAACCGCAATAGCCCATAACAGCTCTGGCCCAAATGCTGGCGAAGGTCGCGGCGATGAATCAGGACCAGGCGGCTCTCGGCAGGCAGCAGCTGGCCACACTGCAGGGCCAGGCGGAACGGCAGACGGACCTGCTGGAAGCACTGGTGGCTCGAGCCGGGGCAGCGGCACCGGCCCCCTCGCTCGCTGGGGTCGGCCTGTATAAGATGACGCCTGAAGACGACCCTCAGTCATTTCTGGGGATGTTCGAGGCAACGGCGGCGGCGTGCAGATGGCCGGAGGCGGAGTGGGCCGTGCGGTTGCTTCCCCTCCTGTCTGGGGACGCCCAAACAGCGGCGCTGAGCCTTCCTGCTCGCTCTTGAAGCCAGTACGCGGATGTCTAGAGGGCAGTCCTGGATCGCCTGGGGTACTCGGCGGAGGACCATCGCCGCCGGTTCAGAAGGACCAAACTGGGCCACACGGACCGTCCGTTCACCTATGCGCAGCAGTTGACCGACGTAGTGACACGGTGGCTGCTGCCAGGGGACTCGAATGGAGAGCGGAGGATGCTGGGACAAATCGTCCTGGAACAGTTCGTGGAGGGGATGCCAAGTGGTACGGCGGAGTGGGTACGCTGCCACCGACCCACTGACCTGGAGGCCGCAATCACCCTTGCGGAGGACCATCTGGCCGTTTTTTTCCTGGGCCGGACACCGGAGGCTCGGCCAGCATCGCTGGGCCGGCCAACACCAGCGCCCCGGAGGAGGCTGTCAACAGCTGGCTCTCAGCTGGCAACAGCACGATCGTCTCCTCTCCACCGCACTAACCTTTCCTGCCCTCTCTTTCCACCCCAGGTTCCAGCCGCTATAAGTCCTGCTCCCGACCCACAGAGGGTCCCTCAGGTGGCGGGGCAGGAGTGTTGGAGGTGCGGGCAGCCCGGTCATTTTTGCCGCGAGTGCCCGCTCATGGAGGTCAGACAGGTGATTCGGGTTGTTGGCCCTCCAGCGCCCTCCCCCGGTCCAGGAGGGACGTACAGCCTTCCGGTAAGGATTCAGGAGGGTACACATCAGGCAATGGTGGACTCGGGCATCACACAGTATAGTTCACCAGAATCTGATTCGACCTGGGGCTTTGATAGAGGCAGAATGGGTTGATATTAGTTGTGTGCATGGGGATATTCACAGATACCCCATGGTCCCAGTTGAAATTCGCTGTAAGGGGAAAAAGCATAGTGTGAAGGCCGCGGTTAGCTCCTGCCTGGCGCACCCCCTGATTTTGGGAACCGATTGTCCCGGGTTTGATAGATTAGTGGGGCAGTGTGTGGGGGTGCGCTCACGACCGTCAGGGTCATGGGATATGTGTGCTGTCCTCAGCGGTGACGCGAGGTTGTCTGACACTGCAGACGGGGAGGGGGAGCCGACGGTACCTTCACATGAGGCTCCGTCAGTTCCCGTGTTCGACTCCATGGAAGATTTTCCACTCGAGCAGTCTCGTGATGATACTCTACGCTATGCCTTGGATCAGGTGATAAAAATTGATGGTCATATGGTGCGCCCTGACGCAATGCTAACACATCCGCATTTTTCATTGTGCAGGGACAGAGTGTACAGAGTGAGTCGTGACACTCAGACAGAGGAAATCATAACACAGCTGTTGGTGCC
Organism: Leuresthes tenuis; assembly: GCF_036924035.1. Classification (NCBI taxonomy): domain Eukaryota; kingdom Metazoa; phylum Chordata; class Actinopteri; order Atheriniformes; family Atherinopsidae; genus Leuresthes; species Leuresthes tenuis. The sequence goes on from NW_027325364.1 coordinate 30,633,202, forward strand.
GAAAAGCCGTTGGGAAATAGTTTTCCAGGCGGCTCATTATAACCCGATGGCGGGGCATATGGTGTATGAAAAAACGATGAATCGTATAATGGCCCGGTTCTATTGGCCAGGCATTCGGGCAGACGTGCGCCGCTGGTGCGCGACCTGCTCCAAATGCCAGTTGGTTAACCAACCGGCCGTCCCGAAAGCACCTTTGCGCCCATTGCCGCTGATTGAGGTCCCATTTGAGCGTATTGGGATGGACCTCATCGGGCCCTTTCATCGGAGCGCACGTGGATATCACTTTGTGTTAGTTCTGGTGGATTATGCAACACGATATCCAGAAGCAGTGCCGTTGCGCACCATCTCTGCAAAGAGTGTAGCGCAGGCACTGTTTCAAGTTATCTCCCGAGTCGGGATCCCGAAAGAGATCCTGACTGATCAAGGCACCTCTCACCGTCCCAGAGAGCAGACATAGCCCAGTTGCAGCAGCATTAAGCTGATGTGTTCTCCCCCCTGCCAGGACGCACAAGCCTTATTCAACACCATGTTGAGACACACCCGGGCGTGACAGTGCGTTCACGTCCCTATTGGTTACCTGAGCACAAGAGAAAAGTGGTTCAGGCAGAATTGGAAGCTATGCTGGAGATGGGTGTAATTGAGGAGTCTAACAGCGCCTGGGGTAGTCCCATCGTTTTTGTAGTCAAGACGGATGGGTCTATCCGGTTCTGTGTGGACTATCGCAAGGTGAATGATGTGTCACGATTTGATGCCTATCCTATGCCCCGGGTCGACGAGCTCCTGGATCGCCTGGGCACTGCTCGTTTTTTTACGACACTAGATTTGACCAAGGGCTACTGGCAGATTCCCTTGTCTCCAGAGTCTAAGGAAAAAACGGCCTTCTCCACTCCGTACGGGTTGTACCAATTTGTCACACTTCCGTTCGGGTTGTTCGGGGCCCAAGCCACATTTCAACGCCTTATGGATCGGGTCCTGCGGCCGCATGCTGCGTATGCTGCTGCTTACCTGGATGACGTCATTCCATAGCAACAGCTGGGCGGAGCATGTTCAGCAGGTGGCGGCAGTGCTGGAGTCACTGCGGCAGGCGGGGCTCACGGCCAACCCAAAGAAGTGTGCAGTTGGACGGAGGGAGGTACGGTATCTGGGGTACCACTTGGGCGGCAGACAGGTGCGTCCACAGGTAGACAAGACAGCAGCGATTGCAGCCTGCCCAAAACCTAAGACCAAGAAAGAGGTGAGGCGGTTTTTGGGGCTGGCCGGATATTACCGGCGATTTATTCCCAACTTCGCGGAGCTGACCAGCCCCTTGACCGACCTTACCCGAAAAGGTGCCTCTGATCCGGTCCGGTGGACGGAGCAGTGCCAGGCGTCACTTGAGAGGGTAAAGCAGACCCTCTGTGGGGAGCCTCTTCTCCACACACCTAACTCCTCTCTCCCATTTGTCCTGCAGACTGATGCATCGGGAAGGGGGTTGGGGGCTGTTCTGTCCCAGCAGGTGCGGGGCGTTGACCGCCCAGTGCTTTACATCAGCCAGAAACTATCCGAGAGGGAGACCAGATACAGCACGGTGGAGAGGGAGTGCCTGGCCATCCGGTGGGTGGTCGGCGCTCTGCGGTATTACTTGCTGGGGCGCCCATTCACCCTCTGCTCGGACCATGCTCCCCTCCAGTGGCTCCACCGAATGAAAGATGTCAATGCACGGATCACCCGCTGGTATCTGGCACTACAGCCTTTTAAATTCAAAGTGGTCCATAGGCCGGGGGCACAGATGGCGGTGGCCGACTTCCTTTCCAGCTCGCATGGCGAGGTGGGGGGGAGTAAGTTAGGCCGGACGGCTCCCCGGCCAAGGTCAGGCTGTGGAAGTATGTGGAGGTGCTGCAGGAGAGAGCTGTGGAGAGAGCTCTGGGGAGCAGGACTAGGTGAGTGATTAGTACACCGGCAGTCACTTGTCTAATCACTGTCCTCTTTTAAAAACTCAGTAGCGTGCTGGAGCTGGAAGGAGGATTGAAGTGGAGTCGGCAGCAGGAACCGGGAGGGAAGGCCTGCGAACGACTCCACATTCGTGAAAAAGGGTTAAATAAACGATACGTTCAACCGTCCGCTGTCTCTGAGTCTCTCTGAAAGAACCCGCAGTGGCAACAGGCCACCACAATGTGCAATTATTAAAGACAGTAGAGGACGATCTCTCTCGTTGGAAGTCCTTACCTATATCACTTATGGGGAGAGTTAAAACCATTAAAATGATGATACTACCAAAAGTTAACTATTTGTTCTCAATGATCAATGACCTGCTACTTGGTTTAAGTCACTAGATTCATGCATCTCTAAATTTCTGTGGAAAAACAAACCACCACGTATTAGTTTAAAAACCCTACAGAAGACCAAGGACAGTGGTGGATTAGATTTACCTAATTTTCAGCACTATTCCTTAGCCAATAGGTTACAGTATATATCAAAATGGTTTAAACCTAGCCCAATAGATGAACATGGATAAATATAGAACAAGCATTGTGTGATAATCTGGAAATCTCTGACCTGCCACTTATTAGTCAAAACGTAAAAAATCACAAATGTTTCAAAAGCATTAACATCAGCACCTCTTTGACAGCCTGGTGGTAATTTCTTAAAATAACAAAGTCTTCACTTGTCCCGTGTAAGCTTACACCCATCTGGAACAATCCTGACATCCTGCAAAACAAAAAAAATGCTAAACTTTACTCTGTGGAAGATCAAAGGAATCAAACATCTGGAACATATAATCCAAAATGGACATTTTATTTCATTTGAGGAGCTCATATCACAACATGAGATAGGCAGCAATAAATTCCTAGAATATCAACAATTTAAGTCTAATAATAACAAAGAAATATATCCTCCACCAACCACATTTACAACTCCCGATTAGGGTAGCAGAATTTCTAAGCATCTGCACCCCAAAACTACTATCAAAAATATATAAATTATTGTCTAAGATAGATGACACAATGTCTCTACCGTCCTCAAAATAGGAGGCAGATTTATCCATCAGTTCTAGTCATAGCTTCTGGCCACAAATATGTTTGAACACCTTCAGAATGACTCGAAATCCTAATTTACAGCTCATACAATACAAAATTCTTCATAGAACACACTATACAGGACAAAGGATGTTCAGGATGGGTCTAACACACTCACACATCTGCTCACATTGCACAGATAACACACCTGATGATTATGCACACGCTTTGTGGTTTTGTGCGCCTGTCCAGAAGTTCTGGCTTGAAAGTCTGTGCGGACCTATGTTTGTTTGTTTGTTTGACTTTTGTTGTTTGTTTGTTTTTGTAGAGGTCCTCCGGGGTTGGGTTGGGTTGAGTGGGGTGGGGCGGGATGGGTTCCTTCTGGGGGTACAGTAGCTCCTGGAATATGGTGACTGCAGGCCCCGAGCCTGGGGGACATCAGGCCCTCCTGCCCTGTGTTGTGTCCCAGGTAGCGGGGATGCCTATTGCAGCCAGTCTCTGGCTGCCCTCTCCGGGATGGGAGGGGCCAGGAGGATGAATTAATTATCCTGCTGGTTTATATATTGTAAACATAAACAATAAACATTTATAAAACTTCCCTTGGCAAAGCAAATCTGTTTGGCATAAAAGGTATTCAGACTACAATTCTGCTGCCATAATGCTGAACAGGACACGGAAAAAAAAAAACTAAAATCCGAGAATAAGCTTCTTTTCACCAGTTCTACACAATTTCGGATCTTGATATAAAATGAATTCCTTCACTCAAACCAAGTTAAAACTGCTTTGTCCTTCATATTTATCCATGTCTAAATAGCTTTAAACAAAAAAAAGGTAGTACTTTGCAGGATAGGAAAGAACAACACTAAACCTTTTCAGGAATCCGAGAATAAGCGTCTTTTGACGAGTTCTACACAATTTCGGATTTTGATACAAAATGAATTCCTTCACTCAAACCAAGTTAAAACTGCTTTGTCCTTCATATTTATTCATGTCTGAATAGGTTTCAACAAAAAAGAAAGTATTACTTTGCAGAATACAAAAGAACAACACTAAACCTTTTCAGGAATCCGAGAATAAGCTTCTTTTCACGAGTTCTACTCAATTTCGGATTTTGATACAAAATGAATTCCTTCACTCAAACCAAGTTAAAACTGCTTTGTCCTTCATATTTATTCATGTCTGAATAGGTTTCAACAAAAAAGAAAGTATTACTTTGCAGAATACAAAAGAACAACACTAAACCTTTTCAGGAATCCGAGAATAAGCTTCTTTTCACGAGTTCTACTCAATTTCGGATTTTGATATAAAATGAATTCCTTCACTCAAACCAAGTTAAAACTAATTTGTCCTTCATATTTTTGCATGTCTAAATAGGTTTCAGGCATAAAATTCCTCATATTACCCTGTATGAGAAAGAAGCATACTTGTGATGGAGCAATACACTCCTTTTGGGTAACCTAAACTGATGGTTGGGGAGGAAAGTTAGAAGAACAATCAACTATACCCAAAGACAGATACGTGATGAGCGGGCAATATAACTGTGTTTTTGCTTCAGTGGTCAGAGCAACTCTCTATTCTGTACTGTGTTGTTCTCTCTTGCAAGATATTATTATTAAAGCCTCTTATCTCCTCAGAAGAAAATAACTGACTCTGTGCGTTACTAGATTTCCACCACAATTTTGGCGTCACGAACAGGATCCCTCAACTGGTGTCTCTGGACCGGACCGCAGTGCATGGCCAGTCTGGACTGAAGTAGCTGTTCCAGCCTCATACCTCCAAGGCCTTTTCTGAGAGAGAGGACTGGCAGGTCCTTTTCCTGAATACCAGCGCTGGGATCATTTTTGAAATATGATAGTCTGAGACGATAGGACTGCTTTTTAGTTTTTATTTGAATAAAAGAGGGTTTCCCGGTTGTGTCATTAGTGAGACAGAGATTTCACGGGTAAGTGAAACTTTTGAAGCAGTCCGAAGAAGTGTGAAGTACTCCGAAGAAGTGTGAGTACAGATTAAGGTCCTCATTGGAGACGTCCTTTGAGTGAAGGAATATATTTCCCCATTCCAAGTCTGAGAATGGGAAACAGTAGGTCTCAGACTTTTGACCCTAATGAAAAAGAAATATGGTCCAGAGGTTTTCCACCTGAAGGTTCTTTTAGTATGTTAGAAATAAGAAAATTAGAAGAAAGGTTTTGCAAATATGAGAAAGAGATGAAGCAAAAAAAAAAGAAAATTAAGTTTAAATAAGAAGTAAGAAAGGTATAGAATGTTGTAGAATGAAAAAATAAAGTGTATTAAGAGAAAGAAAGGAAAACGCTAAACAAATGCCATGACGGAATGATGATGATAATTTAGTATGTGGACGAAAAGATAATTCAGCTCTGATTAAGACTGAATCTTCTTTTAAACCACCACCATATTCCACTGCTAACACTTCTTCTCCTTCTGCACCTCTTTACCCCACCCTGAGCGCTCTCGCTGTGCCGGATCCAGACCTGGACTCCTGCCCTCCACGACGCCTGCAACAACAACAGCCAGCCCTGCCACAAGCCTCTGGCTCTCGGGAAGAAGGGACTTCTTCCATCCTCCCTCGGGAAGAAATTCCATCATCCTCACAACATCAGTTACATAGGTCTGATGATGAGGAAAAGGAAGACGTTTGGTTCTCCAGCGTACCTGCCCAAGAACTTTTAACGCAAGTGACAAAAATCCTTTACCCACAATCTGGACTTCGGAGATCTAAACGTGAGAAAAAACAAAACCAGATTCAAACCATGCCTATGGTTAAAGTTGCAGGTCCCACTGGACCATTACTGGTTTATCGACCCTGGACTGAGACTGACATCATGGAAGCATAACAATGCTTACCAGATCCAGAGAATTCTGGACCCCGTTTTGCTGACGAGTTGCGAGATTTCTGCGCACAATTCTGCCCGACCGGGGTTGAATTGCGTCGCATATTGGCAAAAAAGTTCAAACCGACCGACCTCTGCAAAATAGAGGCCAGTATGCTACAACTGGATTTGCGACCTACCAACAGTGAACGAGGACATAATGATAACGCTCAATATGAAGCAGCCATCCAAAGACTGTGTCAAGCCATCACCACTCAAATTCCAACCAAAATCAATATGTCCCACATTTACACCTGCAAACAGAAACCCGGTGAAGGGACTGATGATTTTGTACACCGCATCCTTGAGGAAGTCAGCAAGCACAGCGGTCATCAGAGACCAACGGATTTGGGTAATGAACCAGGACCATGGGAGAGTATTGCATGTAATGCAATAATTAAAGGCCTCATGCCAGATGTCGCCACTGAAGTAAAGAACATTTACGTGGGATGGTGTGAGGGTCCTCGTTTGGCTGACGTTCGCCGATATGCTCGCCATGCTCAGAACCAAGTTGAGACACGTAAGACCATCAAAAGGGACAAGTGTGAAAAGGAGCTGCATTTGGCAGCCATGACCATGTATTACGCAGTTGGTGTAAACAGAGGACGAGGCCGAAGTCGAAGACGTGGACGTGTGGGAGAGGAGGTCGAAATGGGCCACGTCAGAGCTATGATCCGAATATTTGTTTTTACTGTGGCCAGACTGGACACTGGAAGAAGGACTGTCCACAGCTGAAAAGTGATGAAATTGGGCAAAAGGCTGACTGAGGGTGGGAGGCAGGTTCTGGACGTCACGCGCCAGCGCAGCCTCCACTAATGGGTGATAGCACAACACACACACACATTTTTCCTGCTCTGTGCAGTGAACAAACGCTTGCCAACTGTGATTCACGTAGTAAAGTTTTGCATGCTATTTCCGTCCTAGAGCAAAGATATTTGTCTCAGAATATAGGAACCTATGTTCATCAGTAGTGACGTCAGGGGAGTTTGATTGTCCTCCAAAGTTGTGGAAACCACGTTTACTCTATGTCTGCATCAGGCCAGGTTGTGAAGGAGAAAATGACAACGCCCATTGCTTGTGTCACTCCCGATGGGCTCTCCTTCAAACACTCATTTTTGTTATCAGAGTTGTGTCCCATTAACCTGATGGGCCGTGATCTCATGTGCAAATTAGGCATTATTTTAACTTCTACACCAGAGGGTGTTAAGGTTATGTTACAGTCTGACAAAGCTTTCACAGCAGTGCAGTTTGATTCATCGGCACTTACATATGCTTATGAGTGGAAACTTCCCAGCTCTCCTTTTTCACAACAACTAGTGGAAGAAGCAAAAGCGTTAGTTTCACCCCTTTCTGATTTCATGCAACTTGCTGATTTGCACTGCACATCACACATTTCTTTGGGGCCTGACAATGACTATGAGAAGAAGTGAAAAAATATAAAACAATGTAAAAATCAATACCCTTTGAAGCCTGAAGCAATTAAAGGGATTAAACCTGTTTTTCAATCTTTTCAGAAAACAGGCGTTATTGTTCCTTGTGAAAATTCACCTGTGCGCACTCCATTGTTTCCTGTTAAAAAGATTAAAGATGCTGGCCAGCCAGATGAATGGCGTTTTGTATAGGACCTCCAAGCGGTGAATGCTGCAGTTCAGCCACGTGCTCCTACTGTGCCCAACCCACACACTATTTTGTCTCAAATTTCATCAGATGCACAGTTTTTCTCAGTGGTTGACTTGTCTAATGCATTTTTCTCTGCGCCAGTGCACCCTGATAGGCCATTTTGGTTTGCTTTTTAGTTTGCAGGGAGATCTTGGACTTTTACTTCAATTAACCACAGGCTCTGCTCTTTTGCAGTATGTGGATGACATCCTTTTATGTAGTCTATCTAAACAACAGTGTGAAAAAGACACAGTGAATCTGTTGAAACATCTTCATTCTTATGGCACACTATTTTGTCTCATGTCATGGTTGGACCATGTGTCAAAAGGGGGGATGCTGAATGAACTCACTGCTCAGTGGTTCACAAAAGGGTTCAGTTCATATGCGCAAAAATACTGTCAGTCATGTATGGTTTGTGCCACACATAATGTAGGAAAGGCATTACACACATCACAAGCTGCACACACTCCACCAGAGAGACCTTTTGAACATTTGATGATGGATTTTGTTGAACTCACACCAGCTGAAGGAAAGAAATATGCACTAGTAATAGTGGACGTGTTTAGTAAATGGGTTGAAGTTTTCCCTGCAAAACATGCAAACAGTAATGCAGTGACTAAAGCACTGCTAAACAGAAATCATTCCTAGATGGGGCTTTCCAGAGAAGATCAGCAGTGATAATGGCACACATTTTGTAAACACTGCATTGACTGAGGTTGGTAAATTCCTGGGAATAAGCTTGCGCACACATTGTGCTTATCATCCACAGAGTGGAGGTGCTGTGGAAAGAGAAAATGGTACATTAAAGTCCAAGTTAGCCAAATGTTGTGAAGAAACAGGTCTGCCATGGACAAAAGCATTACCTATTGTGCTTACCTACATGAGAATGAGAATCAGAGCTCGAGTGAATCTCAGCCCATTTGAAATTTTATTTGGCAGACCTCCTAACCTGGGATTGGGACCTGTAACCAGACCCCTCCCTTCCACAACTGTTTGTGATGATGCTATGTTGTCTTACTGTCGAAACCTTTCCACTGTTCTATCTCAAGTTTCACAGACAGTAAAAGCAGCCCTTCCAGCCACAGAAAACACACCTCTGCACCCACTCCAACCAGATGACAGGTGGTGAAGGAACTTTGCAGGAAACATTGGAAGTCCAAACGTTGGCAAGGCCCGTTCCAGGTGCTACTGGTCACTCACACAGCTGTTAAAGTTGCAGAGAGAGCAACCTGGATTCATGCCAGTCACTGTAAGAAGGTACCAGAACCAGTAGATGACTTCCACCCTGACATACATCAGCCTAACCAACACGCCCGGAAGGACAAAGATAAGAGTCAGCAGTAAAAGCTGTACTCCACCGGTGTGTTAAGTGCTAGTAACCTCTGACACCGAAGATTGAAACATCCTGAGACCTGCGATGAAGATGATCATACACATGGTGTGAACCATGGCAGAAACTGTTTGTTGTTTGTATTTTCTTATTTGTAACCAGCATGTGCACATTGTATCTTGATTTCACAGGAAGCAATAATACAGGGCTGCTGTATTGTTCCCTGTGTGCGAGGCCTCATTGTATGTATCTCACTAAATGATTCAAATGACTCAAAGAACTTTTTTGCTTTCAAAATTTTTCCTCTAGTGACGCTGACTTAGAGAGGGATGAAGATAATCATGTTTAATTGTTCATGTTTTGATTGTTTATCATTGGACCCTTTATCACTATGATGCCTGCATTTTAAACTCACGTTGTGTGCAAATGCAGGCTGATGTTTTACAGATAAAGTTATTATTTTCCTTGTTTCTTTTTGGGTTGATTAATATAATAGTATTATTATAATCAAAAGGGAGGAATGTAATGGAAAATAATTCTTATATGCATTGTATTGAGTGTTACTGTGTATGACCTGCAAATGACTGAGCTGCAAGGTACCACCCTGCCCTGTTTTCTTAAATTCCTCTTTACAACGGTGGGCTTGTTATAATGAGATAGCTGCACTTTAGGGGGGACAGGGTTAGGCTGGTATTTACGAGTGTGTCTGGGTAACCTCAACTGATGGTTGGGGAGGAAAGTTAGAAGAACAATCAACTATACCAAAAAACAGATGACGTGATGAGCGGGCAATATAACTGTGTGTTTTTGCTTCAGTGGTCAGAGCAACTCTGTATTCTGTACTGTGTTGTTCTCTCTTGCAATATATTATTATTAAAGCCTCTTATCTCCTCAGAAGAAAATAACTGACTCCCCAAATGCAAGTGTCAGGACAAATGATCAAAGTTCTCCAAGCTTCAGTCTGCAGAGAGGTACAAGACAGGGTTGTCCACTTTCGCCCTCACTTTTTGCTATTTTCATCAAACCTTTAGCAGCTGCTATCAGACAAGATAGAAATATTAAAGGCATCCAACCCCAAAATATTGAGCATAAAATAAGTCTTTATGTTGATGATGTATTACTTTTCCTTCAGAACTCACAGACGTCTCTCACTCACACGATCACACTCATAAATAAATTCTCAGCACTTTCTGACTACTCTATCAATTGGTCTAAGACCACAGTTCTGCCCATTAACTGTAGGGTCCAGAATATACCTGCGATCACTTTACAGTCAGGAAATATTAGATATTTAGGCATAAACATTTCCTCGAGGCTCTCAGAGCTAACAAAGCTAAATTATGTGCAATTATTAAAGACAGTAGAGGACGATCTCTCTCTATATTACAACCATTAAAATGATGATACTACCAAAAGTTAACTATTTGTTCTCAATGATCCCCATAAAACCACCTGCTACTTGATTTAAGTCACTAGATTCATGCATCTCCAAATTTCCGTGGAAAAACAAACCACCACGTATTAGTTTAAAAACCCTACAGAAGACCAAGGACAGTGGTGGATTAGATTTACCTAATTTTCAGCACTATTCCTTAGCCAATAGGTTACAGTATATATCAAAATGGTTTAAACCTAGCCCAATAGATGAACCATGGATAAATATAGAACAAGCATTGTGTGATAATCTGGAAATCTCTGACCTGCCACTTATTAGTCAAAACGTAAAAAATCACAAATGTTGCAAAAGCATTAACATCAGCACCTCTCTGACAACCTGGTGGGAATTTCTTAAAAAAACAAAGTCTTCACTTGTCCCGTGTAAGCTTACACCCATCTGGAACAATCCTGACATCCTGCAAAACAAAAAAATGCTAAACATTACTCTGTGGAAGATCAATGGAATCAAACATCTGGTACATATAATCCAAAATGGACATTTTATTTCATTTGATGAGCTCATATCACAACATGAGATAGGCAGCAATTAATTCCTAGAATATCAACAACTTAAGTCTAATAATAACAAAGAAATATATCCTCCACCAACCAGACTCACAACTCCCGATTAGGGTAGCAGAATTTCTAAGCATCTGCACCCCAAAACTACTATCAAAAATATATAAATTATTGTCTAAGATAGATGACACAATGTCTCTACCGTCCTCAAAATGGGAGGCAGATTTATCCATCAGTTCTAGTCATAGCTTCTGGCCACAAATATGTTCGAACACCTTCAGAATGACTCAAAATCCTAATTTACAGCTCATACAATACAAAATTCTTCATAGAACACACTATACAGGACAAAGGATGTTCAGGATGGGTCTAACACACTCAAACATCTGCTCACATTGCACAGATAACACACCTGATGATTATGCACACGCTTTGTGGTTTTGTGCGCCTGTCCAGAAGTTCTGGCTTGAAGTCTGTGCGGACCTATCAACATGGCTGTGGAGGTGGCGTGGTGCATCAGCTGCAGGAGAGAGCTGTGGAGAGAGCTCTGGGGAGAAGGACTAGGTGAGTGATTAGTACACCGGCAGTCACTTGTCTAATCACTGTCCTCTTTTAAAAACTCAGTAGCGTGCTGGAGCTGGAAGGAGGATTGAAGTGGAGTCGGCAGCACGAACCGGGAGGTAAGGCCTGCGAACGACTCCACATTCGTGAAAAAGGGTTAAATAAATTATACGTTGAACCGTCCGCTGTCTCTGAGTCTCTCTGAGAGAACCCGCAGTGGAAACAGGCCGCCACATTGGCACCCAACTGGGATTCAGCAGAGGAGACATGACGGAACCGCAATAGCCCATAACAGCTCTGGCCCAAATGCTGGCGGAGGTCGCGGCGATGAATCAGGGCCAGGCGGCTCTCGGCAGGCAGCAGCTGGCCACACTGCAGGGCCAGGTGGAACGGCAGACGGACCTGCTGGAAGCACTGGTGGCTCGAGCCGGGGCAGCGGCACCGGCCCCCTCGCTCGCTGGGGTCGGCCTGTATAAGATGACGCCTGAAGACGACCCTCAGTCATTTCTGGGGATGTTCGAGGCAACGGCGGCGGCGTGCAGATGGCCGGAGGCGGAGTGGGCCGTGCGGTTGCTTCCCCTCCTGTCTGGGGACACCCAAACGGCGGCGCTGAGCCTTCCTGCTCGCTCTTGAAGCCAGTACGCGGATGTCTAGAGGGCAGTCCTGGATCGCCTGGGGTACTCGGCGGAGGACCATCGCCGCCGGTTCAGAAGGACCAAACTGGGCCACACGGACCGTCCGTTCACCTATGCGCAGCAGTTGACCGACGTAGTGACACGGTGGCTGCGTCCAGGGGACTCGAATGGAGAGCGGAGGATGCTGGGACAAATCGTCCTGGAACAGTTCGTGGAGGGGATGCCAAGTGGTACGGCGGAGTGGGTACGCTGCCACCGACCCACTGACTTGGAGGCCGCGATCACCCTTGCGGAGGACCATCTGGCCGTTTTTTTCCAGGGCCAGATACCGGAGGCTCGGCCAGCATCGCTGGGCCGGCCAACACCAGCGCCCCGGAGGAGGCTGTCAACAGCTGGCTCTCAGCTGGCAACAGCACGATCGTCTCCTCTCCCCCGCACTAACCTTTCCTGCCCTCTCTTTCCACCCCAGGTTCCAGCCGCTACAAGTCCTGCTCCCGACCCACAGAGGGTCCCTCAGGTGGCGGGGCAGGAGTGTTGGAGGTGCGGGCAGCCCGGTCATTTTCGCCGCGAGTGCCCGCTCATGGAGGTCAGACAGGTGATTCGGGTTGTTGGCCCTCCAGCGCCCTCCCCCGGTCCAGGAGGGACGTACAGCGTTCCGGTAAGGATTCAGGGGGGTACACATCAGGCAATGGTGGACTCGGGCATCACACAGTATAGTTCACCAGAATCTGATTCGACCTGGGGCTTTGATAGAGGCAGAATGGGTTGATATTAGGTGTGTGCATGGGGATATTCACAGATACCCCATGGTCCCAGTTGAAATTCGCTGTAAGGGGAAAAAGCATAGTGTGAAGGCCGTGGTTAGCTCCTGCCTGGCGCACCCCCTGATTTTGGGAACCGATTGTCCCGGGTTTGATAGATTAGTGGGGCAGTGTGTGGGGGTGCGCTCACGACCGTCAGGGTCATGGGATATGTGTGCTGTCCTCAGCGGTGACGCGAGGTTGTCTGACACTGCAGACGGGGAGGGGGAGCCGACGGTACCTTCACAGGAGGCTCCGTCAGTTCCCGTGTTCGACTCCATGGAAGATTTTCCACTCGAGCAGTCTCGTGATGATACTCTACGCTATGCCTTGGATCAGGTGATAAAAATTGATGGTCATATGGTGCGCCCTGACGCAATGCTAACACATCCGCATTTTTCATTGTGCAGGGACAGAGTGTACAGAGTGAGTCGTGACACTCAGACAGAGGAAATCATAACACAGCTGTTGGTGCCGAAAAGCCGTTGGGAAATAGTTTTCCAGGCGGCTCATTATAACCCGATGGCGGGGCATATGGGGTATGAAAAAATGATGAATCGTATAATGGCCCGGTTCTATTGGCCAGGCATTCGGGCAGACGTGCGCCGCTGGTGCGCGACCTGCTCCAAATGCCAGTTGGTTAACCAACCGGCCGTCCCGAAAGCACCTTTGCGTCCATTGCCGCTGATTGAGGTCCCATTTGAGCGTATTGGGATGGACCTCATCGGGCCCTTTCATCGGAGCGCACGTGGATATCGCTTTGTGTTAGTTCTGGTGGATTATGCAACACGATATCCAGAAGCAGTGCCGTTGCGCACCATCTCTGCAAAGAGTGTAGCGCAGGCACTGTTTCAAGTTATCTCCCGAGTCGGGATCCCGAAAGAGATCCTGACTGATCAAGGCACCTCTCACCGTCCCAGAGAGCAGACATAGCCCAGTTGCAGCAGCATTAAGCTGATGTGTTCTCCCCCCTGCCAGGACGCACAAGCCTTATTCAACACCATGTTGAGACACACCCGGGCGTGACAGTGCGTTCACGTCCCTATTGGTTACCTGAGCACAAGAGAAAAGTGGTTCAGGCAGAATTGGAAGCTATGCTGGAGATGGGTGTAATTGAGGAGTCTAACAGCGCCTGGGGTAGTCCCATCGTTTTTGTAGTCAAGACGGATGGGTCTATCCGGTTCTGTGTGGACTATCGCAAGGTGAATGATGTGTCACGATTTGATGCCTATCCTATGCCCCGGGTCGACGAGCTCCTGGATCGCCTGGGCACTGCTCGTTTTTTTACGACACTAGATTTGACCAAGGGCTACTGGCAGATTCCCTTGTCTCCAGAGTCTAAGGAAAAAACGGCCTTCTCCACTCCGTACGGGTTGTACCAATTTGTCACACTTCCGTTCGGGTTGTTCGGGGCCCAAGCCACATTTCAACGCCTTATGGATCGGGTCCTGCGGCCGCATGCTGCGTATGCTGCTGCTTACCTGGATGACGTCATTCCATAGCAACAGCTGGGCGGAGCATGTTCAGCAGGTGGCGGCAGTGCTGGAGTCACTGCGGCAGGCGGGGCTCACGGCCAACCCAAAGAAGTGTGCAGTTGGACGGAGGGAGATACGGTATCTGGGGTACCACTTGGGCGGCAGACAGGTGCGTCCACAGGTAGACAAGACAGCAGCGATTGCAGCCTGCCCAAAACCTAAGACCAAGAAAGAGGTGAGGCGGTTTTTGGGGCTGGCCGGATATTACCGGCGATTTATTCCCAACTTCGCGGAGCTGACCAGCCCCTTGACCGACCTTACCCGAAAAGGTGCCTCTGATCCGGTCCGGTGGACGGAGCAGTGCCAGGCGTCACTTGAGAGGGTAAAGCAGACCCTCTGTGGGGAGCCTCTTCTCCACACACCTAACTCCTCTCTCCCATTTGTCCTGCAGACTGATGCATCGGGAAGGGGGTTGGGGGCTGTTCTGTCCCAGCAGGTGCTGGGCGTTGACCGCCCAGTGCTTTACATCAGCCAGAAACTATCCGAGAGGGAGACCAGATACAGCACGGTGGAGAGGGAGTGCCTGGCCATCCGGTGGGTGGTCGGCGCTCTGCGGTATTACTTGCTGGGGCGCCCATTCACCCTCTGCTCGGACCATGCTCCCCTCCAGTGGCTCCACCGAATGAAAGATGTCAATGCACGGATCACCCGCTGGTATCTGGCACTACAGCCTTTTAAATTCAAAGTGGTCCATAGGCCGGGGGCACAGATGGCGGTGGCCGACTTCCTTTCCAGCTCGCATGGCGAGGTGGGGGGGAGTAAGTTAGGCCGGACGGCTCCCCGGCCAAGGTCAGGCTGTGGAAGTATGTGGAGGTGCTGCAGGAGAGAGCTGTGGAGAGAGCTCTGGGGAGCAGGACTAGGTGAGTGATTAGTACACCGGCAGTCACTTGTCTAATCACTGTCCTCTTTTAAAAACTCAGTAGCGTGCTGGAGCTGGAAGGAGGATTGAAGTGGAGTCGGCAGCAGGAACCGGGAGGGAAGGCCTGCGAACGACTCCACATTCGTGAAAAAGGGTTAAATAAACGATACGTTGAACCGTCCGCTGTCTCTGAGTCTCTCTGAAAGAACCCGCAGTGGCAACAGGCCACCACAATGTGCAATTATTAAAGACAGTAGAGGATGATCTCTCTCGTTGGAAGTCCTTACCTATATCACTTATGGGGAGAGTTAAAACCATTAAAATGTTGATACTACCAAAAGTTAACTATTTGTTCTCAATGATCAATGACCTGCTACTTGGTTTAAGTCACTAGATTTATGCATCTCTAAATTTCTGTGGAAAAACAAACCACCACGTATTAGTTTAAAAACCCTACAGAAGACCAAGGACAGTGGTGGATTAGATTTACCTAATTTTCAGCACTATTCCTTAGCCAATAGGTTACAGTATATATCAAAATGGTTTAAACCTAGCCCAATAGATGAACATGGATAAATATAGAACAAGCATTGTGTGATAATCTGGAAATCTCTGACCTGCCACTTATTAGTCAAAACGTAAAAAATCACAAATGTTTCAAAAGCATTAACATCAGCACCTCTTTGACAGCCTGGTGGTAATTTCTTAAAATAACAAAGTCTTCACTTGTCCCGTGTAAGCTTACACCCATCTGGAACAATCCTGACATCCTGCAAAACAAAAAAAATGCTAAACTTTACTCTGTGGAAGATCAAAGGAATCAAACATCTGGAACATATAATCCAAAATGGACATTTTATTTCATTTGAGGAGTTCATATCACAACATGAGATAGGCAGCAATAAATTCCTAGAATATCAACAATTTAAGTCTAATAATAACAAAGAAATATATCCTCCACCAACCACATTTACAACTCCCGATTAGGGTAGCAGAATTTCTAAGCATCTGCACCCCAAAACTACTATCAAAAATATATAAATTATTGTCTAAGATAGATGACACAATGTCTCTACCGTCCTCAAAATGGGAGGCAGATTTATCCATCAGTTCTAGTCATAGCTTCTGGCCACAAATATGTTTGAACACCTTCAGAATGACTCGAAATCCTAATTTACAGCTCATACAATACAAAATTCTTCATAGAACACACTATACAGGACAAAGGATGTTCAGGATGGGTCTAACACACTCAAACATCTGCTCACATTGCACAGATAACACACCTGATGATTATGCACACGCTTTGTGGTTTTGTGCGCCTGTCCAGAAGTTCTGGCTTGAAGTCTGTGCGGACCTATGTTTGTTTGTTTGTTTGTTTTTGTAGAGGTCCTCCGGGGTTGGGTTGGGTTGAGTGGGGTGGGGCGGGATGGGTTCCTTCTGGGGGTACAGTAGCTCCTGGAATATGGTGACTGCAGGCCCCGAGCCTGGGGGACATCAGGCCCTCCTGCCCTGTGTTGTGTCCCAGGTAGCGGGGATGCCTATTGCAGCCAGTCTCTGGCTGCCCTCTCCGGGATGGGAGGGGCCAGGAGGATGAATTAATTATCCTGCTGGTTTATATATTGTAAACATAAACAATAAACATTTATAAAACTTCCCTTGGCAAAGCAAATCTGTTTGGCATAAAAGGTATTCAGACTACAATTCTGCTGCCATAATGCTGAACAGGACACGGAAAAAAAAAACTAAAATCCGAGAATAAGCTTCTTTTCACCAGTTCTACACAATTTCGGATCTTGATATAAAATGAATTCCTTCACTCAAACCAAGTTAAAACTGCTTTGTCCTTCATATTTATCCATGTCTAAATAGCTTTAAACAAAAAAAAGGTAGTACTTTGCAGGATAGGAAAGAACAACACTAAACCTTTTCAGGAATCCGAGAATAAGCGTCTTTTGACGAGTTCTACACAATTTCGGATTTTGATACAAAATGAATTCCTTCACTCAAACCAAGTTAAAACTGCTTTGTCCTTCATATTTATTCATGTCTGAATAGGTTTCAACAAAAAAGAAAGTATTACTTTGCAGTATACCAAAGAACAACACTAAACCTTTAGGAATCCGAGAATAAGCTTCTTTTCACGAGTTCTACACAATTTCGGATTTTGCTATAAAATGAATTCCTTCACTCAAACCAAGTTAAAACTGCTTTGTCCTTCATATTTATCCATGTCTGAATAGGTTTCAACAAAAAAGAAAGTATTACTTTGCAGTATACAAAAGAACAACACTAAACCTTTAAGAATCCGAGAATAAGCTTCTTTTCACGAGTTCTAGACAATTTCGGATTTTGATATAAAATGAATTCCTTCACTCAAACCAAGTTAAAACTGCTTTGTCCTTCATATTTATCCATATCTGAATAGGTTTTAACAAAAAAGAAAGTATTACTTTGCAGAATACAAAAGAACAACACTAAACCTTTTCAGGAATCCGAGAATAAGCTTCTTTTCACGAGTTCTACTCAATTTCGGATTTTGATATAAAATGAATTCCTTCACTCAAACCAAGTTAAAACTAATTTGTCCTTCATATTTTTGCATGTCTAAATAGGTTTCAGGCATAAAATTCCTCATATTACCCTGTATGAGAAAGAAGCATACTTGTGATGGAGCAATACACTCCTTTTGGGTAACCTAAACTGATGGTTGGGGAGGAAAGTTAGAAGAACAATCAACTATACCCAAAGACAGATACGTGATGAGCGGGCAATATAACTGTGTTTTTGCTTCAGTGGTCAGAGCAACTCTCTATTCTGTACTGTGTTGTTCTCTCTTGCAAGATATTATTATTAAAGCCTCTTATCTCCTCAGAAGAAAATAACTGACTCTGTGCGTTACTAGATTTCCACCACAATTTTGGCGTCACGAACAGGATCCCTCAACTGGTGTCTCTGGACCGGACCGCAGTGCATGGCCAGTCTGGACTGAAGTAGCTGTTCCAGCCTCATACCTCCAAGGCCTTTTCTGAGAGAGAGGACTGGCAGGTCCTTTTCCTGAATACCAGCGCTGGGATCATTTTTGAAATATGATAGTCTGAGACGATAGGACTGCTTTTTAGTTTTTATTTGAATAAAAGAGGGTTTCCCGGTTGTGTCATTAGTGAGACAGAGATTTCACGGGTAAGTGAAACTTTTGAAGCAGTCCGAAGAAGTGTGAAGTACTCCGAAGAAGTGTGAGTACAGATTAAGGTCCTCATTGGAGACGTCCTTTGAGTGAAGGAATATATTTCCCCATTCCAAGTCTGAGAATGGGAAACAGTAGGTCTCAGACTTTTGACCCTAATGAAAAAGAAATATGGTCCAGAGGTTTTCCACCTGAAGGTTCTTTTAGTATGTTAGAAATAAGAAAATTAGAAGAAAAGTTTTGCAAATATGAGAAAGAGATGAAGCAAAAAAAAAAAGAAAATTAAGTTTAAATAAGAAGTAAGAAAGGTATAGAATGTTGTAGAATGAAAAAATAAAGTGTATTAAGAGAAAGAAAGGAAAAC
Source organism: Leuresthes tenuis (assembly GCF_036924035.1). Classification (NCBI taxonomy): domain Eukaryota; kingdom Metazoa; phylum Chordata; class Actinopteri; order Atheriniformes; family Atherinopsidae; genus Leuresthes; species Leuresthes tenuis. The sequence goes on from NW_027325364.1 coordinate 30,651,972, forward strand.
GCTAAACAAATGCCATGACGGAATGATGATGATAATTTAGTATGTGGACGAAAAGATAATTCAGCTCTGATTAAGACTGAATCTTCTTTTAAACCACCACCATATTCCACTGATAACACTTCTTCTCCTTCTGCACCTCTTTACCCCACCCTGAGCGCTCTCGCTGTGCCGGATCCAGACCTGGACTCCTGCCCTCCACGACGCCTGCAACAACAACAGCCAGCCCTGCCACAAGCCTCTGGCTCTCGGGAAGAAGGGACTTCTTCCATCCTCCCTCGGGAAGAAATTCCATCATCCTCACAACATCAGTTACATAGGTCTGATGATGAGGAAAAGGAAGACGTTTGGTTCTCCAGCGTACCTGCCCAAGAACTTTTAACGCAAGTGACAAAAATCCTTTACCCACAATCTGGACTTCGGAGATCTAAACGTGAGAAAAAACAAAACCAGATTCAAACCATGCCTATGGTTAAAGTTGCAGGTCCCACTGGACCATTACTGGTTTATCGACCCTGGACTGAGACTGACATCATGGAAGCATAACAATGCTTACCAGATCCAGAGAATTCTGGACCCCGTTTTGCTGACGAGTTTCGAGATTTCTGCGCACAATTCTGCCCGACCGGGGTTGAATTGCGTCGCATATTGGCAAAAAAGTTCAAACCGACCGACCTCTGCAAAATAGAGGCCAGTATGCTACAACTGGATTTGCGACCTACCAACAGTGAACGAGGACATAATGATAACGCTCAATATGAAGCAGCCATCCAAAGACTGTGTCAAGCCATCACCACTCAAATTCCAACCAAAATCAATATGTCCCACATTTACACCTGCAAACAGAAACCCGGTGAAGGGACTGATGATTTTGTACACCGCATCCTTGAGGAAGTCAGCAAGCACAGCGGTCATCAGAGACCAACGGATTTGGGTAATGAACCAGGACCATGGGAGAGTATTGCATGTAATGCAATAATTAAAGGCCTCATGCCAGATGTCGCCACTGAAGTAAAGAACATTTACGTGGGATGGTGTGAGGGTCCTCGTTTGGCTGACGTTCGCCGATATGCTCGCCATGCTCAGAACCAAGTTGAGACACGTAAGACCATCAAAAGGGACAAGTGTGAAAAGGAGCTGCATTTGGCAGCCATGACCATGTATTACGCAGTTGGTGTAAACAGAGGACGAGGCCGAAGTCGAAGACGTGGACGTGTGGGAGAGGAGGTCGAAATGGGCCACGTCAGAGCTATGATCCGAATATTTGTTTTTACTGTGGCCAGACTGGACACTGGAAGAAGGACTGTCCACAGCTGAAAAGTGATGAAATTGGGCAAAAGGCTGACTGAGGGTGGGAGGCAGGTTCTGGACGTCACGCGCCAGCGCAGCCTCCACTAATGGGTGATAGCACAACACACACACACATTTTTCCTGCTCTGTGCAGTGAACAAACGCTTGCCAACTGTGATTCACGTAGTAAAGTTTTGCATGCTATTTCCGTCCTAGAGCAAAGATATTTGTCTCAGAATATAGGAACCTATGTTCATCAGTAGTGACGTCAGGGGAGTTTGATTGTCCTCCAAAGTTGTGGAAACCACGTTTACTCTATGTCTGCATCAGGCCAGGTTGTGAAGGAGAAAATGACAACGCCCATTGCTTGTGTCACTCCCGATGGGCTCTCCTTCAAACACTCATTTTTGTTATCAGAGTTGTGTCCCATTAACCTGATGGGCCGTGATCTCATGTGCAAATTAGGCATTATTTTAACTTCTACACCAGAGGGTGTTAAGGTTATGTTACAGTCTGACAAAGCTTTCACAGCAGTGCAGTTTGATTCATCGGCACTTACATATGCTTATGAGTGGAAACTTCCCAGCTCTCCTTTTTCACAACAACTAGTGGAAGAAGCAAAAGCGTTAGTTTCACCCCTTTCTGATTTCATGCAACTTGCTGATTTGCACTGCACATCACACATTTCTTTGGGGCCTGACAATGACTATGAGAAGAAGTGAAAAAATATAAAACAATGTAAAAAACAATACCCTTTGAAGCCTGAAGCAATTAAAGGGATTAAACCTGTTTTTCAATCTTTTCAGAAAACAGGCGTTATTGTTCCTTGTGAAAACTCACCTGTGCGCACTCCATTGTTTCCTGTTAAAAAGATTAAAGATGCTGGCCAGCCAGATGAATGGCGTTTTGTACAGGACCCCCAAGCGGTGAATGCTGCAGTTCAGCCACGTGCTCCTACTGTGCCCAACCCACACACTATTTTGTCTCATGTCATGGTTGGACCATGTGTCAAAAGGGGGGATGCTGAATGAACTCACTGCTCAGTGGTTCACAAAAGGGTTCAGTTCATATGCGCAAAAATACTGTTAGTCATGTATGGTTTGTGCCACACATAATGTAGGAAAGGCATTACACACATCACAAGCTGCACACACTCCACCAGAGAGACCTTTTGAACATTTGATGATGGATTTTGTTGAACTCACACCAGCTGAAGGAAAGAAATATGCACTAGTAATAGTGGACGTGTTTAGTAAATGGGTTGAAGTTTTCCCTGCAAAACATGCAAACAGTAATGCAGTGACTAAAGCACTGCTAAACAAAAATCATTCCTAGATGGGGCTTTCCAGAGAAGATCAGCAGTGATAATGGCACACATTTTGTAAACACTGCATTGACTGAGGTTGGTAAATTCCTGGGAATAAGCTTGCGCACACATTGTGCTTATCATCCACAGAGTGGAGGTGCTGTGGAAAGAGAAAATGGTACATTAAAGTCCAAGTTAGCCAAATGTTGTGAAGAAACAGGTCTGCCATGGACAAAAGCATTACCTATTGTGCTTACCTACATGAGAATGAGAATCAGAGCTCGAGTGAATCTCAGCCCATTTGAAATTTTATTTGGCAGACCTCCTAACCTGGGATTGGGACCTGTAACCAGACCCCTCCCTTCCACAACTGTTTGTGATGATGCTATGTTGTCTTACTGTCGAAACCTTTCCACTGTTCTATCTCAAGTTTCACAGACAGTAAAAGCAGCCCTTCCAGCCACAGAAAACACATCTCTGCACCCACTCCAACCAGATGACAGGTGGTGAAGGAACTTTGCAGGAAACATTGGAAGTCCAAACGTTGGCATGGCCCGTTCCAGGTGCTACTGGTCACTCACACAGCTGTTAAAGTTGCAGGGAGAACAACCTGGATTCATGCCAGTCACTGTAAGAAGGTACCAGAACCAGTAGATGACTTCCACCCTGACATACATCAGCCTAACCAACACGCCCGGAAGGACAAAGATAAGAGTCAGCAGTAAAAACTGTACTCCACCGGTGTGTTAAGTGCTAGTAACCTCTGACACCGAAGATTGAAACATCCTTACTGAGACCTGCGATGAAGATGATCATACACATGGTGTGAACCATGGCAGAAACTGTTTGTTGTTTGTATTTTCTTATTTGTAACCAGCATGTGCACATTGTATCTTGATTTCACAGGAAGCAATAATACAGGGCTGCTGTATTGTTCCCTGTGTGCGAGGCCTCATTGTATGTATCTCACTAAATGATTCAAATGACTCAAAGAACTTTTTTGCTTTCAAAATTTTTCCTCTAGTGACGCTGACTTAGAGAGGGATGAAGATAATCATGTTTAATTGTTCATGTTTTGATTGTTTATCATTGGACCCTTTATCACTATGATGCCTGCATTTTAAACTCACGTTGTGTGCAAATGCAGGCTGATGTTTTACAGATAAAGTTATTATTTTCCTTGTTTCTTTTTGGGTTGATTAATATAATAGTATTATTATAATCAAAAGGGAGGAATGTAATGGAAAATAATTCTTATATGCATTGTATTGAGTGTTACTGTGTATGACCTGCAAATGACCGAGCTGCAAGGTACCACCCTGCCCTGTTTTCTTAAATTCCTCTTTACAACGGTGGGCTTGTTATAATGAGATAGCTGCACTTTAGGGGGGACAGGGTTAGGCTGGTATTTACGAGTGTGTCTGGGTAACCTCAACTGATGGTTGGGGAGGAAAGTTAGAAGAACAATCAACTATACCAAAAAACAGATGACGTGATGAGCGGGCAATATAACTGTGTGTTTTTGCTTCAGTGGTCAGAGCAACTCTGTATTCTGTACTGTGTTGTTCTCTCTTGCAAGATATTATTATTAAAGCCTCTTATCTCCTCAGAAGAAAATAACTGACTCCCCAAATGCAAGTGTCAGGACAAATGATCAAAGTTCTCCAAGCTTCAGTCTGCAGAGAGGTACAAGACAGGGTTGTCCACTTTCGCCCTCACTTTTTGCTATTTTCATCAAACCTTTAGCAGCTGCTATCAGACAAGATAGAAATATTAAAGGCATCCAACCCCAAAATATTGAGCATAAAATAAGTCTTTATGTTGATGATGTATTACTTTTCCTTCAGAACTCACAGACGTCTCTCACTCACACGATCACACTCATAAATAAATTCTCAGCACTTTCTGACTACTCTATCAATTGGTCTAAGACCACAGTTCTGCCCATTAACTGTAGGGTCCAGAATATACCTGCGATCACTTTACAGTCAGGAAATATTAGATATTTAGGCATAAACATTTCCTCCAGGCTCTCAGAGCTAACAAAGCTAAATTATGTGCAATTATTAAAGACAGTAGAGGACGATCTCTCTCTATATTACAACCATTAAAATTATGATACTACCAAAAGTTAACTATTTGTTCTCAATGATCCCCATAAAACCACCTGCTACTTGGTTTAAGTCACTAGATTCATGCATCTCCACATTTCTGTGGAAAAACAAACCACCACGTATTAGTTTAAAAACCCTACAGAAGACCAAGGACAGTGGTGGATTAGATTTACCTAATTTTCAGCACTATTCCTTAGCCAATAGGTTACAGTATATATCAAAATGGTTTAAACCTAGCCCAATAGATGAACCATGGATAAATATAGAACAAGCATTGTGTGATAATCTGGAAATCTCTGACCTGCCACTTATTAGTCAAAACGTAAAAAATCACAAATGTTTCAAAAGCATTAACATCAGCACCTCTTTGACAGCCTGGTGGTAATTTCTTAAAAAAACAAAGTCTTCACTTGTCCCGTGTAAGCTTACACCCATCTGGAACAATCCTGACATCCTGCAAAACAAAAAAATGCTAAACATTACTCTGTGGAAGATCAAAGGAATCAAACATCTGGTACATATAATCCAAAATGGACATTTTATTTCATTTGATGAGCTCATATCACAACATGAGATAGGCAGCAATTAATTCCTAGAATATCAACAACTTAAGTCTAATAATAACAAAGAAATATATCCTCCACCAACCAGACTCACAACTCCCGATTAGGGTAGCAGAATTTCTAAGCATCTGCACCCCAAAACTACTATCAAAAATATATAAATTATTGTCTAAGATAGATGACACAATGTCTCTACCGTCCTCAAAATGGGAGGCAGATTTATCCATCAGTTCTAGTCATAGCTTCTGGCCACAAATATGTTCAAACACCTTCAGAATGACTCAAAATCCTAATTTACAGCTCATACAATACAAAATTCTTCATAGAACACACTATACAGGACAAAGGATGTTCAGGATGGGTCTAACACACTCAAACATCTGCTCACATTGCACAGATAACACACCTGATGATTATGCACACGCTTTGTGGTTTTGTGCGCCTGTCCAGAAGTTCTGGCTTGAAGTCTGTGCGGACCTATCAACATGGCTGTGGAGGTGGCGTGGTGCATCAGCTGCAGGAGAGAGCTGTGGAGAGAGCTCTGGGGAGAAGGACTAGGTGAGTGATTAGTACACCGGCAGTCACTTGTCTAATCACTGTCCTCTTTTAAAAACTCAGTAACGTGCTGGAGCTGGAAGGAGGATTGAAGTGGAGTCGGCAGCACGAACCGGGAGGTAAGGCCTGCGAACGACTCCACATTCGTGAAAAAGGGTTAAATAAATTATACGTTGAACCGTCCGCTGTCTCTGAGTCTCTCTGAGAGAACCCGCAGTGGCAACAGGCCGCCACATTGGCACCCAACTGGGATTCAGAAGAGGAGACATGACGGAACCGCAATAGCCCATAACAGCTCTGGCCCAAATGCTGGTGGCTCGAGCCGGGGCAGCGGCACCGGCCCCCTCGCTCGCTGGGGTCGGCCTGTATAAGATGACGCCTGAAGACGACCCTCAGTCATTTCTGGGGATGTTCGAGGCAACGGCGGCGGCGTGCAGATGGCCGGAGGCGGAGTGGGCCGTGCGGTTGCTTCCCCTCCTGTCTGGGGACGCCCAAACGGCGGCGCTGAGCCTTCCTGCTCGCTCTTGAAGCCAGTACGCGGATGTCTAGAGGGCAGTCCTGGATCGCCTGGGGTACTCGGCGGAGGACCATCGCCGCCGGTTCAGAAGGACCAAACTGGGCCACACGGACCGTCCGTTCACATATGCGCCCGACGTAGTGACACGGTGGCTGCTGCCAGGGGACTCGAATGGAGGGCGGAGGATGCTGGGACAAATCGTCCTGGAACAGTTCGTGGAGGGGCTGCCAAGTGGTACGGCGGAGTGGGTACGCTGCCACCGACCCACTGACTTGGAGGCCGCGATCACCCTTGTGGAGGACCATCTGGCCGTTTTTTCCCAGGGCCGGACACCGGAGGCTCGGCCAGCATCGCTGGGCCGGCCAACACCAGCGCCCCGGAGGAGGCTGTCAACAGCTGGCTCTCAGCTGGCAACAGCACGACCGTCTCCTCTCCCCCACACTAACCTTTCTTGCCCTCTCTTTCCACCCCAGGTTCCAGCCGCTATAAGTCCTGCTCCCGACCCACAGAGGGTCCCTCAGGTGGCGGGGCAGGAGTGTTGGAGGTGCGGGCAGCCCGGTCATTTTCGCCGCGAGTGCCCGCTCATGGAGGTCAGACAGGTGATTCGGGTTGTTGGCCCTCCAGCGCCCTCCCCCGGTCCAGGAGGGACGTACAGCGTTCCGGTAAGGATTCAGGGGGGTACACATCAGGCAATGGTGGACTCGGATATCACACAGTATAGTTCACCAGAATCTGATTCGACCTGGGGCTTTGATAGAGGCAGAATGGGTTGATATTAGGTGTGTGCATGGGGATATTCACAGATACCCCGTGGTCCCAGTTGAAATTCGCTGTAAGGGGAAAAAGCATAGTGTGAAGGCCGCGGTTAGCTCTTGCCTGGCGCACCCCCTGATTTTGGGAACCGATTGTCCCGGGTTTGATAGATTAGTGGGGCAGTGTGTGGGGGTGCGCTCACGACCGTCAGGGTCATGGGATATGTGTGCTGTCCTCAGCGGTGACGCGAGGTTGTCCGACACTGCAGACGGGGAGGGGGAGCCGACGGTACCTTCACAGGAGGCTCCGTCAGTTCCCGTGTTCGACTCCATGGAAGATTTTCCACTCGAGCAGTCTCGTGATGATACTCTACGCTATGCCTTGGATCAGGTGATAAAAATTGATGGTCATATGGTGCGCCCTGACGCAATGCTAACACATCCGCATTTTTCATTGTGCAGGGACAGAGTGTACAGAGTGAGTCGTGACACTCAGACAGAGGAAATCATAACACAGCTGTTGGTGCCGAAAAGCCGTTGGGAAATAGTTTTCCAGGCGGCTCATTATAACCCGATGGCGGGGCATATGGTGTATGAAAAAACGATGAATCGTATAATGGCCCGGTTCTATTGGCCAGGCATTCGGGCAGACGTGCGCCGCTGGTGCGCGACCTGCTCCAAATGCCAGTTGGTTAACCAACCGGCCGTCCCGAAAGCACCTTTGCGCCCATTGCCGCTGATTGAGGTCCCATTTGAGCGTATTGGGATGGATCTCATCGGGCCCTTTCATCGGAGCGCACGTGGATATCGCTTTGTGTTAGTTCTGGTGGATTATGCAACACGATATCTAGAAGCAGTGCCGTTGCGCACCATCTCTGCAAAGAGTGTAGCGCAGGCACTGTTTCAAGTTATCTCCCGAGTCGGGATCCCGAAAGAGATCCTGACTGATCAAGGCACCTCTCACCGTCCCAGAGAGCAGACATAGCCCAGTTCCAGCAGCATTACGCTGATGTGTTCTCCCCCCTGCCAGGACGCACAAGCCTTATTCAACACCATGTTGAGACACACCCGGGCGTGACAGTGCGTTCACGTCCCTATCGGTTACCTGAGCACAAGAGAAAAGTGGTTCAGGCAGAATTGGAAGCTATGCTGGAGATGGGTGTAATTGAGGAGTCTAACAGCGCCTGGGGTAGTCCCATCGTTTTTGTAGTCAAGACGGATGGGTCTATCCGGTTCTGTGTGGACTATCGCAAGGTGAATGATGTGTCACGATTTGATGCCTATCCTATGCCCCGGGTCGACGAGCTCCTGGATCGCCTGGGCACTGCTCGTTTTTTTACGACACTAGATTTGACCAAGGGCTACTGGCAGATTCCCTTGTCTCCAGAGTCTAAGGAAAAAATGGCCTTCTCCACTCCGTACGGGTTGTACAAATTTGTCACACTTCCGTTCGGGTTGTTCGGCCCAAGCCACATTTCAACGCCTTATGGATCGGGTCCTGCGGCCGCATGCTGCGTATGCTGCCGCTTACCTGGATGACGTCATCATCCATAGCAACAGCTGGGCGGAGCATGTTCAGCAGGTGGCGGCAATGCTGGAGTCACTGCGGCAGGCGGGGCTCACGGCCAACCCAAAGAAGTGTGCAGTTGGACGGAGGGAGGTACGGTATCTGGGTTACCACTTGGGCGGCAGACAGGTGCGTCCACAGGTAGACAAGACAGCAGCGATTGCAGCCTGCCCAAAACCTAAGACCAAGAAAGAGGTGAGGCGGTTTTTGGGGCTGGCCGGATATTACCGGCGATTTATTCCCAACTTCGCGGAGCTGACCAGCCCCTTGACCGACCTTACCCGAAAAGGTGCCTCTGATCCGGTCCAGTGGATGGAGCAGTGCCAGGCGTCACTTGAGAGGGTAAAGCAGACCCTCTGTGGGGAGCCTCTTCTCCACACACCTAACTCCTCTCTCCCATTTGTCCTGCAGACTGATGCATCGGGAAGGGGGTTGGGGGCTGTTCTGTCCCAGGAGGTGCGGGGCGTTGACCGCCCAGTGCTTTACATCAGCCAGAAACTATCCGAGAGGGAGACCAGATAAAGCACGGTGGAGAGGGAGTGCCTGGCCATCCGGTGGGTGGTCGGCGCTCTGCGGTATTACTTGCTGGGGCGCCCATTCACCCTCTGCTCGGACCATGCTCCCCTCCAGTGGCTCCACCGAATGAAAGATGTCAATGCACGGATCACCCGCTGGTATCTGGCACTACAGCCTTTTAAATTCAAAGTGGTCCATAGGCCGGGGGCACAGATGGCGGTGGCCGACTTCCTTTCCAGCTCGCATGGCGAGGTGGGGGGGAGTAAGTTAGGCCGGACGGCTCCCCGGCCAAGGTCAGGCTGTGGAGGTATGTGGAGGGGCTGCAGGAGAGAGCTGTGGAGAGAGCTCTGGGGAGCAGGACTAGGTGAGTGATTAGTACCCGGCAGTCACTTGTCTAATCACTGTCCTCTTTTAAAAACTCAGTAGCGTGCTGGAGCTGGAAGGAGGATTGAAGTGGAGTCGGCAGCACGAACCGGGAGGGAAGGCCTGCGAACGACTCCACATTCGTGAAAAAGGGTTAAATAAACGATACGTTGAACCGTCCGCTGTCTCTGAGTCTCTCTGAAAGAACCCGCAGTGGCAGCAGGCCACCACAATGTGCAATTATTAAAGACAGTAGAGGACGATCTCTCTCGTTGGAAGTCCTTACCTATATCACTTATGGGGAGAGTTAAAACCATTAAAATGATGATACTACCAAAAGTTAACTATTTGTTCTCAATGATCCCCATAAAACCACCTGCTACTTGGTTTAAGTCACTAGATTCATGCATCTCTAAATTTCTGTTGAAAAACAAACCACCACGTATTAGTTTAAAAACCCTACAGAAGACCAAGGACAGTGGTGGATTAGATTTACCTAATTTTCAGCACTATTCCTTAGCCAATAGGTTACAGTATATATCAAAATGGTTTAAACCTAGCCCAATAGATGAGCCATGGATAAATATAGAACAAGCATTGTGTGATAATCTGGAAATCTCTGACCTGCCACTTATTAGTCAAAACGTAAAAAATCACAAATGTTGCAAAAGCATTAACATCAGCACCTCTCTGACAACCTGGTGAGAATTTCTTAAAAAAACAAAGTCTTCACTTGTCCCGTGTAAGCTTACACCCATCTGGAACAATCCTGACATCCTGCAAAACAAAAAAATGCTAAACATTACTCTGTGGAAGATCAAAGGAATCAAACATCTGGTACATATAATCCAAAATGGACATTTTATTTCATTTGATGAGCTCATATCACAACATGAGATAGGCAGCAATTAATTCCTAGAATATCAACAACTTAAGTCTAATAATAACAAAGAAATATATCCTCCACCAACCAGACTCACAACTCCCGATTAGGGTAGCAGAATTTCTAAGCATCTGCACCCCAAAACTACTATCAAAAATATATGAATTATTGTCTAAGATAGATGACACAATGTCTCTACCGTTCTCAAAATGGGAGGCAGATTTATTCATCAGTTCTAGTCATAGCTTCTGGCCACAAATATGTTTGAACACCTTCAGAATGACTCAAAATCCTAATTTACAGCTCATACAATACAAAATTCTTCATAGAACACACTATACAGGACAAAGGATGTTCAGGATGGGTCTAACACACTCAAACATCTGCTCACATTGCACAGATAACACACCTGATGATTATGCACACGCTTTGTGGTTTTGTGCGCCTGTCCAGAAGTTCTGGCTTGAAGTCTGTGCGGACCTATCAACATGGCTGTGGAGGTGGCGTGGTGCATCAGCTTCAGGAGAGAGCTGTGGAGAGAGCTCTGGGGAGCAGGACTAGGTGAGTGATTAGTACACCGGCAGTCACTTGTCTAATCACTGTCCTCTTTTAAAAACTCAGTAGGGTGCTGGAGCTGGAAGGAGGATTGAAGTGGAGTCGGCAGCACGAACCGGGAGGTAAGGCCTGCGAACGACTCCACATTCGTGAAAAAGGGTTAAATAAATTATACGTTGAACCGTCCGCTGTCTCTGAGTCTCTCTGAGAGAACCCGCAGTGGCAACAGGCCGCCACATTGGCACCCAACTGGGATTCAGCAGAGGAGACATGACGGAACCGCAATAGCCCATAACAGCTCTGGCCCAAATGCTGGCGAAGGTCGCGGCGATGAATCAGGACCAGGCGGCTCTCGGAGGGCAGCAGCTGGCCACACTGCAGGGCCAGGCGGAACGGCAGACGGACCTGCTGGAAGCACTGGTGGCTCGAGCCGGGGCAGCGGCACCGGCCCCCTCGCTCGCTGGGGTCGGCCTGTATAAGATGACGCCTGAAGACGACCCTCAGTCATTTCTGGGGATGTTCGAGGCAACGGCGGCGGCGTGCAGATGGCCGGAGGCGGAGTGGGCCGTGCGGTTGCTTCCCCTCCTGTCTGGGGACGCCCAAACAGCGGCGCTGAGCCTTCCTGCTCGCTCTTGAAGCCAGTACGCGGATGTCTAGAGGGCAGTCCTGGATCGCCTGGGGTACTCGGCGGAGGACCATCGCCGCCGGTTCAGAAGGACCAAACTGGGCCACACGGACCGTCCGTTCACCTATGCACAGCAGTTGACCGACGTAGTGACACGGTGGCTGCTGCCAGGGGACTCGAATGGAGAGCGGAGGATGCTGGGACAAATCGTCCTGGAACAGTTCGTGGAGGGGATGCCAAGTGGTACGGCGGAGTGGGTACGCTGCCACCGACCCACTGACCTGGAGGCCGCAATCACCCTTGCGGAGGACCATCTGGCCGTTTTTTTCCTGGGCCGGACACCGGAGGCTCGGCCAGCATCGCTGGGCCGGCCAACACCAGCGCCCCGGAGGAGGCTGTCAACAGCTGGCTCTCAGCTGGCAACAGCACGACCGTCTCCTCTCCACCGCACTAACCTTTCCTGCCCTCTCTTTCCACCCCAGGTTCCAGCCGCTATAAGTCCTGCTCCCGACCCACAGAGGGTCCCTCAGGTGGCGGGGCAGGAGTGTTGGAGGTGCGGGCAGCCCGGTCATTTTTGCCGCAAGTGCCCGCTCATGGAGGTCAGACAGGTGATTCGGGTTGTTGGCCCTCCAGCGCCCCCCCCCCGGTCCAGGAGGGACGTACAGCCTTCCGGTAAGGATTCAGGAGGGTACACATCAGGCAATGGTGGACTCGGGCATCACACAGTATAGTTCACCAGAATCTGATTCGACCTGGGGCTTTGATAGAGGCAGAATGGGTTGATATTAGTTGTGTGCATGGGGATATTCACAGATACCCCATGGTCCCAGTTGAAATTCGCTGTAAGGGGAAAAAGCATAGTGTGAAGGCCGCGGTTAGCTCCTGCCTGGCGCACCCCCTGATTTTGGGAACCGATTGTCCCGGGTTTGATAGATTAGTGGGGCAGTGTGTGGGGGTGCGCTCACGACCGTCAGGGTCATGGGATATGTGTGCTGTCCTCAGCGGTGACGCGAGGTTGTCTGACACTGCAGACGGGGAGGGGGAGCCGACGGTACCTTCACATGAGGCTCCGTCAGTTCCCGTGTTCGACGCCATGGAAGATTTTCCACTCGAGCAGTCTCGTGATGATACTCTACGCTATGCCTTGGATCAGGTGATAAAAATTGATGGTCATATGGTGCGCCCTGACGCAGTGCTAACACATCCGCATTTTTCATTGTGCAGGGACAGAGTGTACAGAGTGAGTCGTGACACTCAGACAGAGGAAATCATAACACAGCTGTTGGTGCCGAAAAGCCGTTGGGAAATCGTTTTCCAGACGGCTCATTATAACCCGATGGCGGGGCATATGGGGTATGAAAAAACGATGAATCGTATAATGGCCCGGTTCTATTGGCCAGGCATTCGGGCAGACGTGCGCCGCTGGTGTGCGTCCTGCTCCAAATGCCAGTTGGTTAACCAACCGGCCGTCCCGAAAGCACCTTTGCGTCCATTGCCGCTGATTGAGGTCCCATTTGAGCGTATTGGGATGGACCTCATCGGGCCCTTTCATCGGAGCGCACGTGGATATCACTTTGTGTTAGTTCTGGTGGATTATGCAACACGATATCCAGAAGCAGTGCCGTTGCGCACCATCTCTGCAAAGAGTGTAGCGCAGGCACTGTTTCAAGTTATCTCCCGAGTCGGGATCCCCAAAGAGATCCTGACTGATCAAGGCACCTCTCACCGTCCCAGAGAGCAGACATAGCCCAGTTGCAGCAGCATTAAGCTGATGTGTTCTCCCCCCTGCCAGGACGCACAAGCCTTATTCAACACCATGTTGAGACACACCCGGGCGTGACAGTGCGTTCACGTCCCTATCGGTTACCTGAGCACAAGAGAAAAGTGGTTCAGGCAGAATTGGAAGCTATGCTGGAGATGGGTGTAATTGAGGAGTCTAACAGCGCCTGGGGTAGTCCCATCGTTTTTGTAGTCAAGACGGATGGGTCTATCCGGTTCTGTGTGGACTATCGCAAGGTGAATGATGTGTCACGATTTGATGCCTATCCTATGCCCCGGGTCGACGAGCTCCTGGATCGCCTGGGCACTGCTCGTTTTTTTACGACACTAGATTTGACCAAGGGCTACTGGCAGATTCCCTTGTCTCCAGAGTCTAAGGAAAAAACGGCCTTCTCCACTCCGTACGGGTTGTACCAATTTGTCACACTTCCGTTCGGGTTGTTCGGGGCCCAAGCCACATTTCAACGCCTTATGGATCGGGTCCTGCGGCCGCATGCTGCGTATGCTGCTGCTTACCTGGATGACGTCATTCCATAGCAACAGCTGGGCGGAGCATGTTCAGCAGGTGGCGGCAGTGCTGGAGTCACTGCGGCAGGCGGGGCTCACGGCCAACCCAAAGAAGTGTGCAGTTGGACGGAGGGAGGTACGGTATCTGGGGTACCACTTGGGCGGCAGACAGGTGCGTCCACAGGTAAACAAGACAGCAGCGATTGCAGCCTGCCCAAAACCTAAGACCAAGAAAGAGGTGAGGCGGTTTTTGGGGCTGGCCGGATATTACCGGCGATTTATTCCCAACTTCGCGGAGCTGACCAGCCCCTTGACCGACCTTACCCGAAAAGGTGCCTCTGATCCGGTCCGGTGGACGGAGCAGTGCCAGGCGTCACTTGAGAGGGTTAAGCAGACCCTCTGTGGGGAGCCTCTTCTCCACACACCTAACTCCTCTCTCCCATTTGTCCTGCAGACTGATGCATCGGGAAGGGGGTTGGGGGCTGTTCTGTCCCAGCAGGTGCGGGGCGTTGACCGCCCAGTGCTTTACATCAGCCAGAAACTATCCGAGAGGGAGACCAGATACAGCACGGTGGAGAGGGAGTGCCTGGCCATCCGGTGGGTGGTCGGCGCTCTGCGGTATTACTTGCTGGGGCGCCCATTCACCCTCTGCTCGGACCATGCTCCCCTCCAGTGGCTCCACCGAATGAAAGATGTCAATGCACGGATCACCCGCTGGTATCTGGCACTACAGCCTTTTAAATTCAAAGTGGTCCATAGGCCGGGGGCACAGATGGCGGTGGCCGACTTCCTTTCCAGCTCGCATGGCGAGGTGGGGGGGAGTAAGTTAGGCCGGACGGCTCCCCGGCCAAGGTCAGGCTGTGGAGGTATGTGGAGGTGCTGCAGGAGAGAGCTGTGGAGAGAGCTCTGGGGAGCAGGACTAGGTGAGTGATTAGTACACCGGCAGTCACTTGTCTAATCACTGTCCTCTTTTAAAAACTCAGTAGCGTGCTGGAGCTGGAAGGAGGATTGAAGTGGAGTCGGCAGCAGGAACCGGGAGGGAAGGCCTGCGAACGACTCCACATTCGTGAAAAAGGGTTAAATAAACGATACGTTGAACCGTCCGCTGTCTCTGAGTCTCTCTGAAAGAACCCGCAGTGGCAACAGGCCACCACAATGTGCAATTATTAAAGACAGTAGAGGACGATCTCTCTCGTTGGAAGTCCTTACCTATATCACTTATGGGGAGAGTTAAAACCATTAAAATGATGATACTACCAAAAGTTAACTATTTGTTCTCAATGATCAATGACCTGCTACTTGGTTTAAGTCACTAGATTCATGCATCTCTAAATTTCTGTGGAAAAACAAACCACCACGTATTAGTTTAAAAACCCTACAGAAGACCAAGGACAGTGGTGGATTAGATTTACCTGATTTTCAGCACTATTCCTTAGCCAATGGGTTACAGTATATATAGTTTAAACCTAGCCCAATAGATGAACATGGATAAATATAGAACAAGCATTGTGTGATAATCTGGAAATCTCTGACCTGCCACTTATTAGTCAAAACGTAAAAAATCACAAATGTTTCAAAAGCATTAACATCAGCACCTCTTTGACAGCCTGGTGGTAATTTCTTAAAATAACAAAGTCTTCACTTGTCCCGTGTAAGCTTACACCCATCTGGAACAATCCTGACATCCTGCAAAACAAAAAAAATGCTAAACTTTACTCTGTGGAAGATCAAAGGAATCAAACATCTGGAACATATAATCCAAAATGGACATTTTATTTAATTTGAGGAGCTCATATCACAACATGAGATAGGCAGCAATAAATTCCTAGAATATCAACAACTTAAGTCTAATAATAACAAAGAAATATATCCTCCACCAACCACATTTACAACTCCCGATTAGGGTAGCAGAATTTCTAAGCATCTGCACCCCAAATTACTATAAAAAATATATAAATTATTGTCTAAGATAGATGACACAATGTCTCTACCGTTCTCAAAATGGGAGGCAGATTTATCCATCAGTTCTAGTCATAGCTTCTGGCCACAAATATGTTCGAACACCTTCAGAATGACTCGAAATCCTAATTTACAGCTCATACAATACAAAATTCTTCATAGAACACACTATACAGGACAAAGGATGTTCAGGATGGGTCTAACACACTCAAACATCTGCTCACATTGCACAGATAACACACCTGATGATTATGCACACGCTTTGTGGTTTTGTGCGCCTGTCCAGAAGTTCTGGCTTGAAGTCTGTGCGGACCTATGTTTGTTTGTTTGTTTGATTTTTGTTGTTTGTTTGTTTTTGTAGAGGTCCTCCGGGGTTGGGTTGGGTTGAGTGGGGTGGGGCGGGATGGGTTCCTTCTGGGGGTACAGTAGCTCCTGGAATATGGTGACTGCAGGCCCCGAGCCTGGGGGACATCAGGCCCTCCTGCCCTGTGTTGTGTCCCAGGTAGCGGGGCTGCCCTCTCCGGGATGGGAGGGGCCAGGAGGATTAATTAATTATCCTGCTGGTTTATATATTGTAAACATAAACAATAAACATTTATAAAACTTCCCTTGGCAAAGCAAATCTGTTTGGCATAAAAGGTATTCAGACTACAATTCTGCTGCCATAATGCTGAACAGGACACGGAAAAAAAAAACTAAAATCCGAGAATAAGCTTCTTTTCACCAGTTCTACACAATTTCGGATCTTGATATAAAATGAATTCCTTCACTCAAACCAAGTTAAAACTGCTTTGTCCTTCATATTTATCCATGTCTAAATAGCTTTAAACAAAAAAAAAGGTAGTACTTTGCAGGATAGGAAAGAACAACACTAAACCTTTTCAGGAATCCGAGAATAAGCGTCTTTTGACGAGTTCTACACAATTTCGGATTTTGATACAAAATGAATTCCTTCACTCAAACCAAGTTAAAACTGCTTTGTCCTTCATATTCATTCATGTCTTAATAGGTTTCAACAAAAAAGAAAGTATTACTTTGCAGTATACCAAAGAACAACACTAAACCTTTAGGAATCCGAGAATAAGCTTCTTTTCACCAGTTCTACACAATTTCGGATTTTGATATAAAATGAATTCCTTCACTCAAACCAAGTTAAAACTGCTTTGTCCTTCATATTTATCCATGTCTGAATAGCTTTAAACAAAAAAAAAGGTAGTACTTTGCAGGATAGGAAAGAACAACACTAAACCTTTTCAGGAATCCGAGAATAAGCGTCTTTTGACGAGTTCTACACAATTTCGGATTTTGATACAAAATGAATTCCTTCACTCAAACCAAGTTAAAACTGCTTTGTCCTTCATATTTATTCATGTCTGAATAGGTTTCAACAAAAAAGAAAGTATTACTTTGCAGTATACCAAAGAACAACACTAAACCTTTAGGAATCCGAGAATAAGCTTCTTTTCACCAGTTCTACACAATTTCGGATTTTGATATAAAATTAATTCCTTCACTCAAACCAAGTTAAAACTGCTTTGTCCTTCATATTTATCCATATCTGAATAGGTTTTAACAAAAAAGAAAGTATTACTTTGCAGAATACAAAAGAA
Source organism: Leuresthes tenuis (assembly GCF_036924035.1). Classification (NCBI taxonomy): domain Eukaryota; kingdom Metazoa; phylum Chordata; class Actinopteri; order Atheriniformes; family Atherinopsidae; genus Leuresthes; species Leuresthes tenuis. The sequence goes on from NW_027325364.1 coordinate 30,669,430, forward strand.
CAACACTAAACCTTTTCAGGAATCCGAGAATAAGCTTCTTTTCACGAGTTCTACTCAATTTCGGATTTTGATATAAAATGAATTCCTTCACTCAAACCAAGTTAAAACTGATTTGTCCTTCATATTTTTGCATGTCTAAATAGGTTTCAGGCATAAAATTCCTCATATTACCCTGTATGAGAAAGAAGCATACTTGTGATGGAGCAATACACTCCTTTTGGGTAACCTAAACTGATGGTTGGGGAGGAAAGTTAGAAGAACAATCAACTATACCCAAAGACAGATACGTGATGAGCGGGCAATATAACTGTGTTTTTGCTTCAGTGGTCAGAGCAACTCTCTATTCTGTACTGTGTTGTTCTCTCTTGCAAGATATTATTATTAAAGCCTCTTATCTCCTCAGAAGAAAATAACTGACTCTGTGCGTTACTAGATTTCCACCACAATTTTGGCGTCACGAACAGGATCCCTCAACTGGTGTCTCTGGACCGGACCGCAGTGCATGGCCAGTCTGGACTGAAGTAGCTGTTCCAGCCTCATACCTCCAAGGCCTTTTCTGAGAGAGAGGACTGGCAGGTCCTTTTCCTGAATACCAGCGCTGGGATCATTTTTGAAATATGATAGTCTGAGACGATAGGACTGCTTTTTAGTTTTTATTTGAATAAAAGAGGGTTTCCCGGTTGTGTCATTAGTGAGACAGAGATTTCACGGGTAAGTGAAACTTTTGAAGCAGTCCGAAGAAGTGTGAAGTACTCCGAAGAAGTGTGAGTACAGATTAAGGTCCTCATTGGAGACGTCCTTTGAGTGAAGGAATATATTTCCCCATTCCAAGTCTGAGAATGGGAAACAGTAGGTCTCAGACTTTTGACCCTAATGAAAAAGAAATATGGTCCAGAGGTTTTCCACCTGAAGGTTCTTTTAGTATGTTAGAAATAAGAAAATTAGAAGAAAGGTTTTGCAAATATGAGAAAGAGATGAAGCAAAAAAAAAAGAAAATTAAGTTTAAATAAGAAGTAAGAAAGGTATAGAATGTTGTAGAATGAAAAAATAAAGTGTATTAAGAGAAAGAAAGGAAAACGCTAAACAAATGCCATGACGGAATGATGATGATAATTTAGTATGTGGACGAAAAGATAATTCAGCTCTGATTAAGACTGAATCTTCTTTTAAACCACCACCATATTCCACTGATAACACTTCTTCTCCTTCTGCACCTCTTTACCCCACCCTGAGCGCTCTCGCTGTGCCGGATCCAGACCTGGACTCCTGCCCTCCACGACGCCTGCAACAACAACAGCCAGCCCTGCCACAAGCCTCTGGCTCTCGGGAAGAAGGGACTTCTTCCATCCTCCCTCGGGAAGAAATTCCATCATCCTCATAACATCAGTTACATAGGTCTGATGATGAGGAAAAGGAAGACGTTTGGTTCTCCAGCGTACCTGCCCAAGAACTTTTAACGCAAGTGACAAAAATCCTTTACCCACAATCTGGACTTCGGAGATCTAAACGTGAGAAAAAAACAAAACCAGATTCAAACCATGCCTACGGTTAAAGTTGCAGGTCCCACTGGACCATTACTGGTTTATCGACCCTGGACTGAGACTGACATCATGGAAGCATAACAATGCTTACCAGATCCAGAGAATTCTGGACCCCGTTTTGCTGACGAGTTGCGAGATTTCTGCGCACAATTCTGCCCGACCGGGGTTGAATTGCGTCGCATATTGGCAAAAAAGTTCAAACCGACCGACCTCTGCAAAATAGAGGCCAGTATGCTACAACTGGATTTGCGACCTACCAACAGTGAACGAGGACATAATGATAACGCTCAATATGAAGCAGCCATCCAAAGACTGTGTCAAGCCATCACCACTCAAATTCCAACCAAAATCAATATGTCCCACATTTACACCTGCAAACAGAAACCCGGTGAAGGGACTGATGATTTTGTACACCGCATCCTTGAGGAAGTCAGCAAGCACAGCGGTCATCAGAGACCAACGGATTTGGGTAATGAACCAGGACCATGGGAGAGTATTGCATGTAATGCAATAATTAAAGGCCTCATGCCAGATGTCGCCACTGAAGTAAAGAACATTTACGTGGGATGGTGTGAGGGTCCTCGTTTGGCTGACGTTCGCCGATATGCTCGCCATGCTCAGAACCAAGTTGAGACACGTAAGACCATCAAAAGGGACAAGTGTGAAAAGGAGCTGCATTTGGCAGCCATGACCATGTATTACGCAGTTGGTGTAAACAGAGGACGAGGCCGAAGTCGAAGACGTGGACGTGTGGGAGAGGAGGTCGAAATGGGCCACGTCAGAGCTATGATCCGAATATTTGTTTTTACTGTGGCCAGACTGGACACTGGAAGAAGGACTGTCCACAGCTGAAAAGTGATGAAATTGGGCAAAAGGCTGACTGAGGGTGGGAGGCAGGTTCTGGACGTCACGCGCCAGCGCAGCCTCCACTAATGGGTGATAGCACAACACACACACACATTTTTCCTGCTCTGTGCAGTGAACAAACGCTTGCCAACTGTGATTCACGTAGTAAAGTTTTGCATGCTATTTCCGTCCTAGAGCAAAGATATTTGTCTCAGAATATAGGAACCTATGTTCATCAGTAGTGACGTCAGGGGAGTTTGATTGTCCTCCAAAGTTGTGGAAACCACGTTTACTCTATGTCTGCATCAGGCCAGGTTGTGAAGGAGAAAATGACAACGCCCATTGCTTGTGTCACTCCCGATGGGCTCTCCTTCAAACACTCATTTTTGTTATCAGAGTTGTGTCCCATTAACCTGATGGGCCGTGATCTCATGTGCAAATTAGGCATTATTTTAACTTCTACACCAGAGGGTGTTAAGGTTATGTTACAGTCTGACAAAGCTTTCACAGCAGTGCAGTTTGATTCATCGGCACTTACATATGCTTATGAGTGGAAACTTCCCAGCTCTCCTTTTTCACAACAACTAGTGGAAGAAGCAAAAGCGTTAGTTTCACCCCTTTCTGATTTCATGCAACTTGCTGATTTGCACTGCACATCACACATTTCTTTGGGGCCTGACAATGACTATGAGAAGAAGTGAAAAAATATAAAACAATGTAAAAAACAATACCCTTTGAAGCCTGAAGCAATTAAAGGGATTAAACCTGTTTTTCAATCTTTTCAGAAAACAGGCGTTATTGTTCCTTGTGAAAACTCACCTGTGCGCACTCCATTGTTTCCTGTTAAAAAGATTAAAGATGCTGGCCAGCCAGATGAATGGCGTTTTGTACAGGACCCCCAAGCGGTGAATGCTGCAGTTCAGCCACGTGCTCCTACTGTGCCCAACCCACACACTATTTTGTCTCATGTCATGGTTGGACCATGTGTCAAAAGGGGGGATGCTGAATGAACTCACTGCTCAGTGGTTCACAAAAGGGTTCAGTTCATATGCGCAAAAATACTGTCAGTCATGTATGGTTTGTGCCACACATAATGTAGGAAAGGCATTACACACATCACAAGCTGCACACACTCCACCAGAGAGACCTTTTGAACATTTGATGATGGATTTTGTTGAACTCACACCAGCTGAAGGAAAGAAATATGCACTAGTAATAGTGGACGTGTTTAGTAAATGGGTTGAAGTTTTCCCTGCAAAACATGCAAACAGTAATGCAGTGACTAAAGCACTGCTAAACAAAAATAATTCCTAGATGGGGCTTTCCAGAGAAGATCAGCAGTGATAATGGCACACATTTTGTAAACACTGCATTGACTGAGGTTGGTAAATTCCTGGGAATAAGCTTGCGCACACATTGTGCTTATCATCCACAGAGTGGAGGTGCTGTGGAAAGAGAAAATGGTACATTAAAGTCCAAGTTAGCCAAATGTTGTGAAGAAACAGGTCTGCCATGGACAAAAGCATTACCTATTGTGCTTACCTACATGAGAATGAGAATCAGAGCTCGAGTGAATCTCAGCCCATTTGAAATTTTATTTGGCAGACCTCCTAACCTGGGATTGGGACCTGTAACCAGACCCCTCCCTTCCACAACTGTTTGTGATGATGCTATGTTGTCTTACTGTCGAAACCTTTCCACTGTTCTATCTCAAGTTTCACAGACAGTAAAAGCAGCCCTTCCAGCCACAGAAAACACATCTCTGCACCCACTCCAACCAGATGACAGGTGGTGAAGGAACTTTGCAGGAAACATTGGAAGTCCAAACGTTGGCATGGCCCGTTCCAGGTGCTACTGGTCACTCACACAGCTGTTAAAGTTGCAGGGAGAACAACCTGGATTCATGCCAGTCACTGTAAGAAGGTACCAGAACCAGTAGATGACTTCCACCCTGACATACATCAGCCTAACCAACACGCCCGGAAGGACAAAGATAAGAGTCAGCAGTAAAAACTGTACTCCACCGGTGTGTTAAGTGCTAGTAACCTCTGACACCGAAGATTGAAACATCCTTACTGAGACCTGCGATGAAGATGATCATACACATGGTGTGAACCATGGCAGAAACTGTTTGTTGTTTGTATTTTCTTATTTGTAACCAGCATGTGCACATTGTATCTTGATTTCACAGGAAGCAATAATACAGGGCTGCTGTATTGTTCCCTGTGTGCGAGGCCTCATTGTATGTATCTCACTAAATGATTCAAATGACTCAAAGAACTTTTTTGCTTTCAAAATTTTTCCTCTAGTGACGCTGACTTAGAGAGGGATGAAGATAATCATGTTTAATTGTTCATGTTTTGATTGTTTATCATTGGACCCTTTATCACTATGATGCCTGCATTTTAAACTCACGTTGTGTGCAAATGCAGGCTGATGTTTTACAGATAAAGTTATTATTTTCCTTGTTTCTTTTTGGGTTGATTAATATAATAGTATTATTATAATCAAAAGGGAGGAATGTAATGGAAAATAATTCTTATATGCATTGTATTGAGTGTTACTGTGTATGACCTGCAAATGACCGAGCTGCAAGGTACCACCCTGCCCTGTTTTCTTAAATTCCTCTTTACAACGGTGGGCTTGTTATAATGAGATAGCTGCACTTTAGGGGGGACAGGGTTAGGCTGGTATTTACGAGTGTGTCTGGGTAACCTCAACTGATGGTTGGGGAGGAAAGTTAGAAGAACAATCAACTATACCAAAAAACAGATGACGTGATGAGCGGGCAATATAACTGTGTGTTTTTGCTTCAGTGGTCAGAGCAACTCTGTATTCTGTACTGTGTTGTTCTCTCTTGCAAGATATTATTATTAAAGCCTCTTATCTCCTCAGAAGAAAATAACTGACTCCCCAAATGCAAGTGTCAGGACAAATGATCAAAGTTCTCCAAGCTTCAGTCTGCAGAGAGGTACAAGACAGGGTTGTCCACTTTCGCCCTCACTTTTTGCTATTTTCATCAAACCTTTAGCAGCTGCTATCAGACAAGATAGAAATATTAAAGGCATCCAACCCCAAAATATTGAGCATAAAATAAGTCTTTATGTTGATGATGTATTACTTTTCCTTCAGAACTCACAGACGTCTCTCACTCACACGATCACATTCATAAATAAATTCTCAGCACTTTCTGACTACTCTATCAATTGGTCTAAGACCACAGTTCTGCCCATTAACTGTAGGGTCCAGAATATACCTGCGATCACTTTACAGTCAGGAAATATTAGATATTTAGGCATAAACATTTCCTCCAGGCTCTCAGAGCTAACAAAGCTAAATTATGTGCAATTATTAAAGACAGTAGAGGACGATCTCTCTCTATATTACAACCATTAAAATTATGATACTACCAAAAGTTAACTATTTGTTCTCAATGATCCCCATAAAACCACCTGCTACTTGGTTTAAGTCACTAGATTCATGCATCTCCACATTTCTGTGGAAAAACAAACCACCACGTATTAGTTTAAAAACCCTACAGAAGACCAAGGACAGTGGTGGATTAGATTTACCTAATTTTCAGCACTATTCCTTAGCCAATAGGTTACAGTATATATCAAAATGGTTTAAACCTAGCCCAATAGATGAACCATGGATAAATATAGAACAAGCATTGTGTGATAATCTGGAAATCTCTGACCTGCCACTTATTAGTCAAAACGTAAAAAATCACAAATGTTTCAAAAGCATTAACATCAGCACCTCTTTGACAGCCTGGTGGTAATTTCTTAAAAAAACAAAGTCTTCACTTGTCCCGTGTAAGCTTACACCCATCTGGAACAATCCTGACATCCTGCAAAACAAAAAAATGCTAAACATTACTCTGTGGAAGATCAAAGGAATCAAACATCTGGTACATATAATCCAAAATGGACATTTTATTTCATTTGATGAGCTCATATCACAACATGAGATAGGCAGCAATTAATTCCTAGAATATCAACAACTTAAGTCTAATAATAACAAAGAAATATATCCTCCACCAACCAGACTCACAACTCCCGATTAGGGTAGCAGAATTTCTAAGCATCTGCACCCCAAAACTACTATCAAAAATATATAAATTATTGTCTAAGATAGATGACACAATGTCTCTACCGTCCTCAAAATGGGAGGCAGATTTATCCATCAGTTCTAGTCATAGCTTCTGGCCACAAATATGTTCAAACACCTTCAGAATGACTCAAAATCCTAATTTACAGCTCATACAATACAAAATTCTTCATAGAACACACTATACAGGACAAAGGATGTTCAGGATGGGTCTAACACACTCAAACATCTGCTCACATTGCACAGATAACACACCTGATGATTATGCACACGCTTTGTGGTTTTGTGCGCCTGTCCAGAAGTTCTGGCTTGAAGTCTGTGCGGACCTATCAACATGGCTGTGGAGGTGGCGTGGTGCATCAGCTGCAGGAGAGAGCTGTGGAGAGAGCTCTGGGGAGAAGGACTAGGTGAGTGATTAGTACACCGGCAGTCACTTGTCTAATCACTGTCCTCTTTTAAAAACTCAGTAACGTGCTGGAGCTGGAAGGAGGATTGAAGTGGAGTCGGCAGCACGAACCGGGAGGTAAGGCCTGCGAACGACTCCACATTCGTGAAAAAGGGTTAAATAAATTATACGTTGAACCGTCCGCTGTCTCTGAGTCTCTCTGAGAGAACCCGCAGTGGCAACAGGCCGCCACATTGGCACCCAACTGGGATTCAGAAGAGGAGACATGACGGAACCGCAATAGCCCATAACAGCTCTGGCCCAAATGCTGGTGGCTCGAGCCGGGGCAGCGGCACCGGCCCCCTCGCTCGCTGGGGTCGGCCTGTATAAGATGACGCCTGAAGACGACCCTCAGTCATTTCTGGGGATGTTCGAGGCAACGGCGGCGGCGTGCAGATGGCCGGAGGCGGAGTGGGCCGTGCGGTTGCTTCCCCTCCTGTCTGGGGACGCCCAAACGGCGGCGCTGAGCCTTCCTGCTCGCTCTTGAAGCCAGTACGCGGATGTCTAGAGGGCAGTCCTGGATCGCCTGGGGTACTCGGCGGAGGACCATCGCCGCCGGTTCAGAAGGACCAAACTGGGCCACACGGACCGTCCGTTCACATATGCGCCCGACGTAGTGACACGGTGGCTGCTGCCAGGGGACTCGAATGGAGGGCGGAGGATGCTGGGACAAATCGTCCTGGAACAGTTCGTGGAGGGGCTGCCAAGTGGTACGGCGGAGTGGGTACGCTGCCACCGACCCACTGACTTGGAGGCCGCGATCACCCTTGTGGAGGACCATCTGGCCGTTTTTTCCCAGGGCCGGACACCGGAGGCTCGGCCAGCATCGCTGGGCCGGCCAACACCAGCGCCCCGGAGGAGGCTGTCAACAGCTGGCTCTCAGCTGGCAACAGCACGACCGTCTCCTCTCCCCCACACTAACCTTTCTTGCCCTCTCTTTCCACCCCAGGTTCCAGCCGCTATAAGTCCTGCTCCCGACCCACAGAGGGTCCCTCAGGTGGCGGGGCAGGAGTGTTGGAGGTGCGGGCAGCCCGGTCATTTTCGCCGCGAGTGCCCGCTCATGGAGGTCAGACAGGTGATTCGGGTTGTTGGCCCTCCAGCGCCCTCCCCCGGTCCAGGAGGGACGTACAGCGTTCCGGTAAGGATTCAGGGGGGTACACATCAGGCAATGGTGGACTCGGATATCACACAGTATAGTTCACCAGAATCTGATTCGACCTGGGGCTTTGATAGAGGCAGAATGGGTTGATATTAGGTGTGTGCATGGGGATATTCACAGATACCCCGTGGTCCCAGTTGAAATTCGCTGTAAGGGGAAAAAGCATAGTGTGAAGGCCGCGGTTAGCTCTTGCCTGGCGCACCCCCTGATTTTGGGAACCGATTGTCCCGGGTTTGATAGATTAGTGGGGCAGTGTGTGGGGGTGCGCTCACGACCGTCAGGGTCATGGGATATGTGTGCTGTCCTCAGCGGTGACGCGAGGTTGTCCGACACTGCAGACGGGGAGGGGGAGCCGACGGTACCTTCACAGGAGGCTCCGTCAGTTCCCGTGTTCGACTCCATGGAAGATTTTCCACTCGAGCAGTCTCGTGATGATACTCTACGCTATGCCTTGGATCAGGTGATAAAAATTGATGGTCATATGGTGCGCCCTGACGCAATGCTAACACATCCGCATTTTTCATTGTGCAGGGACAGAGTGTACAGAGTGAGTCGTGACACTCAGACAGAGGAAATCATAACACAGCTGTTGGTGCCGAAAAGCCGTTGGGAAATAGTTTTCCAGGCGGCTCATTATAACCCGATGGCGGGGCATATGGTGTATGAAAAAACGATGAATCGTATAATGGCCCGGTTCTATTGGCCAGGCATTCGGGCAGACGTGCGCCGCTGGTGCGCGACCTGCTCCAAATGCCAGTTGGTTAACCAACCGGCCGTCCCGAAAGCACCTTTGCGCCCATTGCCGCTGATTGAGGTCCCATTTGAGCGTATTGGGATGGATCTCATCGGGCCCTTTCATCGGAGCGCACGTGGATATCGCTTTGTGTTAGTTCTGGTGGATTATGCAACACGATATCTAGAAGCAGTGCCGTTGCGCACCATCTCTGCAAAGAGTGTAGCGCAGGCACTGTTTCAAGTTATCTCCCGAGTCGGGATCCCGAAAGAGATCCTGACTGATCAAGGCACCTCTCACCGTCCCAGAGAGCAGACATAGCCCAGTTCCAGCAGCATTACGCTGATGTGTTCTCCCCCCTGCCAGGACGCACAAGCCTTATTCAACACCATGTTGAGACACACCCGGGCGTGACAGTGCGTTCACGTCCCTATCGGTTACCTGAGCACAAGAGAAAAGTGGTTCAGGCAGAATTGGAAGCTATGCTGGAGATGGGTGTAATTGAGGAGTCTAACAGCGCCTGGGGTAGTCCCATCGTTTTTGTAGTCAAGACGGATGGGTCTATCCGGTTCTGTGTGGACTATCGCAAGGTGAATGATGTGTCACGATTTGATGCCTATCCTATGCCCCGGGTCGACGAGCTCCTGGATCGCCTGGGCACTGCTCGTTTTTTTACGACACTAGATTTGACCAAGGGCTACTGGCAGATTCCCTTGTCTCCAGAGTCTAAGGAAAAAATGGCCTTCTCCACTCCGTACGGGTTGTACAAATTTGTCACACTTCCGTTCGGGTTGTTCGGCCCAAGCCACATTTCAACGCCTTATGGATCGGGTCCTGCGGCCGCATGCTGCGTATGCTGCCGCTTACCTGGATGACGTCATCATCCATAGCAACAGCTGGGCGGAGCATATTCAGCAGGTGGCGGCAATGCTGGAGTCACTGCGGCAGGCGGGGCTCACGGCCAACCCAAAGAAGTGTGCAGTTGGACGGAGGGAGGTACGGTATCTGGGTTACCACTTGGGCGGCAGACAGGTGCGTCCACAGGTAGACAAGACAGCAGCGATTGCAGCCTGCCCAAAACCTAAGACCAAGAAAGAGGTGAGGCGGTTTTTGGGGCTGGCCGGATATTACCGGCGATTTATTCCCAACTTCGCGGAGCTGACCAGCCCCTTGACCGACCTTACCCGAAAAGGTGCCTCTGATCCGGTCCAGTGGATGGAGCAGTGCCAGGCGTCACTTGAGAGGGTAAAGCAGACCCTCTGTGGGGAGCCTCTTCTCCACACACCTAACTCCTCTCTCCCATTTGTCCTGCAGACTGATGCATCGGGAAGGGGGTTGGGGGCTGTTCTGTCCCAGGAGGTGCGGGGCGTTGACCGCCCAGTGCTTTACATCAGCCAGAAACTATCCGAGAGGGAGACCAGATAAAGCACGGTGGAGAGGGAGTGCCTGGCCATCCGGTGGGTGGTCGGCGCTCTGCGGTATTACTTGCTGGGGCGCCCATTCACCCTCTGCTCGGACCATGCTCCCCTCCAGTGGCTCCACCGAATGAAAGATGTCAATGCACGGATCACCCGCTGGTATCTGGCACTACAGCCTTTTAAATTCAAAGTGGTCCATAGGCCGGGGGCACAGATGGCGGTGGCCGACTTCCTTTCCAGCTCGCATGGCGAGGTGGGGGGGAGTAAGTTAGGCCGGACGGCTCCCCGGCCAAGGTCAGGCTGTGGAGGTATGTGGAGGGGCTGCAGGAGAGAGCTGTGGAGAGAGCTCTGGGGAGCAGGACTAGGTGAGTGATTAGTACCCGGCAGTCACTTGTCTAATCACTGTCCTCTTTTAAAAACTCAGTAGCGTGCTGGAGCTGGAAGGAGGATTGAAGTGGAGTCGGCAGCACGAACCGGGAGGGAAGGCCTGCGAACGACTCCACATTCGTGAAAAAGGGTTAAATAAACGATACGTTGAACCGTCCGCTGTCTCTGAGTCTCTCTGAAAGAACCCGCAGTGGCAGCAGGCCACCACAATGTGCAATTATTAAAGACAGTAGAGGACGATCTCTCTCGTTGGAAGTCCTTACCTATATCACTTATGGGGAGAGTTAAAACCATTAAAATGATGATACTACCAAAAGTTAACTATTTGTTCTCAATGATCCCCATAAAACCACCTGCTACTTGGTTTAAGTCACTAGATTCATGCATCTCTAAATTTCTGTTGAAAAACAAACCACCACGTATTAGTTTAAAAACCCTACAGAAGACCAAGGACAGTGGTGGATTAGATTTACCTAATTTTCAGCACTATTCCTTAGCCAATAGGTTACAGTATATATCAAAATGGTTTAAACCTAGCCCAATAGATGAGCCATGGATAAATATAGAACAAGCATTGTGTGATAATCTGGAAATCTCTGACCTGCCACTTATTAGTCAAAACGTAAAAAATCACAAATGTTGCAAAAGCATTAACATCAGCACCTCTCTGACAACCTGGTGAGAATTTCTTAAAAAAACAAAGTCTTCACTTGTCCCGTGTAAGCTTACACCCATCTGGAACAATCCTGACATCCTGCAAAACAAAAAAATGCTAAACATTACTCTGTGGAAGATCAAAGGAATCAAACATCTGGTACATATAATCCAAAATGGACATTTTATTTCATTTGATGAGCTCATATCACAACATGAGATAGGCAGCAATTAATTCCTAGAATATCAACAACTTAAGTCTAATAATAACAAAGAAATATATCCTCCACCAACCAGACTCACAACTCCCGATTAGGGTAGCAGAATTTCTAAGCATCTGCACCCCAAAACTACTATCAAAAATATATGAATTATTGTCTAAGATAGATGACACAATGTCTCTACCGTTCTCAAAATGGGAGGCAGATTTATTCATCAGTTCTAGTCATAGCTTCTGGCCACAAATATGTTTGAACACCTTCAGAATGACTCAAAATCCTAATTTACAGCTCATACAATACAAAATTCTTCATAGAACACACTATACAGGACAAAGGATGTTCAGGATGGGTCTAACACACTCAAACATCTGCTCACATTGCACAGATAACACACCTGATGATTATGCACACGCTTTGTGGTTTTGTGCGCCTGTCCAGAAGTTCTGGCTTGAAGTCTGTGCGGACCTATCAACATGGCTGTGGAGGTGGCGTGGTGCATCAGCTTCAGGAGAGAGCTGTGGAGAGAGCTCTGGGGAGCAGGACTAGGTGAGTGATTAGTACACCGGCAGTCACTTGTCTAATCACTGTCCTCTTTTAAAAACTCAGTAGGGTGCTGGAGCTGGAAGGAGGATTGAAGTGGAGTCGGCAGCACGAACCGGGAGGTAAGGCCTGCGAACGACTCCACATTCGTGAAAAAGGGTTAAATAAATTATACGTTGAACCGTCCGCTGTCTCTGAGTCTCTCTGAGAGAACCCGCAGTGGCAACAGGCCGCCACATTGGCACCCAACTGGGATTCAGCAGAGGAGACATGACGGAACCGCAATAGCCCATAACAGCTCTGGCCCAAATGCTGGCGAAGGTCGCGGCGATGAATCAGGACCAGGCGGCTCTCGGAGGGCAGCAGCTGGCCACACTGCAGGGCCAGGCGGAACGGCAGACGGACCTGCTGGAAGCACTGGTGGCTCGAGCCGGGGCAGCGGCACCGGCCCCCTCGCTCGCTGGGGTCGGCCTGTATAAGATGACGCCTGAAGACGACCCTCAGTCATTTCTGGGGATGTTCGAGGCAACGGCGGCGGCGTGCAGATGGCCGGAGGCGGAGTGGGCCGTGCGGTTGCTTCCCCTCCTGTCTGGGGACGCCCAAACAGCGGCGCTGAGCCTTCCTGCTCGCTCTTGAAGCCAGTACGCGGATGTCTAGAGGGCAGTCCTGGATCGCCTGGGGTACTCGGCGGAGGACCATCGCCGCCGGTTCAGAAGGACCAAACTGGGCCACACGGACCGTCCGTTCACCTATGCACAGCAGTTGACCGACGTAGTGACACGGTGGCTGCTGCCAGGGGACTCGAATGGAGAGCGGAGGATGCTGGGACAAATCGTCCTGGAACAGTTCGTGGAGGGGATGCCAAGTGGTACGGCGGAGTGGGTACGCTGCCACCGACCCACTGACCTGGAGGCCGCAATCACCCTTGCGGAGGACCATCTGGCCGTTTTTTTCCTGGGCCGGACACCGGAGGCTCGGCCAGCATCGCTGGGCCGGCCAACACCAGCGCCCCGGAGGAGGCTGTCAACAGCTGGCTCTCAGCTGGCAACAGCACGACCGTCTCCTCTCCACCGCACTAACCTTTCCTGCCCTCTCTTTCCACCCCAGGTTCCAGCCGCTATAAGTCCTGCTCCCGACCCACAGAGGGTCCCTCAGGTGGCGGGGCAGGAGTGTTGGAGGTGCGGGCAGCCCGGTCATTTTTGCCGCAAGTGCCCGCTCATGGAGGTCAGACAGGTGATTCGGGTTGTTGGCCCTCCAGCGCCCCCCCCCCGGTCCAGGAGGGACGTACAGCCTTCCGGTAAGGATTCAGGAGGGTACACATCAGGCAATGGTGGACTCGGGCATCACACAGTATAGTTCACCAGAATCTGATTCGACCTGGGGCTTTGATAGAGGCAGAATGGGTTGATATTAGTTGTGTGCATGGGGATATTCACAGATACCCCATGGTCCCAGTTGAAATTCGCTGTAAGGGGAAAAAGCATAGTGTGAAGGCCGCGGTTAGCTCCTGCCTGGCGCACCCCCTGATTTTGGGAACCGATTGTCCCGGGTTTGATAGATTAGTGGGGCAGTGTGTGGGGGTGCGCTCACGACCGTCAGGGTCATGGGATATGTGTGCTGTCCTCAGCGGTGACGCGAGGTTGTCTGACACTGCAGACGGGGAGGGGGAGCCGACGGTACCTTCACATGAGGCTCCGTCAGTTCCCGTGTTCGACGCCATGGAAGATTTTCCACTCGAGCAGTCTCGTGATGATACTCTACGCTATGCCTTGGATCAGGTGATAAAAATTGATGGTCATATGGTGCGCCCTGACGCAGTGCTAACACATCCGCATTTTTCATTGTGCAGGGACAGAGTGTACAGAGTGAGTCGTGACACTCAGACAGAGGAAATCATAACACAGCTGTTGGTGCCGAAAAGCCGTTGGGAAATCGTTTTCCAGACGGCTCATTATAACCCGATGGCGGGGCATATGGGGTATGAAAAAACGATGAATCGTATAATGGCCCGGTTCTATTGGCCAGGCATTCGGGCAGACGTGCGCCGCTGGTGTGCGTCCTGCTCCAAATGCCAGTTGGTTAACCAACCGGCCGTCCCGAAAGCACCTTTGCGTCCATTGCCGCTGATTGAGGTCCCATTTGAGCGTATTGGGATGGACCTCATCGGGCCCTTTCATCGGAACGCACGTGGATATCACTTTGTGTTAGTTCTGGTGGATTATGCAACACGATATCCAGAAGCAGTGCCGTTGCGCACCATCTCTGCAAAGAGTGTAGCGCAGGCACTGTTTCAAGTTATCTCCCGAGTCGGGATCCCCAAAGAGATCCTGACTGATCAAGGCACCTCTCACCGTCCCAGAGAGCAGACATAGCCCAGTTGCAGCAGCATTAAGCTGATGTGTTCTCCCCCCTGCCAGGACGCACAAGCCTTATTCAACACCATGTTGAGACACACCCGGGCGTGACAGTGCGTTCACGTCCCTATCGGTTAACTGAGCACAAGAGAAAAGTGGTTCAGGCAGAATTGGAAGCTATGCTGGAGATGGGTGTAATTGAGGAGTCTAACAGCGCCTGGGGTAGTCCCATCGTTTTTGTAGTCAAGACGGATGGGTCTATCCGGTTCTGTGTGGACTATCGCAAGGTGAATGATGTGTCACGATTTGATGCCTATCCTATGCCCCGGGTCGACGAGCTCCTGGATCGCCTGGGCACTGCTCGTTTTTTTACGACACTAGATTTGACCAAGGGCTACTGGCAGATTCCCTTGTCTCCAGAGTCTAAGGAAAAAACGGCCTTCTCCACTCCGTACGGGTTGTACCAATTTGTCACACTTCCGTTCGGGTTGTTCGGGGCCCAAGCCACATTTCAACGCCTTATGGATCGGGTCCTGCGGCCGCATGCTGCGTATGCTGCTGCTTACCTGGATGACGTCATTCCATAGCAACAGCTGGGCGGAGCATGTTCAGCAGGTGGCGGCAGTGCTGGAGTCACTGCGGCAGGCGGGGCTCACGGCCAACCCAAAGAAGTGTGCAGTTGGACGGAGGGAGGTACGGTATCTGGGGTACCACTTGGGCGGCAGACAGGTGCGTCCACAGGTAGACAAGACAGCAGCGATTGCAGCCTGCCCAAAACCTAAGACCAAGAAAGAGGTGAGGCGGTTTTTGGGGCTGGCCGGATATTACCGGCGATTTATTCCCAACTTCGCGGAGCTGACCAGCCCCTTGACCGACCTTACCCGAAAAGGTGCCTCTGATCCGGTCCGGTGGACGGAGCAGTGCCAGGCGTCACTTGAGAGGGTTAAGCAGACCCTCTGTGGGGAGCCTCTTCTCCACACACCTAACTCCTCTCTCCCATTTGTCCTGCAGACTGATGCATCGGGAAGGGGGTTGGGGGCTGTTCTGTCCCAGCAGGTGCGGGGCGTTGACCGCCCAGTGCTTTACATCAGCCAGAAACTATCCGAGAGGGAGACCAGATACAGCACGGTGGAGAGGGAGTGCCTGGCCATCCGGTGGGTGGTCGGCGCTCTGCGGTATTACTTGCTGGGGCGCCCATTCACCCTCTGCTCGGACCATGCTCCCCTCCAGTGGCTCCACCGAATGAAAGATGTCAATGCACGGATCACCCGCTGGTATCTGGCACTACAGCCTTTTAAATTCAAAGTGGTCCATAGGCCGGGGGCACAGATGGCGGTGGCCGACTTCCTTTCCAGCTCGCATGGCGAGGTGGGGGGGAGTAAGTTAGGCCGGACGGCTCCCCGGCCAAGGTCAGGCTGTGGAGGTATGTGGAGGTGCTGCAGGAGAGAGCTGTGGAGAGAGCTCTGGGGAGCAGGACTAGGTGAGTGATTAGTACACCGGCAGTCACTTGTCTAATCACTGTCCTCTTTTAAAAACTCAGTAGCGTGCTGGAGCTGGAAGGAGGATTGAAGTGGAGTCGGCAGCAGGAACCGGGAGGGAAGGCCTGCGAACGACTCCACATTCGTGAAAAAGGGTTAAATAAACGATACGTTGAACCGTCCGCTGTCTCTGAGTCTCTCTGAAAGAACCCGCAGTGGCAACAGGCCACCACAATGTGCAATTATTAAAGACAGTAGAGGACGATCTCTCTCGTTGGAAGTCCTTACCTATATCACTTATGGGGAGAGTTAAAACCATTAAAATGATGATACTACCAAAAGTTAACTATTTGTTCTCAATGATCAATGACCTGCTACTTGGTTTAAGTCACTAGATTCATGCATCTCTAAATTTCTGTGGAAAAACAAACCACCACGTATTAGTTTAAAAACCCTACAGAAGACCAAGGACAGTGGTGGATTAGATTTACCTAATTTTCAGCACTATTCCTTAGCCAATGGGTTACAGTATATATAGTTTAAACCTAGCCCAATAGATGAACATGGATAAATATAGAACAAGCATTGTGTGATAATCTGGAAATCTCTGACCTGCCACTTATTAGTCAAAACGTAAAAAATCACAAATGTTTCAAAAGCATTAACATCAGCACCTCTTTGACAGCCTGGTGGTAATTTCTTAAAATAACAAAGTCTTCACTTGTCCCGTGTAAGCTTACACCCATCTGGAACAATCCTGACATCCTGCAAAACAAAAAAAATGCTAAACTTTACTCTGTGGAAGATCAAAGGAATCAAACATCTGGAACATATAATCCAAAATGGACATTTTATTTAATTTGAGGAGCTCATATCACAACATGAGATAGGCAGCAATAAATTCCTAGAATATCAACAACTTAAGTCTAATAATAACAAAGAAATATATCCTCCACCAACCACATTTACAACTCCCGATTAGGGTAGCAGAATTTCTAAGCATCTGCACCCCAAATTACTATAAAAAATATATAAATTATTGTCTAAGATAGATGACACAATGTCTCTACCGTTCTCAAAATGGGAGGCAGATTTATCCATCAGTTCTAGTCATAGCTTCTGGCCACAAATATGTTCGAACACCTTCAGAATGACTCGAAATCCTAATTTACAGCTCATACAATACAAAATTCTTCATAGAACACACTATACAGGACAAAGGATGTTCAGGATGGGTCTAACACACTCAAACATCTGCTCACATTGCACAGATAACACACCTGATGATTATGCACACGCTTTGTGGTTTTGTGCGCCTGTCCAGAAGTTCTGGCTTGAAGTCTGTGCGGACCTATGTTTGTTTGTTTGTTTGATTTTTGTTGTTTGTTTGTTTTTGTAGAGGTCCTCCGGGGTTGGGTTGGGTTGAGTGGGGTGGGGCGGGATGGGTTCCTTCTGGGGGTACAGTAGCTCCTGGAATATGGTGACTGCAGGCCCCGAGCCTGGGGGACATCAGGCCCTCCTGCCCTGTGTTGTGTCCCAGGTAGCAGGGCTGCCCTCTCCGGGATGGGAGGGGCCAGGAGGATTAATTAATTATCCTGCTGGTTTATATATTGTAAACATAAACAATAAACATTTATAAAACTTCCCTTGGCAAAGCAAATCTGTTTGGCATAAAAGGTATTCAGACTACAATTCTGCTGCCATAATGCTGAACAGGACACGGAAAAAAAAAACTAAAATCCGAGAATAAGCTTCTTTTCACCAGTTCTACACAATTTCGGATCTTGATATAAAATGAATTCCTTCACTCAAACCAAGTTAAAACTGCTTTGTCCTTCATATTTATCCATGTCTAAATAGCTTTAAACAAAAAAAAAGGTAGTACTTTGCAGGATAGGAAAGAACAACACTAAACCTTTTCAGGAATCCGAGAATAAGCGTCTTTTGACGAGTTCTACACAATTTCGGATTTTGATACAAAATGAATTCCTTCACTCAAACCAAGTTAAAACTGCTTTGTCCTTCATATTCATTCATGTCTTAATAGGTTTCAACAAAAAAGAAAGTATTACTTTGCAGTATACCAAAGAACAACACTAAACCTTTAGGAATCCGAGAATAAGCTTCTTTTCACCAGTTCTACACAATTTCGGATTTTGATATAAAATGAATTCCTTCACTCAAACCAAGTTAAAACTGCTTTGTCCTTCATATTTATCCATGTCTGAATAGCTTTAAACAAAAAAAAAGGTAGTACTTTGCAGGATAGGAAAGAACAACACTAAACCTTTTCAGGAATCCGAGAATAAGCGTCTTTTGACGAGTTCTACACAATTTCGGATTTTGATACAAAATGAATTCCTTCACTCAAACCAAGTTAAAACTGCTTTGTCCTTCATATTTATTCATGTCTGAATAGGTTTCAACAAAAAAGAAAGTATTACTTTGCAGTATACCAAAGAACAACACTAAACCTTTAGGAATCCGAGAATAAGCTTCTTTTCACCAGTTCTACACAATTTCGGATTTTGATATAAAATGAATTCCTTCACTCAAACCAAGTTAAAACTGCTTTGTCCTTCATATTTATCCATGTCTGAATAGGTTTCAACAAAAAAGAAAGTATTACTTTGCAGTATACAAAAGAACAACACTAAACCTTTTCAGGAATCCGAGAATAAGCTTCTTTTCACGAATTCTACTCAATTTCGGATTTTGATATAAAAGGAATTCCTTCACTCAAACCAAGTTAAAACTGCTTTGTCCTTCATATTTATCCATATCTGAATAGGTTTTAACAAAAAAGAAAGTATTACTTTGCAGAATACAAAAGAACAACACTAAACCTTTTCAGGAATCCGAGAATAAGCTTCTTTTCACGAGTTCTACTCAATTTCGGATTTTGATATAAAATGAATTCCTTCACTCAAACCAAGTTAAAACTGATTTGTCCTTCATATTTTTGCATGTCTAAATAGGTTTCAGGCATAAAATTCCTCATATTACCCTGTATGAGAAAGAAGCATACTTGTGATGGAGCAATACACTCCTTTTGGGTAACCTAAACTGATGGTTGGGGAGGAAAGTTAGAAGAACAATCAACTATACCCAAAGACAGATACGTGATGAGCGGGCAATATAACTGTGTTTTTGCTTCAGTGGTCAGAGCAACTCTCTATTCTGTACTGTGTTGTTCTCTCTTGCAAGATATTATTATTAAAGCCTCTTATCTCCTCAGAAGAAAATAACTGACTCTGTGCGTTACTAGATTTCCACCACAATTTTGGCGTCACGAACAGGATCCCTCAACTGGTGTCTCTGGACCGGACCGCAGTGCATGGCCAGTCTGGACTGAAGTAGCTGTTCCAGCCTCATACCTCCAAGGCCTTTTCTGAGAGAGAGGACTGGCAGGTCCTTTTCCTGAATACCAGCGCTGGGATCATTTTTGAAATATGATAGTCTGAGACGATAGGACTGCTTTTTAGTTTTTATTTGAATAAAAGAGGGTTTCCCGGTTGTGTCATTAGTGAGACAGAGATTTCACGGGTAAGTGAAACTTTTGAAGCAGTCCGAAGAAGTGTGAAGTACTCCGAAGAAGTGTGAGTACAGATTAAGGTCCTCATTGGAGACGTCCTTTGAGTGAAGGAATATATTTCCCCATTCCAAGTCTGAGAATGGGAAACAGTAGGTCTCAGACTTTTGACCCTAATGAAAAAGAAATATGGTCCAGAGGTTTTCCACCTGAAGGTTCTTTTAGTATGTTAGAAATAAGAAAATTAGAAGAAAGGTTTTGCAAATATGAGAAAGAGATGAAGCAAAAAAAAAAGAAAATTAAGTTTAAATAAGAAGTAAGAAAGGTATAGAATGTTGTAGAATGAAAAAATAAAGTGTATTAAGAGAAAGAAAGGAAAACGCTAAACAAATGCCATGACGGAATGATGATGATAATTTAGTATGTGGACGAAAAGATAATTCAGCTCTGATTAAGACTGAATCTTCTTTTAAACCACCACCATATTCCACTGATAACACTTCTTCTCCTTCTGCACCTCTTTACCCCACCCTGAGCGCTCTCGCTGTGCCGGATCCAGACCTGGACTCCTGCCCTCCACGACGCCTGCAACAACAACAGCCAGCCCTGCCACAAGCCTCTGGCTCTCGGGAAGAAGGGACTTCTTCCATCCTCCCTCGGGAAGAAATTCCATCATCCTCACAACATCAGTTACATAGGTCTGATGATGAGGAAAAGGAAGACGTTTGGTTCTCCAGCGTACCTGCCCAAGAACTTTTAACGCAAGTGACAAAAATCCTTTACCCACAATCTGGACTTCGGAGATCTAAACGTGAGAAAAAAACAAAACCAGATTCAAACCATGCCTACGGTTAAAGTTGCAGGTCCCACTGGACCATTACTGGTTTATCGACCCTGGACTGAGACTGACATCATGGAAGCATAACAATGCTTACCAGATCCAGAGAATTCTGGACCCCGTTTTGCTGACGAGTTGCGAGATTTCTGCGCACAATTCTGCCCGACCGGGGTTGAATTGCGTCGCATATTGGCAAAAAAGTTCAAACCGACCGACCTCTGCAAAATAGAGGCCAGTATGCTACAACTGGATTTGCGACCTACCAACAGTGAACGAGGACATAATGATAACGCTCAATATGAAGCAGCCATCCAAAGACTGTGTCAAGCCATCACCACTCAAATTCCAACCAAAATCAATATGTCCCACATTTACACCTGCAAACAGAAACCCGGTGAAGGGACTGATGATTTTGTACACCGCATCCTTGAGGAAGTCAGCAAGCACAGCGGTCATCAGAGACCAACGGATTTGGGTAATGAACCAGGACCATGGGAGAGTATTGCATGTAATGCAATAATTAAA
Organism: Leuresthes tenuis; assembly: GCF_036924035.1. Taxonomy (NCBI): domain Eukaryota; kingdom Metazoa; phylum Chordata; class Actinopteri; order Atheriniformes; family Atherinopsidae; genus Leuresthes; species Leuresthes tenuis. Next base: position 30,690,214 of record NW_027325364.1, read on the forward strand.
GGCCTCATGCCAGATGTCGCCACTGAAGTAAAGAACATTTACGTGGGATGTTGTGAGGGTCCTCGTTTGGCTGACGTTCGCCGATATGCTCGCCATGCTCAGAACCAAGTTGAGACACGTAAGACCATCAAAAGGGACAAGTGTGAAAAGGAGCTGCATTTGGCAGCCATGACCATGTATTACGCAGTTGGTGTAAACAGAGGACGAGGCCGAAGTCGAAGACGTGGACGTGTGGGAGAGGAGGTCGAAATGGGCCACGTCAGAGCTATGATCCGAATATTTGTTTTTACTGTGGCCAGACTGGACACTGGAAGAAGGACTGTCCACAGCTGAAAAGTGATGAAATTGGGCAAAAGGCTGACTGAGGGTGGGAGGCAGGTTCTGGACGTCACGCGCCAGCGCAGCCTCCACTAATGGGTGATAGCACAACACACACACACATTTTTCCTGCTCTGTGCAGTGAACAAACGCTTGCCAACTGTGATTCACGTAGTAAAGTTTTGCATGCTATTTCCGTCCTAGAGCAAAGATATTTGTCTCAGAATATAGGAACCTATGTTCATCAGTAGTGACGTCAGGGGAGATTGATTGTCCTCCAAAGTTGTGGAAACCACATTTACTCTATGTCTGCATCAGGCCAGGTTGTGAAGGAGAAAATGACAACGCCCATTGCTTGTGTCACTCCCGATGGGCTCTCCTTCAAACACTCATTTTTGTTATCAGAGTTGTGTCCCATTAACCTGATGGGCCGTGATCTCATGTGCAAATTAGGCATTATTTTAACTTCTACACCAGAGGGTGTTAAGGTTATGTTACAGTCTGACAAAGCTTTCACAGCAGTGCAGTTTGATTCATCGGCACTTACATATGCTTATGAGTGGAAACTTCCCAGCTCTCCTTTTTCACAACAACTAGTGGAAGAAGCAAAAGCGTTAGTTTCACCCCTTTCTGATTTCATGCAACTTGCTGATTTGCACTGCACATCACACATTTCTTTGGGGCCTGACAATGACTATGAGAAGAAGTGAAAAAATATAAAACAATGTAAAAAACAATACCCTTTGAAGCCTGAAGCAATTAAAGGGATTAAACCTGTTTTTCAATCTTTTCAGAAAACAGGCGTTATTGTTCCTTGTGAAAACTCACCTGTGCGCACTCCATTGTTTCCTGTTAAAAAGATTAAAGATGCTGGCCAGCCAGATGAATGGCGTTTTGTACAGGACCCCCAAGCGGTGAATGCTGCAGTTCAGCCACGTGCTCCTACTGTGCCCAACCCACACACTATTTTGTCTCATGTCATGGTTGGACCATGTGTCAAAAGGGGGGATGCTGAATGAACTCACTGCTCAGTGGTTCACAAAAGGGTTCAGTTCATATGCGCAAAAATACTGTCAGTCATGTATGGTTTGTGCCACACATAATGTAGGAAAGGCATTACACACATCACAAGCTGCACACACTCCACCAGAGAGACCTTTTGAACATTTGATGATGGATTTTGTTGAACTCACACCAGCTGAAGGAAAGAAATATGCACTAGTAATAGTGGACGTGTTTAGTAAATGGGTTGAAGTTTTCCCTGCAAAACATGCAAACAGTAATGCAGTGACTAAAGCACTGCTAAACAAAAATCATTCCTAGATGGGGCTTTCCAGAGAAGATCAGCAGTGATAATGGCACACATTTTGTAAACACTGCATTGACTGAGGTTGGTAAATTCCTGGGAATAAGCTTGCGCACACATTGTGCTTATCATCCACAGAGTGGAGGTGCTGTGGAAAGAGAAAATGGTACATTAAAGTCCAAGTTAGCCAAATGTTGTGAAGAAACAGGTCTGCCATGGACAAAAGCATTACCTATTGTGCTTACCTACATGAGAATGAGAATCAGAGCTCGAGTGAATCTCAGCCCATTTGAAATTTTATTTGGCAGACCTCCTAACCTGGGATTGGGACCTGTAACCAGACCCCTCCCTTCCACAACTGTTTGTGATGATGCTATGTTGTCTTACTGTCGAAACCTTTCCACTGTTCTATCTCAAGTTTCACAGACAGTAAAAGCAGCCCTTCCAGCCACAGAAAACACACCTCTGCACCCACTCCAACCAGATGACAGGTGGTGAAGGAACTTTGCAGGAAACATTGGAAGTCCAAACGTTGGCAAGGCCCGTTCCAGGTGCTACTGGTCACTCACACAGCTGTTAAAGTTGCAGAGAGAGCAACCTGGATTCATGCCAGTCACTGTAAGAAGGTACCAGAACCAGTAGATGACTTCCACCCTGACATACATCAGCCTAACCAACACGCCCGGAAGGACAAAGATAAGAGTCAGCAGTAAAAGCTGTACTCCACCGGTGTGTTAAGTGCTAGTAACCTCTGACACCGAAGATTGAAACATCCTGAGACCTGCGATGAAGATGATCATACACATGGTGTGAACCATGGCAGAAACTGTTTGTTGTTTGTATTTTCTTATTTGTAACCAGCACATTGTATCTTGATTTCACAGGAAGCAATAATACAGGGCTGCTGTATTGTTCCCTGTGTGCGAGGCCTCATTGTATGTATCTCACTAAATGATTCAAATGACTCAAAGAACTTTTTTGCTTTCAAAATTTTTCCTCTAGTGACGCTGACTTAGAGAGGGATGAAGATAATTATGTTTAATTGTTCATGTTTTGATTGTTTATCATTGGACCCTTTATCACTATGATGCCTGCATTTTAAACTCACGTTGTGTGCAAATGCAGGCTGATGTTTTACAGATAAAGTTATTATTTTCCTTGTTTCTTTTTGGGTTGATTAATATAATAGTATTATTATAATCAAAAGGGAGGAATGTAATGGAAAATAATTCTTATATGCATTGTATTGAGTGTTACTGTGTATGACCTGCAAATGACCGAGCTGCAAGGTACCACCCTGCCCTGTTTTCTTAAATTCCTCTTTACAACGGTGGGCTTGTTATAATGAGATAGCTGCACTTTAGGGGGGACAGGGTTAGGCTGGTATTTACGAGTGTGTCTGGGTAACCTCAACTGATGGTTGGGGAGGAAAGTTAGAAGAACAATCAACTATACCAAAAAACAGATGACGTGATGAGCGGGCAATATAACTGTGTGTTTTTGCTTCAGTGGTCAGAGCAACTCTGTATTCTGTACTGTGTTGTTCTCTCTTGCAAGATATTATTATTAAAGCCTCTTATCTCCTCAGAAGAAAATAACCGACTCCCCAAATGCAAGTGTCAGGACAAATGATCAAAGTTCTCCAAGCTTCAGTCTGCAGAGAGGTACAAGACAGGGTTGTCCACTTTCGCCCTCACTTTTTGCTATTTTCATCAAACCTTTAGCAGCTGCTATCAGACAAGATAGAAATATTAAAGGCATCCAACCCCAAAATATTGAGCATAAAATAAGTCTTTATGTTGATGATGTATTACTTTTCCTTCAGAACTCACAGACGTCTCTCACTCACACGATCACACTCATAAATAAATTCTCAGCACTTTCTGACTACTCTATCAATTGGTCTAAGACCACAGTTCTGCCCATTAACTGTAGGGTCCAGAATATACCTGCGATCACTTTACAGTCAGGAAATATTAGATATTTAGGCATAAACATTTCCTCCAGGCTCTCAGAGCTAACAAAGCTAAATTATGTGCAATTATTAAAGATAGTAGAGGACGATCTCTCTCTATATTACAACCATTAAAATGATGATACTACCAAAAGTTAACTATTTGTTCTCAATGATCCCCATAAAACCACCTGCTACTTGGTTTAAGTCACTAGATTCATGCATCTCCAAATTTCTGTGGAAAAACAAACCACCACGTATTAGTTTAAAAACCCTACAGAAGACCAAGGACAGTGGTGGATTAGATTTACCTAATTTTCAGCACTATTCCTTAGCCAATAGGTTACAGTATATATCAAAATGGTTTAAACCTAGCCCAATAGATGAACCATGGATAAATATAGAACAAGCATTGTGTGATAATCTGGAAATCTCTGACCTGCCACTTATTAGTCAAAACGTAAAAAATCACAAATGTTGCAAAAGCATTAACATCAGCACCTCTCTGACAACCTGGTGGGAATTTCTTAAAAAAACAAAGTCTTCACTTGTCCCGTGTAAGCTTACACCCATCTGGAACAATCCTGACATCCTGCAAAACAAAAAAATGCTAAACATTACTCTGTGGAAGATCAATGGAATCAAACATCTGGTACATATAATCCAAAATGGACATTTTATTTCATTTGATGAGCTCATATCACAACATGAGATAGGCAGCAATTAATTCCTAGAATATCAACAACTTAAGTCTAATAATAACAAAGAAATATATCCTCCACCAACCAGACTCACAACTCCCGATTAGGGTAGCAGAATTTCTAAGCATCTGCACCCCAAAACTACTATCAAAAATATATAAATTATTGTCTAAGATAGATGACACAATGTCTCTACCGTCCTCAAAATGGGAGGCAGATTTATCCATCAGTTCTAGTCATAGCTTCTGGCCACAAATATGTTCGAACACCTTCAGAATGACTCAAAATCCTAATTTACAGCTCATACAATACAAAATTCTTCATAGAACACACTATACAGGACAAAGGATGTTCAGGATGGGTCTAACACACTCAAACATCTGCTCACATTGCACAGATAACACACCTGATGATTATGCACACGCTTTGTGGTTTTGTGCGCCTGTCCAGAAGTTCTGGCTTGAAGTCTGTGCGGACCTATCAACATGGCTGTGGAGGTGGCGTGGTGCATCAGCTGCAGGAGAGAGCTGTGGAGAGAGCTCTGGGGAGAAGGACTAGGTGAGTGATTAGTACACCGGCAGTCACTTGTCTAATCACTGTCCTCTTTTAAAAACTCAGTAGCGTGCTGGAGCTGGAAGGAGGATTGAAGTGGAGTCGGCAGCACGAACCGGGAGGGAAGGCCTGCGAACGACTCCACATTCGTGAAAAAGGGTTAAATAAACGATACGTTGAACCGTCCGCTGTCTCTGAGTCTCTCTGAAAGAACCCGCAGTGGCAGCAGGCCACCACAATGTGCAATTATTAAAGACAGTAGAGGACGATCTCTCTCGTTGGAAGTCCTTACCTATATCACTTATGGGGAGAGTTAAAACCATTAAAATGATGATACTACCAAAAGTTAACTATTTGTTCTCAATGATCCCCATAAAACCACCTGCTACTTGGTTTAAGTCACTAGATTCATGCATCTCTAAATTTCTGTTGAAAAACAAACCACCACGTATTAGTTTAAAAACCCTACAGAAGACCAAGGACAGTGGTGGATTAGATTTACCTAATTTTCAGCACTATTCCTTAGCCAATAGGTTACAGTATATATCAAAATGGTTTAAACCTAGCCCAATAGATGAGCCATGGATAAATATAGAACAAGCATTGTGTGATAATCTGGAAATCTCTGACCTGCCACTTATTAGTCAAAACGTAAAAAATCACAAATGTTGCAAAAGCATTAACATCAGCACCTCTCTGACAACCTGGTGGGAATTTCTTAAAAAAACAAAGTCTTCACTTGTCCCGTGTAAGCTTACACCCATCTGGAACAATCCTGACATCCTGCAAAACAAAAAAATGCTAAACATTACTCTGTGGAAGATCAAAGGAATCAAACATCTGGTACATATAATCCAAAATGGACATTTTATTTCATTTGATGAGCTCATATCACAACATGAGATAGGCAGCAATTAATTCCTAGAATATCAACAACTTAAGTCTAATAATAACAAAGAAATATATCCTCCACCAACCAGACTCACAACTCCCGATTAGGGTAGCAGAATTTCTAAGCATCTGCACCCCAAAACTACTATCAAAAATATATAAATTATTGTCTAAGATAGATGACACAATGTCTCTACCGTTCTCAAAATGGGAGGCAGATTTATTCATCAGTTCTAGTCATAGCTTCTGGCCACAAATATGTTTGAACACCTTCAGAATGACTCAAAATCCTAATTTACAGCTCATACAATACAAAATTCTTCATAGAACACACTATACAGGACAAAGGATGTTCAGGATGGGTCTAACACACTCAAACATCTGCTCACATTGCACAGATAACACACCTGATGATTATGCACACGCTTTGTGGTTTTGTGCGCCTGTCCAGAAGTTCTGGCTTGAAGTCTGTGCGGACCTATCAACATGGCTGTGGAGGTGGCGTGGTGCATCAGCTTCAGGAGAGAGCTGTGGAGAGAGCTCTGGGGAGCAGGACTAGGTGAGTGATTAGTACACCGGCAGTCACTTGTCTAATCACTGTCCTCTTTTAAAAACTCAGTAGGGTGCTGGAGCTGGAAGGAGGATTGAAGTGGAGTCGGCAGCACGAACCGGGAGGTAAGGCCTGCGAACGACTCCACATTCGTGAAAAAGGGTTAAATAAATTATACGTTGAACCGTCCGCTGTCTCTGAGTCTCTCTGAGAGAACCCGCAGTGGCAACAGGCCGCCACATTGGCTCCCAACTGGGATTCAGCAGAGGAGACATGACGGAACCGCAATAGCCCATAACAGCTCTGGCCCAAATGCTGGCGAAGGTCGCGGCGATGAATCAGGACCAGGCGGCTCTCGGCAGGCAGCAGCTGGCCACACTGCAGGGCCAGGCGGAACGGCAGACGGACCTGCTGGAAGCACTGGTGGCTCGAGCCGGGGCAGCGGCACCGGCCCCCTCGCTCGCTGGGGTCGGCCTGTATAAGATGACGCCTGAAGACGACCCTCAGTCATTTCTGGGGATGTTCGAGGCAACGGCGGCGGCGTGCAGATGGCCGGAGGCGGAGTGGGCCGTGCGGTTGCTTCCCCTCCTGTCTGGGGACGCCCAAACAGCGGCGCTGAGCCTTCCTGCTCGCTCTTGAAGCCAGTACGCGGATGTCTAGAGGGCAGTCCTGGATCGCCTGGGGTACTCGGCGGAGGACCATCGCCGCCGGTTCAGAAGGACCAAACTGGGCCACACGGACCGTCCGTTCACCTATGCGCAGCAGTTGACCGACGTAGTGACACGGTGGCTGCTGCCAGGGGACTCGAATGGAGAGCGGAGGATGCTGGGACAAATCGTCCTGGAACAGTTCGTGGAGGGGATGCCAAGTGGTACGGCGGAGTGGGTACGCTGCCACCGACCCACTGACCTGGAGGCCGCAATCACCCTTGCGGAGGACCATCTGGCCGTTTTTTTCCTGGGCCGGACACCGGAGGCTCGGCCAGCATCGCTGGGCCGGCCAACACCAGCGCCCCGGAGGAGGCTGTCAACAGCTGGCTCTCAGCTGGCAACAGCACGATCGTCTCCTCTCCACCGCACTAACCTTTCCTGCCCTCTCTTTCCACCCCAGGTTCCAGCCGCTATAAGTCCTGCTCCCGACCCACAGAGGGTCCCTCAGGTGGCGGGGCAGGAGTGTTGGAGGTGCGGGCAGCCCGGTCATTTTTGCCGCGAGTGCCCGCTCATGGAGGTCAGACAGGTGATTCGGGTTGTTGGCCCTCCAGCGCCCTCCCCCGGTCCAGGAGGGACGTACAGCCTTCCGGTAAGGATTCAGGAGGGTACACATCAGGCAATGGTGGACTCGGGCATCACACAGTATAGTTCACCAGAATCTGATTCGACCTGGGGCTTTGATAGAGGCAGAATGGGTTGATATTAGTTGTGTGCATGGGGATATTCACAGATACCCCATGGTCCCAGTTGAAATTCGCTGTAAGGGGAAAAAGCATAGTGTGAAGGCCGCGGTTAGCTCCTGCCTGGCGCACCCCCTGATTTTGGGAACCGATTGTCCCGGGTTTGATAGATTAGTGGGGCAGTGTGTGGGGGTGCGCTCACGACCGTCAGGGTCATGGGATATGTGTGCTGTCCTCAGCGGTGACGCGAGGTTGTCTGACACTGCAGACGGGGAGGGGGAGCCGACGGTACCTTCACATGAGGCTCCGTCAGTTCCCGTGTTCGACTCCATGGAAGATTTTCCACTCGAGCAGTCTCGTGATGATACTCTACGCTATGCCTTGGATCAGGTGATAAAAATTGATGGTCATATGGTGAGCCCTGACGCAATGCTAACACATCCGCATTTTTCATTGTGCAGGGACAGAGTGTACAGAGTGAGTCGTGACACTCAGACAGAGGAAATCATAACACAGCTGTTGGTGCCGAAAAGCCGTTGGGAAATAGTTTTCCAGGCGGCTCATTATAACCCGATGGCGGGGCATATGGTGTATGAAAAAACGATGAATCGTATAATGGCCCGGTTCTATTGGCCAGGCATTCGGGCAGACGTGCGCCGCTGGTGCGCGACCTGCTCCAAATGCCAGTTGGTTAACCAACCGGCCGTCCCGAAAGCACCTTTGCGCCCATTGCCGCTGATTGAGGTCCCATTTGAGCGTATTGGGATGGATCTCATCGGGCCCTTTCATCGGAGCGCACGTGGATATCGCTTTGTGTTAGTTCTGGTGGATTATGCAACACGATATCTAGAAGCAGTGCCGTTGCGCACCATCTCTGCAAAGAGTGTAGCGCAGGCACTGTTTCAAGTTATCTCCCGAGTCGGGATCCCGAAAGAGATCCTGACTGATCAAGGCACCTCTCACCGTCCCAGAGAGCAGACATAGCCCAGTTCCAGCAGCATTACGCTGATGTGTTCTCCCCCCTGCCAGGACGCACAAGCCTTATTCAACACCATGTTGAGACACACCCGGGCGTGACAGTGCGTTCACGTCCCTATCGGTTACCTGAGCACAAGAGAAAAGTGGTTCAGGCAGAATTGGAAGCTATGCTGGAGATGGGTGTAATTGAGGAGTCTAACAGCGCCTGGGTTAGTCCCATCGTTTTTGTAGTCAAGACGGATGGGTCTATCCGGTTCTGTGTGGACTATCGCAATGTGAATGATGTGTCACGATTTGATGCCTATCCTATGCCCCGGGTCGACGAGCTCCTGGATCGCCTGGGCACTGCTCGTTTTTTTACGACACTAGATTTGACCAAGGGCTACTGGCAGATTCCCTTGTCTCCAGAGTCTAAGGAAAAAACGGCCTTCTCCACTCCGTACGGGTTGTACCAATTTGTCACACTTCCGTTCGGGTTGTTCGGGGCCCAAGCCACATTTCAACGCCTTATGGATCGGGTCCTGCGGCCGCATGCTGCGTATGCTGCTGCTTACCTGGATGACGTCATTCCATAGCAACAGCTGGGCGGAGCATGTTCAGCAGGTGGCGGCAGTGCTGGAGTCACTGCGGCAGGCGGGGCTCACGGCCAACCCAAAGAAGTGTGCAGTTGGACGGAGGGAGGTACGGTATCTGGGGTACCACTTGGGCAGCAGACAGGTGCGTCCACAGGTAGACAAGACAGCAGCGATTGCAGCCTGCCCAAAACCTAAGACCAAGAAAGAGGTGAGGCGGTTTTTGGGGCTGGCCGGATATTACCGGCGATTTATTCCCAACTTCGCGGAGCTGACCAGCCCCTTGACCGACCTTACCCGAAAAGGTGCCTCTGATCCGGTCCGGTGGACGGAGCAGTGCCAGGCGTCACTTGAGAGGGTAAAGCAGACCCTCTGTGGGGAGCCTCTTCTCCACACACCTAACTCCTCTCTCCCATTTGTCCTGCAGACTGATGCATCGGGAAGGGGGTTGGGGGCTGTTCTGTCCCAGCAGGTGCGGGGCGTTGACCGCCCAGTGCTTTACATCAGCCAGAAACTATCCGAGAGGGAGACCAGATACAGCACGGTGGAGAGGGAGTGCCTGGCCATCCGGTGGGTGGTCGGCGCTCTGCGGTATTACTTGCTGGGGCGCCCATTCACCCTCTGCTCGGACCATGCTCCCCTCCAGTGGCTCCACCGAAGGAAAGATGTCAATGCACGGATCACCCGCTGGTATCTGGCACTACAGCCTTTTAAATTCAAAGTGGTCCATAGGCCGGGGGCACAGATGGCGGTGGCCGACTTCCTTTCCAGCTCGCATGGCGAGGTGGGGGGGAGTAAGTTAGGCCGGACGGCTCCCCGGCCAAGGTCAGGCTGTGGAAGTATGTGGAGGTGCTGCAGGAGAGAGCTGTGGAGAGAGCTCTGGGGAGCAGGACTAGGTGAGTGATTAGTACACCGGCAGTCACTTGTCTAATCACTGTCCTCTTTTAAAAACTCAGTAGCGTGCTGGAGCTGGAAGGAGGATTGAAGTGGAGTCGGCAGCAGGAACCGGGAGGGAAGGCCTGCGAACGACTCCACATTCGTGAAAAAGGGTTAAATAAACGATACGTTGAACCGTCCGCTGTCTCTGAGTCTCTCTGAAAGAACCCGCAGTGGCAACAGGCCACCACAATGTGCAATTATTAAAGACAGTAGAGGACGATCTCTCTCGTTGGAAGTCCTTACCTATATCACTTATGGGGAGAGTTAAAACCATTAAAATGATGATACTACCAAAAGTTAACTATTTGTTCTCAATGATCAATGACCTGCTACTTGGTTTAAGTCACTAGATTCATGCATCTCTAAATTTCTGTGGAAAAACAAACCACCACGTATTAGTTTAAAAACCCTACAGAAGACCAAGGACAGTGGTGGATTAGATTTACCTAATTTTCAGCACTATTCCTTAGCCAATAGGTTACAGTATATATCAAAATGGTTTAAACCTAGCCCAATAGATGAACATGGATAAATATAGAACAAGCATTGTGTGATAATCTGGAAATCTCTGACCTGCCACTTATTAGTCAAAACGTAAAAAATCACAAATGTTTCAAAAGCATTAACATCAGCACCTCTTTGACAGCCTGGTGGTAATTTCTTAAAATAACAAAGTCTTCACTTGTCCCGTGTAAGCTTACACCCATCTGGAACAATCCTGACATCCTGCAAAACAAAAAAAATGCTAAACTTTACTCTGTGGAAGATCAAAGGAATCAAACATCTGGAACATATAATCCAAAATGGACATTTTATTTCATTTGATGAGCTCATATCACAACATGAGATAGGCAGCAATTAATTCCTAGAATATCAACAACTTAAGTCTAATAATAACAAAGAAATATATCCTCCACCAACCAGACTCACAACTCCCGATTAGGGTAGCAGAATTTCTAAGCATCTGCACCCCAAAACTACTATCAAAAATATATAAATTATTGTCTAAGATAGATGACACAATGTCTCTACCGTCCTCAAAATGGGAGGCAGATTTATTCATCAGTTCTAGTCATAGCTTCTGGCCACAAATATGTTTGAACACCTTCAGAATGACTCAAAATCCTAATTTACAGCTCATACAATACAAAATTCTTCATAGAACACACTATACAGGACAAAGGATGTTCAGGATGGGTCTAACACACTCAAACATCTGCTCACATTGCACAGATAACACACCTGATGATTATGCACACGCTTTGTGGTTTTGTGCGCCTGTCCAGAAGTTCTGGCTTGAAGTCTGTGCGGACCTATCAACATGGCTGTGGAGGTGGCGTGGTGCATCAGCTGCAGGAGAGAGCTGTGGAGAGAGCTCTGGGGAGAAGGACTAGGTGAGTGATTAGTACACCGGCAGTCACTTGTCTAATCACTGTCCTCTTTTAAAAACTCAGTAGCGTGCTGGAGCTGGAAGGAGGATTGAAGTGGAGTCGGCAGCACGAACCGGGAGGTAAGGCCTGCGAACGACTCCACATTCGTGAAAAAGGGTTAAATAAATTATACGTTGAACCGTCCGCTGTCTCTGAGTCTCTCTGAGAGAACCCGCAGTGGCAACAGGCCGCCACATTGGCACCCAACTGGGATTCAGCAGAGGAGACATGACGGAACCGCAATAGCCCATAACAGCTCTGGCCCAAATGCTGGCGGAGGTCGCGGCGATGAATCAGGACCAGGCGGCTCTCGGCAGGCAGCAGCTGGCCACACTGCAGGGCCAGGTGGAACGGCAGACGAACCTGCTGGAAGCACTGGTGGCTCGAGCCGGGGCAGCGGCACCGGCCCCCTCGCTCGCTGGGGTCGGCCTGTATAAGATGACGCCTGAAGACGACCCTCAGTCATTTCTGGGGATGTTCGAGGCAACGGCGGCGGCGTGCAGATGGCCGGAGGCGGAGTGGGCCGTGCGGTTGCTTCCCCTCCTGTCTGGGGACGCCCAAACGGCGGCGCTGAGCCTTCCTGCTCGCTCTTGAAGCCAGTACGCGGATGTCTAGAGGGCAGTCCTGGATCGCCTGGGGTACTCGGCGGAGGACCATCGCCGCCGGTTCAGAAGGACCAAACTGGGCCACACGGACCGTCCGTTCACCTATGCGCAGCAGTTGACCGACGTAGTGACACGGTGGCTGCGTCCAGGGGACTCGAATGGAGAGCGGAGGATGCTGGGACAAATCGTCCTGGAACAGTTCGTGGAGGGGATGCCAAGTGGTACGGCGGAGTGGGTACGCTGCCACCGACCCACTGACTTGGAGGCCGCGATCACCCTTGCGGAGGACCATCTGGCCGTTTTTTTCCAGGGCCGGACACCGGAGGCTCGGCCAGCATCGCTGGGCCGGCCAACACCAGCGCCCCGGAGGAGGCTGTCAACAGCTGGCTCTCAGCTGGCAACAGCACGATCGTCTCCTCTCCCCCGCACTAACCTTTCCTGCCCTCTCTTTCCACCCCAGGTTCCAGCCGCTACAAGTCCTGCTCCCGACCCACAGAGGGTCCCTCAGGTGGCGGGGCAGGAGTGTTGGAGGTGCGGGCAGCCCGGTCATTTTCGCCGCGAGTGCCCGCTCATGGAGGTCAGACAGGTGATTCGGGTTGTTGGCCCTCCAGCGCCCTCCCCCGGTCCAGGAGGGACGTACAGCGTTCCGGTAAGGATTCAGGGGGGTACACATCAGGCAATGGTGGACTCGGGCATCACACAGTATAGTTCACCAGAATCTGATTCGACCTGGGGCTTTGATAGAGGCAGAATGGGTTGATATTAGGTGTGTGCATGGGGATATTCACAGATACCCCATGGTCCCAGTTGAAATTCGCTGTAAGGGGAAAAAGCATAGTGTGAAGGCCGTGGTTAGCTCCTGCCTGGCGCACCCCCTGATTTTGGGAACCGATTGTCCCGGGTTTGATAGATTAGTGGGGCAGTGTGTGGGGGTGCGCTCACGACCGTCAGGGTCATGGGATATGTGTGCTGTCCTCAGCGGTGACGCGAGGTTGTCTGACACTGCAGACGGGGAGGGGGAGCCGACGGTACCTTCACAGGAGGCTCCGTCAGTTCCCGTGTTCGACTCCATGGAAGATTTTCCACTCGAGCAGTCTCGTGATGATACTCTACGCTATGCCTTGGATCAGGTGATAAAAATTGATGGTCATATGGTGCGCCCTGACGCAATGCTAACACATCCGCATTTTTCATTGTGCAGGGACAGAGTGTACAGAGTGAGTCGTGACACTCAGACAGAGGAAATCATAACACAGCTGTTGGTGCCGAAAAGCCGTTGGGAAATAGTTTTCCAGGCGGCTCATTATAACCCGATGGCGGGGCATATGGGGTATGAAAAAACGATGAATCGTATAATGGCCCGGTTCTATTGGCCAGGCAATCGGGCAGACGTGCGCCGCTGGTGCGCGACCTGCTCCAAATGCCAGTTGGTTAACCAACCGGCCGTCCCGAAAGCACCTTTGCGCCCATTGCCGCTGATTGAGGTCCCATTTGAGCGTATTGGGATGGACCTCATCGGGCCCTTTCATCGGAGCGCACGTGGATATCGCTTTGTGTTAGTTCTGGTGGATTATGCAACACGATATCCAGAAGCAGTGCCGTTGCGCACCATCTCTGCAAAGAGTGTAGCGCAGGCACTGTTTCAAGTTATCTCCCGAGTCGGGATCCCGAAAGAGATCCTGACTGATCAAGGCACCTCTCACCGTCCCAGAGAGCAGACATAGCCCAGTTGCAGCAGCATTAAGCTGATGTGTTCTCCCCCCTGCCAGGACGCACAAGCCTTATTCAACACCATGTTGAGACACACCCGGGCGTGACAGTGCGTTCACGTCCCTATTGGTTACCTGAGCACAAGAGAAAAGTGGTTCAGGCAGAATTGGAAGCTATGCTGGAGATGGGTGTAATTGAGGAGTCTAACAGCGCCTGGGGTAGTCCCATCGTTTTTGTAGTCAAGACGGATGGGTCTATCCGGTTCTGTGTGGACTATCGCAAGGTGAATGATGTGTCACGATTTGATGCCTATCCTATGCCCCGGGTCGACGAGCTCCTGGATCGCCTGGGCACTGCTCGTTTTTTTACGACACTAGATTTGACCAAGGGCTACTGGCAGATTCCCTTGTCTCCAGAGTCTAAGGAAAAAACGGCCTTCTCCACTCCGTACGGGTTGTACCAATTTGTCACACTTCCGTTCGGGTTGTTCGGGGCCCAAGCCACATTTCAACGCCTTATGGATCGGGTCCTGCGGCCGCATGCTGCGTATGCTGCTGCTTACCTGGATGACGTCATTCCATAGCAACAGCTGGGCGGAGCATGTTCAGCAGGTGGCGGCAGTGCTGGAGTCACTGCGGCAGGCGGGGCTCACGGCCAACCCAAAGAAGTGTGCAGTTGGACGGAGGGAGGTACGGTATCTGGGGTACCACTTGGGCGGCAGACAGGTGCGTCCACAGGTAGACAAGACAGCAGCGATTGCAGCCTGCCCAAAACCTAAGACCAAGAAAGAGGTGAGGCGGTTTTTGGGGCTGGCCGGATATTACCGGCGATTTATTCCCAACTTCGCGGAGCTGACCAGCCCCTTGACCGACCTTACCCGAAAAGGTGCCTCTGATCCGGTCCGGTGGACGGAGCAGTGCCAGGCGTCACTTGAGAGGGTAAAGCAGACCCTCTGTGGGGAGCCTCTTCTCCACACACCTAACTCCTCTCTCCCATTTGTCCTGCAGACTGATGCATCGGGAAGGGGGTTGGGGGCTGTTCTGTCCCAGCAGGTGCGGGGCGTTGACCGCCCAGTGCTTTACATCAGCCAGAAACTATCCGAGAGGGAGACCAGATACAGCACGGTGGAGAGGGAGTGCCTGGCCATCCGGTGGGTGGTCGGCGCTCTGCGGTATTACTTGCTGGGGCGCCCATTCACCCTCTGCTCGGACCATGCTCCCCTCCAGTGGCTCCACCGAATGAAAGATGTCAATGCACGGATCACCCGCTGGTATCTGGCACTACAGCCTTTTAAATTCAAAGTGGTCCATAGGCCGGGGGCACAGATGGCGGTGGCCGACTTCCTTTCCAGCTCGCATGGCGAGGTGGGGGGGAGTAAGTTAGGCCGGACGGCTCCCCGGCCAAGGTCAGGCTGTGGAAGTATGTGGAGGTGCTGCAGGAGAGAGCTGTGGAGAGAGCTCTGGGGAGCAGGACTAGGTGAGTGATTAGTACACCGGCAGTCACTTGTCTAATCACTGTCCTCTTTTAAAAACTCAGTAGCGTGCTGGAGCTGGAAGGAGGATTGAAGTGGAGTCGGCAGCAGGAACCGGGAGGGAAGGCCTGCGAACGACTCCACATTCGTGAAAAAGGGTTAAATAAACGATACGTTGAACCGTCCGCTGTCTCTGAGTCTCTCTGAAAGAACCCGCAGTGGCAACAGGCCACCACAATGTGCAATTATTAAAGACAGTAGAGGATGATCTCTCTCGTTGGAAGTCCTTACCTATATCACTTATGGGGAGAGTTAAAACCATTAAAATGATGATACTACCAAAAGTTAACTATTTGTTCTCAATGATCAATGACCTGCTACTTGGTTTAAGTCACTAGATTTATGCATCTCTAAATTTCTGTGGAAAAACAAACCACCACGTATTAGTTTAAAAACCCTACAGAAGACCAAGGACAGTGGTGGATTAGATTTACCTAATTTTCAGCACTATTCCTTAGCCAATAGGTTACAGTATATATCAAAATGGTTTAAACCTAGCCCAATAGATGAACATGGATAAATATAGAACAAGCATTGTGTGATAATCTGGAAATCTCTGACCTGCCACTTATTAGTCAAAACGTAAAAAATCACAAATGTTTCAAAAGCATTAACATCAGCACCTCTTTGACAGCCTGGTGGTAATTTCTTAAAATAACAAAGTCTTCACTTGTCCCGTGTAAGCTTACACCCATCTGGAACAATCCTGACATCCTGCAAAACAAAAAAAATGCTAAACTTTACTCTGTGGAAGATCAAAGGAATCAAACATCTGGAACATATAATCCAAAATGGACATTTTATTTCATTTGAGGAGCTCATATCACAACATGAGATAGGCAGCAATAAATTCCTAGAATATCAACAATTTAAGTCTAATAATAACAAAGAAATATATCCTCCACCAACCACATTTACAACTCCCGATTAGGGTAGCAGAATTTCTAAGCATCTGCACCCCAAAACTACTATCAAAAATATATAAATTATTGTCTAAGATAGATGACACAATGTCTCTACCGTCCTCAAAATGGGAGGCAGATTTATCCATCAGTTCTAGTCATAGCTTCTGGCCACAAATATGTTTGAACACCTTCAGAATGACTCGAAATCCTAATTTACAGCTCATACAATACAAAATTCTTCATAGAACACACTATACAGGACAAAGTATGTTCAGGATGGGTCTAACACACTCAAACATCTGCTCACATTGCACAGATAACACACCTGATGATTATGCACACGCTTTGTGGTTTTGTGCGCCTGTCCAGAAGTTCTGGCTTGAAGTCTGTGCGGACCTATGTTTGTTTGTTTGTTTGTTTTTGTAGAGGTCCTCCGGGGTTGGGTTGGGTTGAGTGGGGTGGGGCGGGATGGGTTCCTTCTGGGGGTACAGTAGCTCCTGGAATATGGTGACTGCAGGCCCCGAGCCTGGGGGACATCAGGCCCTCCTGCCCTGTGTTGTGTCCCAGGTAGCGGGGATGCCTATTGCAGCCAGTCTCTGGCTGCCCTCTCCGGGATGGGAGGGGCCAGGAGGATGAATTAATTATCCTGCTGGTTTATATATTGTAAACATAAACAATAAACATTTATAAAACTTCCCTTGGCAAAGCAAATCTGTTTGGCATAAAAGGTATTCAGACTACAATTCTGCTGCCATAATGCTGAACAGGACACGGAAAAAAAAAAACTAAAATCCGAGAATAAGCTTCTTTTCACCAGTTCTACACAATTTCGGATCTTGATATAAAATGAATTCCTTCACTCAAACCAAGTTAAAACTGCTTTGTCCTTCATATTTATCCATGTCTAAATAGCTTTAAACAAAAAAAGGTAGTACTTTGCAGGATAGGAAAGAACAACACTAAACCTTTTCAGGAATCCGAGAATAAGCGTCTTTTGACGAGTTCTACACAATTTCGGATTTTGATACAAAATGAATTCCTTCACTCAAACCAAGTTAAAACTGCTTTGTCCTTCATATTTATTCATGTCTGAATAGGTTTCAACAAAAAAGAAAGTATTACTTTGCAGTATACCAAAGAACAACACTAAACCTTTAGGAATCCGAGAATAAGCTTCTTTTCACGAGTTCTACACAATTTCGGATTTTGCTATAAAATGAATTCCTTCACTCAAACCAAGTTAAAACTGCTTTGTCCTTCATATTTATCCATGTCTGAATAGGTTTCAACAAAAAAGAAAGTATTACTTTGCAGTATACAAAAGAACAACACTAAACCTTTAAGAATCCGAGAATAAGCTTCTTTTCACGAGTTCTAGACAATTTCGGATTTTGATATAAAATGAATTCCTTCACTCAAACCAAGTTAAAACTGCTTTGTCCTTCATATTTATCCATATCTGAATAGGTTTTAACAAAAAAGAAAGTATTACTTTGCAGAATACAAAAGAACAACACTAAACCTTTTCAGGAATCCGAGAATAAGCTTCTTTTCACGAGTTCTACTCAATTTCGGATTTTGATATAAAATGAATTCCTTCACTCAAACCAAGTTAAAACTGATTTGTCCTTCATATTTTTGCATGTCTAAATAGGTTTCAGGCATAAAATTCCTCATATTACCCTGTATGAGAAAGAAGCATACTTGTGATGGAGCAATACACTCCTTTTGGGTAACCTAAACTGATGGTTGGGGAGGAAAGTTAGAAGAACAATCAACTATACCCAAAGACAGATACGTGATGAGCGGGCAATATAACTGTGTTTTTGCTTCAGTGGTCAGAGCAACTCTCTATTCTGTACTGTGTTGTTCTCTCTTGCAAGATATTATTATTAAAGCCTCTTATCTCCTCAGAAGAAAATAACTGACTCTGTGCGTTACTAGATTTCCACCACAATTTTGGCGTCACGAACAGGATCCCTCAACTGGTGTCTCTGGACCGGACCGCAGTGCATGGCCAGTCTGGACTGAAGTAGCTGTTCCAGCCTCATACCTCCAAGGCCTTTTCTGAGAGAGAGGACTGGCAGGTCCTTTTCCTGAATACCAGCGCTGGGATCATTTTTGAAATATGATAGTCTGAGACGATAGGACTGCTTTTTAGTTTTTATTTGAATAAAAGAGGGTTTCCCGGTTGTGTCATTAGTGAGACAGAGATTTCACGGGTAAGTGAAACTTTTGAAGCAGTCCGAAGAAGTGTGAAGTACTCCGAAGAAGTGTGAGTACAGATTAAGGTCCTCATTGGAGACGTCCTTTGAGTGAAGGAATATATTTCCCCATTCCAAGTCTGAGAATGGGAAACAGTAGGTCTCAGACTTTTGACCCTAATGAAAAAGAAATATGGTCCAGAGGTTTTCCACCTGAAGGTTCTTTTAGTATGTTAGAAATAAGAAAATTAGAAGAAAAGTTTTGCAAATATGAGAAAGAGATGAAGCAAAAAAAAAAAGAAAATTAAGTTTAAATAAGAAGTAAGAAAGGTATAGAATGTTGTAGAATGAAAAAATAAAGTGTATTAAGAGAAAGAAAGGAAAACGCTAAACAAATGCCATGACGGAATGATGATGATAATTTAGTATGTGGACGAAAAGATAATTCAGCTCTGATTAAGACTGAATCTTCTTTTAAACCACCACCATATTCCACTGATAACACTTCTTCTCCTTCTGCACCTCTTTACCCCACCCTGAGCGCTCTCGCTGTGCCGGATCCAGACCTGGACTCCTGCCCTCCACGACGCCTGCAACAACAACAGCCAGCCCTGCCACAAGCCTCTGGCTCTCGGGAAGAAGGGACTTCTTCCATCCTCCCTCGGGAAGAAATTCCATCATCCTCACAACATCAGTTACATAGGTCTGATGATGAGGAAAAGGAAGACGTTTGGTTCTCCAGCGTACCTGCCCAAGAACTTTTAACGCAAGTGACAAAAATCCTTTACCCACAATCTGGACTTCGGAGATCTAAACGTGAGAAAAAACAAAACCAGATTCAAACCATGCCTATGGTTAAAGTTGCAGGTCCCACTGGACCATTACTGGTTTATCGACCCTGGACTGAGACTGACATCATGGAAGCATAACAATGCTTACCAGATCCAGAGAATTCTGGACCCCGTTTTGCTGACGAGTTGCGAGATTTCTGCGCACAATTCTGCCCGACCGGGGTTGAATTGCGTCGCATATTGGCAAAAAAGTTCAAACCGACCGACCTCTGCAAAATAGAGGCCAGTATGCTACAACTGGATTTGCGACCTACCAACAGTGAACGAGGACATAATGATAACGCTCAATATGAAGCAGCCATCCAAAGACTGTGTCAAGCCATCACCACTCAAATTCCAACCAAAATCAATATGTCCCACATTTACACCTGCAAACAGAAACCCGGTGAAGGGACTGATGATTTTGTACACCGCATCCTTGAGGAAGTCAGCAAGCACAGCGGTCATCAGAGACCAACGGATTTGGGTAATGAACCAGGACCATGGGAGAGTATTGCATGTAATGCAATAATTAAAGGCCTCATGCCAGATGTCGCCACTGAAGTAAAGAACATTTACGTGGGATGGTCCTCGTTTGGCTGACGTTCGCCGATATGCTCGCCATGCTCAGAACCAAGTTGAGACACGTAAGACCATCAAAAGGGACAAGTGTGAAAAGGAGCTGCATTTGGCAGCCATGACCATGTATTACGCAGTTGGTGTAAACAGAGGACGAGGCCGAAGTCGAAGACGTGGACGTGTGGGAGAGGAGGTCGAAATGGGCCACGTCAGAGCTATGATCCGAATATTTGTTTTTACTGTGGCCAGACTGGACACTGGAAGAAGGACTGTCCACAGCTGAAAAGTGATGAAATTGGGCAAAAGGCTGACTGAGGGTGGGAGGCAGGTTCTGGACGTCACGCGCCAGCGCAGCCTCCACTAATGGGTGATAGCACAACACACACACACATTTTTCCTGCTCTGTGCAGTGAACAAACGCTTGCCAACTGTGATTCACGTAGTAAAGTTTTGCATGCTATTTCCGTCCTAGAGCAAAGATATTTGTCTCAGAATATAGGAACCTATGTTCATCAGTAGTGACGTCAGGGGAGTTTGATTGTCCTCCAAAGTTGTGGAAACCACGTTTACTCTATGTCTGCATCAGGCCAGGTTGTGAAGGAGAAAATGACAACGCCCATTGCTTGTGTCACTCCCGATGGGCTCTCCTTCAAACACTCATTTTTGTTATCAGAGTTGTGTCCCATTAACCTGATGGGCCGTGATCTCATGTGCAAATTAGGCATTATTTTAACTTCTACACCAGAGGGTGTTAAGGTTATGTTACAGTCTGACAAAGCTTTCACAGCAGTGCAGTTTGATTCATCGGCACTTACATATGCTTATGAGTGGAAACTTCCCAGCTCTCCTTTTTCACAACAACTAGTGGAAGAAGCAAAAGCGTTAGTTTCACCCCTTTCTGATTTCATGCAACTTGCTGATTTGCACTGCACATCACACATTTCTTTGGGGCCTGACAATGACTATGAGAAGAAGTGAAAAAATATAAAACAATGTAAAAAACAATACCCTTTGAAGCCTGAAGCAATTAAAGGGATTAAACCTGTTTTTCAATCTTTTCAGAAAACAGGTTCCTTGTGAAAATTCACCTGTGCGCACTCCATTGTTTCCTGTTAAAAAGATTAAAGATGCTGGCCAGCCAGATGAATGGCGTTTTGTACAGGACCTCCAAGCGGTGAATGCTGCAGTTCAGCCACGTGCTCCTACTGTGCCCAACCCACACACTATTTTGTCTCAAATTTCATCAGATGCACAGTTTTTCTCAGTGGTTGACTTGTCTAATGCATTTTTCTCTGCGCCAGTGCACCCTGATAGGCCATTTTGGTTTGCTTTTTAGTTTGCAGGGAGATCTTGGACTTTTACTTCAATTAACCACAGGCTCTGCTCTTTTGCAGTATGTGGATGACATCCTTTTATGTAGTCCATCTAAACAACAGTGTGAAAAAGACACAGTGAATCTGTTGAAACATCTTCATTCTTATGGCCATAAAGCCAGCCTTTCTAAGTTACAGTTTGTACAGGACGAAGTCACCTTTTTGGGTCATGTGATTTCTAAGGATGGGCGCTCACTTTCTCCTAAACGTGTTGCTGCAGTTCAGAACATTCCTAAACCGGTTACTAAAAAACAGCTTATGTCATTCTTAGGTATAACATCTTACTGCAGGAACTTTATTCCTAACTACTCTTTTCTCGAAGCTGCCTTAGGTGCTCTTATCCATGGAAAAGGCCTCCAGTCAGCTGATCGTGTTCCATGGACTCCTGACCTGATCTTTTAGAGACTCCTCTTCCAAACTCTGACATGATTCTTTTTGTAGATGGATCAGCTTTGTGTGATCTAGCCACAGGTACTAACTGTGTTTGGTTTGCAGTATGTTCTTCACATGACACTTTGTTGTCTGGTTCGCTTCCTAAACATTTCTCTGCTCAAACTGCTGAGCTTATTGCACTTACTGAAGCTTGTAAGTTGGCAGCTGGTAAGGCTGTCACCATTTACACAGATTCCAGATATGCTTTTGGTGTTGTTCATGACTTTGGTGCGCTGTGGAAACACAGGCATTTCCTTAAATCAGATGGTAGAACTATTCTGAACTCCAAGCAGGGTTCTGATCTTCTTGATGCGATCCTTTTGCCTACAGCAATCTCAGTCTGTAAGTGTGCGGCTCACACTAACTCAGACGATCCTGTTGCTTGTGGCAATGCCAGAGCTGATGCTGCAGCTAAGCAAGCAGCTAAATCTTTTCCTGTTTTCGCTTCCCTCTCTTTGCAGGCAGAAGACTCTCTCACAGATCCCCATGCTTTGCAAACTTTTGCCTCTGCAGATGGAAAACGCATTTGGTCCTCTGTGGGTGCAACTCATACGGATGGTGTTTGGATGGGACCTGATGGTAAACCCTGTCTACCTAAACATTTTTTTCCTCATTTTGCAAAATTGACACATGGGTTGGACCATGTGTCAAAAGGGGGGATGCTGAATGAACTCACTGCTCAGTGGTTCACAAAAGGGTTCAGTTCATATGCGCAAAAATACTGTCAGTCATGTATGGTTTGTGCCACACATAATGTAGGAAAGGCATTACACACATCACAAGCTGCACACACTCCACCAGAGAGACCTTTTGAACATTTGATGATGGATTTTGTTGAACTCACACCAGCTGAAGGAAAGAAATATGCACTAGTAATAGTGGACGTGTTTAGTAAATGGGTTGAAGTTTTCCCTGCAAAACATGCAAACAGTAATGCAGTGACTAAAGCACTGCTAAACAGAAATCATTCCTAGATGGGGCTTTCCAGAGAAGATCAGCAGTGATAATGGCACACATTTTGTAAACACTGCATTGACTGAGGTTGGTAAATTCCTGGGAATAAGCTTGCGCACACATTGTGCTTATCATCCACAGAGTGGAGGTGCTGTGGAAAGAGAAAATGGTACATTAAAGTCCAAGTTAGCCAAATGTTGTGAAGAAACAGGTCTGCCATGGACAAAAGCATTACCTATTGTGCTTACCTACATGAGAATGAGAATCAGAGCTCGAGTGAATCTCAGCCCATTTGAAATTTTATTTGGCAGACCTCCTAACCTGGGATTGGGACCTGTAACCAGACCCCTCCCTTCCACAACTGTTTGTGATGATGCTATGTTGTCTTACTGTCGAAACCTTTCCACTGTTCTATCTCAAGTTTCACAGACAGTAAAAGCAGCCCTTCCAGCCACAGAAAACACATCTCTGCACCCACTCCAACCAGATGACAGGTGGTGAAGGAACTTTGCAGGAAACATTGGAAGTCCAAACGTTGGCATGGCCCGTTCCAGGTGCTACTGGTCACTCACACAGCTGTTAAAGTTGCAGAGAGAACAACCTGGATTCATGCCAGTCACTGTAAGAAGGTACCAGAACCAGTAGATGACTTCCACCCTGACATACATCAGCCTAACCAACACGCCCGGAAGGACAAAGATAAGAGTCAGCAGTAAAAGCTGTACTCCACCGGTGTGTTAAGTGCTAGTAACCTCTGACACCGAAGATTGAAACATCCTTACTGAGACCTGCGATGAAGATGATCATACACATGGTGTGAACCATGGCAGAAACTGTTTGTTGTTTGTATTTTCTTATTTGTAACCAGCATGTGCACATTGTATCTTGATTTCACAGGAAGCAATAATACAGGGCTGCTGTATTGTTCCCTGTGTGCGAGGCCTCATTGTATGTATCTCACCAAATGATTCAAATGACTCAAAGAACTTTTTTGCTTTCAAAATTTTTCCTCTAGTGCCTTAGAGAGGGATGAAGATAATCATGTTTAATTGTTCATGTTTTGATTGTTTATCATTGGACCCTTTATCACTATGATGCCTGCATTTTAAACTCACGTTGTGTGCAAATGCAGGCTGATGTTTTACAGATAAAGTTATTATTTTCCTTGTTTCTTTTTGGGTTGATTAATATAATAGTATTATTATAATCAAAAGGGAGGAATGTAATGGAAAATAATTCTTATATGCATTGTATTGAGTGTTACTGTGTATAACCTGCAAATGACCGAGCTGCAAGGTACCACCCTGCCCTGTTTTCTTAAATTCCTCTTTACAATGGTGGGCTTGTTATAATGAGATAGCTGCACTTTAGGGGGGACAGGGTTAGGCTGGTATTTACAAATGTGTCTGGGTAACCTCAACTGATGGTTGGGGAGGAAAGTTAGAAGAACAATCAACTATACCAAAAAACAGATGACGTGATGAGCGGGCAATATAACTGTGTGTTTTTGCTTCAGTGGTCAGAGCAACTCTGTATTCTGTACTGTGTTGTTCTCTCTTGCAAGATATTATTATTAAAGCCTCTTATCTCCTCAGAAGAAAATAACTGACTCCCCAAATGCAAGTGTCAGGACAAATGATCAAAGTTCTCCAAGCTTCAGTCTGCAGAGAGGTACAAGACAGGGTTGTCCACTTTCGCCCTCACTTTTTGCTATTTTCATCAAACCTTTAGCAGCTGCTATCAGACAAGATAGAAATATTAAAGGCATCCAACCCCAAAATATTGAGCATAAAATAAGTCTTTATGTTGATGATGTATTACTTTTCCTTCAGAACTCACAGACGTCTCTCACTCACACGATCACACTCATAAATAAATTCTCAGCACTTTCTGACTACTCTATCAATTGGTCTAAGACCACAGTTCTGCCCATTAACTGTAGGGTCCAGAATATACCTGCGATCACTTTACAGTCAGGAAATATTAGATATTTAGGCATAAACATTTCCTCCAGGCTCTCAGAGCTAACAAAGCTAAATTATGTGCAATTATTAAAGACAGTAGAGGACGATCTCTCTCTATATTACAACCATTAAAATGATGATACTACCTAAAGTTAACTATTTGTTCTCAATGATCCCCATAAAACCACCTGCTACTTGGTTTAAGTCACTAGATTCATGCATCTCCAAATTTCTGTGGAAAAACAAACCACCACGTATTAGTTTAAAAACCCTACAGAAGACCAAGGACAGTGGTGGATTAGATTTACCTAATTTTCAGCACTATTCCTTAGCCAATAGGTTACAGTATATATCAAAATGGTTTAAACCTAGCCCAATAGATGAACCATGGATAAATATAGAACAAGCATTGTGTGATAATCTGGAAATCTCTGACCTGCCACTTATTAGTCAAAACGTAAAAAATCACAAATGTTGCAAAAGCATTAACATCAGCACCTCTCTGACAACCTGGTGGGAATTTCTTAAAAAAACAAAGTCTTCACTTGTCCCGTGTAAGCTTACACCCATCTGGAACAATCCTGACATCCTGCAAAACAAAAAAATGCTAAACATTACTCTGTGGAAGATCAATGGAATCAAACATCTGGTACATATAATCCAAAATGGACATTTTATTTCATTTGATGAGCTCATATCACAACATGAGATAGGCAGCAATTAATTCCTAGAATATCAACAACTTAAGTCTAATAATAACAAAGAAATATATCCTCCACCAACCAGACTCACAACTCCCGATTAGGGTAGCAGAATTTCTAAGCATCTGCACCCCAAAACTACTATCAAAAATATATAAATTATTGTCTAAGATAGATGACACAATGTCTCTACCGTCCTCAAAATGGGAGGCAGATTTATTCATCAGTTCTAGTCATAGCTTCTGGCCACAAATATGTTTGAACACCTTCAGAATGACTCAAAATCCTAATTTACAGCTCATACAATACAAAATTCTTCATAGAACACACTATACAGGACAAAGGATGTTCAGGATGGGTCTAACACACTCAAACATCTGCTCACATTGCACAGATAACACACCTGATGATTATGCACACGCTTTGTGGTTTTGTGCGCCTGTCCAGAAGTTCTGGCTTGAAGTCTGTGCGGACCTATCAACATGGCTGTGGAGGTGGCGTGGTGCATCAGCTGCAGGAGAGAGCTGTGGAGAGAGCTCTGGGGAGAAGGACTAGGTGAGTGATTAGTACACCGGCAGTCACTTGTCTAATCACTGTCCTCTTTTAAAAACTCAGTAGCGTGCTGGAGCTGGAAGGAGGATTGAAGTGGAGTCGGCAGCACGAACCGGGAGGTAAGGCCTGCGAACGACTCCACATTCGTGAAAAAGGGTTAAATAAATTATACGTTGAACCGTCCGCTGTCTCTGAGTCTCTCTGAGAGAACCCGCAGTGGCAACAGGCCGCCACATTGGCACCCAACTGGGATTCAGCAGAGGAGACATGACGGAACCGCAATAGCCCATAACAGCTCTGGCCCAAATGCTGGCGGAGGTCGCGGCGATGAATCAGGACCAGGCGGCTCTCGGCAGGTAGCAGCTGGCCACACTGCAGGGCCAGGCGGAACGGCAGACGGACCTGCTGGAAGCACTGGTGGCTCGAGCCGGGGCAGCGGCACCGGCCCCCTCGCTCGCTGGGGTCGGCCTGTATAAGATGACGCCTGAAGACGACCCTCAGTCATTTCTGGGGATGTTCGAGGCAACGGCGGCGGCGTGCAGATGGCCGGAGGCGGAGTGGGCCGTGCGGTTGCTTCCCCTCCTGTCTGGGGACGCCCAAACAGCGGCGCTGAGCCTTCCTGCTCGCTCTTGAAGCCAGTACGCGGATGTCTAGAGGGCAGTCCTGGATCGCCTGGGGTACTCGGCGGAGGACCATCGCCGCCGGTTCAGAAGGACCAAACTGGGCCACACGGACCGTCCGTTCACCTATGCGCAGCAGTTGACCGACGTAGTGACACGGTGGCTGCTGCCAGGGGACTCGAATGGAGAGCGGAGGATGCTGGGACAAATCGTCCTGGAACAGTTC
The DNA here is from genome assembly GCF_036924035.1 of Leuresthes tenuis. Lineage (NCBI taxonomy): Eukaryota > Metazoa > Chordata > Actinopteri > Atheriniformes > Atherinopsidae > Leuresthes > Leuresthes tenuis. Next base: position 30,716,981 of record NW_027325364.1, read on the forward strand.
GTGGAGGGGATGCCAAGTGGTACGGCGGAGTGGGTACGCTGCCACTGACCCACTGACCTGGAGGCCGCAATCACCCTTGCGGAGGACCATCTGGCCGTTTTTTTCCTGGGCCGGACACCGGAGGCTCGGCCAGCATCGCTGGGCCGGCCAACACCAGCGCCCCGGAGGAGGCTGTCAACAGCTGGCTCTCAGCTGGCAACAGCACGATCGTCTCCTCTCCACCGCACTAACCTTTCCTGCCCTCTCTTTCCACCCCAGGTTCCAGCCGCTACAAGTCCTGCTCCCGACCCACAGAGGGTCCCTCAGGTGGCGGGGCAGGAGTGTTGGAGGTGCGGGCAGCCCGGTCATTTTTGCCGCGAGTGCCCGCTCATGGAGGTCAGACAGGTGATTCGGGTTGTTGGCCCTCCAGCGCCCTCCCCCGGTCCAGGAGGGACGTACAGCCTTCCGGTAAGGATTCAGGAGGGTACACATCAGGCAATGGTGGACTCGGGCATCACACAGTATAGTTCACCAGAATCTGATTCGACCTGGGGCTTTGATAGAGGCAGAATGGGTTGATATTAGGTGTGTGCATGGGGATATTCACAGATACCCCATGGTCCCAGTTGAAATTCGCTGTAAGGGGAAAAAGCATAGTGTGAAGGCCGCGGTTAGCTCCTGCCTGGCGCACCCCCTGATTTTGGGAACCGATTGTCCCGGGTTTGATAGATTAGTGGGGCAGTGTGTGGGGGTGCGCTCACGACCGTCAGGGTCATGGGATATGTGTGCTGTCCTCAGCGGTGACGCGAGGTTGTCTGACACTGCAGACGGGGAGGGGGAGCCGACGGTACCTTCACATGAGGCTCCGTCAGTTCCCGTGTTCGACTCCATGGAAGATTTTCCACTCGAGCAGTCTCGTGATGATACTCTACGCTATGCCTTGGATCAGGTGATAAAAATTGATGGTCATATGGTGCGCCCTGACGCAATGCTAACACATCCGCATTTTTCATTGTGCAGGGACAGAGTGTACAGAGTGAGTCGTGACACTCAGACAGAGGAAATCATAACACAGCTGTTGGTGCCGAAAAGCCGTTGGGAAATCGTTTTCCAGACGGCTCATTATAACCCGATGGCGGGGCATATGGGGTATGAAAAAACGATGAATCGTATAATGGCCCGGTTCTATTGGCCAGGCATTCGGGCAGACGTGCGCCGCTGGTGTGCGTCCTGCTCCAAATGCCAGTTGGTTAACCAACCGGCCGTCCCGAAAGCACCTTTGCGTCCATTGCCGCTGATTGAGGTCCCATTTGAGCGTATTGGGATGGACCTCATCGGGCCCTTTCATCGGAGCGCACGTGGATATCGCTTTGTGTTAGTTCTGGTGGATTATGCAACACGATATCCAGAAGCAGTGCCGTTGCGCACCATCTCTGCAAAGAGTGTAGCGCAGGCACTGTTTCAAGTTATCTCCCGAGTCGGGATCCCGAAAGAGATCCTGACTGATCAAGGCACCTCTCACCGTCCCAGAGAGCAGACATAGCCCAGTTGCAGCAGCATTAAGCTGATGTGTTCTCCCCCCTGCCAGGACGCACAAGCCTTATTCAACACCATGTTGAGACACACCCGGGCGTGACAGTGCGTTCACGTCCCTATTGGTTACCTGAGCACAAGAGAAAAGTGGTTCAGGCAGAATTGGAAGCTATGCTGGAGATGGGTGTAATTGAGGAGTCTAACAGCGCCTGGGGTAGTCCCATCGTTTTTGTAGTCAAGACGGATGGGTCTATCCGGTTCTGTGTGGACTATCGCAAGGTGAATGATGTGTCACGATTTGATGCCTATCCTATGCCCCGGGTCGACGAGCTCCTGGATCGCCTGGGCACTGCTCGTTTTTTTACGACACTAGATTTGACCAAGGGCTACTGGCAGATTCCCTTGTCTCCAGAGTCTAAGGAAAAAACGGCCTTCTCCACTCCGTACGGGTTGTACCAATTTGTCACACTTCCGTTCGGGTTGTTCGGGGCCCAAGCCACATTGCAACGCCTTATGGATCGGGTCATGCGGCCGCATGCTGCGTATGCTGCTGCTTACCTGGATGACGTCATTCCATAGCAACAGCTGGGCGGAGCATGTTCAGCAGGTGGCGGCAGTGCTGGAGTCACTGCGGCAGGCGGGGCTCACGGCCAACCCAAAGAAGTGTGCAGTTGGACGGAGGGAGGTACGGTATCTGGGGTACCACTTGGGCGGCAGACAGGTGCGTCCACAGGTAGACAAGACAGCAGCGATTGCAGCCTGCCCAAAACCTAAGACCAAGAAAGAGGTGAGGCGGTTTTTGGGGCTGGCCGGATATTACCGGCGATTTATTCCCAACTTCGCGGAGCTGACCAGCCCCTTGACCGACCTTACCCGAAAAGGTGCCTCTGATCCGGTCCGGTCGACGGAGCAGTGCCAGGCGTCACTTGAGAGGGTAAAGCAGACCCTCTGTGGGGAGCCTCTTCTCCACACACCTAACTCCTCTCTCCCATTTGTCCTGCAGACTGATGCATCGGGAAGGGGGTTGGGGGCTGTTCTGTCCCAGCAGGTGCGGGGCGTTGACCGCCCAGTGCTTTACATCAGCCAGAAACTATCCGAGAGGGAGACCAGATACAGCACGGTGGACAGGGAGTGCCTGGCCATCCGGTGGGTGGTCGGCGCTCTGCGGTATTACTTGCTGGGGCGCCCATTCACCCTCTGCTCGGACCATGCTCCCCTCCAGTGGCTCCACCGAATGAAAGATGTCAATGCACGGATCACCCGCTGGTATCTGGCACTACAGCCTTTTAAATTCAAAGTGGTCCATAGGCCGGGGGCACAGATGGCGGTGGCCGACTTCCTTTCCAGCTCGCATGGCGAGGTGGGGGGGAGTAAGTTAGGCCGGACGGCTCCCCGGCCAAGGTCAGGCTGTGGAAGTATGTGGAGGTGCTGCAGGAGAGAGCTGTGGAGAGAGCTCTGGGGAGCAGGACTAGGTGAGTGATTAGTACACCGGCAGTCACTTGTCTAATCACTGTCCTCTTTTAAAAACTCAGTAGCGTGCTGGAGCTGGAAGGAGGATTGAAGTGGAGTCGGCAGCAGGAACCGGGAGGGAAGGCCTGCGAACGACTCCACATTCGTGAAAAAGGGTTAAATAAACGATACGTTGAACCGTCCGCTGTCTCTGAGTCTCTCTGAAAGAACCCGCAGTGGCAACAGGCCACCACAATGTGCAATTATTAAAGACAGTAGAGGACGATCTCTCTCGTTGGAAGTCCTTACCTATATCACTTATGGGGAGAGTTAAAACCATTAAAATGATGATACTACCAAAAGTTAACTATTTGTTCTCAATGATCAATGACCTGCTACTTGGTTTAAGTCACTAGATTCATGCATCTCTAAATTTCTGTGGAAAAACAAACCACCACGTATTAGTTTAAAAACCCTACAGAAGACCAAGGACAGTGGTGGATTAGATTTACCTAATTTTCAGCACTATTCCTTAGCCAATAGGTTACAGTATATATCAAAATGGTTTAAACCTAGCCCAATAGATGAACATGGATAAATATAGAACAAGCATTGTGTGATAATCTGGAAATCTCTGACCTGCCACTTATTAGTCAAAACGTAAAAAATCACAAATGTTTCAAAAGCATTAACATCAGCACCTCTTTGACAGCCTGGTGGGAATTTCTTAAAATAACAAAGTCTTCACTTGTCCCGTGTAAGCTTACACCCATCTGGAACAATCCTGACATCCTGCAAAACAAAAAAAATGCTAAACTTTACTCTGTGGAAGATCAAAGGAATCAAACATCTGGAACATATAATCCAAAATGGACATTTTATTTAATTTGATGAGCTCATATCACAACATGAGATAGGCAGCAATAAATTCCTAGAATATCAACAACTTAAGTCTAATAATAACAAAGAAATATATCCTCCACCAACCACATTTACAACTCCCGATTAGGGTAGCAGAATTTCTAAGCATCTGCACCCCAAAACTACTATCAAAAATATATATAAATTATTGTCTAAGATAGATGACACAATGTCTCTACCGTCCTCAAAATGGGAGGCAGATTTATCCATCAGTTCTAGTCATAGCTTCTGGCCACAAATATGTTTGAACACCTTCAGAATGACTCGAAATCCTAATTTACAGCTCATACAATACAAAATTCTTCATAGAACACACTATACAGGACAAAGGATGTTCAGGATGAGTCTAACACACTCAAACATCTGCTCACATTGCACAGATAACACACCTGATGATTATGCACACGCTTTGTGGTTTTGTGCGCCTGTCCAGAAGTTCTGGCTTGAAGTCTGTGCGGACCTATGTTTGTTTGTTTGTTTGATTTTTGTTGTTTGTTTGTTTTTGTAGAGGTCCTCCGGGGTTGGGTTGGGTTGAGTGGGGTGGGGCGGGATGGGTTCCTTCTGGGGGTACAGTAGCTCCTGGAATATGGTGACTGCAGGCCCCGAGCCTGGGGGACATCAGGCCCTCCTGCCCTGTGTTGTGTCCCAGGTAGCGGGGATGCCTATTGCAGCCAGTCTCTGGCTGCCCTCTCCGGGATGGGAGGGGCCAGGAGGATTAATTAATTATCCTGCTGGTTTATATATTGTAAACATAAACAATAAACATTTATAAAACTTCCCTTGGCAAAGCAAATCTGTTTGGCATAAAAGGTATTCAGACTACAATTCTGCTGCCATAATGCTGAACAGGACACGGAAAAAAAAACTAAAATCCGAGAATAAGCTTCTTTTCACCAGTTCTACACAATTTCGGATCTTGATATAAAATGAATTCCTTCACTCAAACCAAGTTAAAACTGCTTTGTCCTTCATATTTATCCATGTCTAAATAGCTTTAAACAAAAAAAAAGGTAGTACTTTGCAGGATAGGAAAGAACAACACTAAACCTTTTCAGGAATCCGAGAATAAGCGTCTTTTGACGAGTTCTACACAATTTCGGATTTTGATACAAAATGAATTCCTTCACTCAAACCAAGTTAAAACTGCTTTGTCCTTCATATTTATCCATGTCTGAATAGGTTTCAACAAAAAAGAAAGTATTACTTTGCAGTATACCAAAGAACAACACTTAACCTTTAGGAATCCGAGAATAAGCTTCTTTTCACGAGTTCTACACAATTTCGGATTTTGATATAAAATGAATTCCTTCACTCAAACCAAGTTAAAACTGATTTGTCCTTCATATTTTTGCATGTCTAAATAGGTTTCAGGCATAAAATTCCTCATATTACCCTGTATGAGAAAGAAGCATACTTGTGATGGAGCAATACACTCCTTTTGGGTAACCTAAACTGATGGTTGGGGAGGAAAGTTAGAAGAACAATCAACTATACCCAAAGACAGATACGTGATGAGCGGGCAATATAACTGCGTTTTTGCTTCAGTGGTCAGAGCAACTCTCTATTCTGTACTGTGTTGTTCTCTCTTGCAAGATATTATTATTAAAGCCTCTTATCTCCTCAGAAGAAAATAACTGACTCTGTGCGTTACTAGATTTCCACCACAATTTTGGCGTCACGAACAGGATCCCTCAACTGGTGTCTCTGGACCGGACCGCAGTGCATGGCCAGTCTGGACTGAAGTAGCTGTTCCAGCCTCATACCTCCAAGACCTTTTCTGAGAGAGAGGACTGGCAGGTCCTTTTCCTGAATACCAGCGCTGGGATCATTTTTGAAATATGATAGTCTGAGACGATAGGACTGCTTTTTAGTTTTTATTTGAATAAAAGAGGGTTTCCCGGTTGTGTCATTAGTGAGACAGAGATTTCACGGGTAAGTGAAACTTTTGAAGCAGTCCGAAGAAGTGTGAAGTACTCCGAAGAAGTGTGAGTACAGATTAAGGTCCTCATTGGAGACGTCCTTTGAGTGAAGGAATATATTTCCCCATTCCAAGTCTGAGAATGGGAAACAGTAGGTCTCAGACTTTTGACCCTAATGAAAAAGAAATATGGTCCAGAGGTTTTCCAGCTGAAGGTTCTTTTAGTATGTTAGAAATAAGAAAATTAGAAGAAAAGTTTTGCAAATATGAGAAAGAGATGAAGCAAAAAAAAAAAGAAAATTAAGTTTAAATAAGAAGTAAGAAAGGTATAGAATGTTGTAGAATGAAAAAATAAAGTGTATTAAGAGAAAGAAAGGAAAACGCTAAACAAATGCCATGACGGAATGATGATGATAATTTAGTATGTGGACGAAAAGATAATTCAGCTCTGATTAAGACTGAATCTTCTTTTAAACCACCACCATATTCCACTGATAACACTTCTTCTCCTTCTGCACCTCTTTACCCCACCCTGAGCGCTCTCGCTGTGCCGGATCCAGACCTGGACTCCTGCCCTCCACGACGCCTGCAACAACAACAGCCAGCCCTGCCACAAGCCTCTGGCTCTCGGGAAGAAGGGACTTCTTCCATCCTCCCTCGGGAAGAAATTCCATCATCCTCACAACATCAGTTACATAGGTCTGATGATGAGGAAAAGGAAGACGTTTGGTTCTCCAGCGTACCTGCCCAAGAACTTTTAACGCAAGTGACAAAAATCCTTTACCCACAATCTGGACTTCGGAGATCTAAACGTGAGAAAAAACAAAACCAGATTCAAACCATGCCTATGGTTAAAGTTGCAGGTCCCACTGGACCATTACTGGTTTATCGACCCTGGACTGAGACTGACATCATGGAAGCATAACAATGCTTACCAGATCCAGAGAATTCTGGACCCCGTTTTGCTGACGAGTTGCGAGATTTCTGCGCACAATTCTGCCCGACCGGGGTTGAATTGCGTCGCATATTGGCAAAAAAGTTCAAACCGACCGACCTCTGCAAAATAGAGGCCAGTATGCTACAACTGGATTTGCGACCTACCAACAGTGAACGAGGACATAATGATAACGCTCAATATGAAGCAGCCATCCAAAGACTGTGTCAAGCCATCACCACTCAAATTCCAACCAAAATCAATATGTCCCACATTTACACCTGCAAACAGAAACCCGGTGAAGGGACTGATGATTTTGTACACCGCATCCTTGAGGAAGTCAGCAAGCACAGCGGTCATCAGAGACCAACGGATTTGGGTAATGAACCAGGACCATGGGAGAGTATTGCATGTAATGCAATAATTAAAGGCCTCATGCCAGATGTCGCCACTGAAGTAAAGAACATTTACGTGGGATGGTGTGAGGGTCCTCGTTTGGCTGACGTTCGCCGATATGCTCGCCATGCTCAGAACCAAGTTGAGACACGTAAGACCATCAAAAGGGACAAGTGTGAAAAGGAGCTGCATTTGGCAGCCATGACCATGTATTACGCAGTTGGTGTAAACAGAGGACGAGGCCGAAGTCGAAGACGTGGACGTGTGGGAGAGGAGGTCGAAATGGGCCACGTCAGAGCTATGATCCGAATATTTGTTTTTACTGTGGCCAGACTGGACACTGGAAGAAGGACTGTCCACAGCTGAAAAGTGATGAAATTGGGCAAAAGGCTGACTGAGGGTGGGAGGCAGGTTCTGGACGTCACGCGCCAGCGCAGCCTCCACTAATGGGTGATAGCACAACACACACACACATTTTTCCTGCTCTGTGCAGTGAACAAACGCTTGCCAACTGTGATTCACGTAGTAAAGTTTTGCATGCTATTTCCGTCCTAGAGCAAAGATATTTGTCTCAGAATATAGGAACCTATGTTCATCAGTAGTGACGTCAGGGGAGTTTGATTGTCCTCCAAAGTTGTGGAAACCACGTTTACTCTATGTCTGCATCAGGCCAGGTTGTGAAGGAGAAAATGACAACGCCCATTGCTTGTGTCACTCCCGATGGGCTCTCCTTCAAACACTCATTTTTGTTATCAGAGTTGTGTCCCATTAACCTGATGGGCCGTGATCTCATGTGCAAATTAGGCATTATTTTAACTTCTACACCAGAGGGTGTTAAGGTTATGTTACAGTCTGACAAAGCTTTCACAGCAGTGCAGTTTGATTCATCGGCACTTACATATGCTTATGAGTGGAAACTTCCCAGCTCTCCTTTTTCACAACAACTAGTGGAAGAAGCAAAAGCGTTAGTTTCACCCCTTTCTGATTTCATGCAACTTGCTGATTTGCACTGCACATCACACATTTCTTTGGGGCCTGACAATGACTATGAGAAGAAGTGAAAAAATATAAAACAATGTAAAAAACAATACCCTTTGAAGCCTGAAGCAATTAAAGGGATTAAACCTGTTTTTCAATCTTTTCAGAAAACAGGCGTTATTGTTCCTTGAGAAAACTCACCTGTGCGCACTCCATTGTTTCCTGTTAAAAAGATTAAAGATGCTGGCCAGCCAGATGAATGGCGTTTTGTACAGGACCTCCAAGCGGTGAATGCTGCAGTTCAGCCACGTGCTCCTACTGTGCCCAACCCACACACTATTTTGTCTCATGTCATGGTTGGACCATGGGTCAAAAGGGGGGATGCTGAATGAACTCACTGCTCAGTGGTTCACAAAAGGGTTCAGTTCATATGCGCAAAAATACTGTCAGTCATGTATGGTTTGTGCCACACATAATGTAGGAAAGGCATTACACACATCACAAGCTGCACACACTCCACCAGAGAGACCTTTTGAACATTTGATGATGGATTTTGTTGAACTCACACCAGCTGAAGGAAAGAAATATGCACTAGTAATAGTGGACGTGTTTAGTAAATGGGTTGAAGTTTTCCCTGCAAAACATGCAAACAGTAATGCAGTGACTAAAGCACTGCTAAACAGAAATCATTCCTAGATGGGGCTTTCCAGAGAAGATCAGCAGTGATAATGGCACACATTTTGTAAACACTGCATTGACTGAGGTTGGTAAATTCCTGGGAATAAGCTTGCGCACACATTGTGCTTATCATCCACAGAGTGGAGGTGCTGTGGAAAGAGAAAATGGTACATTAAAGTCCAAGTTAGCCAAATGTTGTGAAGAAACAGGTCTGCCATGGACAAAAGCATTACCTATTGTGCTTACCTACATGAGAATGAGAATCAGAGCTCGAGTGAATCTCAGCCCATTTGAAATTTTATTTGGCAGACCTCCTAACCTGGGATTGGGACCTGTAACCAGACCCCTCCCTTCCACAACTGTTTGTGATGATGCTATGTTGTCTTACTGTCGAAACCTTTCCACTGTTCTATCTCAAGTTTCACAGACAGTAAAAGCAGCCCTTCCAGCCACAGAAAACACACCTCTGCACCCACTCCAACCAGATGACAGGTGGTGAAGGAACTTTGCAGGAAACATTGGAAGTCCAAACGTTGGCAAGGCCCGTTCCAGGTGCTACTGGTCACTCACACAGCTGTTAAAGTTGCAGAGAGAGCAACCTGGATTCATGCCAGTCACTGTAAGAAGGTACCAGAACCAGTAGATGACTTCCACCCTGACATACATCAGCCTAACCAACACGCCCGGAAGGACAAAGATAAGAGTCAGCAGTAAAAGCTGTACTCCACCGGTGTGTTAAGTGCTAGTAACCTCTGACACCGAAGATTGAAACATCCTGAGACCTGCGATGAAGATGATCATACACATGGTGTGAACCATGGCAGAAACTGTTTGTTGTTTGTATTTTCTTATTTGTAACCAGCATGTGCACATTGTATCTTGATTTCACAGGAAGCAATAATACAGGGCTGCTGTATTGTTCCCTGTGTGCGAGGCCTCATTGTATGTATCTCACTAAATGATTCAAATGACTCAAAGAACTTTTTTGCTTTCAAAATTTTTCCTCTAGTACTTAGAGAGGACTTAGAGAGGGATGAAGATAATCATGTTTAATTGTTCATGTTTTGATTGTTTATCATTGGACCCTTTATCACTATGATGCCTGCATTTTAAACTCACGTTGTGTGCAAATGCAGGCTGATGTTTTACAGATAAAGTTATTATTTTCCTTGTTTCTTTTTGGGTTGATTAATATAATAGTATTATTATAATCAAAAGGGAGGAATGTAATGGAAAATAATTCTTATATGCATTGTATTGAGTGTTACTGTGTATGACCTGCAAATGACCGAGCTGCAAGGTACCACCCTGCCCTGTTTTCTTAAATTCCTCTTTACAACGGTGGGCTTGTTATAATGAGATAGCTGCACTTTAGGGGGGACAGGGTTAGGCTGGTATTTACGAGTGTGTCTGGGTAACCTCAACTGATGGTTGGGGAGGAAAGTTAGAAGAACAATCAACTATACCAAAAAACAGATGACGTGATGAGCGGGCAATATAACTGTGTGTTTTTGCTTCAGTGGTCAGAGCAACTCTGTATTCTGTACTGTGTTGTTCTCTCTTGCAAGATATTATTATTAAAGCCTCTTATCTCCTCAGAAGAAAATAACTGACTCCCCAAATGCAAGTGTCAGGACAAATGATCAAAGTTCTCCAAGCTTCAGTCTGCAGAGAGGTACAAGACAGGGTTGTCCACTTTCGCCCTCACTTTTTGCTATTTTCATCAAACCTTTAGCAGCTGCTATCAGACAAGATAGAAATATTAAAGGCATCCAACCCCAAAATATTGAGCATAAAATAAGTCTTTATGTTGATGATGTATTACTTTTCCTTCAGAACTCACAGACGTCTCTCACTCACACGATCACACTCATAAATAAATTCTCAGCACTTTCTGACTACTCTATCAGTTGGTCTAAGACCACAGTTCTGCCCATTAACTGTAGGGTCCAGAATATACCTGCGATCACTTTACAGTCAGGAAATATTAGATATTTAGGCATAAACATTTCCTCCAGGCTCTCAGAGCTAACAAAGCTAAATTATGTGCAATTATTAAAGACAGTAGAGGACGATCTCTCTCTATATTACAACCATTAAAATGATGATACTACCAAAAGTTAACTATTTGTTCTCAATGATCCCCATAAAACCACCTGCTACTTGGTTTAAGTCACTAGATTCATGCATCTCCAAATTTCTGTGGAAAAACAAACCACCACGTATTAGTTTAAAAACCCTACAGAAGACCAAGGACAGTGGTGGATTAGATTTACCTAATTTTCAGCACTATTCCTTAGCCAATAGGTTACAGTATATATCAAAATGGTTTAAACCTAGCCCAATAGATGAACCATGGATAAATATAGAACAAGCATTGTGTGATAATCTGGAAATCTCTGACCTGCCACTTATTAGTCAAAACGTAAAAAATCACAAATGTTGCAAAAGCATTAACATCAGCACCTCTCTGACAACCTGGTGGGAATTTCTTAAAAAAACAAAGTCTTCACTTGTCCCGTGTAAGCTTACACCCATCTGGAACAATCCTGACATCCTGCAAAACAAAAAAATGCTAAACATTACTCTGTGGAAGATCAATGGAATCAAACATCTGGTACATATAATCCAAAATGGACATTTTATTTCATTTGATGAGCTCATATCACAACATGAGATAGGCAGCAATTAATTCCTAGAATATCAACAACTTAAGTCTAATAATAACAAAGAAATATATCCTCCACCAACCAGACTCACAACTCCCGATTAGGGTAGCAGAATTTCTAAGCATCTGCACCCCAAAACTACTATCAAAAATATATAAATTATTGTCTAAGATAGATGACACAATGTCTCTACCGTCCTCAAAATGGGAGGCAGATTTATCCATCAGTTCTAGTCATAGCTTCTGGCCACAAATATGTTCAAACACCTTCAGAATGACTCAAAATCCTAATTTACAGCTCATACAATACAAAATTCTTCATAGAACACACTATACAGGACAAAGGATGTTCAGGATGGGTCTAACACACTCAAACATCTGCTCACATTGCACAGATAACACACCTGATGATGACCACCCTGCCCTGTTTTCTTAAATTCCTCTTTACAACGGTGGGCTTGTTATAATGAGATAGCTGCACTTTAGGGGGGACAGGGTTAGGCTGGTATTTACGAGTGTGTCTGGGTAACCTCAACTGATGGTTGGGGAGGAAAGTTAGAAGAACAATCAACTATACCAAAAAACAGATGACGTGATGAGCGGGCAATATAACTGTGTGTTTTTGCTTCAGTGGTCAGAGCAACTCTGTATTCTGTACTGTGTTGTTCTCTCTTGCAAGATATTATTATTAAAGCCTCTTATCTCCTCAGAAGAAAATAACTGACTCCCCAAATGCAAGTGTCAGGACAAATGATCAAAGTTCTCCAAGCTTCAGTCTGCAGAGAGGTACAAGACAGGGTTGTCCACTTTCGCCCTCACTTTTTGCTATTTTCATCAAACCTTTAGCAGCTGCTATCAGACAAGATAGAAATATTAAAGGCATCCAACCCCAAAATATTGAGCATAAAATAAGTCTTTATGTTGATGATGTATTACTTTTCCTTCAGAACTCACAGACGTCTCTCACTCACACGATCACACTCATAAATAAATTCTCAGCACTTTCTGACTACTCTATCAATTGGTCTAAGACCACAGTTCTGCCCATTAACTGTAGGGTCCAGAATATACCTGCGATCACTTTACAGTCAGGAAATATTAGATATTTAGGCATAAACATTTCCTCCAGGCTCTCAGAGCTAACAAAGCTAAATTATGTGCAATTATTAAAGACAGTAGAGGACGATCTCTCTCTATATTACAACCATTAAAATGATGATACTACCAAAAGTTAACTATTTGTTCTCAATGATCCCCATAAAACCACCTGCTACTTGGTTTAAGTCACTAGATTCATGCATCTCCAAATTTCTGTGGAAAAACAAACCACCACGTATTAGTTTAAAAACCCTACAGAAGACCAAGGACAGTGGTGGATTAGATTTACCTAATTTTCAGCACTATTCCTTAGCCAATAGGTTACAGTATATATCAAAATGGTTTAAACCTAGCCCAATAGATGAACCATGGATAAATATAGAACAAGCATTGTGTGATAATCTGGAAATCTCTGACCTGCCACTTATTAGTCAAAACGTAAAAAATCACAAATGTTGCAAAAGCATTAACATCAGCACCTCTCTGACAACCTGGTGGGAATTTCTTAAAAAAACAAAGTCTTCACTTGTCCCGTGTAAGCTTACACCCATCTGGAACAATCCTGACATCCTGCAAAACAAAAAAATGCTAAACATTACTCTGTGGAAGATCAATGGAATCAAACATCTGGTACATATAATCCAAAATGGACATTTTATTTCATTTGATGAGCTCATATCACAACATGAGATAGGCAGCAATTAATTCCTAGAATATCAACAACTTAAGTCTAATAATAACAAAGAAATATATCCTCCACCAACCAGACTCACAACTCCCGATTAGGGTAGCAGAATTTCTAAGCATCTGCACCCCAAAACTACTATCAAAAATATATAAATTATTGTCTAAGATAGATGACACAATGTCTCTACCGTCCTCAAAATGGGAGGCAGATTTATCCATCAGTTCTAGTCATAGCTTCTGGCCACAAATATGTTCAAACACCTTCAGAATGACTCAAAATCCTAATTTACAGCTCATACAATACAAAATTCTTCATAGAACACACTATACAGGACAAAGGATGTTCAGGATGGGTCTAACACACTCAAACATCTGCTCACATTGCACAGATAACACACCTGATGATGACCACCCTGCCCTGTTTTCTTAAATTCCTCTTTACAACGGTGGGCTTGTTATAATGAGATAGCTGCACTTTAGGGGGGACAGGGTTAGGCTGGTATTTACGAGTGTGTCTGGGTAACCTCAACTGATGGTTGGGGAGGAAAGTTAGAAGAACAATCAACTATACCAAAAAACAGATGACGTGATGAGCGGGCAATATAACTGTGTGTTTTTGCTTCAGTGGTCAGAGCAACTCTGTATTCTGTACTGTGTTGTTCTCTCTTGCAAGATATTATTATTAAAGCCTCTTATCTCCTCAGAAGAAAATAACTGACTCCCCAAATGCAAGTGTCAGGACAAATGATCAAAGTTCTCCAAGCTTCAGTCTGCAGAGAGGTACAAGACAGGGTTGTCCACTTTCGCCCTCACTTTTTGCTATTTTCATCAAACCTTTAGCAGCTGCTATCAGACAAGATAGAAATATTAAAGGCATCCAACCCCAAAATATTGAGCATAAAATAAGTCTTTATGTTGATGATGTATTACTTTTCCTTCAGAACTCACAGACGTCTCTCACTCACACGATCACACTCATAAATAAATTCTCAGCACTTTCTGACTACTCTATCAATTGGTCTAAGACCACAGTTCTGCCCATTAACTGTAGGGTCCAGAATATACCTGCGATCACTTTACAGTCAGGAAATATTAGATATTTAGGCATAAACATTTCCTCCAGGCTCTCAGAGCTAACAAAGCTAAATTATGTGCAATTATTAAAGACAGTAGAGGACGATCTCTCTCTATATTACAACCATTAAAATGATGATACTACCAAAAGTTAACTATTTGTTCTCAATGATCCCCATAAAACCACCTGCTACTTGGTTTAAGTCACTAGATTCATGCATCTCCAAATTTCTGTGGAAAAACAAACCACCACGTATTAGTTTAAAAACCCTACAGAAGACCAAGGACAGTGGTGGATTAGATTTACCTAATTTTCAGCACTATTCCTTAGCCAATAGGTTACAGTATATATCAAAATGGTTTAAACCTAGCCCAATAGATGAACCATGGATAAATATAGAACAAGCATTGTGTGATAATCTGGAAATCTCTGACCTGCCACTTATTAGTCAAAACGTAAAAAATCACAAATGTTGCAAAAGCATTAACATCAGCACCTCTCTGACAACCTGGTGGGAATTTCTTAAAAAAACAAAGTCTTCACTTGTCCCGTGTAAGCTTACACCCATCTGGAACAATCCTGACATCCTGCAAAACAAAAAAATGCTAAACATTACTCTGTGGAAGATCAATGGAATCAAACATCTGGTACATATAATCCAAAATGGACATTTTATTTCATTTGATGAGCTCATATCACAACATGAGATAGGCAGCAATTAATTCCTAGAATATCAACAACTTAAGTCTAATAATAACAAAGAAATATATCCTCCACCAACCAGACTCACAACTCCCGATTAGGGTAGCAGAATTTCTAAGCATCTGCACCCCAAAACTACTATCAAAAATATATAAATTATTGTCTAAGATAGATGACACAATGTCTCTACCGTCCTCAAAATGGGAGGCAGATTTATCCATCAGTTCTAGTCATAGCTTCTGGCCACAAATATGTTCAAACACCTTCAGAATGACTCAAAATCCTAATTTACAGCTCATACAATACAAAATTCTTCATAGAACACACTATACAGGACAAAGGATGTTCAGGATGGGTCTAACACACTCAAACATCTGCTCACATTGCACAGATAACACACCTGATGATGACCACCCTGCCCTGTTTTCTTAAATTCCTCTTTACAACGGTGGGCTTGTTATAATGAGATAGCTGCACTTTAGGGGGGACAGGGTTAGGCTGGTATTTACGAGTGTGTCTGGGTAACCTCAACTGATGGTTGGGGAGGAAAGTTAGAAGAACAATCAACTATACCAAAAAACAGATGACGTGATGAGCGGGCAATATAACTGTGTGTTTTTGCTTCAGTGGTCAGAGCAACTCTGTATTCTGTACTGTGTTGTTCTCTCTTGCAAGATATTATTATTAAAGCCTCTTATCTCCTCAGAAGAAAATAACTGACTCCCCAAATGCAAGTGTCAGGACAAATGATCAAAGTTCTCCAAGCTTCAGTCTGCAGAGAGGTACAAGACAGGGTTGTCCACTTTCGCCCTCACTTTTTGCTATTTTCATCAAACCTTTAGCAGCTGCTATCAGACAAGATAGAAATATTAAAGGCATCCAACCCCAAAATATTGAGCATAAAATAAGTCTTTATGTTGATGATGTATTACTTTTCCTTCAGAACTCACAGACGTCTCTCACTCACACGATCACACTCATAAATAAATTCTCAGCACTTTCTGACTACTCTATCAATTGGTCTAAGACCACAGTTCTGCCCATTAACTGTAGGGTCCAGAATATACCTGCGATCACTTTACAGTCAGGAAATATTAGATATTTAGGCATAAACATTTCCTCCAGGCTCTCAGAGCTAACAAAGCTAAATTATGTGCAATTATTAAAGACAGTAGAGGACGATCTCTCTCTATATTACAACCATTAAAATGATGATACTACCAAAAGTTAACTATTTGTTCTCAATGATCCCCATAAAACCACCTGCTACTTGGTTTAAGTCACTAGATTCATGCATCTCCAAATTTCTGTGGAAAAACAAACCACCACGTATTAGTTTAAAAACCCTACAGAAGACCAAGGACAGTGGTGGATTAGATTTACCTAATTTTCAGCACTATTCCTTAGCCAATAGGTTACAGTATATATCAAAATGGTTTAAACCTAGCCCAATAGATGAACCATGGATAAATATAGAACAAGCATTGTGTGATAATCTGGAAATCTCTGACCTGCCACTTATTAGTCAAAACGTAAAAAATCACAAATGTTGCAAAAGCATTAACATCAGCACCTCTCTGACAACCTGGTGGGAATTTCTTAAAAAAACAAAGTCTTCACTTGTCCCGTGTAAGCTTACACCCATCTGGAACAATCCTGACATCCTGCAAAACAAAAAAATGCTAAACATTACTCTGTGGAAGATCAATGGAATCAAACATCTGGTACATATAATCCAAAATGGACATTTTATTTCATTTGATGAGCTCATATCACAACATGAGATAGGCAGCAATTAATTCCTAGAATATCAACAACTTAAGTCTAATAATAACAAAGAAATATATCCTCCACCAACCAGACTCACAACTCCCGATTAGGGTAGCAGAATTTCTAAGCATCTGCACCCCAAAACTACTATCAAAAATATATAAATTATTGTCTAAGATAGATGACACAATGTCTCTACCGTCCTCAAAATGGGAGGCAGATTTATCCATCAGTTCTAGTCATAGCTTCTGGCCACAAATATGTTCAAACACCTTCAGAATGACTCAAAATCCTAATTTACAGCTCATACAATACAAAATTCTTCATAGAACACACTATACAGGACAAAGGATGTTCAGGATGGGTCTAACACACTCAAACATCTGCTCACATTGCACAGATAACACACCTGATGATTATGCACACGCTTTGTGGTTTTGTGCGCCTGTCCAGAAGTTCTGGCTTGAAGTCTGTGCGGACCTATCAACATGGCTGTGGAGGTGGCGTGGTGCATCAGCTGCAGGAGAGAGCTGTGGAGAGAGCTCTGGGGAGAAGGACTAGGTGAGTGATTAGTACACCGGCAGTCACTTGTCTAATCACTGTCCTCTTTTAAAAACTCAGTAGCGTGCTGGAGCTGGAAGGAGGATTGAAGTGGAGTCGGCAGCACGAACCGGGAGGTAAGGCCTGCGAACGACTCCACATTCGTGAAAAAGGGTTAAATAAATTATACGTTGAACCGTCCGCTGTCTCTGAGTCTCTCTGAGAGAACCCGCAGTGGCAACAGGCCGCCACATTGGCACCCAACTGGGATTCAGCAGAGGAGACATGACGGAACCGCAATAGCCCATAACAGCTCTGGCCCAAATGCTGGCGGAGGTCGCGGCGATGAATCAGGACCAGGCGGCTCTCGGCAGGCAGCAGCTGGCCACACTGCAGGGCCAGGTGGAACGGCAGACGGACCTGCTGGAAGCACTGGTGGCTCGAGCCGGGGCAGCGGCACCGGCCCCCTCGCTCGCTGGGGTCGGCCTGTATAAGATGACGCCTGAAGACGACCCTCAGTCATTTCTGGGGATGTTCGAGGCAACGGCGGCGGCGTGCAGATGGCCGGAGGCGGAGTGGGCCGTGCGGTTGCTTCCCCTCCTGTCTGGGGACGCCCAAACGGCGGCGCTGAGCCTTCCTGCTCGCTCTTGAAGCCAGTACGCGGATGTCTAGAGGGCAGTCCTGGATCGCCTGGGGTACTCGGCGGAGGACCATCGCCGCCGGTTCAGAAGGACCAAACTGGGCCACACGGACCGTCCGTTCACATATGCGCCCGACGTAGTGACACGGTGGCTGCTGCCAGGGGACTCGAATGGAGGGCGGAGGATGCTGGGACAAATCGTCCTGGAACAGTTCGTGGAGGGGCTGCCAAGTGGTACGGCGGAGTGGGTACGCTGCCACCGACCCACTGACTTGGAGGCCGCGATCACCCTTGCGGAGGACCATCTGGCCGTTTTTTCCCAGGGCCGGACACCGGAGGCTCGGCCAGCATCGCTGGGCCGGCCAACACCAGCGCCCCGGAGGAGGCTGTCAACAGCTGGCTCTCAGCTGGCAACAGCACGACCGTCTCCTCTCCCCCACACTAACCTTTCTTGCCCTCTCTTTCCACCCCAGGTTCCAGCCGCTATAAGTCCTGCTCCCGACCCACAGAGGGTCCCTCAGGTGGCGGGGCAGGAGTGTTTGAGGTGCGGGCAGCCCGGTCATTTTCGCCGCGAGTGCCCGCTCATGGAGGTCAGACAGGTGATTCGGGTTGTTGGCCCTCCAGCGCCCTCCCCCGGTCCAGGAGGGACGTACAGCGTTCCGGTAAGGATTCAGGGGGGTACACATCAGGCAATGGTGGACTCGGATATCACACAGTATAGTTCACCAGAATCTGATTCGACCTGGGGCTTTGATAGAGGCAGAATGGGTTGATATTAGGTGTGTGCATGGGGATATTCACAGATACCCCGTGGTCCCAGTTGAAATTCGCTGTAAGGGGAAAAAGCATAGTGTGAAGGCCGCGGTTAGCTCTTGCCTGGCGCACCCCCTGATTTTGGGAACCGATTGTCCCGGGTTTGATAGATTAGTGGGGCAGTGTGTGGGGGTGCGCTCACGACCGTCAGGGTCATGGGATATGTGTGCTGTCCTCAGCGGTGACGCGAGGTTGTCCGACACTGCAGACGGGGAGGGGGAGCCGACGGTACCTTCACAGGAGGCTCCGTCAGTTCCCGTGTTCGACTCCATGGAAGATTTTCCACTCGAGCAGTCTCGTGATGATACTCTACGCTATGCCTTGGATCAGGTGATAAAAATTGATGGTCATATGGTGCGCCCTGACGCAATGCTAACACATCCGCATTTTTCATTGTGCAGGGACAGAGTGTACAGAGTGAGTCGTGACACTCAGACAGAGGAAATCATAACACAGCTGTTGGTGCCGAAAAGCCGTTGGGAAATAGTTTTCCAGGCGGCTCATTATAACCCGATGGCGGGGCATATGGTGTATGAAAAAACGATGAATCGTATAATGGCCCGGTTCTATTGGCCAGGCATTCGGGCAGACGTGCGCCGCTGGTGCGCGACCTGCTCCAAATGCCAGTTGGTTAACCAACCGGCCGTCCCGAAAGCACCTTTGCGCCCATTGCCGCTGATTGAGGTCCCATTTGAGCGTATTGGGATGGATCTCATCGGGCCCTTTCATCGGAGCGCACGTGGATATCGCTTTGTGTTAGTTCTGGTGGATTATGCAACACGATATCTAGAAGCAGTGCCGTTGCGCACCATCTCTGCAAAGAGTGTAGCGCAGGCACTGTTTCAAGTTATCTCCCGAGTCGGGATCCCGAAAGAGATCCTGACTGATCAAGGCACCTCTCACCGTCCCAGAGAGCAGACATAGCCCAGTTCCAGCAGCATTACGCTGATGTGTTCTCCCCCCTGCCAGGACGCACAAGCCTTATTCAACACCATGTTGAGACACACCCGGGCGTGACAGTGCGTTCACGTCCCTATCGGTTACCTGAGCACAAGAGAAAAGTGGTTCAGGCAGAATTGGAAGCTATGCTGGAGATGGGTGTAATTGAGGAGTCTAACAGCGCCTGGGGTAGTCCCATCGTTTTTGTAGTCAAGACGGATGGGTCTATCCGGTTCTGTGTGGACTATCGCAAGGTGAATGATGTGTCACGATTTGATGCCTATCCTATGCCCCGGGTCGACGAGCTCCTGGATCGCCTGGGCACTGCTCGTTTTTTTACGACACTAGATTTGACCAAGGGCTACTGGCAGATTCCCTTGTCTCCAGAGTCTAAGGAAAAAATGGCCTTCTCCACTCCGTACGGGTTGTACAAATTTGTCACACTTCCGTTCGGGTTGTTCGGCCCAAGCCACATTTCAACGCCTTATGGATCGGGTCCTGCGGCCGCATGCTGCGTATGCTGCCGCTTACCTGGATGACGTCATCATCCATAGCAACAGCTGGGCGGAGCATGTTCAGCAGGTGGCGGCAATGCTGGAGTCACTGCGGCAGGCGGGGCTCACGGCCAACCCAAAGAAGTGTGCAGTTGGACGGAGGGAGGTACGGTATCTGGGTTACCACTTGGGCGGCAGACAGGTGCGTCCACAGGTAGACAAGACAGCACCGATTGCAGCCTGCCCAAAACCTAAGACCAAGAAAGAGGTGAGGCGGTTTTTGGGGCTGGCCGGATATTACCGGCGATTTATTCCCAACTTCGTGGAGCTGACCAGCCCCTTGACCGACCTTACCCGAAAAGGTGCCTCTGATCCGGTCCAGTGGATGGAGCAGTGCCAGGCGTCACTTGAGAGGGTAAAGCAGACCCTCTGTGGGGAGCCTCTTCTCCACACACCTAACTCCTCTCTCCCATTTGTCCTGCAGACTGATGCATCGGGAAGGGGGTTGGGGGCTGTTCTGTCCCAGGAGGTGCGGGGCGTTGACCGCCCAGTGCTTTACATCAGCCAGAAACTATCCGAGAGGGAGACCAGATAAAGCACGGTGGAGAGGGAGTGCCTGGCCATCCGGTGGGTGGTCGGCGCTCTGCGGTATTACTTGCTGGGGCGCCCATTCACCCTCTGCTCGGACCATGCTCCCCTCCAGTGGCTCCACCGAATGAAAGATGTCAATGCACGGATCACCCGCTGGTATCTGGCACTACAGCCTTTTAAATTCAAAGTGGTCCATAGGCCGGGGGCACAGATGGCGGTGGCCGACTTCCTTTCCAGCTCGCATGGCGAGGTGGGGGGGAGTAAGTTAGGCCGGACGGCTCCCCGGCCAAGGTCAGGCTGTGGAGGTATGTGGAGGGGCTGCAGGAGAGAGCTGTGGAGAGAGCTCTGGGGAGCAGGACTAGGTGAGTGATTAGTACCCGGCAGTCACTTGTCTAATCACTGTCCTCTTTTAAAAACTCAGTAGCGTGCTGGAGCTGGAAGGAGGATTGATGTGGAGTCGGCAGCACGAACCGGGAGGGAAGGCCTGCGAACGACTCCACATTCGTGAAAAAGGGTTAAATAAACGATACGTTGAACCGTCCGCTGTCTCTGAGTCTCTCTGAAAGAACCCGCAGTGGCAGCAGGCCACCACAATGTGCAATTATTAAAGACAGTAGAGGACGATCTCTCTCGTTGGAAGTCCTTACCTATATCACTTATGGGGAGAGTTAAAACCATTAAAATGATGATACTACCAAAAGTTAACTATTTGTTCTCAATGATCCCCATAAAACCACCTGCTACTTGGTTTAAGTCACTAGATTCATGCATCTCTAAATTTCTGTTGAAAAACAAACCACCACGTATTAGTTTAAAAACCCTACAGAAGACCAAGGACAGTGGTGGATTAGATTTACCTAATTTTCAGCACTATTCCTTAGCCAATAGGTTACAGTATATATCAAAATGGTTTAAACCTAGCCCAATAGATGAGCCATGGATAAATATAGAACAAGCATTGTGTGATAATCTGGAAATCTCTGACCTGCCACTTATTAGTCAAAACGTAAAAAATCACAAATGTTGCAAAAGCATTAACATCAGCACCTCTCTGACAACCTGGTGGGAATTTCTTAAAAAAACAAAGTCTTCACTTGTCCCGTGTAAGCTTACACCCATCTGGAACAATCCTGACATCCTGCAAAACAAAAAAATGCTAAACATTACTCTGTGGAAGATCAAAGGAATCAAACATCTGGTACATATAATCCAAAATGGACATTTTATTTCATTTGATGAGCTCATATCACAACATGAGATAGGCAGCAATTAATTCCTAGAATATCAACAACTTAAGTCTAATAATAACAAAGAAATATATCCTCCACCAACCAGACTCACAACTCCCGATTAGGGTAGCAGAATTTCTAAGCATCTGCACCCCAAAACTACTATCAAAAATATATGAATTATTGTCTAAGATAGATGACACAATGTCTCTACCGTTCTCAAAATGGGAGGCAGATTTATTCATCAGTTCTAGTCATAGCTTCTGGCCACAAATATGTTTGAACACCTTCAGAATGACTCAAAATCCTAATTTACAGCTCATACAATACAAAATTCTTCATAGAACACACTATACAGGACAAAGGATGTTCAGGATGGGTCTAACACACTCAAACATCTGCTCACATTGCACAGATAACACACCTGATGATTATGCACACGCTTTGTGGTTTTGTGCGCCTGTCCAGAAGTTCTGGCTTGAAGTCTGTGCGGACCTATCAACATGGCTGTGGAGGTGGCGTGGTGCATCAGCTTCAGGAGAGAGCTGTGGAGAGAGCTCTGGGGAGCAGGACTAGGTGAGTGATTAGTACACCGGCAGTCACTTGTCTAATCACTGTCCTCTTTTAAAAACTCAGTAGGGTGCTGGAGCTGGAAGGAGGATTGAAGTGGAGTCGGCAGCACGAACCGGGAGGTAAGGCCTGCGAACGACTCCACATTCGTGAAAAAGGGTTAAATAAATTATACGTTGAACCGTCCGCTGTCTCTGAGTCTCTCTGAGAGAACCCGCAGTGGCAACAGGCCGCCACATTGGCACCCAACTGGGATTCAGCAGAGGAGACATGACGGAACCGCAATAGCCCATAACAGCTCTGGCCCAAATGCTGGCGAAGGTCGCGGCGATGAATCAGGACCAGGCGGCTCTCGGCAGGCAGCAGCTGGCCACACTGCAGGGCCAGGCGGAACGGCAGACGGACCTGCTGGAAGCACTGGTGGCTCGAGCCGGGGCAGCGGCACCGGCCCCCTCGCTCGCTGGGGTCGGCCTGTATAAGATGACGCCTGAAGACGACCCTCAGTCATTTCTGGGGATGTTCGAGGCAACGGCGGCGGCGTGCAGATGGCCGGAGGCGGAGTGGGCCGTGCGGTTGCTTCCCCTCCTGTCTGGGGACGCCCAAACAGCGGCGCTGAGCCTTCCTGCTCGCTCTTGAAGCCAGTACGCGGATGTCTAGAGGGCAGTCCTGGATCGCCTGGGGTACTCGGCGGAGGACCATCGCCGCCGGTTCAGAAGGACCAAACTGGGCCACACGGACCGTCCGTTCACCTATGCACAGCAGTTGACCGACGTAGTGACACGGTGGCTGCTGCCAGGGGACTCGAATGGAGAGCGGAGGATGCTGGGACAAATCGTCCTGGAACAGTTCGTGGAGGGGATGCCAAGTGGTACGGCGGAGTGGGTACGCTGCCACCGACCCACTGACCTGGAGGCCGCAATCACCCTTGCGGAGGACCATCTGGCCGTTTTTTTCCTGGGCCGGACACCGGAGGCTCGGCCAGCATCGCTGGGCCGGCCAACACCAGCGCCCCGGAGGAGGCTGTCAACAGCTGGCTCTCAGCTGGCAACAGCACGATCGTCTCCTCTCCACCGCACTAACCTTTCCTGCCCTCTCTTTCCACCCCAGGTTCCAGCCGCTATAAGTCCTGCTCCCGACCCACAGAGGGTCCCTCAGGTGGCGGGGCAGGAGTGTTGGAGGTGCGGGCAGCCCGGTCATTTTTGCCGCAAGTGCCCGCTCATGGAGGTCAGACAGGTGATTCGGGTTGTTGGCCCTCCAGCGCCCCCCCCCGGTCCAGGAGGGACGTACAGCCTTCCGGTAAGGATTCAGGAGGGTACACATCAGGCAATGGTGGACTCGGGCATCACACAGTATAGTTCACCAGAATCTGATTCGACCTGGGGCTTTGATAGAGGCAGAATGGGTTGATATTAGTTGTGTGCATGGGGATATTCACAGATACCCCATGGTCCCAGTTGAAATTCGCTGTAAGGGGAAAAAGCATAGTGTGAAGGCCGCGGTTAGCTCCTGCCTGGCGCACCCCCTGATTTTGGGAACCGATTGTCCCGGGTTTGATAGATTAGTGGGGCAGTGTGTGGGGGTGCGCTCACGACCGTCAGGGTCATGGGATATGTGTGCTGTCCTCAGCGGTGACGCGAGGTTGTCTGACACTGCAGACGGGGAGGGGGAGCCGACGGTACCTTCACATGAGGCTCCGTCAGTTCCCGTGTTCGACGCCATGGAAGATTTTCCACTCGAGCAGTCTCGTGATGATACTCTACGCTATGCCTTGGATCAGGTGATAAAAATTGATGGTCATATGGTGCGCCCTGACGCAGTGCTAACACATCCGCATTTTTCATTGTGCAGGGACAGAGTGTACAGAGTGAGTCGTGACACTCAGACAGAGGAAATCATAACACAGCTGTTGGTGCCGAAAAGCCGTTGGGAAATCGTTTTCCAGACGGCTCATTATAACCCGATGGCGGGGCATATGGGGTATGAAAAAACGATGAATCGTATAATGGCCCGGTTCTATTGGCCAGGCATTCGGGCAGACGTGCGCCGCTGGTGTGCGTCCTGCTTCAAATGCCAGTTGGTTAACCAACCGGCCGTCCCGAAAGCACCTTTGCGTCCATTGCCGCTGATTGAGGTCCCATTTGAGCGTATTGGGATGGACCTCATCGGGCCCTTTCATCGGAGCGCACGTGGATATCACTTTGTGTTAGTTCTGGTGGATTATGCAACACGATATCCAGAAGCAGTGCCGTTGCGCACCATCTCTGCAAAGAGTGTAGCGCAGGCACTGTTTCAAGTTATCTCCCGAGTCGGGATCCCCAAAGAGATCCTGACTGATCAAGGCACCTCTCACCGTCCCAGAGAGCAGACATAGCCCAGTTGCAGCAGCATTAAGCTGATGTGTTCTCCCCCCTGCCAGGACGCACAAGCCTTATTCAACACCATGTTGAGACACACCCGGGCGTGACAGTGCGTTCACGTCCCTATCGGTTACCTGAGCACAAGAGAAAAGTGGTTCAGGCAGAATTGGAAGCTATGCTGGAGATGGGTGTAATTGAGGAGTCTAACAGCGCCTGGGGTAGTCCCGTCGTTTTTGTAGTCAAGACGGATGGGTCTATCCGGTTCTGTGTGGACTATCGCAAGGTGAATGATGTGTCACGATTTGATGCCTATCCTATGCCCCGGGTCGACGAGCTCCTGGATCGCCTGGGCACTGCTCGTTTTTTTACGACACTAGATTTGACCAAGGGCTACTGGCAGATTCCCTTGTCTCCAGAGTCTAAGGAAAAAACGGCCTTCTCCACTCCGTACGGGTTGTACCAATTTGTCACACTTCCGTTCGGGTTGTTCGGGCCCAAGCCACATTTCAACGCCTTATGGATCGGGTCCTGCGGCCGCATGCTGCGTATGCTGCTGCTTACCTGGATGACGTCATTCCATAGCAACAGCTGGGTGGAGCATGTTCAGCAGGTGGCGGCAGTGCTGGAGTCACTGCGGCAGGCGGGGCTCACGGCCAACCCAAAGAAGTGTGCAGTTGGACGGAGGGAGGTACGGTATCTGGGGTACCACTTGGGCGGCAGACAGGTGCGTCCACAGGTAGACAAGACAGCAGCGATTGCAGCCTGCTCAAAACCTAAGACCAAGAAAGAGGTGAGGCGGTTTTTGGGGCTGGCCGGATATTACCGGCGATTTATTCCCAACTTCGCGGAGCTGACCAGCCCCTTGACCGACCTTACCCGAAAAGGTGCCTCTGATCCGGTCCGGTGGACGGAGCAGTGCCAGGCGTCACTTGAGAGGGTTAAGCAGACCCTCTGTGGGGAGCCTCTTCTCCACACACCTAACTCCTCTCTCCCATTTGTCCTGCAGACTGATGCATCGGGAAGGGGGTTGGGGGCTGTTCTGTCCCAGCAGGTGCGGGGCGTTGACCGCCCAGTGCTTTACATCAGCCAGAAACTATCCGAGAGGGAGACCAGATACAGCACGGTGGAGAGGGAGTGCCTGGCCATCCGGTGGGTGGTCGGCGCTCTGCGGTATTACTTGCTGGGGCGCCCATTCACCCTCTGCTCGGACCATGCTCCCCTCCAGTGGCTCCACCGAATGAAAGATGTCAATGCACGGATCACCCGCTGGTATCTGGCACTACAGCCTTTTAAATTCAAAGTGGTCCATAGGCCGGGGGCACAGATGGCGGTGGCCGACTTCCTTTCCAGCTCGCATGGCGAGGTGGGGGGGAGTAAGTTAGGCCGGACGGCTCCCCGGCCAAGGTCAGGCTGTGGAGGTATGTGGAGGTGCTGCAGGAGAGAGCTGTGGAGAGAGCTCTGGGGAGCAGGACTAGGTGAGTGATTAGTACACCGGCAGTCACTTGTCTAATCACTGTCCTCTTTTAAAAACTCAGTAGCGTGCTGGAGCTGGAAGGAGGATTGAAGTGGAGTCGGCAGCAGGAACTGGGAGGGAAGGCCTGCGAACGACTCCACATTCGTGAAAAAGGGTTAAATAAACGATACGTTGAACCGTCCGCTGTCTCTGAGTCTCTCTGAAAGAACCCGCAGTGGCAACAGGCCACCACAATGTGCAATTATTAAAGACAGTAGAGGACGATCTCTCTCGTTGGAAGTCCTTACCTATATCACTTATGGGGAGAGTTAAAACCATTAAAATGATGATACTACCAAAAGTTAACTATTTGTTCTCAATGATCAATGACCTGCTACTTGGTTTAAGTCACTAGATTCATGCATCTCTAAATTTCTGTGGAAAAACAAACCACCACGTATTAGTTTAAAAACCCTACAGAAGACCAAGGACAGTGGTGGATTAGATTTACCTAATTTTCAGCACTATTCCTTAGCCAATGGGTTACAGTATATATAGTTTAAACCTAGCCCAATAGATGAACATGGATAAATATAGAACAAGCATTGTGTGATAATCTGGAAATCTCTGACCTGCCACTTATTAGTCAAAACGTAAAAAATCACAAATGTTTCAAAAGCATTAACATCAGCACCTCTTTGACAGCCTGGTGGGAATTTCTTAAAATAACAAAGTCTTCACTTGTCCCGTGTAAGCTTACACCCATCTGGAACAATCCTGACATCCTGCAAAACAAAAAAAATGCTAAACTTTACTCTGTGGAAGATCAAAGGAATCAAACATCTGGAACATATAATCCAAAATGGACATTTTATTTAATTTGAGGAGCTCATATCACAACATGAGATAGGCAGCAATAAATTCCTAGAATATCAACAACTTAAGTCTAATAATAACAAAGAAATATATCCTCCACCAACCACATTTACAACTCCCGATTAGGGTAGCAGAATTTCTAAGCATCTGCACCCCAAATTACTATAAAAAATATATAAATTATTGTCTAAGATAGATGACACAATGTCTCTACCGTTCTCAAAATGGGAGGCAGATTTATCCATCAGTTCTAGTCATAGCTTCTGGCCACAAATATGTTCGAACACCTTCAGAATGACTCGAAATCCTAATTTACAGCTCATACAATACAAAATTCTTCATAGAACACACTATACAGGACAAAGGATGTTCAGGATGGGTCTAACACACTCAAACATCTGCTCACATTGCACAGATAACACACCTGATGATTATGCACACGCTTTGTGGTTTTGTGCGCCTGTCCAGAAGTTCTGGCTTGAAGTCTGTGCGGACCTATGTTTGTTTGTTTGTTTGATTTTTGTTGTTTGTTTGTTTTTGTAGAGGTCCTCCGGGGTTGGGTTGGGTTGAGTGGGGTGGGGCGGGATGGGTTCCTTCTGGGGGTACAGTAGCTCCTGGAATATGGTGACTGCAGGCCCCGAGCCTGGGGGACATCAGGCCCTCCTGCCCTGTGTTGTGTCCCAGGTAGCGGGGATGCCTATTGCAGCCAGTCTCTGGCTGCCCTCTCCGGGATGGGAGGGGCCAGGAGGATGAATTAATTATCCTGCTGGTTTATATATTGTAAACATAAACAATAAACATTTATAAAACTTCCCTTGGCAAAGCAAATCTGTTTGGCATAAAAGGTATTCAGACTACAATTCTGCTGCCATAATGCTGAACAGGACACGGAAAAAAAAAACTAAAATCCGAGAATAAGCTTCTTTTCACCAGTTCTACACAATTTCGGATCTTGATATAAAATGAATTCCTTCACTCAAACCAAGTTAAAACTGCTTTGTCCTTCATATTTATCCATGTCTAAATAGCTTTAAACAAAAAAAAAGGTAGTACTTTGCAGGATAGGAAAGAACAACACTAAACCTTTTCAGGAATCCGAGAATAAGCGTCTTTTGACGAGTTCTACACAATTTCGGATTTTGATACAAAATGAATTCCTTCACTCAAACCAAGTTAAAACTGCTTTGTCCTTCATATTTATTCATGTCTTAATAGGTTTCAACAAAAAAGAAAGTATTACTTTGCAGTATACCAAAGAACAACACTAAACCTTTAGGAATCCGAGAATAAGCTTCTTTTCACGAGTTCTACACAATTTCGGATTTTGATATAAAATGAATTCCTTCACTCAAACCAAGTTAAAACTGCTTTGTCCTTCATATTTATCCATGTCTGAATAGCTTTAAACAAAAAAAGGTAGTACTTTGCAGGATAGGAAAGAACAACACTAAACCTTTTCAGGAATCCGAGAATAAGCGTCTTTTGACGAGTTCTACACAATTTCGGATTTTGATACAAAATGAATTCCTTCACTCAAACCAAGTTAAAACTGCTTTGTCCTTCATATTTATTCATGTCTGAATAGGTTTCAACAAAAAAGAAAGTATTACTTTGCAGTATACCAAAGAACAACACTAAACCTTTAGGAATCCGAGAATAAGCTTCTTTTCACCAGTTCTACACAATTTCGGATTTTGATATAAAATGAATTCCTTCACTCAAACCAAGTTAAAACTGCTTTGTCCTTCATATTTATCCATGTCTGAATAGGTTTCAACAAAAAAGAAAGTATTACTTTGCAGTATACAAAAGAACAACACTAAACCTTTTCAGGAATCCGAGAATAAGCTTCTTTTCACGAGTTCTACTCAATTTCGGATTTTGATATAAAAGGAATTCCTTCACTCAAACCAAGTTAAAACTGCTTTGTCCTTCATATTTATCCATATCTGAATAGGTTTTAACAAAAAAGAAAGTATTACTTTGCAGAATACAAAAGAACAACACTAAACCTTTTCAGGAATCCGAGAATAAGCTTCTTTTCACGAGTTCTACTCAATTTCGGATTTTGATATAAAATGAATTCCTTCACTCAAACCAAGTTAAAACTGATTTGTCCTTCATATTTTTGCATGTCTAAATAGGTTTCAGGCATAAAATTCCTCATATTACCCTGTATGAGAAAGAAGCATACTTGTGATGGAGCAATACACTCCTTTTGGGTAACCTAAACTGATGGTTGGGGAGGAAAGTTAGAAGAACAATCAACTATACCCAAAGACAGATACGTGATGAGCGGGCAATATAACTGTGTTTTTGCTTCAGTGGTCAGAGCAACTCTCTATTCTGTACTGTGTTGTTCTCTCTTGCAAGATATTATTATTAAAGCCTCTTATCTCCTCAGAAGAAAATAACTGACTCTGTGCGTTACTAGATTTCCACCACAATTTTGGCGTCACGAACAGGATCCCTCAACTGGTGTCTCTGGACCGGACCGCAGTGCATGGCCAGTCTGGACTGAAGTAGCTGTTCCAGCCTCATACCTCCAAGGCCTTTTCTGAGAGAGAGGACTGGCAGGTCCTTTTCCTGAATACCAGCGCTGGGATCATTTTTGAAATATGATAGTCTGAGACGATAGGACTGCTTTTTAGTTTTTATTTGAATAAAAGAGGGTTTCCCGGTTGTGTCATTAGTGAGACAGAGATTTCACGGGTAAGTGAAACTTTTGAAGCAGTCCGAAGAAGTGTGAAGTACTCCGAAGAAGTGTGAGTACAGATTAAGGTCCTCATTGGAGACGTCCTTTGAGTGAAGGAATATATTTCCCCATTCCAAGTCTGAGAATGGGAAACAGTAGGTCTCAGACTTTTGACCCTAATGAAAAAGAAATATGGTCCAGAGGTTTTCCACCTGAAGGTTCTTTTAGTATGTTAGAAATAAGAAAATTAGAAGAAAGGTTTTGCAAATATGAGAAAGAGATGAAGCAAAAAAAAAAGAAAATTAAGTTTAAATAAGAAGTAAGAAAGGTATAGAATGTTGTAGAATGAAAAAATAAAGTGTATTAAGAGAAAGAAAGGAAAACGCTAAACAAATGCCATGACGGAATGATGATGATAATTTAGTATGTGGACGAAAAGATAATTCAGCTCTGATTAAGACTGAATCTTCTTTTAAACCACCACCATATTCCACTGATAACACTTCTTCTCCTTCTGCACCTCTTTACCCCACCCTGAGCGCTCTCGCTGTGCCGGATCCAGACCTGGACTCCTGCCCTCCACGACGCCTGCAACAACAACAGCCAGCCCTGCCACAAGCCTCTGGCTCTCGGGAAGAAGGGACTTCTTCCATCCTCCCTCGGGAAGAAATTCCATCATCCTCACAACATCAGTTACATAGGTCTGATGATGAGGAAAAGGAAGACGTTTGGTTCTCCAGCGTACCTGCCCAAGAACTTTTAACGCAAGTGACAAAAATCCTTTACCCACAATCTGGACTTCGGAGATCTAAACGTGAGAAAAAAACAAAACCAGATTCAAACCATGCCTACGGTTAAAGTTGCAGGTCCCACTGGACCATTACTGGTTTATCGACCCTGGACTGAGACTGACATCATGGAAGCATAACAATGCTTACCAGATCCAGAGAATTCTGGACCCCGTTTTGCTGACGAGTTGCGAGATTTCTGCGCACAATTCTGCCCGACCGGGGTTGAATTGCGTCGCATATTGGCAAAAAAGTTCAAACCGACCGACCTCTGCAAAATAGAGGCCAGTATGCTACAACTGGATTTGCGACCTACCAACAGTGAACGAGGACATAATGATAACGCTCAATATGAAGCAGCCATCCAAAGACTGTGTCAAGCCATCACCACTCAAATTCCAACCAAAATCAATATGTCCCACATTTACACCTGCAAACAGAAACCCGGTGAAGGGACTGATGATTTTGTACACCGCATCCTTGAGGAAGTCAGCAAGCACAGCGGTCATCAGAGACCAACGGATTTGGGTAATGAACCAGGACCATGGGAGAGTATTGCATGTAATGCAATAATTAAAGGCCTCATGCCAGATGTCGCCACTGAAGTAAAGAACATTTACGTGGGATGTTGTGAGGGTCCTCGTTTGGCTGACGTTCGCCGATATGCTCGCCATGCTCAGAACCAAGTTGAGACACGTAAGACCATCAAAAGGGACAAGTGTGAAAAGGAGCTGCATTTGGCAGCCATGACCATGTATTACGCAGTTGGTGTAAACAGAGGACGAGGCCGAAGTCGAAGACGTGGACGTGTGGGAGAGGAGGTCGAAATGGGCCACGTCAGAGCTATGATCCGAATATTTGTTTTTACTGTGGCCAGACTGGACACTGGAAGAAGGACTGTCCACAGCTGAAAAGTGATGAAATTGGGCAAAAGGCTGACTGAGGGTGGGAGGCAGGTTCTGGACGTCACGCGCCAGCGCAGCCTCCACTAATGGGTGATAGCACAACACACACACACATTTTTCCTGCTCTGTGCAGTGAACAAACGCTTGCCAACTGTGATTCACGTAGTAAAGTTTTGCATGCTATTTCCGTCCTAGAGCAAAGATATTTGTCTCAGAATATAGGAACCTATGTTCATCAGTAGTGACGTCAGGGGAGATTGATTGTCCTCCAAAGTTGTGGAAACCACGTTTACTCTATGTCTGCATCAGGCCAGGTTGTGAAGGAGAAAATGACAACGCCCATTGCTTGTGTCACTCCCGATGGGCTCTCCTTCAAACACTCATTTTTGTTATCAGAGTTGTGTCCCATTAACCTGATGGGCCGTGATCTCATGTGCAAATTAGGCATTATTTTAACTTCTACACCAGAGGGTGTTAAGGTTATGTTACAGTCTGACAAAGCTTTCACAGCAGTGCAGTTTGATTCATCGGCACTTACATATGCTTATGAGTGGAAACTTCCCAGCTCTCCTTTTTCACAACAACTAGTGGAAGAAGCAAAAGCGTTAGTTTCACCCCTTTCTGATTTCATGCAACTTGCTGATTTGCACTGCACATCACACATTTCTTTGGGGCCTGACAATGACTATGAGAAGAAGTGAAAAAATATAAAACAATGTAAAAAACAATACCCTTTGAAGCCTGAAGCAATTAAAGGGATTAAACCTGTTTTTCAATCTTTTCAGAAAACAGGCGTTATTGTTCCTTGTGAAAACTCACCTGTGCGCACTCCATTGTTTCCTGTTAAAAAGATTAAAGATGCTGGCCAGCCAGATGAATGGCGTTTTGTACAGGACCCCCAAGCGGTGAATGCTGCAGTTCAGCCACGTGCTCCTACTGTGCCCAACCCACACACTATTTTGTCTCATGTCATGGTTGGACCATGTGTCAAAAGGGGGGATGCTGAATGAACTCACTGCTCAGTGGTTCACAAAAGGGTTCAGTTCATATGCGCAAAAATACTGTCAGTCATGTATGGTTTGTGCCACACATAATGTAGGAAAGGCATTACACACATCACAAGCTGCACACACTCCACCAGAGAGACCTTTTGAACATTTGATGATGGATTTTGTTGAACTCACACCAGCTGAAGGAAAGAAATATGCACTAGTAATAGTGGACGTGTTTAGTAAATGGGTTGAAGTTTTCCCTGCAAAACATGCAAACAGTAATGCAGTGACTAAAGCACTGCTAAACAAAAATCATTCCTAGATGGGGCTTTCCAGAGAAGATCAGCAGTGATAATGGCACACATTTTGTAAACACTGCATTGACTGAGGTTGGTAAATTCCTGGGAATAAGCTTGCGCACACATTGTGCTTATCATCCACAGAGTGGAGGTGCTGTGGAAAGAGAAAATGGTACATTAAAGTCCAAGTTAGCCAAATGTTGTGAAGAAACAGGTCTGCCATGGACAAAAGCATTACCTATTGTGCTTACCTACATGAGAATGAGAATCAGAGCTCGAGTGAATCTCAGCCCATTTGAAATTTTATTTGGCAGACCTCCTAACCTGGGATTGGGACCTGTAACCAGACCCCTCCCTTCCACAACTGTTTGTGATGATGCTATGTTGTCTTACTGTCGAAACCTTTCCACTGTTCTATCTCAAGTTTCACAGACAGTAAAAGCAGCCCTTCCAGCCACAGAAAACACACCTCTGCACCCACTCCAACCAGATGACAGGTGGTGAAGGAACTTTGCAGGAAACATTGGAAGTCCAAACGTTGGCAAGGCCCGTTCCAGGTGGTACTGGTCACTCACACAGCTGTTAAAGTTGCAGAGAGAGCAACCTGGATTCATGCCAGTCACTGTAAGAAGGTACCAGAACCAGTAGATGACTTCCACCCTGACATACATCAGCCTAACCAACACGCCCGGAAGGACAAAGATAAGAGTCAGCAGTAAAAGCTGTACTCCACCGGTGTGTTAAGTGCTAGTAACCTCTGACACCGAAGATTGAAACATCCTGAGACCTGCGATGAAGATGATCATACACATGGTGTGAACCATGGCAGAAACTGTTTGTTGTTTGTATTTTCTTATTTGTAACCAGCATATGCACATTGTATCTTGATTTCACAGGAAGCAATAATACAGGGCTGCTGTATTGTTCCCTGTGTGCGAGGCCTCATTGTATGTATCTCACTAAATGATTCAAATGACTCAAAGAACTTTTTTGCTTTCAAAATTTTTCCTCTAGTGACGCTGACTTAGAGAGGGATGAAGATAATCATGTTTAATTGTTCATGTTTTGATTGTTTATCATTGGACCCTTTATCACTATGATGCCTGCATTTTAAACTCACGTTGTGTGCAAATGCAGGCTGATGTTTTACAGATAAAGTTATTATTTTCCTTGTTTCTTTTTGGGTTGATTAATATAATAGTATTATTATAATCAAAAGGGAGGAATGTAATGGAAAATAATTCTTATATGCATTGTATTGAGTGTTACTGTGTATGACCTGCAAATGACCGAGCTGCAAGGTACCACCCTGCCCTGTTTTCTTAAATTCCTCTTTACAACGGTGGGCTTGTTATAATGAGATAGCTGCACTTTAGGGGGGACAGGGTTAGGCTGGTATTTACGAGTGTGTCTGGGTAACCTCAACTGATGGTTGGGGAGGAAAGTTAGAAGAACAATCAACTATACCAAAAAACAGATGACGTGATGAGCGGGCAATATAACTGTGTGTTTTTGCTTCAGTGGTCAGAGCAACTCTGTATTCTGTACTGTGTTGTTCTCTCTTGCAAGATATTATTATTAAAGCCTCTTATCTCCTCAGAAGAAAATAACCGACTCCCCAAATGCAAGTGTCAGGACAAATGATCAAAGTTCTCCAAGCTTCAGTCTGCAGAGAGGTACAAGACAGGGTTGTCCACTTTCGCCCTCACTTTTTGCTATTTTCATCAAACCTTTAGCAGCTGCTATCAGACAAGATAGAAATATTAAAGGCATCCAACCCCAAAATATTGAGCATAAAATAAGTCTTTATGTTGATGATGTATTACTTTTCCTTCAGAACTCACAGACGTCTCTCACTCACACGATCACACTCATAAATAAATTCTCAGCACTTTCTGACTACTCTATCAATTGGTCTAAGACCACAGTTCTGCCCATTAACTGTAGGGTCCAGAATATACCTGCGATCACTTTACAGTCAGGAAATATTAGATATTTAGGCATAAACATTTCCTCCAGGCTCTCAGAGCTAACAAAGCTAAATTATGTGCAATTATTAAAGACAGTAGAGGACGATCTCTCTCTATATTACAACCATTAAAATGATGATACTACCAAAAGTTAACTATTTGTTCTCAATGATCCCCATAAAACCACCTGCTACTTGGTTTAAGTCACTAGATTCATGCATCTCCAAATTTCTGTGGAAAAACAAACCACCACGTATTAGTTTAAAAACCCTACAGAAGACCAAGGACAGTGGTGGATTAGATTTACCTAATTTTCAGCACTATTCCTTAGCCAATAGGTTACAGTATATATCAAAATGGTTTAAACCTAGCCCAATAGATGAACCATGGATAAATATAGAACAAGCATTGTGTGATAATCTGGAAATCTCTGACCTGCCACTTATTAGTCAAAACGTAAAAAATCACAAATGTTGCAAAAGCATTAACATCAGCACCTCTCTGACAACCTGGTGGGAATTTCTTAAAAAAACAAAGTCTTCACTTGTCCCGTGTAAGCTTACACCCATCTGGAACAATCCTGACATCCTGCAAAACAAAAAAATGCTAAACATTACTCTGTGGAAGATCAATGGAATCAAACGTCTGGTACATATAATCCAAAATGGACATTTTATTTCATTTGATGAGCTCATATCACAACATGAGATAGGCAGCAATTAATTCCTAGAATATCAACAACTTAAGTCTAATAATAACAAAGAAATATATCCTCCACCAACCAGACTCACAACTCCCGATTAGGGTAGCAGAATTTCTAAGCATCTGCACCCCAAAACTACTATCAAAAATATATAAATTATTGTCTAAGATAGATGACACAATGTCTCTACCGTCCTCAAAATGGGAGGCAGATTTATCCATCAGTTCTAGTCATAGCTTCTGGCCACAAATATGTTCGAACACCTTCAGAATGACTCAAAATCCTAATTTACAGCTCATACAATACAAAATTCTTCATAGAACACACTATACAGGACAAAGGATGTTCAGGATGGGTCTAACACACTCAAACATCTGCTCACATTGCACAGATAACACACCTGATGATTATGCACACGCTTTGTGGTTTTGTGCGCCTGTCCAGAAGTTCTGGCTTGAAGTCTGTGCGGACCTATCAACATGGCTGTGGAGGTGGCGTGGTGCATCAGCTGCAGGAGAGAGCTGTGGAGAGAGCTCTGGGGAGAAGGACTAGGTGAGTGATTAGTACACCGGCAGTCACTTGTCTAATCACTGTCCTCTTTTAAAAACTCAGTAGCGTGCTGGAGCTGGAAGGAGGATTGAAGTGGAGTCGGCAGCACGAACCGGGAGGGAAGGCCTGCGAACGACTCCACATTCGTGAAAAAGGGTTAAATAAACGATACGTTGAACCGTCCGCTGTCTCTGAGTCTCTCTGAAAGAACCCGCAGTGGCAGCAGGCCACCACAATGTGCAATTATTAAAGACAGTAGAGGACGATCTCTCTCGTTGGAAGTCCTTACCTATATCACTTATGGGGAGAGTTAAAACCATTAAAATGATGATACTACCAAAAGTTAACTATTTGTTCTCAATGATCCCCATAAAACCACCTGCTACTTGGTTTAAGTCACTAGATTCATGCATCTCTAAATTTCTGTTGAAAAACAAACCACCACGTATTAGTTTAAAAACCCTACAGAAGACCAAGGACAGTGGTGGATTAGATTTACCTAATTTTCAGCACTATTCCTTAGCCAATAGGTTACAGTATATATCAAAATGGTTTAAACCTAGCCCAATAGATGAGCCATGGATAAATATAGAACAAGCATTGTGTGATAATCTGTAAATCTCTGACCTGCCACTTATTAGTCAAAACGTAAAAAATCACAAATGTTGCAAAAGCATTAACATCAGCACCTCTCTGACAACCTGGTGGGAATTTCTTAAAAAAACAAAGTCTTCACTTGTCCCGTGTAAGCTTACACCCATCTGGAACAATCCTGACATCCTGCAAAACAAAAAAATGCTAAACATTACTCTGTGGAAGATCAAAGGAATCAAACATCTGGTACATATAATCCAAAATGGACATTTTATTTCATTTGATGAGCTCATATCACAACATGAGATAGGCAGCAATTAATTCCTAGAATATCAACAACTTAAGTCTAATAATAACAAAGAAATATATCCTCCACCAACCAGACTCACAACTCCCGATTAGGGTAGCAGAATTTCTAAGCATCTGCACCCCAAAACTACTATCAAAAATATATAAATTATTGTCTAAGATAGATGACACAATGTCTCTACCGTTCTCAAAATGGGAGGCAGATTTATTCATCAGTTCTAGTCATAGCTTCTGGCCACAAATATGTTTGAACACCTTCAGAATGACTCAAAATCCTAATTTACAGCTCATACAATACAAAATTCTTCATAGAACACACTATACAGGACAAAGGATGTTCAGGATGGGTCTAACACACTCAAACATCTGCTCACATTGCACAGATAACACACCTGATGATTATGCACACGCTTTGTGGTTTTGTGCGCCTGTCCAGAAGTTCTGGCTTGAAGTCTGTGCGGACCTATCAACATGGCTGTGGAGGTGGCGTGGTGCATCAGCTTCAGGAGAGAGCTGTGGAGAGAGCTCTGGGGAGCAGGACTAGGTGAGTGATTAGTACACCGGCAGTCACTTGTCTAATCACTGTCCTCTTTTAAAAACTCAGTAGGGTGCTGGAGCTGGAAGGAGGATTGAAGTGGAGTCGGCAGCACGAACCGGGAGGTAAGGCCTGCGAACGACTCCACATTCGTGAAAAAGGGTTAAATAAATTATACGTTGAACCGTCCGCTGTCTCTGAGTCTCTCTGAGAGAACCCGCAGTGGCAACAGGCCGCCACATTGGCTCCCAACTGGGATTCAGCAGAGGAGACATGACGGAACCGCAATAGCCCATAACAGCTCTGGCCCAAATGCTGGCGAAGGTCGCGGCGATGAATCAGGACCAGGCGGCTCTCGGCAGGCAGCAGCTGGCCACACTGCAGGGCCAGGCGGAACGGCAGACGGACCTGCTGGAAGCACTGGTGGCTCGAGCCGGGGCAGCGGCACCGGCCCCCTCGCTCGCTGGGGTCGGCCTGTATAAGATGACGCCTGAAGACGACCCTCAGTCATTTCTGGGGATGTTCGAGGCAACGGCGGCGGCGTGCAGATGGCCGGAGGCGGAGTGGGCCGTGCGGTTGCTTCCCCTCCTGTCTGGGGACGCCCAAACAGCGGCGCTGAGCCTTCCTGCTCGCTCTTGAAGCCAGTACGCGGATGTCTAGAGGGCAGTCCTGGATCGCCTGGGGTACTCGGCGGAGGACCATCGCCGCCGGTTCAGAAGGACCAAACTGGGCCACACGGACCGTCCGTTCACCTATGCGCAGCAGTTGACCGACGTAGTGACACGGTGGCTGCTGCCAGGGGACTCGAATGGAGAGCGGAGGATGCTGGGACAAATCGTCCTGGAACAGTTCGTGGAGGGGATGCCAAGTGGTACGGCGGAGTGGGTACGCTGCCACCGACCCACTGACCTGGAGGCCGCAATCACCCTTGCGGAGGACCATCTGGCCGTTTTTTTCCTGGGCCGGACACCGGAGGCTCGGCCAGCATCGCTGGGCCGGCCAACACCAGCGCCCCGGAGGAGGCTGTCAACAGCTGGCTCTCAGCTGGCAACAGCACGATCGTCTCCTCTCCACCGCACTAACCTTTCCTGCCCTCTCTTTCCACCCCAGGTTCCAGCCGCTATAAGTCCTGCTCCCGACCCACAGAGGGTCCCTCAGGTGGCGGGGCAGGAGTGTTGGAGGTGCGGGCAGCCCGGTCATTTTTGCCGCGAGTGACCGCTCATGGAGGTCAGACAGGTGATTCGGGTTGTTGGCCCTCCAGCGCCCTCCCCCGGTCCAGGAGGGACGTACAGCCTTCCGGTAAGGATTCAGGAGGGTACACATCAGGCAATGGTGGACTCGGGCATCACACAGTATAGTTCACCAGAATCTGATTCGACCTGGGGCTTTGATAGAGGCAGAATGGGTTGATATTAGTTGTGTGCATGGGGATATTCACAGATACCCCATGGTCCCAGTTGAAATTCGCTGTAAGGGGAAAAAGCATAGTGTGAAGGCCGCGGTTAGCTCCTGCCTGGCGCACCCCCTGATTTTGGGAACCGATTGTCCCGGGTTTGATAGATTAGTGGGGCAGTGTGTGGGGGTGCGCTCACGACCGTCAGGGTCATGGGATATGTGTGCTGTCCTCAGCGGTGACGCGAGGTTGTCTGACACTGCAGACGGGGAGGGGGAGCCGACGGTACCTTCACATGAGGCTCCGTCAGTTCCCGTGTTCGACTCCATGGAAGATTTTCCACTCGAGCAGTCTCGTGATGATACTCTACGCTATGCCTTGGATCAGGTGATAAAAATTGATGGTCATATGGTGAGCCCTGACGCAATGCTAACACATCCGCATTTTTCATTGTGCAGGGACAGAGTGTACAGAGTGAGTCGTGACACTCAGACAGAGGAAATCATAACACAGCTGTTGGTGCCGAAAAGCCGTTGGGAAATAGTTTTCCAGGCGGCTCATTATAACCCGATGGCGGGGCATATGGTGTATGAAAAAACGATGAATCGTATAATGGCCCGGTTCTATTGGCCAGGCATTCGGGCAGACGTGCGCCGCTGGTGCGCGACCTGCTCCAAATGCCAGTTGGTTAACCAACCGGCCGTCCCGAAAGCACCTTTGCGCCCATTGCCGCTGATTGAGGTCCCATTTGAGCGTATTGGGATGGATCTCATCGGGCCCTTTCATCGGAGCGCACGTGGATATCGCTTTGTGTTAGTTCTGGTGGATTATGCAACACGATATCTAGAAGCAGTGCCGTTGCGCACCATCTCTGCAAAGAGTGTAGCGCAGGCACTGTTTCAAGTTATCTCCCGAGTCGGGATCCCGAAAGAGATCCTGACTGATCAAGGCACCTCTCACCGTCCCAGAGAGCAGACATAGCCCAGTTCCAGCAGCATTACGCTGATGTGTTCTCCCCCCTGCCAGGACGCACAAGCCTTATTCAACACCATGTTGAGACACACCCGGGCGTGACAGTGCGTTCACGTCCCTATCGGTTACCTGAGCACAAGAGAAAAGTGGTTCAGGCAGAATTGGAAGCTATGCTGGAGATGGGTGTAATTGAGGAGTCTAACAGCGCCTGGGGTAGTCCCATCGTTTTTGTAGTCAAGACGGATGGGTCTATCCGGTTCTGTGTGGACTATCGCAAGGTGAATGATGTGTCACGATTTGATGCCTATCCTATGCCCCGGGTCGACGAGCTCCTGAATCGCCTGGGCACTGCTCGTTTTTTTACGACACTAGATTTGACCAAGGGCTACTGGCAGATTCCCTTGTCTCCAGAGTCTAAGGAAAAAACGGCCTTCTCCACTCCGTACGGGTTGTACCAATTTGTCACACTTCCGTTCGGGTTGTTCGGGGCCCAAGCCACATTTCAACGCCTTATGGATCGGGTCCTGCGGCCGCATGCTGCGTATGCTGCTGCTTACCTGGATGACGTCATTCCATAGCAACAGCTGGGCGGAGCATGTTCAGCAGGTGGCGGCAGTGCTGGAGTCACTGCGGCAGGCGGGGCTCACGGCCAACCCAAAGAAGTGTGCAGTTGGACGGAGGGAGGTACGGTATCTGGGGTACCACTTGGGCGGCAGACAGGTGCGTCCACAGGTAGACAAGACAGCAGCGATTGCAGCCTGCCCAAAACCTAAGACCAAGAAAGAGGTGAGGCGGTTTTTGGGGCTGGCCGGATATTACCGGCGATTTATTCCCAACTTCGCGGAGCTGACCAGCCCCTTGACCGACCTTACCCGAAAAGGTGCCTCTGATCCGGTCCGGTGGACGGAGCAGTGCCAGGCGTCACTTGAGAGGGTAAAGCAGACCCTCTGTGGGGAGCCTCTTCTCCACACACCTAACTCCTCTCTCCCATTTGTCCTGCAGACTGATGCATCGGGAAGGGGGTTGGGGGCTGTTCTGTCCCAGCAGGTGCGGGGCGTTGACCGCCCAGTGCTTTACATCAGCCAGAAACTATCCGAGAGGGAGACCAGATACAGCACGGTGGAGAGGGAGTGCCTGGCCATCCGGTGGGTGGTCGGCGCTCTGCGGTATTACTTGCTGGGGCGCCCATTCACCCTCTGCTCGGACCATGCTCCCCTCCAGTGGCTCCACCGAATGAAAGATGTCAATGCACGGATCACCCGCTGGTATCTGGCACTACAGCCTTTTAAATTCAAAGTGGTCCATAGGCCGGGGGCACAGATGGCGGTGGCCGACTTCCTTTCCAGCTCGCATGGCGAGGTGGGGGGGAGTAAGTTAGGCCGGACGGCTCCCCGGCCAAGGTCAGGCTGTGGAAGTATGTGGAGGTGCTGCAGGAGAGAGCTGTGGAGAGAGCTCTGGGGAGCAGGACTAGGTGAGTGATTAGTACACCGGCAGTCACTTGTCTAATCACTGTCCTCTTTTAAAAACTCAGTAGCGTGCTGGAGCTGGAAGGAGGATTGAAGTGGAGTCGGCAGCAGGAACCGGGAGGGAAGGCCTGCGAACGACTCCACATTCGTGAAAAAGGGTTAAATAAACGATACGTTGAACCGTCCGCTGTCTCTGAGTCTCTCTGAAAGAACCCGCAGTGGCAACAGGCCACCACAATGTGCAATTATTAAAGACAGTAGAGGATGATCTCTCTCGTTGGAAGTCCTTACCTATATCACTTATGGGGAGAGTTAAAACCATTAAAATGATGATACTACCAAAAGTTAACTATTTGTTCTCAATGATCAATGACCTGCTACTTGGTTTAAGTCACTAGATTTATGCATCTCTAAATTTCTGTGGAAAAACAAACCACCACGTATTAGTTTAAAAACCCTACAGAAGACCAAGGACAGTGGTGGATTAGATTTACCTAATTCTCAGCACTATTCCTTAGCCAATAGGTTACAGTATATATCAAAATGGTTTAAACCTAGCCCAATAGATGAACATGGATAAATATAGAACAAGCATTGTGTGATAATCTGGAAATCTCTGACCTGCCACTTATTAGTCAAAACGTAAAAAATCACAAATGTTTCAAAAGCATTAACATCAGCACCTCTTTGACAGCCTGGTGGTAATTTCTTAAAATAACAAAGTCTTCACTTGTCCCGTGTAAGCTTACACCCATCTGGAACAATCCTGACATCCTGCAAAACAAAAAAAATGCTAAACTTTACTCTGTGGAAGATCAAAGGAATCAAACATCTGGAACATATAATCCAAAATGGACATTTTATTTCATTTGAGGAGCTCATATCACAACATGAGATAGGCAGCAATAAATTCCTAGAATATCAACAACTTAAGTCTAATAATAACAAAGAAATATATCCTCCACCAACCACATTTACAACTCCCGATTAGGGTAGCAGAATTTCTAAGCATCTGCACCCCAAAACTACTATCAAAAATATATAAATTATTGTCTAAGATAGATGACACAATGTCTCTACCGTCCTCAAAATGGGAGGCAGATTTATCCATCAGTTCTAGTCATAGCTTCTGGCCACAAATATGTTTGAACACCTTCAGAATGACTCGAAATCCTAATTTACAGCTCATACAATACAAAATTCTTCATAGAACACACTATACAGGACAAAGGATGTTCAGGATGGGTCTAACACACTCAAACATCTGCTCACATTGCACAGATAACACACCTGATGATTATGCACACGCTTTGTGGTTTTGTGCGCCTGTCCAGAAGTTCTGGCTTGAAGTCTGTGCGGACCTATGTTTGTTTGTTTGTTTGTTTTTGTAGAGGTCCTCCGGGGTTGGGTTGGGTTGAGTGGGGTGGGGCGGGATGGGTTCCTTCTGGGGGTACAGTAGCTCCTGGAATATGGTGACTGCAGGCCCCGAGCCTGGGGGACATCAGGCCCTCCTGCCCTGTGTTGTGTCCCAGGTAGCGGGGATGCCTATTGCAGCCAGTCTCTGGCTGCCCTCTCCGGGATGGGAGGGGCCAGGAGGATGAATTAATTATCCTGCTGGTTTATATATTGTAAACATAAACAATAAACATTTATAAAACTTCCCTTGGCAAAGCAAATCTGTTTGGCATAAAAGGTATTCAGACTACAATTCTGCTGCCATAATGCTGAACAGGACACGGAAAAAAAAAAACTAAAATCCGAGAATAAGCTTCTTTTCACCAGTTCTACACAATTTCGGATCTTGATATAAAATGAATTCCTTCACTCAAACCAAGTTAAAACTGCTTTGTCCTTCATATTTATCCATGTCTAAATAGCTTTAAACAAAAAAAGGTAGTACTTTGCAGGATAGGAAAGAACAACACTAAACCTTTTCAGGAATCCGAGAATAAGCGTCTTTTGACGAGTTCTACACAATTTCGGATTTTGATATAAAATGAATTCCTTCACTCAAACCAAGTTAAAACTGCTTTGTCCTTCATATTTATCCATGTCTGAATAGGTTTCAACAAAAAAGAAAGTATTACTTTGCAGTATACAAAAGAACAACACTAAACCTTTAAGAATCCGAGAATAAGCTTCTTTTCACGAGTTCTAGACAATTTCGGATTTTGATATAAAATGAATTCCTTCACTCAAACCAAGTTAAAACTGCTTTGTCCTTCATATTTATCCATATCTGAATAGGTTTTAACAAAAAAGAAAGTATTACTTTGCAGAATACAAAAGAACAACACTAAACCTTTTCAGGAATCCGAGAATAAGCTTCTTTTCACGAGTTCTACTCAATTTCGGATTTTGATATAAAATGAATTCCTTCACTCAAACCAAGTTAAAACTGATTTGTCCTTCATATTTTTGCATGTCTAAATAGGTTTCAGGCATAAAATTCCTCATATTACCCTGTATGAGAAAGAAGCATACTTGTGATGGAGCAATACACTCCTTTTGGGTAACCTAAACTGATGGTTGGGGAGGAAAGTTAGAAGAACAATCAACTATACCCAAAGACAGATACGTGATGAGCGGGCAATATAACTGTGTTTTTGCTTCAGTGGTCAGAGCAACTCTCTATTCTGTACTGTGTTGTTCTCTCTTGCAAGATATTATTATTAAAGCCTCTTATCTCCTCAGAAGAAAATAACTGACTCTGTGCGTTACTAGATTTCCACCACAATTTTGGCGTCACGAACAGGATCCCTCAACTGGTGTCTCTGGACCGGACCGCAGTGCATGGCCAGTCTGGACTGAAGTAGCTGTTCCAGCCTCATACCTCCAAGGCCTTTTCTGAGAGAGAGGACTGGCAGGTCCTTTTCCTGAATACCAGCGCTGGGATCATTTTTGAAATATGATAGTCTGAGACGATAGGACTGCTTTTTAGTTTTTATTTGAATAAAAGAGGGTTTCCCGGTTGTGTCATTAGTGAGACAGAGATTTCACGGGTAAGTGAAACTTTTGAAGCAGTCCGAAGAAGTGTGAAGTACTCCGAAGAAGTGTGAGTACAGATTAAGGTCCTCATTGGAGACGTCCTTTGAGTG
This sequence comes from Leuresthes tenuis, assembly GCF_036924035.1. NCBI lineage: Eukaryota > Metazoa > Chordata > Actinopteri > Atheriniformes > Atherinopsidae > Leuresthes > Leuresthes tenuis. The sequence continues at coordinate 30,761,537 of NW_027325364.1, forward strand.
AAGGAATATATTTCCCCATTCCAAGTCTGAGAATGGGAAACAGTAGGTCTCAGACTTTTGACCCTAATGAAAAAGAAATATGGTCCAGAGGTTTTCCACCTGAAGGTTCTTTTAGTATGTTAGAAATAAGAAAATTAGAAGAAAAGTTTTGCAAATATGAGAAAGAGATGAAGCAAAAAAAAAAGAAAATTAAGTTTAAATAAGAAGTAAGAAAGGTATAGAATGTTGTAGAATGAAAAAATAAAGTGTATTAAGAGAAAGAAAGGAAAACGCTAAACAAATGCCATGACGGAATGATGATGATAATTTAGTATGTGGACGAAAAGATAATTCAGCTCTGATTAAGACTGAATCTTCTTTTAAACCACCACCATATTCCACTGATAACACTTCTTCTCCTTCTGCACCTCTTTACCCCACCCTGAGCGCTCTCGCTGTGCCGGATCCAGACCTGGACTCCTGCCCTCCACGACGCCTGCAACAACAACAGCCAGCCCTGCCACAAGCCTCTGGCTCTCGGGAAGAAGGGACTTCTTCCATCCTCCCTCGGGAAGAAATTCCATCATCCTCACAACATCAGTTACATAGGTCTGATGATGAGGAAAAGGAAGACGTTTGGTTCTCCAGCGTACCTGCCCAAGAACTTTTAACGCAAGTGACAAAAATCCTTTACCCACAATCTGGACTTCGGAGATCTAAACGTGAGAAAAAACAAAACCAGATTCAAACCATGCCTATGGTTAAAGTTGCAGGTCCCACTGGACCATTACTGGTTTATCGACCCTGGACTGAGACTGACATCATGGAAGCATAACAATGCTTACCAGATCCAGAGAATTCTGGACCCCGTTTTGCTGACGAGTTGCGAGATTTCTGCGCACAATTCTGCCCGACCGGGGTTGAATTGCGTCGCATATTGGCAAAAAAGTTCAAACCGACCGACCTCTGCAAAATAGAGGCCAGTATGCTACAACTGGATTTGCGACCTACCAACAGTGAACGAGGACATAATGATAACGCTCAATATGAAGCAGCCATCCAAAGACTGTGTCAAGCCATCACCACTCAAATTCCAACCAAAATCAATATGTCCCACATTTACACCTGCAAACAGAAACCCGGTGAAGGGACTGATGATTTTGTACACCGCATCCTTGAGGAAGTCAGCAAGCACAGCGGTCATCAGAGACCAACGGATTTGGGTAATGAACCAGGACCATGGGAGAGTATTGCATGTAATGCAATAATTAAAGGCCTCATGCCAGATGTCGCCACTGAAGTAAAGAACATTTACGTGGGATGGTGTGAGGGTCCTCGTTTGGCTGACGTTCGCCGATATGCTCGCCATGCTCAGAACCAAGTTGAGACACGTAAGACCATCAAAAGGGACAAGTGTGAAAAGGAGCTGCATTTGGCAGCCATGACCATGTATTACGCAGTTGGTGTAAACAGAGGACGAGGCCGAAGTCGAAGACGTGGACGTGTGGGAGAGGAGGTCGAAATGGGCCACGTCAGAGCTATGATCCGAATATTTGTTTTTACTGTGGCCAGACTGGACACTGGAAGAAGGACTGTCCACAGCTGAAAAGTGATGAAATTGGGCAAAAGGCTGACTGAGGGTAGGAGGCAGGTTCTGGACGTCACGCGCCAGCGCAGCCTCCACTAATGGGTGATAGCACAACACACACACACATTTTTCCTGCTCTGTGCAGTGAACAAACGCTTGCCAACTGTGATTCACGTAGTAAAGTTTTGCATGCTATTTCCGTCCTAGAGCAAAGATATTTGTCTCAGAATATAGGAACCTATGTTGATCAGTAGTGACGTCAGGGGAGTTTGATTGTCCTCCAAAGTTGTGGAAACCACGTTTACTCTATGTCTGCATCAGGCCAGGTTGTGAAGGAGAAAATGACAACGCCCATTGCTTGTGTCACTCCCGATGGGCTCTCCTTCAAACACTCATTTTTGTTATCAGAGTTGTGTCCCATTAACCTGATGGGCCGTGATCTCATGTGCAAATTAGGCATTATTTTAACTTCTACACCAGAGGGTGTTAAGGTTATGTTACAGTCTGACAAAGCTTTCACAGCAGTGCAGTTTGATTCATCGGCACTTACATATGCTTATGAGTGGAAACTTCCCAGCTCTCCTTTTTCACAACAACTAGTGGAAGAAGCAAAAGCGTTAGTTTCACCCCTTTCTGATTTCATGCAACTTGCTGATTTGCACTGCACATCACACATTTCTTTGGGGCCTGACAATGACTATGAGAAGAAGTGAAAAAATATAAAACAATGTAAAAAACAATACCCTTTGAAGCCTGAAGCAATTAAAGGGATTAAACCTGTTTTTCAATCTTTTCAGAAAACAGGTTCCTTGTGAAAATTCACCTGTGCGCACTCCATTGTTTCCTGTTAAAAAGATTAAAGATGCTGGCCAGCCAGATGAATGGCGTTTTGTACAGGACCTCCAAGCGGTGAATGCTGCAGTTCAGCCACGTGCTCCTACTGTGCCCAACCCACACACTATTTTGTCTCAAATTTCATCAGATGCACAGTTTTTCTCAGTGGTTGACTTGTCTAATGCATTTTTCTCTGCGCCAGTGCACCCTGATAGGCCATTTTGGTTTGCTTTTTAGTTTGCAGGGAGATCTTGGACTTTTACTTCAATTAACCACAGGCTCTGCTCTTTTGCAGTATGTGGATGACATCCTTTTATGTAGTCCATCTAAACAACAGTGTGAAAAAGACACAGTGAATCTGTTGAAACATCTTCATTCTTATGGCCATAAAGCCAGCCTTTCTAAGTTACAGTTTGTACAGGACGAAGTCACCTTTTTGGGTCATGTGATTTCTAAGGATGGGCGCTCACTTTCTCCTAAACGTGTTGCTGCAGTTCAGAACATTCCTAAACCGGTTACTAAAAAACAGCTTATGTCATTCTTAGGTATAACATCTTACTGCAGGAACTTTATTCCTAACTACTCTTTTCTCGAAGCTGCCTTAGGTGCTCTTATCCATGGAAAAGGCCTCCAGTCAGCTGATCGTGTTCCATGGACTCCTGACCTGATCTTTTAGAGACTCCTCTTCCAAACTCTGACATGATTCTTTTTGTAGATGGATCAGCTTTGTGTGATCTAGCCACAGGTACTAACTGTGTTTGGTTTGCAGTATGTTCTTCACATGACACTTTGTTGTCTGGTTCGCTTCCTAAACATTTCTCTGCTCAAACTGCTGAGCTTATTGCACTTACTGAAGCTTGTAAGTTGGCAGCTGGTAAGGCTGTCACCATTTACACAGATTCCAGATATGCTTTTGGTGTTGTTCATGACTTTGGTGCGCTGTGGAAACACAGGCATTTCCTTAAATCAGATGGTAGAACTATTCTGAACTCCAAGCAGGGTTCTGATCTTCTTGATGCGATCCTTTTGCCTACAGCAATCTCAGTCTGTAAGTGTGCGGCTCACACTAACTCAGACGATCCTGTTGCTTGTGGCAATGCCAGAGCTGATGCTGCAGCTAAGCAAGCAGCTAAATCTTTTCCTGTTTTCGCTTCCCTCTCTTTGCAGGCAGAAGACTCTCTCACAGATCCCCATGCTTTGCAAACTTTTGCCTCTGCAGATGGAAAACGCATTTGGTCCTCTGTGGGTGCAACTCATACGGATGGTGTTTGGATGGGACCTGATGGTAAACCCTGTCTACCTAAACATTTTTTTCCTCATTTTGCAAAATTGACACATGGGTTGGACCATGTGTCAAAAGGGGGGATGCTGAATGAACTCACTGCTCAGTGGTTCACAAAAGGGTTCAGTTCATATGCGCAAAAATACTGTCAGTCATGTATGGTTTGTGCCACACATAATGTAGGAAAGGCATTACACACATCACAAGCTGCACACACTCCACCAGAGAGACCTTTTGAACATTTGATGATGGATTTTGTTGAACTCACACCAGCTGAAGGAAAGAAATATGCACTAGTAATAGTGGACGTGTTTAGTAAATGGGTTGAAGTTTTCCCTGCAAAACATGCAAACAGTAATGCAGTGACTAAAGCACTGCTAAACAGAAATCATTCCTAGATGGGGCTTTCCAGAGAAGATCAGCAGTGATAATGGCACACATTTTGTAAACACTGCATTGACTGAGGTTGGTAAATTCCTGGGAATAAGCTTGCGCACACATTGTGCTTATCATCCACAGAGTGGAGGTGCTGTGGAAAGAGAAAATGGTACATTAAAGTCCAAGTTAGCCAAATGTTGTGAAGAAACAGGTCTGCCATGGACAAAAGCATTACCTATTGTGCTTACCTACATGAGAATGAGAATCAGAGCTCGAGTGAATCTCAGCCCATTTGAAATTTTATTTGGCAGACCTCCTAACCTGGGATTGGGACCTGTAACCAGACCCCTCCCTTCCACAACTGTTTGTGATGATGCTATGTTGTCTTACTGTCGAAACCTTTCCACTGTTCTATCTCAAGTTTCACAGACAGTAAAAGCAGCCCTTCCAGCCACAGAAAACACACCTCTGCACCCACTCCAACCAGATGACAGGTGGTGAAGGAACTTTGCAGGAAACATTGGAAGTCCAAACGTTGGCATGGCCCGTTCCAGGTGCTACTGGTCACTCACACAGCTGTTAAAGTTGCAGAGAGAACAACCTGGATTCATGCCAGTCACTGTAAGAAGGTACCAGAACCAGTAGATGACTTCCACCCTGACATACATCAGCCTAACCAACACGCCCGGAAGGACAAAGATAAGAGTCAGCAGTAAAAGCTGTACTCCACCGGTGTGTTAAGTGCTAGTAACCTCTGACACCGAAGATTGAAACATCCTTACTGAGACCTGCGATGAAGATGATCATACACATGGTGTGAACCATGGCAGAAACTGTTTGTTGTTTGTATTTTCTTATTTGTAACCAGCATGTGCACATTGTATCTTGATTTCACAGGAAGCAATAATACAGGGCTGCTGTATTGTTCCCTGTGTGCGAGGCCTCATTGTATGTATCTCACCAAATGATTCAAATGACTCAAAGAACTTTTTTGCTTTCAAAATTTTTCCTCTAGTGCCTTAGAGAGGGATGAAGATAATCATGTTTAATTGTTCATGTTTTGATTGTTTATCATTGGACCCTTTATCACTATGATGCCTGCATTTTAAACTCACGTTGTGTGCAAATGCAGGCTGATGTTTTACAGATAAAGTTATTATTTTCCTTGTTTCTTTTTGGGTTGATTAATATAATAGTATTATTATAATCAAAAGGGAGGAATGTAATGGAAAATAATTCTTATATGCATTGTATTGAGTGTTACTGTGTATAACCTGCAAATGACCGAGCTGCAAGGTACCACCCTGCCCTGTTTTCTTAAATTCCTCTTTACAATGGTGGGCTTGTTATAATGAGATAGCTGCACTTTAGGGGGGACAGGGTTAGGCTGGTATTTACAAATGTGTCTGGGTAACCTCAACTGATGGTTGGGGAGGAAAGTTAGAAGAACAATCAACTATACCAAAAAACAGATGACGTGATGAGCGGGCAATATAACTGTGTGTTTTTGCTTCAGTGGTCAGAGCAACTCTGTATTCTGTACTGTGTTGTTCTCTCTTGCAAGATATTATTATTAAAGCCTCTTATCTCCTCAGAAGAAAATAACTGACTCCCCAAATGCAAGTGTCAGGACAAATGATCAAAGTTCTCCAAGCTTCAGTCTGCAGAGAGGTACAAGACAGGGTTGTCCACTTTCGCCCTCACTTTTTGCTATTTTCATCAAACCTTTAGCAGCTGCTATCAGACAAGATAGAAATATTAAAGGCATCCAACCCCAAAATATTGAGCATAAAATAAGTCTTTATGTTGATGATGTATTACTTTTCCTTCAGAACTCACAGACGTCTCTCACTCACACGATCACACTCATAAATAAATTCTCAGCACTTTCTGACTACTCTATCAATTGGTCTAAGACCACAGTTCTGCCCATTAACTGTAGGGTCCAGAATATACCTGCGATCACTTTACAGTCAGGAAATATTAGATATTTAGGCATAAACATTTCCTCCAGGCTCTCAGAGCTAACAAAGCTAAATTATGTGCAATTATTAAAGACAGTAGAGGACGATCTCTCTCTATATTACAACCATTAAAATGATGATACTACCTAAAGTTAACTATTTGTTCTCAATGATCCCCATAAAACCACCTGCTACTTGGTTTAAGTCACTAGATTCATGCATCTCCAAATTTCTGTGGAAAAACAAACCACCACGTATTAGTTTAAAAACCCTACAGAAGACCAAGGACAGTGGTGGATTAGATTTACCTAATTTTCAGCACTATTCCTTAGCCAATAGGTTACAGTATATATCAAAATGGTTTAAACCTAGCCCAATAGATGAACCATGGATAAATATAGAACAAGCATTGTGTGATAATCTGGAAATCTCTGACCTGCCACTTATTAGTCAAAACGTAAAAAATCACAAATGTTGCAAAAGCATTAACATCAGCACCTCTCTGACAACCTGGTGGGAATTTCTTAAAAAAACAAAGTCTTCACTTGTCCCGTGTAAGCTTACACCCATCTGGAACAATCCTGACATCCTGCAAAACAAAAAAATGCTAAACATTACTCTGTGGAAGATCAATGGAATCAAACATCTGGTACATATAATCCAAAATGGACATTTTATTTCATTTGATGAGCTCATATCACAACATGAGATAGGCAGCAATTAATTCCTAGAATATCAACAACTTAAGTCTAATAATAACAAAGAAATATATCCTCCACCAACCAGACTCACAACTCCCGATTAGGGTAGCAGAATTTCTAAGCATCTGCACCCCAAAACTACTATCAAAAATATATAAATTATTGTCTAAGATAGATGACACAATGTCTCTACCGTCCTCAAAATGGGAGGCAGATTTATTCATCAGTTCTAGTCATAGCTTCTGGCCACAAATATGTTTGAACACCTTCAGAATGACTCAAAATCCTAATTTACAGCTCATACAATACAAAATTCTTCATAGAACACACTATACAGGACAAAGGATGTTCAGGATGGGTCTAACACACTCAAACATCTGCTCACATTGCACAGATAACACACCTGATGATTATGCACACGCTTTGTGGTTTTGTGCGCCTGTCCAGAAGTTCTGGCTTGAAGTCTGTGCGGACCTATCAACATGGCTGTGGAGGTGGCGTGGTGCATCAGCTGCAGGAGAGAGCTGTGGAGAGAGCTCTGGGGAGAAGGACTAGGTGAGTGATTAGTACACCGGCAGTCACTTGTCTAATCACTGTCCTCTTTTAAAAACTCAGTAGCGTGCTGGAGCTGGAAGGAGGATTGAAGTGGAGTCGGCAGCACGAACCGGGAGGTAAGGCCTGCGAACGACTCCACATTCGTGAAAAAGGGTTAAATAAATTATACGTTGAACCGTCCGCTGTCTCTGAGTCTCTCTGAGAGAACCCGCAGTGGCAACAGGCCGCCACATTGGCACCCAACTGGGATTCAGCAGAGGAGACATGACGGAACCGCAATAGCCCATAACAGCTCTGGCCCAAATGCTGGCGGAGGTCGCGGCGATGAATCAGGACCAGGCGGCTCTCGGCAGGCAGCAGCTGGCCACACTGCAGGGCCAGGCGGAACGGCAGACGGACCTGCTGGAAGCACTGGTGGCTCGAGCCGGGGCAGCGGCACCGGCCCCCTCGCTCGCTGGGGTCGGCCTGTATAAGATGACGCCTGAAGACGACCCTCAGTCATTTCTGGGGATGTTCGAGGCAATGGCGGCGGCGTGCAGATGGCCGGAGGCGGAGTGGGCCGTGCGGTTGCTTCCCCTCCTGTCTGGGGATGCCCAAATGGCGGCGCTGAGCCTTCCTGCTCGCTCTTGAAGCCAGTACGCGGATGTCTAGAGGGCAGTCCTGGATCGCCTGGGGTACTCGGCGGAGGACCATCGCCGCCGGTTCAGAAGGACCAAACTGGGCCACACGGACCGTCCGTTCACCTATGCGCAGCAGTTGACCGACGTAGTGACACGGTGGCTGCTGCCAGGGGACTCGAATGGAGAGCGGAGGATGCTGGGACAAATCGTCCTGGAACAGTTCGTGGAGGGGATGCCAAGTGGTACGGCGGAGTGGGTACGCTGCCACCGACCCACTGACCTGGAGGCCGCGATCACCCTTGCGGAGGACCATCTGGCCGTTTTTTTCCAGGGCCGGACACCGGAGGCTCGGCCAGCATCGCTGGGCCGGCCAACACCAGCGCCCCGGAGGAGGCTGTCAACAGCTGGCTCTCAGCTGGCAACAGCACGACCGTCTCCTCTCCCCCGCACTAACCTTTCCTGCCCTCTCTTTCCACCCCAGGTTCCAGCCGCTACAAGTCCTGCTCCCGACCCACAGAGGGTCCCTCAGGTGGCGGGGCAGGAGTGTTGGAGGTGCGGGCAGCCCGGTCATTTTCGCCGCGAGTGCCCGCTCATGGAGGTCAGACAGGTGATTCGGGTTGTTGGCCCTCCAGCGCCCTCCCCCGGTCCAGGAGGGACGTACAGCGTTCCGGTAAGGATTCAGGGGGGTACACATCAGGCAATGGTGGACTCGGGCATCACACAGTATAGTTCACCAGAATCTGATTCGACCTGGGGCTTTGATAGAGGCAGAATGGGTTGATATTAGGTATGTGCATGGGCATATTCACAGATACCCCATGGTCCCAGTTGAACTTCGCTGTAAGGGGAAAAAGCATAGTGTGAAGGCCGTGGTTAGCTCCTGCCTGGCGCACCCCCTGATTTTGGGAACCGATTGTCCCGGGTTTGATAGATTAGTGGGGCAGTGTGTGGGGGTGCGCTCACGACCGTCAGGGTCATGGGATATGTGTGCTGTCCTCAGCGGTGACGCGAGGTTGTCTGACACTGCAGACGGGGAGGAGGAGCCGACGGTACCTTCACAGGAGGCTCCGTCAGTTCCCGTGTTCGACTCCATGGAAGATTTTCCACTCGAGCAGTCTCGTGATGATACTCTACGCTATGCCTTGGATCAGGTGATAAAAATTGATGGTCATATGGTGCGCCCTGACGCAGTGCTAACACATCCGCATTTTTCATTGTGCAGGGAAGGAGTGTACAGAGTGAGTCGTGACACTCAGACAGAGGAAATCATAACACAGCTGTTGGTGCCGAAAAGCCGTTGGGAAATAGTTTTCCAGACGGCTCATTATAACCCGATGGCGGGGCATATGGGGTATGAAAAAACGATGAATCGTATAATGGCCCGGTTCTATTGGCCAGGTATTCGGGCAGACGTGCGCCGCTGGTGTGCGTCCTGCTCCAAATGCCAGTTGGTTAACCAACCGGCCATCCCGAAAGCACCTTTACGCCCATTGCCGCTGATTGAGGTCCCATTTGAGCGTATTGGGATGGACCTCATCGGGCCCTTTCATCGGAGCGCACGTGGATATCGCTTTGTGTTAGTTCTGGTGGATTATGCAACACGATATCCAGAAGCAGTGCCGTTGCGCACCATCTCTGCAAAGAGTGTAGCGCAGGCACTGTTTCAAGTTATCTCCCGAGTCGGGATCCCGAAAGAGATCCTGACTGATCAAGGCACCTCTCACCGTCCCAGAGAGCAGACATAGCCCAGTTGCAGCAGCATTAAGCTGATGTGTTCTCCCCCCTGCCAGGACGCACAAGCCTTATTCAACACCATGTTGAGACACACCCGGGCGTGACAGTGCGTTCACGTCCCTATCGGTTACCTGAGCACAAGAGAAAAGTGGTTCAGGCAGAATTGGAAGCTATGCTGGAGATGGGTGTAATTGAGGAGTCTAGCAGCGCCTGGGGTAGTCCCATCGTTTTTGTAGTGAAGACGGATGGGTCTATCCGGTTCTGTGTGGACTATCGCAAGGTGAATGATGTGTCACGATTTGATGCCTATCCTATGCCCCGGGTCGACGAGCTCCTGGATCGCCTGGGCACTGCTCGTTTTTTTACGACACTAGATTTGACCAAGGGCTACTGGCAGATTCCCTTGTCTCCAGAGTCTAAGGAAAAAACGGCCTTCTCCACTCCGTACGGGTTGTACCAATTTGTCACACTTCCGTTCGGGTTGTTCGGGGCCCAAGCCACATTTTAACGCCTTATGGATCGGGTCTTGCGGCCGCATGCTGCGTATGCTGCCGCTTACCTGGATGACGTCATCATCCATAGCAACAGCTGGGCGGAGCATGTTCAGCAGGTGGCGGCAGTGCTGGAGTCACTGCGGCAGGTGGGGCTCACGGCCAACCCAAAGAAGTGTGCAGTTGGACGGAGGGAGGTACGGTATCTGGGTTACCACTTGGGCGGCAGACAGGTGCGTCCACAGGTAGACAAGACAGCAGCGATTGCAGCCTGCCCAAAACCTAAGACCAAGAAAGAGGTGAGGCGGTTTTTGGGGCTGGCCGGATATTACCGGCGATTTATTCCCAACTTCGCGGAGCTGACCAGCCCCTTGACCGACCTTACCCGAAAAGGTGCCTCTGATCCGGTCCGGTGGACGGAGCAGTGCCAGGCGTCACTTGAGAGGGTAAAGCAGACCCTCTGTGGGGAGCCTCTTCTCCACACCCCTAACTCCTCTCTCCCATTTGTCCTTCAGACTGATGCATCGGGAAGGGGGTTGGGGGCTGTTCTGTCCCAGCAGGTGCTGGGCGTTGACCGCCCAGTGCTTTACATCAGCCAGAAACTATCCGAGAGGGAGACCAGATACAGCACGGTGGAGAGGGAGTGCCTGGCCATCCGGTGGGTGGTCGGCGCTCTGCGGTATTACTTGCTGGGGCGCCCATTCACCCTCTGCTCGGACCATGCTCCCCTCCAGTGGCTCCACCGAATGAAAGATGTCAATGCACGGATCACCCGCTGGTATCTGGCACTACAGCCTTTTAAATTCAAAGTGGTCCATAGGCCGGGGGCACAGATGGCGGTGGCCGACTTCCTTTCCAGCTCGCATGGCGAGGTGGGGGGGAGTAAGTTAGGCCGGACGGCTCCCCGGCCAAGGTCAGGCTGTGGAGGTATGTGGAGGTGCTGCAGGAGAGAGCTGTGGAGAGAGCTCTGGGGAGCAGGACTAGGTGAGTGATTAGTACCCGGCAGTCACTTGTCAAAGCTGGAAGGAGGATTGAAGTGGAGTCGGCAGCACGAACCGGGAGGTAAGGCCTGCGAACGACTCCACATTCGTGAAAAAGGGTTAAATAAATTATACGTTGAACCGTCCGCTGTCTCTGAGTCTCTCTGAGAGAACCCGCAGTGGCAACAGGCCGCCACATTGGCACCCAACTGGGATTCAGCAGAGGAGACATGACGGAACCGCAATAGCCCATAACAGCTCTGGCCCAAATGCTGGCGGAGGTCGCGGCGATGAATCAGGACCAGGCGGCTCTCGGCAGGTAGCAGCTGGCCACACTGCAGGGCCAGGCGGAACGGCAGACGGACCTGCTGGAAGCACTGGTGGCTCGAGCCGGGGCAGCGGCACCGGCCCCCTCGCTCGCTGGGGTCGGCCTGTATAAGATGACGCCTGAAGACGACCCTCAGTCATTTCTGGGGATGTTCGAGGCAACGGCGGCGGCGTGCAGATGGCCGGAGGCGGAGTGGGCCGTGCGGTTGCTTCCCCTCCTGTCTGGGGACGCCCAAACAGCGGCGCTGAGCCTTCCTGCTCGCTCTTGAAGCCAGTACGCGGATGTCTAGAGGGCAGTCCTGGATCGCCTGGGGTACTCGGCGGAGGACCATCGCCGCCGGTTCAGAAGGACCAAACTGGGCCACACGGACCGTCCGTTCACCTATGCGCAGCAGTTGACCGACGTAGTGACACGGTGGCTGCTGCCAGGGGACTCGAATGGAGAGCGGAGGATGCTGGGACAAATCGTCCTGGAACAGTTCGTGGAGGGGATGCCAAGTGGTACGGCGGAGTGGGTACGCTGCCACTGACCCACTGACCTGGAGGCCGCAATCACCCTTGCGGAGGACCATCTGGCCGTTTTTTTCCTGGGCCGGACACCGGAGGCTCGGCCAGCATCGCTGGGCCGGCCAACACCAGCGCCCCGGAGGAGGCTGTCAACAGCTGGCTCTCAGCTGGCAACAGCACGATCGTCTCCTCTCCACCGCACTAACCTTTCCTGCCCTCTCTTTCCACCCCAGGTTCCAGCCGCTACAAGTCCTGCTCCCGACCCACAGAGGGTCCCTCAGGTGGCGGGGCAGGAGTGTTGGAGGTGCGGGCAGCCCGGTCATTTTTGCCGCGAGTGCCCGCTCATGGAGGTCAGACAGGTGATTCGGGTTGTTGGCCCTCCAGCGCCCTCCCCCGGTCCAGGAGGGACGTACAGCCTTCCGGTAAGGATTCAGGAGGGTACACATCAGGCAATGGTGGACTCGGGCATCACACAGTATAGTTCACCAGAATCTGATTCGACCTGGGGCTTTGATAGAGGCAGAATGGGTTGATATTAGTTGTGTGCATGGGGATATTCACAGATACCCCATGGTCCCAGTTGAAATTCGCTGTAAGGGGAAAAAGCATAGTGTGAAGGCCGCGGTTAGCTCCTGCCTGGCGCACCCCCTGATTTTGGGAACCGATTGTCCCGGGTTTGATAGATTAGTGGGGCAGTGTGTGGGGGTGCGCTCACGACCGTCAGGGTCATGGGATATGTGTGCTGTCCTCAGCGGTGACGCGAGGTTGTCTGACACTGCAGACGGGGAGGGGGAGCCGACGGTACCTTCACATGAGGCTCCGTCAGTTCCCGTGTTCGACTCCATGGAAGATTTTCCACTCGAGCAGTCTCGTGATGATACTCTACGCTATGCCTTGGATCAGGTGATAAAAATTGATGGTCATATGGTGCGCCCTGACGCAGTGCTAACACATCCGCATTTTTCATTGTGCAGGGACAGAGTGTACAGAGTGAGTCGTGACACTCAGACAGAGGAAATCATAACACAGCTGTTGGTGCCGAAAAGCCGTTGGGAAATCGTTTTCCAGACGGCTCATTATAACCCGATGGCGGGGCATATGGGGTATGAAAAAACGATGAATCGTATAATGGCCCGGTTCTATTGGCCAGGCATTCGGGCAGACGTGCGCCGCTGGTGTGCGTCCTGCTCCAAATGCCAGTTGGTTAACCAACCGGCCGTCCCGAAAGCACCTTTGCGTCCATTGCCGCTGATTGAGGTCCCATTTGAGCGTATTGGGATGGACCTCATCGGGCCCTTTCATCGGAGCGCACGTGGATATCGCTTTGTGTTAGTTCTGGTGGATTATGCAACACGATATCCAGAAGCAGTGCCGTTGCGCACCATCTCTGCAAAGAGTGTAGCGCAGGCACTGTTTCAAGTTATCTCCCGAGTCGGGATCCCGAAAGAGATCCTGACTGATCAAGGCACCTCTCACCGTCCCAGAGAGCAGACATAGCCCAGTTGCAGCAGCATTAAGCTGATGTGTTCTCCCCCCTGCCAGGACGCACAAGCCTTATTCAACACCATGTTGAGAAACACCCGGGCGTGACAGTGCGTTCACGTCCCTATTGGTTACCTGAGCACAAGAGAAAAGTGGTTCAGGCAGAATTGGAAGCTATGCTGGAGATGGGTGTAATTGAGGAGTCTAACAGCGCCTGGGGTAGTCCCATCGTTTTTGTAGTCAAGACGGATGGGTCTATCCGGTTCTGTGTGGACTATCGCAAGGTGAATGATGTGTCACGATTTGATGCCTATCCTATGCCCCGGGTCGACGAGCTCCTGGATCGCCTGGGCACTGCTCGTTTTTTTACGACACTAGATTTGACCAAGGGCTACTGGCAGATTCCCTTGTCTCCAGAGTCTAAGGAAAAAACGGCCTTCTCCACTCCGTACGGGTTGTACCAATTTGTCACACTTCCGTTCGGGTTGTTCGGGGCCCAAGCCACATTGCAACGCCTTATGGATCGGGTCATGCGGCCGCATGCTGCGTATGCTGCTGCTTACCTGGATGACGTCATTCCATAGCAACAGCTGGGCGGAGCATGTTCAGCAGGTGGCGGCAGTGCTGGAGTCACTGCGGCAGGCGGGGCTCACGGCCAACCCAAAGAAGTGTGCAGTTGGACGGAGGGAGGTACGGTATCTGGGGTACCACTTGGGCGGCAGACAGGTGCGTCCACAGGTAGACAAGACAGCAGCGATTGCAGCCTGCCCAAAACCTAAGACCAAGAAAGAGGTGAGGCGGTTTTTGGGGCTGGCCGGATATTACCGGCGATTTATTCCCAACTTCGCGGAGCTGACCAGCCCCTTGACCGACCTTACCCGAAAAGGTGCCTCTGATCCGGTCCGGTGGACGGAGCAGTGCCAGGCGTCACTTGAGAGGGTAAAGCAGACCCTCTGTGGGGAGCCTCTTCTCCACACACCTAACTCCTCTCTCCCATTTGTCCTGCAGACTGATGCATCGGGAAGGGGGTTGGGGGCTGTTCTGTCCCAGCAGGTGCGGGGCGTTGACCGCCCAGTGCTTTACATCAGCCAGAAACTATCCGAGAGGGAGACCAGATACAGCACGGTGGACAGGGAGTGCCTGGCCATCCGGTGGGTGGTCGGCGCTCTGCGGTATTACTTGCTGGGGCGCCCATTCACCCTCTGCTCGGACCATGCTCCCCTCCAGTGGCTCCACCGAATGAAAGATGTCAATGCACGGATCACCCGCTGGTATCTGGCACTACAGCCTTTTAAATTCAAAGTGGTCCATAGGCCGGGGGCACAGATGGCGGTGGCCGACTTCCTTTCCAGCTCGCATGGCGAGGTGGGGGGGAGTAAGTTAGGCCGGACGGCTCCCCGGCCAAGGTCAGGCTGTGGAAGTATGTGGAGGTGCTGCAGGAGAGAGCTGTGGAGAGAGCTCTGGGGAGCAGGACTAGGTGAGTGATTAGTACACCGGCAGTCACTTGTCTAATCACTGTCCTCTTTTAAAAACTCAGTAGCGTGCTGGAGCTGGAAGGAGGATTGAAGTGGAGTCGGCAGCAGGAACCGGGAGGGAAGGCCTGCGAACGACTCCACATTCGTGAAAAAGGGTTAAATAAACGATACGTTGAACCGTCCGCTGTCTCTGAGTCTCTCTGAAAGAACCCGCAAAAAATGCTAAACTTTACTCTGTGGAAGATCAAAGGAATCAAACATCTGGAACATATAATCCAAAATGGACATTTTATTTCATTTGAGGAGCTCATATCACAACATGAGATAGGCAGCAATAAATTCCTAGAATATCAACAACTTAAGTCTAATAATAACAAAGAAATATATCCTCCACCAACCACATTTACAACTCCCGATTAGGGTAGCAGAATTTCTAAGCATCTGCACCCCAAAACTACTATCAAAAATATATATAAATTATTGTCTAAGATAGATGACACAATGTCTCTACCGTCCTCAAAATGGGAGGCAGATTTATCCATCAGTTCTAGTCATAGCTTCTGGCCACAAATATGTTTGAACACCTTCAGAATGACTCGAAATCCTAATTTACAGCTCATACAATACAAAATTCTTCATAGAACACACTATACAGGACAAAGGATGTTCAGGATGAGTCTAACACACTCAAACATCTGCTCACATTGCACAGATAACACACCTGATGATTATGCACACGCTTTGTGGTTTTGTGCGCCTGTCCAGAAGTTCTGGCTTGAAGTCTGTGCGGACCTATGTTTGTTTGTTTGTTTGATTTTTGTTGTTTGTTTGTTTTTGTAGAGGTCCTCCGGGGTTGGGTTGGGTTGAGTGGGTCCAGGAGGATTAATTAATTATCCTGCTGGTTTATATATTGTAAACATAAACAATAAACATTTATAAAACTTCCCTTGGCAAAGCAAATCTGTTTGGCATAAAAGGTATTCAGACTACAATTCTGCTGCCATAATGCTGAACAGGACACGGAAAAAAAACTAAAATCCGAGAATAAGCTTCTTTTCACCAGTTCTACACAATTTCGGATCTTGATATAAAATGAATTCCTTCACTCAAACCAAGTTAAAACTGCTTTGTCCTTCATATTTATCCATGTCTAAATAGCTTTAAACAAAAAAAAAGGTAGTACTTTGCAGGATAGGAAAGAACAACACTAAACCTTTTCAGGAATCCGAGAATAAGCGTCTTTTGACGAGTTCTACACAATTTCGGATTTTGATACAAAATGAATTCCTTCACTCAAACCAAGTTAAAACTGCTTTTTCCTTCATATTTATCCATGTCTGAATAGGTTTCAACAAAAAAGAAAGTATTACTTTGCAGTATACCAAAGAACAACACTAAACCTTTAGGAATCCGAGAATAAGCTTCTTTTCACGAGTTCTACACAATTTCGGATTTTGATATAAAATGAATTCCTTCACTCAAACCAAGTTAAAACTGCTTTGTCCTTCATATTTATCCATGTCTGAATAGCTTTAAACAAAAAAAAGGTAGTACTTTGCAGGATAGGAAAGAACAACACTAAACCTTTTCAGGAATCCGAGAATAAGCGTCTTTTGACGAGTTCTACACAATTTTGGATTTTGATACAAAATGAATTCCTTCACTCAAACCAAGTTAAAACTGCTTTGTCCTTCATATTTATCCATGTCTGAATAGCTTTAAACAAAAAAAAGGTAGTACTTTGCAGGATAGGAAAGAACAACACTAAACCTTTTCAGGAATCCGAGAATAAGCGTCTTTTGACGAGTTCTACACAATTTCGGATTTTGATATAAAATGAATTCCTTCACTCAAACCAAGTTAAAACTGCTTTGTCCTTCATATTTATCCATATCTGAATAGGTTTTAACAAAAAAGAAAGTATTACTTTGCAGAATACAAAAGAACAACACTAAACCATTTCAGGAATCCGAGAATAAGCGTCTTTTGACGAGTTCTACACAATTTCGGATTTTGATACAAAATGAATTCCTTCACTCAAACCAAGTTAAAACTGCTTTGTCCTTCATATTTATTCATGTCTGAATAGGTTTCAACAAAAAAGAAAGTATTACTTTGCAGTATACCAAAGAACAGCACTAAACCTTTAGGAATCCGAGAATAAGCTTCTTTTCACCAGTTCTACACAATTTCGGATTTTGATATAAAATGAATTCCTTCACTCAAACCAAGTTAAAACTGCTTTGTCCTTCATATTTATCCATGTCTGAATAGGTTTCAACAAAAAAGAAAGTATTACTTTGCAGTATACAAAAGAACAACACTAAACCTTTAAGAATCCGAGAATAAGCTTCTTTTCACGAGTTCTACACAATTTCGGATTTTGATATAAAATGAATTCCTTCACTCAAACCAAGTTAAAACTGCTTTGTCCTTCATATTTATCCATATCTGAATAGGTTTTAACAAAAAAGAAAGTATTACTTTGCAGAATACAAAAGAACAACACTAAACCTTTTCAGGAATCCGAGAATAAGCTTCTTTTCACGAGTTCTACTCAATTTCGGATTTTGATATAAAATGAATTCCTTCACTCAAACCAAGTTAAAACTGCTTTGTCCTTCATATTTATCCATATCTGAATAGGTTTTAACAAAAAAGAAAGTATTACTTTGCAGAATACAAAAGAACAACACTAAACCTTTTCAGGAATCCGAGAATAAGCCTCTTTTCACGAGTTCTACTCAATTTCGGATTTTGATATAAAATGATTCCTTCACTCAAACCAAGTTAAAACTGATTTGTCCTTCATATTTTTGCATGTCTAAATAGGTTTCAGGCATAAAATTCCTCATATTACCCTGTATGAGAAAGAAGCATACTTGTGATGGAGCAATACACTCCTTTTGGGTAACCTAAACTGATGGTTGGGGAGGAAAGTTAGAAGAACAATCAACTATACCCAAAGACAGATACGTGATGAGCGGGCAATATAACTGTGTTTTTGCTTCAGTGGTCAGAGCAACTCTCTATTCTGTACTGTGTTGTTCTCTCTTGCAAGATATTATTATTAAAGCCTCTTATCTCCTCAGAAGAAAATAACTGACTCTGTGCGTTACTAGATTTCCACCACAATTTTGGCGTCACAAACAGGATCCCTCAACTGGTGTCTCTGGACCGGACCGCAGTGCATGGCCAGTCTGGACTGAAGTAGCTGTTCCAGCCTCATACCTCCAAGGCCTTTTCTGAGAGAGAGGACTGGCAGGTCCTTTTCCTGAATACCAGCGCTGGGATCATTTTTGAAATATGATAGTCTGAGACGATAGGACTGCTTTTTAGTTTTTATTTGAATAAAAGAGGGTTTCCCGGTTGTGTCATTAGTGAGACAGAGATTTCACGGGTAAGTGAAACTTTTGAAGCAGTCCGAAGAAGTGTGAAGTACTCCGAAGAAGTGTGAGTACAGATTAAGGTCCTCATTGGAGACGTCCTTTGAGTGAAGGAATATATTTCCCCATTCCAAGTCTGAGAATGGGAAACAGTAGGTCTCAGACTTTTGACCCTTATGAAAAAGAAATATGGTCCAGAGGTTTTCCACCTGAAGGTTCTTTTAGTATGTTAGAAATAAGAAAATTAGAAGAAAAGTTTTGCAAATATGAGAAAGAGATGAAGCAAAAAAAAAAAGAAAATTAAGTTTAAATAAGAAGTAAGAAAGGTATAGAATGTTGTAGAATGAAAAAATAAAGTGTATTAAGAGAAAGAAAGGAAAACGCTAAACAAATGCCATGACGGAATGATGATGATAATAATTTAGTATGTGGACGAAAAGATAATTCAGCTCTGATTAAGACTGAATCTTCTTTTAAACCACCACCATATTCCACTGATAACACTTCTTCTCCTTCTGCACCTCTTTACCCCACCCTGAGCGCTCTCGCTGTGCCGGATCCAGACCTGGACTCCTGCCCTCCACGACGCCTGCAACAACAACAGCCAGCCCTGCCACAAGCCTCTGGCTCTCGGGAAGAAGGGACTTCTTCCATCCTCCCTCGGGAAGAAATTCCATCATCTTCACAACATCAGTTACATAGGTCTGATGATGAGGAAAAGGAAGACGTTTGGTTCTCCAGCGTACCTGCCCAAGAACTTTTAACGCAAGTGACAAAAATCCTTTACCCACAATCTGGACTTCGGAGATCTAAACGTGAGAAAAAACAAAACCAGATTCAAACCATGCCTATGGTTAAAGTTGCAGGTCCCACTGGACCATTACTGGTTTATCGACCCTGGACTGAGACTGACATCATGGAAGCATAACAATGCTTACCAGATCCAGAGAATTCTGGACCCCGTTTTGCTGACGAGTTGCGAGATTTCTGCGCACAATTCTGCCCGACCGGGGTTGAATTGCGTCGCATATTGGCAAAAAAGTTCAAACCGACCGACCTCTGCAAAATAGAGGCCAGTATGCTACAACTGGATTTGCGACCTACCAACAGTGAACGAGGACATAATGATAACGCTCAATATGAAGCAGCCATCCAAAGACTGTGTCAAGCCATCACCACTCAAATTCCAACCAAAATCAATATGTCCCACATTTACACCTGCAAACAGAAACCCGGTGAAGGGACTGATGATTTTGTACACCGCATCCTTGAGGAAGTCAGCAAGCACAGCGGTCATCAGAGACCAACGGATTTGGGTAATGAACCAGGACCATGGGAGAGTATTGCATGTAATGCAATAATTAAAGGCCTCATGCCAGATGTCGCCACTGAAGTAAAGAACATTTACGTGGGATGGTGTGAGGGTCCTCGTTTGGCTGACGTTCGCCGATATGCTCGCCATGCTCAGAACCAAGTTGAGACACGTAAGACCATCAAAAGGGACAAGTGTGAAAAGGAGCTGCATTTGGCAGCCATGACCATGTATTACGCAGTTGGTGTAAACAGAGGACGAGGCCGAAGTCGAAGACGTGGACGTGTGGGAGAGGAGGTCGAAATGGGCCACGTCAGAGCTATGATCCGAATATTTGTTTTTACTGTGGCCAGACTGGACACTGGAAGAAGGACTGTCCACAGCTGAAAAGTGATGAAATTGGGCAAAAGGCTGACTGAGGGTGGGAGGCAGGTTCTGGACGTCACGCGCCAGCGCAGCCTCCACTAATGGGTGATAGCACAACACACACACACATTTTTCCTGCTCTGTGCAGTGAACAAACGCTTGCCAACTGTGATTCACGTAGTAAAGTTTTGCATGCTATTTCCGTCCTAGAGCAAAGATATTTGTCTCAGAATATAGGAACCTATGTTCATCAGTAGTGACGTCAGGGGAGTTTGATTGTCCTCCAAAGTTGTGGAAACCACGTTTACTCTATGTCTGCATCAGGCCAGGTTGTGAAGGAGAAAATGACAACGCCCATTGCTTGTGTCACTCCCGATGGGCTCTCCTTCAAACACTCATTTTTGTTATCAGAGTTGTGTCCCATTAACCTGATGGGCCGTGATCTCATGTGCAAATTAGGCATTATTTTAACTTCTACACCAGAGGGTGTTAAGGTTATGTTACAGTCTGACAAAGCTTTCACAGCAGTGCAGTTTGATTCATCGGCACTTACATATGCTTATGAGTGGAAACTTCCCAGCTCTCCTTTTTCACAACAACTAGTGGAAGAAGCAAAAGCGTTAGTTTCACCCCTTTCTGATTTCATGCAACTTGCTGATTTGCACTGCACATCACACATTTCTTTGGGGCCTGACAATGACTATGAGAAGAAGTGAAAAAATATAAAACAATGTAAAAAACAATACCCTTTGAAGCCTGAAGCAATTAAAGGGATTAAACCTGTTTTTCAATCTTTTCAGAAAACAGGCGTTATTGTTCCTTGTGAAAACTCACCTGTGCGCACTCCATTGTTTCCTGTTAAAAAGATTAAAGATGCTGGCCAGCCAGATGAATGGCGTTTTGTACAGGACCCCCAAGCGGTGAATGCTGCAGTTCAGCCACGTGCTCCTACTGTGCCCAACCCACACACTATTTTGTCTCATGTCATGGTTGGACCATGTGTCAAAAGGGGGGATGCTGAATGAACTCACTGCTCAGTGGTTCACAAAATGGTTCAGTTCATATGCGCAAAAATACTGTCAGTCATGTATGGTTTGTGCCACACATAATGTAGGAAAGGCATTACACACATCACAAGCTGCACACACTCCACCAGAGAGACCTTTTGAAAATTTGATGATGGATTTTGTTGAACTCACACCAGCTGAAGGAAAGAAATATGCACTAGTAATAGTGGACGTGTTTAGTAAATGGGTTGAAGTTTTCCGTGCAAAACATGCAAACAGTAATGCAGTGACTAAAGCACTGCTAAACAGAAATCATTCCTAGATGGGGCTTTCCAGAGAAGATCAGCAGTGATAATGGCACACATTTTGTAAACACTGCATTGACTGAGGTTGGTAAATTCCTGGGAATAAGCTTGCGCACACATTGTGCTTATCATCCACAGAGTGGAAGTGCTGTGGAAAGAGAAAATGGTACATTAAAGTCCAAGTTAGCCAAATGTTGTGAAGAAACAGGTCTGCCATGGACAAAAGCATTACCTATTGTGCTTACCTACATGAGAATGAGAATCAGAGCTCGAGTGAATCTCAGCCCATTTGAAATTTTATTTGGCAGACCTCCTAACCTGGGATTGGGACCTGTAACCAGACCCCTCCCTTCCACAACTGTTTGTGATGATGCTATGTTGTCTTACTGTCGAAACCTTTCCACTGTTCTATCTCAAGTTTCACAGACAGTAAAAGCAGCCCTTCCAGCCACAGAAAACACACCTCTGCACCCACTCCAACCAGATGACAGGTGGTGAAGGAACTTTGCAGGAAACATTGGAAGTCCAAACGTTGGCAAGGCCCGTTCCAGGTGCTACTGGTCACTCACACAGCTGTTAAAGTTGCAGAGAGAGCAACCTGGATTCATGCCAGTCACTGTAAGAAGGTACCAGAACCAGTAGATGACTTCCACCCTGACATACATCAGCCTAACCAACACGCCCGGAAGGACAAAGATAAGAGTCAGCAGTAAAAGCTGTACTCCACCGGTGTGTTAAGTGCTAGTAACCTCTGACACCGAAGATTGAAACATCCTGAGACCTGCGATGAAGATGATCATACACATGGTGTGAACCATGGCAGAAACTGTTTGTTGTTTGTATTTTCTTATTTGTAACCAGCATGTGCACATTGTATCTTGATTTCACAGGAAGCAATAATACAGGGCTGCTGTATTGTTCCCTGTGTGCGAGGCCTCATTGTATGTATCTCACTAAATGATTCAAATGACTCAAAGAACTTTTTTGCTTTCAAAATTTTTCCTCTAGTGACGCTGACTTAGAGAGGGATGAAGATAATCATGTTTAATTGTTCATGTTTTGATTGTTTATCATTGGACCCTTTATCACTATGATGCCTGCATTTTAAACTCACGTTGTGTGCAAATGCAGGCTGATGTTTTACAGATAAAGTTATTATTTTCCTTGTTTCTTTTTGGGTTGATTAATATAATAGTATTATTATAATCAAAAGGGAGGAATGTAATGGAAAATAATTCTTATATGCATTGTATTGAGTGTTACTGTGTATGACCTGCAAATGACCGAGCTGCAAGGTACCACCCTGCCCTGTTTTCTTAAATTCCTCTTTACAACGGTGGGCTTGTTATAATGAGATAGCTGCACTTTAGGGGGGACAGGGTTAGGCTGGTATTTACGAGTGTGTCTGGGTAACCTAAACTGATGGTTGGGGAGGAAAGTTAGAAGAACAATCAACTATACCAAAAAACAGATGACGTGATGAGCGGGCAATATAACTGTGTGTTTTTGCTTCAGTGGTCAGAGCAACTCTGTATTCTGTACTGTGTTGTTCTCTCTTGCAAGATATTATTATTAAAGCCTCTTATCTCCTCAGAAGAAAATAACTGACTCCCCAAATGCAAGTGTCAGGACAAATGATCAAAGTTCTCCAAGCTTCAGTCTGCAGAGAGGTACAAGACAGGGTTGTCCACTTTCGCCCTCACTTTTTGCTATTTTCATCAAACCTTTAGCAGCTGCTATCAGACAAGATAGAAATATTAAAGGCATCCAACCCCAAAATATTGAGCATAAAATAAGTCTTTATGTTGATGATGTATTACTTTTCCTTCAGAACTCACAGACGTCTCTCACTCACACGATCACACTCATAAATAAATTCTCAGCACTTTCTGACTACTCTATCAATTGGTCTAAGACCACAGTTCTGCCCATTAACTGTAGGGTCCAGAATATACCTGCGATCACTTTACAGTCAGGAAATATTAGATATTTAGGCATAAACATTTCCTCCAGGCTCTCAGAGCTAACAAAGCTAAATTATGTGCAATTATTAAAGACAGTAGAGGACGATCTCTCTCTATATTACAACCATTAAAATGATGATACTACCAAAAGTTAACTATTTGTTCTCAATGATCCCCATAAAACCACCTGCTACTTGGTTTAAGTCACTAGATTCATGCATCTCCAAATTTCTGTGGAAAAACAAACCACGACGTATTAGTTTAAAAACCCTACAGAAGACCAAGGACAGTGGTGGATTAGATTTACCTAATTTTCAGCACTATTCCTTAGCCAATAGGTTACAGTATATATCAAAATGGTTTAAACCTAGCCCAATAGATGAACCATGGATAAATATAGAACAAGCATTGTGTGATAATCTGGAAATCTCTGACCTGCCACTTATTAGTCAAAACGTAAAAAATCACAAATGTTGCAAAAGCATTAACATCAGCACCTCTCTGACAACCTGGTGGGAATTTCTTAAAAAAACAAAGTCTTCACTTGTCCCGTGTAAGCTTACACCCATCTGGAACAATCCTGACATCCTGCAAAACAAAAAAATGCTAAACATTACTCTGTGGAAGATCAATGGAATCAAACATCTGGTACATATAATCCAAAATGGACATTTTATTTCATTTGATGAGCTCATATCACAACATGAGATAGGCAGCAATTAATTCCTAGAATATCAACAACTTAAGTCTAATAATAACAAAGAAATATATCCTCCACCAACCAGACTCACAACTCCCGATTAGGGTAGCAGAATTTCTAAGCATCTGCACCCCAAAACTACTATCAAAAATATATAAATTATTGTCTAAGATAGATGACACAATGTCTCTACCGTCCTCAAAATGGGAGGCAGATTTATCCATCAGTTCTAGTCATAGCTTCTGGCCACAAATATGTTCGAACACCTTCAGAATGACTCAAAATCCTAATTTACAGCTCATACAATACAAAATTCTTCATAGAACACACTATACAGGACAAAGGATGTTCAGGATGGGTCTAACACACTCAAACATCTGCTCACATTGCACAGATAACACACCTGATGATTATGCACACGCTTTGTGGTTTTGTGCGCCTGTCCAGAAGTTCTGGCTTGAAGTCTGTGCGGACCTATCAACATGGCTGTGGAGGTGGCGTGGTGCATCAGCTGCAGGAGAGAGCTGTGGAGAGAGCTCTGGGGAGAAGGACTAGGTGAGTGATTAGTACACCGGCAGTCACTTGTCTAATCACTGTCCTCTTTTAAAAACTCAGTAGCGTGCTGGAGCTGGAAGGAGGATTGAAGTGGAGTCGGCAGCACGAACCGGGAGGTAAGGCCTGCGAACGACTCCACATTCGTGAAAAAGGGTTAAATAAATTATACGTTGAACCGTCCGCTGTCTCTGAGTCTCTCTGAGAGAACCCGCAGTGGCAACAGGCCGCCACATTGGCACCCAACTGGGATTCAGCAGAGGAGACATGACGGAACCGCAATAGCCCATAACAGCTCTGGCCCAAATGCTGGCGGAGGTCGCGGCGATGAATCAGGACCAGGCGGCTCTCGGCAGGCAGCAGCTGGCCACACTGCAGGGCCAGGTGGAACGGCAGACGGACCTGCTGGAAGCACTGGTGGCTCGAGCCGGGGCAGCGGCACCGGCCCCCTCGCTCGCTGGGGTCGGCCTGTATAAGATGACGCCTGAAGACGACCCTCAGTCATTTCTGGGGATGTTCGAGGCAACGGCGGCGGCGTGCAGAT
Source organism: Leuresthes tenuis (assembly GCF_036924035.1). NCBI lineage: Eukaryota > Metazoa > Chordata > Actinopteri > Atheriniformes > Atherinopsidae > Leuresthes > Leuresthes tenuis. The sequence continues at coordinate 30,786,570 of NW_027325364.1, forward strand.
GGCCGGAGGCGGAGTGGGCCGTGCGGTTGCTTCCCCTCCTGTCTGGGGACGCCCAAACGGCGGCGCTGAGCCTTCCTGCTCGCTCTTGAAGCCAGTACGCGGATGTCTAGAGGGCAGTCCTGGATCGCCTGGGGTACTCGGCGGAGGACCATCGCCGCCGGTTCAGAAGGACCAAACTGGGCCACACGGACTGTCCGTTCACCTATGCGCAGCAGTTGACCGACGTAGTGACACGGTGGCTGCGTCCAGGGGACTCGAATGGAGAGCGGAGGATGCTGGGACAAATCGTCCTGGAACAGTTCGTGGAGGGGATGCCAAGTGGTACGGCGGAGTGGGTACGCTGCCACCGACCCACTGACTTGGAGGCCGCGATCACCCTTGCGGAGGACCATCTGGCCGTTTTTTTCCAGGGCCGGACACCGGAGGCTCGGCCAGCATCGCTGGGCCGGCCAACACCAGCGCCCCGGAGGAGGCTGTCAACAGCTGGCTCTCAGCTGGCAACAGCACGATCGTCTCCTCTCCCCCGCACTAACCTTTCCTGCCCTCTCTTTCCAACCCAGGTTCCAGCCGCTACAAGTCCTGCTCCCGACCCACAGAGGGTCCCTCAGGTGGCGGGGCAGGAGTGTTGGAGGTGCGGGCAGCCCGGTCATTTTCGCCGCGAGTGCCCGCTCATGGAGGTCAGACAGGTGATTCGGGTTGTTGGCCCTCCAGCGCCCTCCCCCGGTCCAGGAGGGACGTACAGCGTTCCGGTAAGGATTCAGGGGGGTACACATCAGGCAATGGTGGACTCGGGCATCACACAGTATAGTTCACCAGAATCTGATTCGACCTGGGGCTTTGATAGAGGCAGAATGGGTTGATATTAGGTGTGTGCATGGGGATATTCACAGATACCCCATGGTCCCAGTTGAATTTCGCTGTAAGGGGAAAAAGCATAGTGTGAAGGCCGTGGTTAGCTCCTGGCTGGCGCACCCCCTGATTTTGGGAACCGATTGTCCCGGGTTTGATAGATTAGTGGGGCAGTGTGTGGGGGTGCGCTCACGACCGTCAGGGTCATGGGATATGTGTGCTGTCCTCAGCGGTGACGCGAGGTTGTCTGACACTGCAGACGGGGAGGGGGAGCCGACGGTACCTTCACAGGAGGCTCCGTCAGTTCCCGTGTTCGACTCCATGGAAGATTTTCCACTCGAGCAGTCTCGTGATGATACTCTACGCTATGCCTTGGATCAGGTGATAAAAATTGATGGTCATATGGTGCGCCCTGACGCAATGCTAACACATCCGCATTTTTCATTGTGCAGGGACAGAGTGTATAGAGTGAGTCGTGACACTCAGACAGAGGAAATCATAACACAGCTGTTGGTGCCGAAAAGCCGTTGGGAAAAAGTTTTCCAGGCGGCTCATTATAACCCGATGGCGGGGCATATGGGGTATGAAAAAACGATGAATCGTATAATGGCCCGGTTCTATTGGCCAGGCATTCGGGCAGACGTGCGCCGCTGGTGCGCGACCTGCTCCAAATGCCAGTTGGTTAACCAACCGGCCGTCCCGAAAGCACCTTTGCGCCCATTGCCGCTGATTGAGGTCCCATTTGAGCGTATTGGGATGGACCTCATCGGGCCCTTTCATCGGAGCGCACGTGGATATCGCTTTGTGTTAGTTCTGGTGGATTATGCAACACGATATCCAGAAGCAGTGCCGTTGCGCACCATCTCTGCAAAGAGTGTAGCGCAGGCACTGTTTCAAGTTATCTCCCGAGTCGGGATCCCGAAAGAGATCCTGACTGATCAAGGCACCTCTCACCGTCCCAGAGAGCAGACATAGCCCAGTTCCAGCAGCATTACGCTGATGTGTTCTCCCCCCTGCCAGGACGCACAAGCCTTATTCAACACCATGTTGAGACACACCCGGGCGTGACAGTGCGTTCACGTCCCTATCGGTTACCTGAGCACAAGAGAAAAGTGGTTCAGGCAGAATTGGAAGCTATGCTGGAGATGGGTGTAATTGAGGAGTCTAACAGCGCCTGGGGTAGTCCCATCGTTTTTGGAGTCAAGACGGATGGGTCTATCCGGTTCTGTGTGGACTATCGCAAGGTGAATGATGTGTCACGATTTGATGCCTATCCTATGCCCCGGGTCGACGAGCTCCTGGATCGCCTGGGCACTGCTCGTTTTTTTACGACACTAGATTTGACCAAGGGCTACTGGCAGATTCCCTTGTCTCCAGAGTCTAAGGAAAAAACGGCCTTCTCCACTCCGTACGGGTTGTACAAATTTGTCACACTTCCGTTCGGGTTGTTCGGCCCAAGCCACATTTCAACGCCTTATGGATCGGGTCCTGCGGCCGCATGCTGCGTATGCTGCCGCTTACCTGGATGACGTCATCATCCATAGCAACAGCTGGGCGGAGCATGTTCAGCAGGTGGCGGCAGTGCTGGAGTCACTGCGGCAGGCGGGGCTCACGGCCAACCCAAAGAAGTGTGCAGTTGGACGGAGGGAGGTACGGTATCTGGGTTACCACTTGGGCGGCAGACAGGTGCGTCCACAGGTAGACAAGACAGCAACGATTGCAGCCTGCCCAAAACCTAAGACCAAGAAAGAGGTGAGGCGGTTTTTGGGGCTGGCCGGATATTACCGGCGATTTATTCCCAACTTCGCGGAGCTGACCAGCCCCTTGACCGACCTTACCCGAAAAGGTGCCTCTGATCCGGTCCAGTGGATGGAGCAGTGCCAGGCGTCACTTGAGAGGGTAAAGCAGACCCTCTGTGGGGAGCCTCTTCTCCACACACCTAACTCCTCTCTCCCATTTGTCCTGCAGACTGATGCATCGGGAAGGGGGTTGGGGGCTGTTCTGTCCCAGGAGGTGCGGGGCGTTGACCGCCCAGTGCTTTACATCAGCCAGAAACTATCCGAGAGGGAGACCAGATACAGCACGGTGGAGAGGGAGTGCCTGGCCATCCGGTGGGTGGTCGGCGCTCTGCGGTATTACTTGCTGGGGCGCCCATTCACCCTCTGCTCGGACCATGCTCCCCTCCAGTGGCTCCACCGAATGAAAGATGTCAATGCACGGATCACCCGCTGGTATCTGGCACTACAGCCTTTTAAATTCAAAGTGGTCCATAGGCCGGGGGCACAGATGGCGGTGGCCGACTTCCTTTCCAGCTCGCATGGCGAGGTGGGGGGGAGTAAGTTAGGCCGGACGGCTCCCCGGCAAAGGTCAGGCTGTGGAGGTATGTGGAGGGGCTGCAGGAGAGAGCTGTGGAGAGAGCTCTGGGGAGCAGGACTAGGTGAGTGATTAGTACCCGGCAGTCACTTGTCTAATCACTGTCCTCTTTTAAAAACTCAGTAGCGTGCTGGAGCTGGAAGGAGGATTGAAGTGGAGTCGGCAGCACGAACCGGGAGGGAAGGCCTGCGAACGACTCCACATTCGTGAAAAAGGGTTAAATAAACGATACGTTGAACCGTCCGCTGTCTCTGAGTCTCTCTGAAAGAACCCGCAGTGGCAGCAGGCCACCACAATGTGCAATTATTAAAGACAGTAGAGGACGATCTCTCTCGTTGGAAGTCCTTACCTATATCACTTATGGGGAGAGTTAAAACCATTAAAATGATGATACTACCAAAAGTTAACTATTTGTTCTCAATGATCCCCATAAAACCACCTGCTACTTGGTTTAAGTCACTAGATTCATGCATCTCTAAATTTCTGTTGAAAAACAAACCACCACGTATTAGTTTAAAAACCCTACAGAAGACCAAGGACAGTGGTGGATTAGATTTACCTAATTTTCAGCACTATTCCTTAGCCAATAGGTTACAGTATATATCAAAATGGTTTAAACCTAGCCCAATAGATGAGCCATGGATAAATATAGAACAAGCATTGTGTGATAATCTGGAAATCTCTGACCTGCCACTTATTAGTCAAAACGTAAAAAATCACAAATGTTGCAAAAGCATTAACATCATCACCTCTCTGACAACCTGGTGGGAATTTCTTAAAAAAACAAAGTCTTCACTTGTCCCGTGTAAGCTTACACCCATCTGGAACAATCCTGACATCCTGCAAAACAAAAAAATGCTAAACATTACTCTGTGGAAGATCAAAGGAATCAAACATCTGGTACATATAATCCAAAATGGACATTTTATTTCATTTGATGAGCTCATATCACAACATGAGATAGGCAGCAATTAATTCCTAGAATATCAACAACTTAAGTCTAATAATAACAAAGAAATATATCCTCCACCAACCAGACTCACAACTCCCGATTAGGGTAGCAGAATTTCTAAGCATCTGCACCCCAAAACTACTATCAAAAATATATAAATTATTGTCTAAGATAGATGACACAATGTCTCTACCGTTCTCAAAATGGGAGGCAGATTTATTCATCAGTTCTAGTCATAGCTTCTGGCCACAAATATGTTTGAACACCTTCAGAATGACTCAAAATCCTAATTTACAGCTCATACAATACAAAATTCTTCATAGAACACACTATACAGGACAAAGGATGTTCAGGATGGGTCTAACACACTCAAACATCTGCTCACATTGCACAGATAACACACCTGATGATTATGCACACGCTTTGTGGTTTTGTGCGCCTGTCCAGAAGTTCTGGCTTGAAGTCTGTGCGGACCTATCAACATGGCTGTGGAGGTGGCGTGGTGCATCAGCTTCAGGAGAGAGCTGTGGAGAGAGCTCTGGGGAGCAGGACTAGGTGAGTGATTAGTACACCGGCAGTCACTTGTCTAATCACTGTCCTCTTTTAAAAACTCAGTAGGGTGCTGGAGCTGGAAGGAGGATTGAAGTGGAGTCGGCAGCACGAACCGGGAGGTAAGGCCTGCGAACGACTCCACATTCGTGAAAAAGGGTTAAACAAATTATACGTTGAACCGTCCGCTGTCTCTGAGTCTCTCTGAGAGAACCCGCAGTGGCAACAGGCCGCCACATTGGCACCCAACTGGGATTCAGCAGAGGAGACATGACGGAACCGCAATAGCCCATAACAGCTCTGGCCCAAATGCTGGCGGAGGTCGCGGCGATGAATCAGGACCAGGCGGCTCTCGGCAGGCAGCAGCTGGCCACACTGCAGGGCCAGGCGGAACGGCAGACGGACCTGCTGGAAGCACTGGTGGCTCGAGCCGGGGCAGCGGCACCGCTCCCCTCGCTCGCTGGGGTCGGCCTGTATAAGATGACGCCTGAAGACGACCCTCAGTCATTTCTGGGGATGTTCGAGGCAACGGCGGCGGCGTGCAGATGGCCGGAGGCGGAGTGGGCCGTGCGGTTGCTTCCCCTCCTGTCTGGGGACGCCCAAACAGCGGCGCTGAGCCTTCCTGCTCGCTCTTGAAGCCAGTACGCGGATGTCTAGAGGGCAGTCCTGGATCGCCTGGGGTACTCGGCGGAGGACCATCGCCGCCGGTTCAGAAGGACCAAACTGGGCCACACGGACCGTCCGTTCACCTATGCGCAGCAGTTGACCGACGTAGTGACACGGTGGCTGCTGCCAGGGGACTCGAATGGAGAGCGGAGGATGCTGGGACAAATCGTCCTGGAACAGTTCGTGGAGGGGATGCCAAGTGGTACGGCGGAGTGGGTACGCTGCCACCGACCCACTGACCTGGAGGCCGCGATCACCCTTGCGGAGGACCATCTGGCCGTTTTTTTCCTGGGCCGGACACCGGAGGCTCGGCCAGCATCGCTGGGCCGGCCAACACCAGCGCCCCGGAGGAGGCTGTCAACAGCTGGCTCTCAGCTGGCAACAGCACGATCGTCTCCTCTCCACCGCACTAACCTTTCCTGCCCTCTCTTTCCACCCCAGGTTCCAGCCGCTACAAGTCCTGCTCCCGACCCACAGAGGGTCCCTCAGGTGGCGGGGCAGGAGTGTTGGAGGTGCGGGCAGCCCGGTCATTTTTGCCGCGAGTGCCCGCTCATGGAGGTCAGACAGGTGATTCGGGTTGTTGGCCCTCCAGCGCCCTCCCCCGGTCCAGGAGGGACGTACAGCCTTCCGGTAAGGATTCAGGAGGGTACACATCAGGCAATGGTGGACTCGGGCATCACACAGTATAGTTCACCAGAATCTGATTCGACCTGGGGCTTTGATAGAGGCAGAATGGGTTGATATTAGTTGTGTGCATGGGGATATTCACAGATACCCCATGGTCCCAGTTGAAATTCGCTGTAAGGGGAAAAAGCATAGTGTGAAGGCCGCGGTTAGCTCCTGCCTGGCGCACCCCCTGATTTTGGGAACCGATTGTCCCGGGTTTGATAGATTAGTGGGGCAGTGTGTGGGGGTGCGCTCACGACCGTCAGGGTCATGGGATATGTGTGCTGTCCTCAGCGGTGACGCGAGGTTGTCTGACACTGCAGACGGGGAGGGGGAGCCGACGGTACCTTCACATGAGGCTCCGTCAGTTCCCGTGTTCGACTCCATGGAAGATTTTCCACTCGAGCAGTCTCGTGATGATACTCTACGCTATGCCTTGGATCAGGTGATAAAAATTGATGGTCATATGGTGCGCCCTGACGCAGTGCTAACACATCCGCATTTTTCATTGTGCAGGGACAGAGTGTACAGAGTGAGTCGTGACACTCAGACAGAGGAAATCATAACACAGCTGTTGGTGCCGAAAAGCCGTTGGGAAATCGTTTTCCAGACGGCTCATTATAACCCGATGGCGGGGCATATGGGGTATGAAAAAACGATGAATCGTATAATGGCCCGGTTCTATTGGCCAGGCATTCGGGCAGACGTGCGCCGCTGGTGTGCGTCCTGCTCCAAATGCCAGTTGGTTAACCAACCGGCCGTCCCGAAAGCACCTTTGCGTCCATTGCCGCTGATTGAGGTCCCATTTGAGCGTATTGGGATGGACCTCATCGGGCCCTTTCATCGGAGCGCACGTGGATATCGCTTTGTGTTAGTTCTGGTGGATTATGCAACACGATATCCAGAAGCAGTGCCGTTGCGCACCATCTCTGCAAAGAGTGTAGCACAGGCACTGTTTCAAGTTATCTCCCGAGTCGGGATCCCGAAAGAGATCCTGACTGATCAAGGCACCTCTCACCGTCCCAGAGAGCAGACATAGCCCAGTTGCAGCAGCATTAAGCTGATGTGTTCTCCCCCCTGCCAGGACGCACAAGCCTTATTCAACACCATGTTGAGACACACCCGGGCGTGACAGTGCGTTCACGTCCCTATTGGTTACCTGAGCACAAGAGAAAAGTGGTTCAGGCAGAATTGGAAGCTATGCTGGAGATGGGTGTAATTGAGGAGTCTAACAGCGCCTGGGGTAGTCCCATCGTTTTTGGAGTCAAGACGGATGGGTCTATCCGGTTCTGTGTGGACTATCGCAAGGTGAATGATGTGTCACGATTTGATGCCTATCCTATGCCCCGGGTCGACGAGCTCCTGGATCGCCTGGGCACTGCTCGTTTTTTTACGACACTAGATTTGACCAAGGGCTACTGGCAGATTCCCTTGTCTCCAGAGTCTAAGGAAAAAACGGCCTTCTCCACTCCGTACGGGTTGTACCAATTTGTCACACTTCCGTTCGGGTTGTTCGGGGCCCAAGCCACATTTCAACGCCTTATGGATCGGGTCCTGCGGCCGCATGCTGCGTATGCTGCTGCTTACCTGGATGACGTCATTCCATAGCAACAGCTGGGCGGAGCATGTTCAGCAGGTGGCGGCAGTGCTGGAGTCACTGCGGCAGGCGGGGCTCACGGCCAACCCAAAGAAGTGTGCAGTTGGACGGAGGGAGGTACGGTATCTGGGGTACCACTTGGGCGGCAGACAGGTGCGTCCACAGGTAGACAAGACAGCAGCGATTGCAGCCTGCCCAAAACCTAAGACCAAGAAAGAGGTGAGGCGGTTTTTGGGGCTGGCCGGATATTACCGGCGATTTATTCCCAACTTCGCGGAGCTGACCAGCCCCTTGACCGACCTTACCCGAAAAGGTGCCTCTGATCCGGTCCGGTGGACGGAGCAGTGCCAGGCGTCACTTGAGAGGGTAAAGCAGACCCTCTGTGGGGAGCCTCTTCTCCACACACCTAACTCCTCTCTCCCATTTGTCCTGCAGACTGATGCATCGGGAAGGGGGTTGGGGGCTGTTCTGTCCCAGGAGGTGCGGGGCGTTGACCGCCCAGTGCTTTACATCAGCCAGAAACTATCCGAGAGGGAGACCAGATACAGCACGGTGGAGAGGGAGTGCCTGGCCATCCGGTGGGTGGTCGGCGCTCTGCGGTATTACTTGCTGGGGCGCCCATTCACCCTCTGCTCGGACCATGCTCCCCTCCAGTGGCTCCACCGAATGAAAGATGTCAATGCACGGATCACCCGCTGGTATCTGGCACTACAGCCTTTTAAATTCAAAGTGGTCCATAGGCCGGGGGCACAGATGGCGGTGGCCGACTTCCTTTCCAGCTCGCATGGCGAGGTGGGGGGGAGTAAGTTAGGCCGGACGGCTCCCCGGCCAAGGTCAGGCTGTGGAAGTATGTGGAGGTGCTGCAGGAGAGAGCTGTGGAGAGAGCTCTGGGGAGCAGGACTAGGTGAGTGATTAGTACACCGGCAGTCACTTGTCTAATCACTGTCCTCTTTTAAAAACTCAGTAGCGTGCTGGAGCTGGAAGGAGGATTGAAGTGGAGTCGGCAGCAGGAACCGGGAGGGAAGGCCTGCGAACGACTCCACATTCGTGAAAAAGGGTTAAATAAACGATACGTTGAACCGTCCGCTGTCTCTGAGTCTCTCTGAAAGAACCCGCAGTGGCAACAGGCCACCACAATGTGCAATTATTAAAGACAGTAGAGGACGATCTCTCTCGTTGGAAGTCCTTACCTATATCACTTATGGGGAGAGTCAAAACCATTAAAATGATGATACTACCAAAAGTTAACTATTTGTTCTCAATGATCAATGACCTGCTACTTGGTTTAAGTCACTAGATTCATGCATCTCTAAATTTCTGTGGAAAAACAAACCACCACGTATTAGTTTAAAAACCCTACAGAAGACCAAGGACAGTGGTGGATTAGATTTACCTAATTTTCAGCACTATTCCTTAGCCAATAGGTTACAGTATATATCAAAATGGTTTAAACCTAGCCCAATAGATGAACATGGATAAATATAGAACAAGCATTGTGTGATAATCTGGAAATCTCTGACCTGCCACTTATTAGTCAAAACGTAAAAAATCACAAATGTTTCAAAAGCATTAACATCAGCACCTCTTTGACAGCCTGGTGGTAATTTCTTAAAATAACAAAGTCTTCACTTGTCCCGTGTAAGCTTACACCCATCTGGAACAATCCTGACATCCTGCAAAACAAAAAAAATGCCAAACTTTACTCTGTGGAAGATCAAAGGAATCAAACATCTGGAACATATAATCCAAAATGGACATTTTATTTCATTTGAGGAGCTCATATCACAACATGAGATAGGCAGCAATAAATTCCTAGAATATCAACAATTTAAGTCTAATAATAACAAAGAAATATATCCTCCACCAACCACATTTACAACTCCCGATTAGGGTAGCAGAATTTCTAAGCATCTGCTCCCCAAAACTACTATCAAAAATATATAAATTATTGTCTAAGATAGATGACACAATGTCTCTACCGTTCTCAAAATGGGAGGCAGATTTATTCATCAGTTCTAGTCATAGCTTCTGGCCACAAATATGTTTGAACACCTTCAGAATGACTCAAAATCCTAATTTACAGCTCATACAATACAAAATTCTTCATAGAACACACTATACAGGACAAAGGATGTTCAGGATGGGTCTAACACACTCAAACATCTGCTCACATTGCACAGATAACACACCTGATGATTATGCACACGCTTTGTGGTTTTGTGCGCCTGTCCAGAAGTTCTGGCTTGAAGTCTGTGCGGACCTATCAACATGGCTGTGGAGGTGGCGTGGTGCATCAGCTTCAGGAGAGAGCTGTGGAGAGAGCTCTGGGGAGCAGGACTAGGTGAGTGATTAGTACACCGGCAGTCACTTGTCTAATCACTGTCCTCTTTTAAAAACTCAGTAGGGTGCTGGAGCTGGAAGGAGGATTGAAGTGGAGTCGGCAGCACGAACCGGGAGGTAAGGCCTGCGAACGACTCCACATTCGTGAAAAAGGGTTAAACAAATTATACGTTGAACCGTCCGCTGTCTCTGAGTCTCTCTGAGAGAACCCGCAGTGGCAACAGGCCGCCACATTGGCACCCAACTGGGATTCAGCAGAGGAGACATGACGGAACCGCAATAGCCCATAACAGCTCTGGCCCAAATGCTGGCGGAGGTCGCGGCGATGAATCAGGACCAGGCGGCTCTCGGCAGGCAGCAGCTGGCCACACTGCAGGGCCAGGCGGAACGGCAGACGGACCTGCTGGAAGCACTGGTGGCTCGAGCCGGGGCAGCGGCACCGGCCCCCTCGCTCGCTGGGGTCGGCCTGTATAAGATGACGCCTGAAGACGACCCTCAGTCATTTCTGGGGATGTTCGAGGCAACGGCGGCGGCGTGCAGATGGCCGGAGGCGGAGTGGGCCGTGCGGTTGCTTCCCCTCCTGTCTGGGGACGCCCAAACAGCGGCGCTGAGCCTTCCTGCTCGCTCTTGAAGCCAGTACGCGGATGTCTAGAGGGCAGTCCTGGATCGCCTGGGGTACTCGGCGGAGGACCATCGCCGCCGGTTCAGAAGGACCAAACTGGGCCACACGGACCGTCCGTTCACCTATGCGCAGCAGTTGACCGACGTAGTGACACGGTGGCTGCTGCCAGGGGACTCGAATGGAGAGCGGAGGATGCTGGGACAAATCGTCCTGGAACAGTTCGTGGAGGGGATGCCAAGTGGTACGGCGGAGTGGGTACGCTGCCACCGACCCACTGACCTGGAGGCCGCAATCACCCTTGCGGAGGACCATCTGGCCGTTTTTTTCCTGGGCCGGACACCGGAGGCTCGGCCAGCATCGCTGGGCCGGCCAACACCAGCGCCCCGGAGGAGGCTGTCAACAGCTGGCTCTCAGCTGGCAACAGCACGATCGTCTCCTCTCCACCGCACTAACCTTTCCTGCCCTCTCTTTCCACCCCAGGTTCCAGCCGCTACAAGTCCTGCTCCCGACCCACAGAGGGTCCCTCAGGTGGCGGGGCAGGAGTGTTGGAGGTGCGGGCAGCCCGGTCATTTTTGCCGCGAGTGCCCGCTCATGGAGGTCAGACAGGTGATTCGGGTTGTTGGCCCTCCAGCGCCCTCCCCCGGTCCAGGAGGGACGTACAGCCTTCCGGTAAGGATTCAGGAGGGTACACATCAGGCAATGGTGGACTCGGGCATCACACAGTATAGTTCACCAGAATCTGATTCGACCTGGGGCTTTGATAGAGGCAGAATGGGTTGATATTAGTTGTGTGCATGGGGATATTCACAGATACCCCATGGTCCCAGTTGAAATTCGCTGTAAGGGGAAAAAGCATAGTGTGAAGGCCGCGGTTAGCTCCTGCCTGGCGCACCCCCTGATTTTGGGAACCGATTGTCCCGGGCTTGATAGATTAGTGGGGCAGTGTGTGGGGGTGCGCTCACGACCGTCAGGGTCATGGGATATGTGTGCTGTCCTCAGCGGTGACGCGAGGTTGTCTGACACTGCAGACGGGGAGGGGGAGCCGACGGTACCTTCACATGAGGCTCCGTCAGTTCCCGTGTTCGACTCCATGGAAGATTTTCCACTCGAGCAGTCTCGTGATGATACTCTACGCTATGCCTTGGATCAGGTGATAAAAATTGATGGTCATATGGTGCGCCCTGACGCAGTGCTAACACATCCGCATTTTTCATTGTGCAGGGACAGAGTGTACAGAGTGAGTCGTGACACTCAGACAGAGGAAATCATAACACAGCTGTTGGTGCCGAAAAGCCGTTGGGAAATCGTTTTCCAGACGGCTCATTATAACCCGATGGCGGGGCATATGGGGTATGAAAAAACGATGAATCGTATAATGGCCCGGTTCTATTGGCCAGGCATTCGGGCAGACGTGCGCCGCTGGTGTGCGTCCTGCTCCAAATGCCAGTTGGTTAACCAACCGGCCGTCCCGAAAGCACCTTTGCGTCCATTGCCGCTGATTGAGGTCCCATTTGAGCGTATTGGGATGGACCTCATCGGGCCCTTTCATCGGAGCGCACGTGGATATCGCTTTGTGTTAGTTCTGGTGGATTATGCAACACGATATCCAGAAGCAGTGCCGTTGCGCACCATCTCTGCAAAGAGTGTAGCACAGGCACTGTTTCAAGTTATCTCCCGAGTCGGGATCCCGAAAGAGATCCTGACTGATCAAGGCACCTCTCACCGTCCCAGAGAGCAGACATAGCCCAGTTGCAGCAGCATTAAGCTGATGTGTTCTCCCCCCTGCCAGGACGCACAAGCCTTATTCAACACCATGTTGAGACACACCCGGGCGTGACAGTGCGTTCACGTCCCTATTGGTTACCTGAGCACAAGAGAAAAGTGGTTCAGGCAGAATTGGAAGCTATGCTGGAGATGGGTGTAATTGAGGAGTCTAACAGCGCCTGGGGTAGTCCCATCGTTTTTGGAGTCAAGACGGATGGGTCTATCCGGTTCTGTGTGGACTATCGCAAGGTGAATGATGTGTCACGATTTGATGCCTATCCTATACCCCGGGTCGACGAGCTCCTGGATCGCCTGGGCACTGCTCGTTTTTTTACGACACTAGATTTGACCAAGGGCTACTGGCAGATTCCCTTGTCTCCAGAGTCTAAGGAAAAAACGGCCTTCTCCACTCCGTACGGGTTGTACCAATTTGTCACACTTCCGTTCGGGTTGTTCGGGGCCCAAGCCACATTTCAACGCCTTATGGATCGGGTCCTGCGGCCGCATGCTGCGTATGCTGCTGCTTACCTGGATGACGTCATTCCATAGCAACAGCTGGGCGGAGCATGTTCAGCAGGTGGCGGCAGTGCTGGAGTCACTGCGGCAGGCGGGGCTCACGGCCAACCCAAAGAAGTGTGCAGTTGGACGGAGGGAGGTACGGTATCTGGGGTACCACTTGGGCGGCAGACAGGTGCGTCCACAGGTAGACAAGACAGCAGCGATTGCAGCCTGCCCAAAACCTAAGACCAAGAAAGAGGTGAGGCGGTTTTTGGGGCTGGCCGGATATTACCGGCGATTTATTCCCAACTTCGCGGAGCTGACCAGCCCCTTGACCGACCTTACCCGAAAAGGTGCCTCTGATCCGGTCCGGTGGACGGAGCAGTGCCAGGCGTCACTTGAGAGGGTAAAGCAGACCCTCTGTGGGGAGCCTCTTCTCCACACACCTAACTCCTCTCTCCCATTTGTCCTGCAGACTGATGCATCGGGAAGGGGGTTGGGGGCTGTTCTGTCCCAGGAGGTGCGGGGCGTTGACCGCCCAGTGCTTTACATCAGCCAGAAACTATCCGAGAGGGAGACCAGATACAGCACGGTGGAGAGGGAGTGCCTGGCCATCCGGTGGGTGGTCGGCGCTCTGCGGTATTACTTGCTGGGGCGCCCATTCACCCTCTGCTCGGACCATGCTCCCCTCCAGTGGCTCCACCGAATGAAAGATGTCAATGCACGGATCACCCGCTGGTATCTGGCACTACAGCCTTTTAAATTCAAAGTGGTCCATAGGCCGGGGGCACAGATGGCGGTGGCCGACTTCCTTTCCAGCTCGCATGGCGAGGTGGGGGGGAGTAAGTTAGGCCGGACGGCTCCCCGGCCAAGGTCAGGCTGTGGAAGTATGTGGAGGTGCTGCAGGAGAGAGCTGTGGAGAGAGCTCTGGGGAGCAGGACTAGGTGAGTGATTAGTACACCGGCAGTCACTTGTCTAATCACTGTCCTCTTTTAAAAACTCAGTAGCGTGCTGGAGCTGGAAGGAGGATTGAAGTGGAGTCGGCAGCAGGAACCGGGAGGGAAGGCCTGCGAACGACTCCACATTCGTGAAAAAGGGTTAAATAAACGATACGTTGAACCGTCCGCTGTCTCTGAGTCTCTCTGAAAGAACCCGCAGTGGCAACAGGCCACCACAATGTGCAATTATTAAAGACAGTAGAGGACGATCTCTCTCGTTGGAAGTCCTTACCTATATCACTTATGGGGAGAGTCAAAACCATTAAAATGATGATACTACCAAAAGTTAACTATTTGTTCTCAATGATCAATGACCTGCTACTTGGTTTAAGTCACTAGATTCATGCATCTCTAAATTTCTGTGGAAAAACAAACCACCACGTATTAGTTTAAAAACCCTACAGAAGACCAAGGACAGTGGTGGATTAGATTTACCTAATTTTCAGCACTATTCCTTAGCCAATAGGTTACAGTATATATCAAAATGGTTTAAACCTAGCCCAATAGATGAACATGGATAAATATAGAACAAGCATTGTGTGATAATCTGGAAATCTCTGACCTGCCACTTATTAGTCAAAACGTAAAAAATCACAAATGTTTCAAAAGCATTAACATCAGCACCTCTTTGACAGCCTGGTGGTAATTTCTTAAAATAACAAAGTCTTCACTTGTCCCGTGTAAGCTTACACCCATCTGGAACAATCCTGACATCCTGCAAAACAAAAAAAATGCTAAACTTTACTCTGTGGAAGATCAAAGGAATCAAACATCTGGAACATATAATCCAAAATGGACATTTTATTTCATTTGAGGAGCTCATATCACAACATGAGATAGGCAGCAATAAATTCCTAGAATATCAACAATTTAAGTCTAATAATAACAAAGAAATATATCCTCCACCAACCACATTTACAACTCCCGATTAGGGTAGCAGAATTTCTAAGCATCTGCTCCCCAAAACTACTATCAAAAATATATAAATTATTGTCTAAGATAGATGACACAATGTCTCTACCGTCCTCAAAATGGGAGGCAGATTTATCCATCAGTTCTAGTCATAGCTTCTGGCCACAAATATGTTTGAACACCTTCAGAATGACTCGAAATCCTAATTTACAGCTCATACAATACAAAATTCTTCATAGAACACACTATACAGGACAAAGGATGTTCAGGATGGGTCTAACACACTCAAACATCTGCTCACATTGCACAGATAACACACCTGATGATTATGCACACGCTTTGTGGTTTTGTGCGCCTGTCCAGAAGTTCTGGCTTGAAGTCTGTGCGGACCTATCAACATGGCTGTGGAGGTGGCGTGGTGCATCAGCTGCAGGAGAGAGCTGTGGAGAGAGCTCTGGGGAGAAGGACTAGGTGAGTGATTAGTACACCGGCAGTCACTTGTCTAATCACTGTCCTCTTTTAAAAACTCAGTAGCGTGCTGGAGCTGGAAGGAGGATTGAAGTGGAGTCGGCAGCACGAACCGGGAGGTAAGGCCTGCGAACGACTCCACATTCGTGAAAAAGGGTTAAATAAATTATACGTTGAACCGTCCGCTGTCTCTGAGTCTCTCTGAGAGAACGCGCAGTGGCAACAGGCCGCCACATTGGCACCCAACTGGGATTCAGCAGAGGAGACATGACGGAACCGCAATAGCCCATAACAGCTCTGGCCCAAATTCTGGCGGAGGTCGCGGCGATGAATCAGGACCAGGCGGCTCTCGGCAGGCAGCAGCTGGCCACACTGCAGGGCCAGGTGGAACGGCAGACGGACCTGCTGGAAGCACTGGTGGCTCGAGCCGGGGCAGCGGCACCGGCCCCCTCGCTCGCTGGGGTCGGCCTGTATAAGATGACGCATGAAGACGACCCTCAGTCATTTCGCCGCGAGTGCCCGCTCATGGAGGTCAGACAGGTGATTCGGGTTGTTGGCCCTCCAGCGCCCTCCCCCGGTCCAGGAGGGACGTACAGCGTTCCGGTAAGGATTCAGGGGGGTACACATCAGGCAATGGTGGACTCGGGCATCACACAGTATAGTTCACCAGAATCTGATTCGACCTGGGGTTTTGATAGAGGCAGAATGGGTTGATATTAGTTGTGTGCATGGGGATATTCACAGATACCCCATGGTCCCAGTTGAAATTCGCTGTAAGGGGAAAAAGCATAGTGTGAAGGCCGCGGTTAGCTCCTGCCTGGCGCACCCCCTGATTTTGGGAACCGATTGTCCCGGGTTTGATAGATTAGTGGGGCAGTGTGTGGGGGTGCGCTCACGACCGTCAGGGTCATGGGAAATGTGTGCTGTCCTCAGCGGTGACGCGAGGTTGTCTGACACTGCAGACGGGGAGGTGGAGCCGACGGTACCTTCACAGGAGGCTCCGTCAGTTCCCGTGTTCGACTCCATGGAAGATTTTCCACTCGAGCAGTCTCGTGATGATACTCTACGCTATGCCTTGGATCAGGTGATAAAAATTGATGGTCATATGGTGCGCCCTGACGCAATGCTAACACATCCGCATTTTTCATTGTGCAGGGACAGAGTGTACAGAGTGAGTCGTGACACTCAGACAGAGGAAATCATAACACAGCTGTTGGTGCCGAAAAGCCGTTGGGAAATAGTTTTCCAGGCGGCTCATTATAACCCGATGGCGTGGCATATGGGGTATGAAAAAACGATGAATCGTATAATGGCCCGGTTCTATTGGCCAGGCATTCGGGCAGACGTGCGCCGCTGGTGCGCGACCTGCTCCAAATGCCAGTTGGTTAACCAACCGGCCGTCCCGAAAGCACCTTTGCGCCCATTGCCGCTGATTGAGGTCCCATTTGAGCGTATTGGGATGGACCTCATCGGGCCCTTTCATCGGAGCGCACGTGGATATCGCTTTGTGTTAGTTCTGGTGGATTATGCAACACGATATCTAGAAGCAGTGCCGTTGCGCACCATCTCTGCAAAGAGTGTAGCGCAGGCACTGTTTCAAGTTATCTCCCGAGTCGGGATCCCGAAAGAGATCCTGACTGATCAAGGCACCTCTCACCGTCCCAGAGAGCAGACATAGCCCAGTTGCAGCAGCATTACGCTGATGTGTTCTCCCCCCTGCCAGGACGCACAAGCCTTATTCAACACCATGTTGAGACACACCCGGGCGTGACAGTGCGTTCACGTCCCTATCGGTTACCTGAGCACAAGAGAAAAGTGGTTCAGGCAGAATTGGAAGCTATGCTGGAGATGGGTGTAATTGAGGAGTCTAACAGCGCCTGGGGTAGTCCCATCGTTTTTGCAGTCAAGACGTAGTGACACGGTGGCTGCTGCCAGGGGACTTGAATGGAGAGCGGAGGATGCTGGGACAAATCGTCCTGGAACAGTTCGTGGAGGGGATGCCAAGTGGTACGGCTGAGTGGGTACGCTGCCACCGACCCACTGACCTGGAGGCCGCAATCACCCTTGCGGAGGATCATCTGGCCGTTTTTTTCCTGGGCCGGACACCGGAGGCTCGGCCAGCATCGCTGGGCCGGCCAACACCAGCGCCCCGGAGGAGGCTGTCAACAGCTGGCTCTCAGCTGGCAACAGCACGATCGTCTCCTCTCCACCGCACTAACCTTTCCTGCCCTCTCTTTCCACCCCAGGTTCCAGCCGCTACAAGTCCTGCTCCCGACCCACAGAGGGTCCCTCAGGTGGCGGGGCAGGAGTGTTGGAGGTGCGGGCAGCCCGGTCATTTTTGCCGCGAGTGCCCGCTCATGGAGGTCAGACAGGTGATTCGGGTTGTTGGCCCTCCAGCGCCCTCCCCCGGTCCAGGAGGGACGTACAGCCTTCCGGTAAGGATTCAGGAGGGTACACATCAGGCAATGGTGGACTCGGGCATCACACAGTATAGTTCACCAGAATCTGATTCGACCTGGGGCTTTGATAGAGGCAGAATGGGTTGATATTAGTTGTGTGCATGGGGATATTTACAGATACCCCATGGTCCCAGTTGAAATTCGCTGTAAGGGGAAAAAGCATAGTGTGAAGGCCGCGGTTAGCTCCTGCCTGGCGCACCCCCTGATTTTGGGAACCGATTGTCCCGGTTTTGATAGATTAGTGGGGCAGTGTGTGGGGGTGCGCTCACGACCGTCAGGGTCATGGGATATGTGTGCTGTCCTCAGCGGTGACGCGAGGTTGTCTGACACTGCAGACGGGGAGGGGGAGCCGACGGTACCTTCACAGGAGGCTCCGTCAGTTCCCGTGTTCGACTCCATGGAAGATTTTCCACTCGAGCAGTCTCGTGATGATACTCTACGCTATGCCTTGGATCAGGTGATAAAAATTGATGGTCATATGGTGCGCCCTGACGCAATGCTAACACATCCGCATTTTTCATTGTGCGGGGACAGAGTGTAGAGAGTGAGTCGTGACACTCAGACAGAGGAAATCATAACACAGCTGTTGGTGCCGAAAAGCCGTTGGGAAATAGTTTTCCAGGCGGCTCATTATAACCCGATGGCGGGGCATATGGGGTATGAAAAAACGATGAATCGTATAATGGCCCGGTTCTATTGGCCAGGCATTCGGGCAGACGTGCGCCGCTGGTGTGCGTCCTGCTCCAAATGCCAGTTGGTTAACCAACCGGCCGTCCCGAAAGCACCTTTGCGTCCATTGCCGCTGATTGAGGTCCCATTTGAGCGTATTGGGATGGACCTCATCGGGCCCTTTCATCGGAGCGCACGTGGATATCGCTTTGTGTTAGTTCTGGTGGATTATGCAACACGATATCCAGAAGCAGTGCCGTTGCGCACCATCTCTGCAAAGAGTGTAGCGCAGGCACTGTTTCAAGTTATCTCCCGAGTCGGGATCCCGAAAGAGATCCTGACTGATCAAGGCACCTCTCACCGTCCCAGAGAGCAGACATAGCCCAGTTGCAGCAGCATTAAGCTGATGTGTTCTCCCCCCTGCCAGGACGCACAAGCCTTATTCAACACCATGTTGAGACACACCCGGGCGTGACAGTGCGTTCACGTCCCTATTGGTTACCTGAGCACAAGAGAAAAGTGGTTCAGGCAGAATTGGAAGCTATGCTGGAGATGGGTGTAATTGAGGAGTCTAACAGCGCCTGGGGTAGTCCCATCGTTTTTTTAGTCAAGACGGATGGGTCTATCCGGTTCTGTGTGGACTATTGCAAGGTGAATGATGTGTCACGATTTGATGCCTATCCTATGCCCCGGGTCGACGAGCTCCTGGATCGCCTGGGCACTGCTCGTTTTTTTACGACACTAGATTTGACCAAGGGCTACTGGCAGATTCCCTTGTCTCCAGAGTCTAAGGAAAAAACGGCCTTCTCCACTCCGTACGGGTTGTACCAATTTGTCACACTTCCGTTCGGGTTGTTCGGGGCCCAAGCCACATTGCAACGCCTTATGGATCGGGTCCTACGGCCGCATGCTGCGTATGCTGCTGCTTACCTGGATGACGTCATTCCATAGCAACAGCTGGGCGGAGCATGTTCAGCAGGTGGCGGCAGTGCTGGAGTCACTGCGGCAGGCGGGGCTCACGGCCAACCCAAAGAAGTGTGCAGTTGGACGGAGGGAGGTACGGTATCTGGGGTACCACTTGGGCGGCAGACAGGTGCGTCCACAGGTAGACAAGACAGCAGCGATTGCAGCCTGCCCAAAACCTAAGACCAAGAAAGAGGTGAGGCGGTTTTTGGGGCTGGCCGGATATTACCGGCGATTTATTCCCAACTTCGCGGAGCTGACCAGCCCCTTGACCGACCTTACCCGAAAAGGTGCCTCTGATCCGGTCCGGTGGACGGAGCAGTGCCAGGCGTCACTTGAGAGGGTAAAGCAGACCCTCTGTGGGGAGCCTCTTCTCCACACACCTAACTCCTCTCTCCCATTTGTCCTGCAGACTGATGCATCGGGAAGGGGGTTGGGGGCTGTTCTGTCCCAGCAGGTGCGGGGCGTTGACCGCCCAGTGCTTTACATCAGCAAGAAACTATCCGAGAGGGAGACCAGATACAGCACGGTGGAGAGGGAGTGCCTGGCCATCCGGTGGGTGGTCGGCGCTCTGCGGTATTACTTGCTGGGGCGCCCATTCACCCTCTGCTCGGACCATGCTCCCCTCCAGTGGCTCCACCGAATGAAAGATGTCAATGCACGGATCACCCGCTGGTATCTGGCACTACAGCCTTTTAAATTCAAAGTGGTCCATAGGCCGGGGGCACAGATGGCGGTGGCCGACTTCCTTT
This sequence comes from Leuresthes tenuis, assembly GCF_036924035.1. Lineage (NCBI taxonomy): Eukaryota > Metazoa > Chordata > Actinopteri > Atheriniformes > Atherinopsidae > Leuresthes > Leuresthes tenuis. The sequence goes on from NW_027325364.1 coordinate 30,806,667, forward strand.
CCAGCTCGCATGGCGAGGTGGGGGGGAGTAAGTTAGGCCGGACGGCTCCCCGGCCAAGGTCAGGCTGTGGAAGTATGTGGAGGTGCTGCAGGAGAGAGCTGTGGAGAGAGCTCTGGGGAGCAGGACTAGGTGAGTGATTAGTACACCGGCAGTCACTTGTCTAATCACTGTCCTCTTTTAAAAACTCAGTAGCGTGCTGGAGCTGGAAGGAGGATTGAAGTGGAGTCGGCAGCACGAACCGGGAGGGAAGGCCTGCGAACGACTCCACATTCGTGAAAAAGGGTTAAATAAACGATACGTTGAACCGTCCGCTGTCTCTGAGTCTCTCTGAAAGAACCCGCAGTGGCAACAGGCCACCACAATGTGCAATTATTAAAGACAGTAGAGGACGATCTCTCTCGTTGGAAGTCCTTACCTATATCACTTATGGGGAGAGTTAAAACCATTAAAATGATGATACTACCAAAAGTTAACTATTTGTTCTCAATGATCCCCATAAAACCACCTGCTACTTGGTTTAAGTCACTAGATTCATGCATCTCTAAATTTCTGTGGAAAAACAAACCACCACGTATTAGTTTAAAAACCCTACAGAAGACCAAGGACAGTGGTGGATTAGATTTACCTAATTTTCAGCACTATTCCTTAGCCAATAGGTTACAGTATATATCAAAATGGTTTAAACCTAGCCCAATAGATGAACATGGATAAATATAGAACAAGCATTGTGTGATAATCTGGAAATCTCTGACCTGCCACTTATTAGTCAAAACGTAAAAAATCACAAATGTTTCAAAAGCATTAACATCAGCACCTCTTTGACAGCCTGGTGGGAATTTCTTAAAATAACAAAGTCTTCACTTGTCCCGTGTAAGCTTACACCCATCTGGAACAATCCTGACATCCTGCAAAAAAAAATGCTAAACTTTACTCTGTGGAAGATCAAAGGAATCAAACATCTGGAACATATAATCCAAAATGGACATTTTATTTCATTTGAGGAGCTCATATCACAACATGAGATAGGCAGCAATAAATTCCTAGAATATCAACAACTTAAGTCTAATAATAACAAAGAAATATATCCTCCACCAACCACATTTACAACTCCCGATTAGGGTAGCAGAATTTCTAAGCATCTGCACCCCAAAACTACTATCAAAAATATATAAATTATTGTCTAAGATAGATGACACAATGTCTCTACCGTCCTCAAAATGGGAGGCAGATTTATCCATCAGTTCTAGTCATAGCTTCTGGCCACAAATATGTTTGAACACCTTCAGAATGACTCGAAATCCTAATTTACAGCTCACACAATACAAAATTCTTCATAGAACACACTATACAGGACAAAGGATGTTCAGGATGGGTCTAACACACTCAAACATCTGCTCACATTGCACAGATAACACACCTGATGATTATGCACACGCTTTGTGGTTTTGTGCGCCTGTCCAGAAGTTCTGGCTTGAAGTCTGTGCGGACCTATGTTTGTTTGTTTGTTTGACTTTTGTTGTTTGTTTGTTTTTGTAGAGGTCCTCCGGGGTTGGGTTGGGTTGAGTGGGGTGGGGCGGGATGGGTTCCTTCTGGGGGTACAGTAGCTCCTGGAATATGGTGACTGCAGGCCCCGAGCCTGGGGGACATCAGGCCCTCCTGCCCTGTGTTGTGTCCCAGGTAGCGGGGATGCCTATTGCAGCCAGTCTCTGGCTGCCCTCTCCGGGATGGGAGGGGCCAGGAGGATGAATTAATTATCCTGCTGGTTTATATATTGTAAACATAAACAATAAACATTTATAAAACTTCCCTTGGCAAAGCAAATCTGTTTGGCATAAAAGGTATTCAGACTACAATTCTGCTGCCATAATGCTGAACAGGACACGGAAAAAAAAAACTAAAATCCGAGAATACGCTTCTTTTCACCAGTTCTACACAATTTCGGATCTTGATATAAAATGAATTCCTTCACTCAAACCAAGTTAAAACTGCTTTGTCCTTCATATTTATCCATGTCTGAATAGCTTTAAACAAAAAAAAAGGTAGTACTTTGCAGGATAGGAAAGAACAACACTAAACCTTTTCAGGAATCCGAGAATAAGCGTCTTTTGACGAGTTCTACACAATTTCGGATTTTGATACAAAATGAATTCCTTCACTCAAACCAAGTTAAAACTACTTTGTCCTTCATATTTATCCATGTCTGAATAGGTTTCAACAAAAAAGAAAGTATTACTTTGCAGTATACCAAAGAACAACACTAAACCTTTATGAATCCGAGAATAAGCTTCTTTTCACCAGTTCTACACAATTTCGGATTTTGATATAAAATGAATTCCTTCACTCAAACCAAGTTAAAACTGCTTTGTCCTTCATATTTATCCATGTCTGAATAGGTTTAAACAAAAAAGAAAGTATTACTTTGCAGTATACAAAAGAACAACACTAAACCTTTAAGAATCCGAGAATAAGCTTCTTTTCACGAGTTCTACACAATTTCGGATTTTGATATAAAATGAATTCCTTCACTCAACCAAGTTAAAACTGCTTTGTCCTTCATATTTATCCATATCTGAATAGGTTTTAACAAAAAAGAAAGTATTACTTTGCAGAATACAAAAGAACAACACTAAACCTTTTCAGGAATCCGAGAATAAGCTTCTTTTCACGAGTTCTACTCAATTTCGGATTTTGATATAAAATGAATTCCTTCACTCAAACAAAGTTAAAACTGCTTTGTCCTTCATATTTATCCATATCTGAATAGGTTTTAACAAAAAAGAAAGTATTACTTTGCAGAATACAAAAGAACAACACTAAACCTTTTCAGGAATCCGAGAATAAGCTTCTTTTCACGAGTTCTACTCAATTTCGGATTTTGATATAAAATGAATTCCTTCACTCAAACCAAGTTAAAACTGATTTGTCCTTCATATTTTTGCATGTCTAAATAGGTTTCAGGCATAAAATTCCTCATATTACCCTGTATGAGAAAGAAGCATACTTGTGATGGAGCAATACACTCCTTTTGGGTAACCTAAACTGATGGTTGGGGAGGAAAGTTAGAAGAACAATCAACTATACCCAAAGACAGATACGTGATGAGCGGGCAATATAACTGTGTTTTTGCTTCAGTGGTCAGAGCAACTCTCTATTCTGTACTGTGTTGTTCTCTCTTGCAAGATATTATTATTAAAGCCTCTTATCTCCTCAGAAGAAAATAACTGACTCTGTGCGTTACTAGATTTCCACCACAATTTTGGCGTCACGAACAGGATCCCTCAACTGGTGTCTCTGGACCGGACCGCAGTGCATGAACAGTCTGGACTGAAGTAGCTGTTCCAGCCTCATACCTCCAAGGCCTTTTCTGAGAGAGAGGACTGGCAGGTCCTTTTCCTGAATACCAGCGCTGGGATCATTTTTGAAATATGATAGTCTGAGACGATAGGACTGCTTTTTAGTTTTTATTTGAATAAAAGAGGGTTTCCCGGTTGTGTCATTAGTGAGACAGAGATTTCACGGGTAAGTGAAACTTTTGAAGCAGTCCGAAGAAGTGTGAAGTACTCCGAAGAAGTGTGAGTACAGATTAAGGTCCTCATTGGAGACGTCCTTTGAGTGAAGGAATATATTTCCCCATTCCAAGTCTGAGAATGGGAAACAGTAGGTCTCAGACTTTTGACCCTAATGAAAAAGAAATATGGTCCAGAGGTTTTCCACCTGAAGGTTCTTTTAGTATGTTAGAAATAAGAAAATTAGAAGAAAAGTTTTGCAAATATGAGAAAGAGATGAAGCAAAAAAAAAAGAAAATTAAGTTTAAATAAGAAGTAAGAAAGGTATAGAATGTTGTAGAATGAAAAAATAAAGTGTATTAAGAGAAAGAAAGGAAAACGCTAAACAAATGCCATGACGGAATGATGATGATAATTTAGTATGTGGACGAAAAGATAATTCAGCTCTGATTAAGACTGAATCTTCTTTTAAACCACCACCATATTCCACTGATAACACTTCTTCTCCTTCTGCACCTCTTTACCCCACCCTGAGCGCTCTCGCTGTGCCGGATCCAGACCTGGACTCCTGCCCTCCACGACGCCTGCAACAACAACAGCCAGCCCTGCCACAAGCCTCTGGCTCTCGGGAAGAAGGGACTTCTTCCATCCTCCCTCGGGAAGAAATTCCATCATCCTCACAACATCAGTTACATAGGTCTGATGATGAGGAAAAGGAAGACGTTTGGTTCTCCAGCGTACCTGCCCAAGAACTTTTAACGCAAGTGACAAAAATCCTTTACCCACAATCTGGACTTCGGAGATCTAAACGTGAGAAAAAACAAAACCAGATTCAAAACATGCCTATGGTTAAAGTTGCAGGTCTCACTGGACCATTACTGGTTTATCGACCCTGGACTGAGACTGACATCATGGAAGCATAACAATGCTTACCAGATCCAGAGAATTCTGGACCCCGTTTTGCTGACGAGTTGCGAGATTTCTGCGCACAATTCTGCCCGACCGGGGTTGAATTGCGTCGCATATTGGCAAAAAAGTTCAAACCGACCGACCTCTGCAAAATAGAGGCCAGTATGCTACAACTGGATTTGCGACCTACCAACAGTGAACGAGGACATAATGATAACGCTCAATATGAAGCAGCCATCCAAAGACTGTGTCAAGCCATCACCACTCAAATTCCAACCAAAATCAATATGTCCCACATTTACACCTGCAAACAGAAACCCGGTGAAGGGACTGATGATTTTGTACACCGCATCCTTGAGGAAGTCAGCAAGCACAGCGGTCATCAGAGACCAACGGATTTGGGTAATGAACCAGGACCATGGGAGAGTATTGCATGTAATGCAATAATTAAAGGCCTCATGCCAGATGTCGCCACTGAAGTAAAGAACATTTACGTGGGATGGTGTGAGGGTCCTCGTTTGGCTGACGTTCGCCGATATGCTCGCCATGCTCAGAACCAAGTTGAGACACGTAAGACCATCAAAAGGGACAAGTGTGAAAAGGAGCTGCATTTGGCAGCCATGACCATGTATTACGCAGTTGGTGTAAACAGAGGACGAGGCCGAAGTCGAAGACGTGGACGTGTGGGAGAGGAGGTCGAAATGGGCCACGTCAGAGCTATGATCCGAATATTTGTTTTTACTGTGGCCAGACTGGACACTGGAAGAAGGACTGTCCACAGCTGAAAAGTGATGAAATTGGGCAAAAGGCTGACTGAGGGTGGGAGGCAGGTTCTGGACGTCACGCGCCAGCGCAGCCTCCACTAATGGGTGATAGCACAACACACACACACATTTTTCCTGCTCTGTGCAGTGAACAAACGCTTGCCAACTGTGATTCACGTAGTAAAGTTTTGCATGCTATTTCCGTCCTAGAGCAAAGATATTTGTCTCAGAATATAGGAACCTATGTTCATCAGTAGTGACGTCAGGGGAGTTTGATTGTCCTCCAAAGTTGTGGAAACCACGTTTACTCTATGTCTGCATCAGGCCAGGTTGTGAAGGAGAAAATGACAACGCCCATTGCTTGTGTCACTCCCGATGGGCTCTCCTTCAAACACTCATTTTTGTTATCAGAGTTGTGTCCCATTAACCTGATGGGCCGTGATCTCATGTGCAAATTAGGCATTATTTTAACTTCTACACCAGAGGGTGTTAAGGTTATGTTACAGTCTGACAAAGCTTTCACAGCAGTGCAGTTTGATTCATCGGCACTTACATATGCTTATGAGTGGAAACTTCCCAGCTCTCCTTTTTCACAACAACTAGTGGAAGAAGCAAAAGCGTTAGTTTCACCCCTTTCTGATTTCATGCAACTTGCTGATTTGCACTGCACATCACACATTTCTTTGGGGCCTGACAATGACTATGAGAAGAAGTGAAAAAATATAAAACAATGTAAAAAACAATACCCTTTGAAGCCTGAAGCAATTAAAGGGATTAAACCTGTTTTTCAATCTTTTCAGAAAACAGGCGTTATTGTTCCTTGTGAAAACTTACCTGTGCGCACTCCATTGTTTCCTGTTAAAAAGATTAAAGATGCTGGCCAGCCAGATGAATGGCGTTTTGTACAGGACCCCCAAGCGGTGAATGCTGCAGTTCAGCCACGTGCTCCTACTGTGCCCAACCCACACACTATTTTGTCTCATGTCATGGTTGGACCATGTGTCAAAAGGGGGGATGCTGAATGAACTCACTGCTCAGTGGTTCACAAAAGGGTTCAGTTCATATGCGCAAAAATACTGTCAGTCATGTATGGTTTGTGCCACACATAATGTAGGAAAGGCATTACACACATCACAAGCTGCACACACTCCACCAGAGAGACCTTTTGAACATTTGATGATGGATTTTGTTGAACTCACACCAGCTGAAGGAAAGAAATATGCACTAGTAATAGTGGACGTGTTTAGTAAATGGGTTGAAGTTTTCCCTGCAAAACATGCAAACAGTAATGCAGTGACTAAAGCACTGCTAAACAGAAATCATTCCTAGATGGGGCTTTCCAGAGAAGATCAGCAGTGATAATGGCACACATTTTGTAAACACTGCATTGACTGAGGTTGGTAAATTCCTGGGAATAAGCTTGCGCACACATTGTGCTTATCATCCACAGAGTGGAGGTGCTGTGGAAAGAGAAAATGGTACATTAAAGTCCAAGTTAGCCAAATGTTGTGAAGAAACAGGTCTGCCATGGACAAAAGCATTACCTATTGTGCTTACCTACATGAGAATGAGAATCAGAGCTCGAGTGAATCTCAGCCCATTTGAAATTTTATTTGGCAGACCTCCTAACCTGGGATTGGGACCTGTAACCAGACCCCTCCCTTCCACAACTGTTTGTGATGATGCTATGTTGTCTTACTGTCGAAACCTTTCCACTGTTCTATCTCAAGTTTCACAGACAGTAAAAGCAGCCCTTCCAGCCACAGAAAACACACCTCTGCACCCACTCCAACCAGATGACAGGTGGTGAAGGAACTTTGCAGGAAACATTGGAAGTCCAAACGTTGGCAAGGCCCGTTCCAGGTGGTACTGGTCACTCACACAGCTGTTAAAGTTGCAGAGAGAGCAACCTGGATTCATGCCAGTCACTGTAAGAAGGTACCAGAACCAGTAGATGACTTCCACCCTGACATACATCAGCCTAACCAACACGCCCGGAAGGACAAAGATAAGAGTCAGCAGTAAAAGCTGTACTCCACCGGTGTGTTAAGTGCTAGTAACCTCTGACACCGAAGATTGAAACATCCTGAGACCTGCGATGAAGATGATCATACACATGGTGTGAACCATGGCAGAAACTGTTTGTTGTTTGTATTTTCTTATTTGTAACCAGCATGTGCACATTGTATCTTGATTTCACAGGAAGCAATAATACAGGGCTGCTGTATTGTTCCCTGTGTGCGAGGCCTCATTGTATGTATCTCACTAAATGATTCAAATGACTCAAAGAACTTTTTTGCTTTCAAAATTTTTCCTCTAGTGACGCTGACTTAGAGAGGGATGAAGATAATCATGTTTAATTGTTCATGTTTTGATTGTTTATCATTGGACCCTTTATCACTATGATGCCTGCATTTTAAACTCACGTTGTGTGCAAATGCAGGCTGATGTTTTACAGATAAAGTTATTATTTTCCTTGTTTCTTTTTGGGTTGATTAATATAATAGTATTATTATAATCAAAAGGGAGGAATGTAATGGAAAATAATTCTTATATGCATTGTATTGAGTGTTACTGTGTATGACCTGCAAATGACCGAGCTGCAAGGTACCACCCTGCCCTGTTTTCTTAAATTCCTCTTTACAACGGTGGGCTTGTTATAATGAGATAGCTGCACTTTAGGGGGGACAGGGTTAGGCTGGTATTTACGAGTGTGTCTGGGTAACCTCAACTGATGGTTGGGGAGGAAAGTTAGAAGAACAATCAACTATACCAAAAAACAGATGACGTGATGAGCGGGCAATATAACTGTGTGTTTTTGCTTCAGTGGTCAGAGCAACTCTGTATTCTGTACTGTGTTGTTCTCTCTTGCAAGATATTATTATTAAAGCCTCTTATCTCCTCAGAAGAAAATAACTGACTCCCCAAATGCAAGTGTCAGGACAAATGATCAAAGTTCTCCAAGCTTCAGTCTGCAGAGAGGTACAAGACAGGGTTGTCCACTTTCGCCCTCACTTTTTGCTATTTTCATCAAACCTTTAGCAGCTGCTATCAGACAAGATAGAAATATTAAAGGCATCCAACCCCAAAATATTGAGCATAAAATAAGTCTTTATGTTGATGATGTATTACTTTTCCTTCAGAACTCACAGACGTCTCTCACTCACACGATCACACTCATAAATAAATTCTCAGCACTTTCTGACTACTCTATCAATTGGTCTAAGACCACAGTTCTGCCCATTAACTGTAGGGTCCAGAATATACCTGCGATCACTTTACAGTCAGGAAATATTAGATATTTAGGCATAAACATTTCCTCCAGGCTCTCAGAGCTAACAAAGCTAAATTATGTGCAATTATTAAAGACAGTAGAGGACGATCTCTCTCTATATTACAACCATTAAAATGATGATACTACCAAAAGTTAACTATTTGTTCTCAATGATCCCCATAAAACCATCTGCTACTTGGTTTAAGTCACTAGATTCATGCATCTCCAAATTTCTGTGGAAAAACAAACCACCACGTATTAGTTTAAAAACCCTACAGAAGACCAAGGACAGTGGTGGATTAGATTTACCTAATTTTCAGCACTATTCCTTAGCCAATAGGTTACAGTATATATCAAAATGGTTTAAACCTAGCCCAATAGATGAACCATGGATAAATATAGAACAAGCATTGTGTGATAATCTGGAAATCTCTGACCTGCCACTTATTAGTCAAAACGTAAAAAATCACAAATGTTGCAAAAGCATTAACATCAGCACCTCTCTGACAACCTGGTGGGAATTTCTTAAAAAAACAAAGTCTTCACTTGTCCCGTGTAAGCTTACACCCATCTGGAACAATCCTGACATCCTGCAAAACAAAAAAATGCTAAACATTACTCTGTGGAAGATCAATGGAATCAAACATCTGGTACATATAATCCAAAATGGACATTTTATTTCATTTGATGAGCTCATATCACAACATGAGATAGGCAGCAATTAATTCCTAGAATATCAACAACTTAAGTCTAATAATAACAAAGAAATATATCCTCCACCAACCAGACTCACAACTCCCGATTAGGGTAGCAGAATTTCTAAGCATCTGCACCCCAAAACTACTATCAAAAATATATAAATTATTGTCTAAGATAGATGACACAATGTCTCTACCGTCCTCAAAATGGGAGGCAGATTTATTCATCAGTTCTAGTCATAGCTTCTGGCCACAAATATGTTTGAACACCTTCAGAATGACTCAAAATCCTAATTTACAGCTCATACAATACAAAATTCTTCATAGAACACATTATACAGGACAAAGAATGTTCAGGATGGGTCTAACACACTCAAACATCTGCTCACATTGCACAGATAACACACCTGATGATTATGCACACGCTTTGTGGTTTTGTGCGCCTGTCCAGAAGTTCTGGCTTGAAGTCTGTGCGGACCTATCAACATGGCTGTGGAGGTGGCGTGGTGCATCAGCTGCAGGAGAGAGCTGTGGAGAGAGCTCTGGGGAGAAGGACTAGGTGAGTGATTAGTACACCGGCAGTCACTTGTCTAATCACTGTCCTCTTTTAAAAACTCAGTAGCGTGCTGGAGCTGGAAGGAGGATTGAAGTGGAGTCGGCAGCACGAACCGGGAGGTAAGGCCTGCGAACGACTCCACATTCGTGAAAAAGGGTTAAATAAATTATACGATGAACCGTCCGCTGTCTCTGAGTCTCTCTGAGAGAACCCGCAGTGGCAACAGGCCGCCACATTGGCACCCAACTGGGATTCAGCAGAGGAGACATGACGGAACCGCAATAGCCCATAACAGCTCTGGCCCAAATGCTGGCGGAGGTCGCGGCGATGAATCAGGACCAGGCGGCTCTCGGCAGGCAGCAGCTGGCCACACTGCAGGGCCAGGCGGAACGGCAGACGGACCTGCTGGAAGCACTGGTGGCTCGAGCCGGGGCAGCGGCACCGGCCCCCTCGCTCGCTGGGGTCGGCCTGTATAAGATGACGCCTGAAGACGACCCTCAGTCATTTCTGGGGATGTTCGAGGCAACGGCGGCGGCGTGCAGATGGCCGGAGGCGGAGTGGGCCGTGCGGTTGCTTCCCCTCCTGTCTGGGGACGCCCAAACGGCGGCGCTGAGCCTTCCTGCTCGCTCTTGAAGCCAGTATGCGGATGTCTAGAGGGCAGTCCTGGATCGCCTGGGGTACTCGGCGGAGGACCATCGCCGCCGGTTCAGAAGGACCAAACTGGGCCACACGGACCGTCCGTTCACCTATGCGCAGCAGTCGACCGACGTAGTGACACGGTGGCTGCTGCCAGGGGACTCGAATGGAGAGCGGAGGATGCTGGGACAAATCGTCCTGGAACAGTTCGTGGAGGGGATGCCAAGTGGTACGGCGGAGTGTGTACGCTGCCACCGACCCACTGACCTGGAGGCCGCGATCACCCTTGCGGAGGACCATCTGGCCGTTTTTTTCCAGGGCCGGACACCGGAGGCTCGGCCAGCATCGCTGGCCCGGCCAACACCAGCGCCCCGGAGGAGGCTGTCAACAGCTGGCTCTCAGCTGGCAACAGCACGATCGTCTCCTCTACCCCGCACTAACCTTTCCTGCCCTCTCTTTCCACCCCAGGTTCCAGCCGCTACAAGTCCTGCTCCCGACCCACAGAGGGTCCCTCAGGTGGCGGGCCAGGAGTGTTGGAGGTGCGGGCAGCCCGGTCATTTTTGCCGCGAGTGCCCGCTCATGGAGGTCAGACAGGTGATTCGGGTTGTTGGCCCTCCAGCGCCCTCCCCCGGTCCAGGAGGGACGTACAGCGTTACGGTAAGGATTCAGGGGGGTACACATCAGGCAATGGTGGACTCGGGCATCACACAGTATAGTTCACCAGAATCTGATTCGACCTGGGGCTTTGATAGAGGCAGAATGGGTTGATATTAGGTGTGTGCATGGGGATATTCACAGATACCCCATGGTCCCAGTTGAAATTCGCTGTAAGGGGAAAAAGCATAGTGTGAAGGCCGCGTTTAGCTCCTGCCTGGCGCACCCCCTGATTTTGGGAACCGATTGTCCCGGGTTTGATAGATTAGTGGGGCAGTGTGTGGGGGTGCGCTCACGACCGTCAGGGTCATGGGATATGTGTGCTGTCCTCAGCGGTGACGCGAGGTTGTCTGACACTGCAGACGGGGAGGGGGAGCCGACGGTACCTTCACAGGAGGCTCCGTCAGTTCCCGTGTTCGACTTCATGGAAGATTTTCCACTCGAGCAGTCTCGTGATGATACTCTACGCTATGCCTTGGATCAGGTGATAAAAATTGATGGTCATATGGTGCGCCCTGACGCAGTGCTAACACATCCGCATTTTTCATTGTGCAGGGACAGAGTGTAAAGAGTGAGTCGTGACACTCAGACAGAGGAAATCATAACACAGCTGTTGGTGCCGAAAAGCCGTTGGGAAATCGTTTTCCAGACGGCTCATTATAACCCGATGGCGGGGCATATGGGGTATGAAAAAACGATGAATCGTATAATGGCCCGGTTCTATTGGCCAGGCATTCGGGCAGACGTGCGCCGCTGGTGTGCGTCCTGCTCCAAATGCCAGTTGGTTAACCAACCGGCCGTCCCGAAAGCACCTTTGCGCCCATTGCCGCTGATTGAGGTCCCATTTGAGCGTATTGGGATGGACCTCATCGGGCCCTTTCATCGGAGCGCATGTGGATATCGCTTTGTGTTAGTTCTGGTGGATTATGCAACACGATATCCAGAAGCAGTGCCGTTGCGCACCATCTCTGCAAAGAGTGTAGCGCAGGCACTGTTTCAAGTTATCTCCCGAGTCGGGATCCCGAAAGAGATCCTGACTGATCAAGGCACCTCTCACCGTCCCAGAGAGCAGACATAGCCCAGTTGCAGCAGCATTAAGCTGATGTGTTCTCCCCCCTGCCAGGATGCACAAGCCTTATTCAACACCATGTTGAGACACACCCGGGCGTGACAGTGCGTTCACGTCCCTATCGGTTACCTGAGCACAAGAGAAAAGTGGTTCAGGCAGAATTGGAAGCTATGCTGGAGATGGGTGTAATTGAGGAGTCTAAAAGCGCCTGGGGTAGTCCCATCGTTTTTGTAGTCAAGACGGATGGGTCTATCCGGTTCTGTGTGGACTATCGCAAGGTGAATGATGTGTCACGATTTGATGCCTATCCTATGCCCCGGGTCGACGAGCTCCTGGATCGCCTGGGCACTGCTCGTTTTTTTACGACACTAGATTTGACCAAGGGCTACTGGCAGATTCCCCTGTCTCCAGAGTCTAAGGAAAAAACGGCCTTCTCCACTCCGTACGGGTTGTACCAATTTGTCACACTTCCGTTCGGGTTGTTCGGGGCCCAAGCCACATTTCAACGCCTTATGGATCGGGTCCTGCGGCCACATGCTGCGTATGCTGCCGCTTACCTGGATGACGTCATCATCCATAGCAACAGCTGGGCGGAGCATGTTCAGCAGGTGGCGGCAGTGCTGGAGTCACTGCGGCAGGCGGGGCTCACGGCCAACCCAAAGAAGTGTGTAGTTGGACGGAGGGAGGTACGGTATCTGGGTTACCACTTGGGCGGCGGAGAGGTGCGTCCACAGGTAGACAAGACAGCAGCGATTGCAGCCTGCCCAAAACCTAAGACCAAGAAAGAGGTGAGGCGGTTTTTGGGGCTGGCCGGATATTACCGGCGATTTATTCCCAACTTCGCGGAGCTGACCAGCCCCTTGACCGACCTTACCCGAAAAGGTGCCTCTGATCCGGTCCGGTGGAGGGAGCAGTGCCAGGCGTCACTTGAGAGGGTAAAGCAGACCCTCTGTGGGGAGCCTCTTCTCCACACACCTAACTCCTCTCTCCCATTTGTCCTGCAGACTGATGCATCGGGAAGGGGGTTGGGGGCTGTTCTGTCCCAGCAGGTGCGGGGCGTTGACCGCCCAGTGCTTTACATCAGCCAGAAACTATCCGAGAGGGAGACCAGATACAGCACGGTGGAGAGGGAGTGCCTGGCCATCCGGTGGGTGGTCGGCGCTCTGCGGTATTACTTGCTGGGGCGCCCATTCACCCTCTGCTCGGACCATGCTCCCCTCCAGTGGCTCCACCGAATGAAAGATGTCAATGCACGGATCACCAGCTGGTATCTGGCACTACAGCCTTTTAAATTCAAAGTGGTCCATAGGCCGGGGGCACAGATGGCGGTGGTCGACTTCCTTTCCAGCTCGCATGGCGAGGTGGGGGGGAGTAAGTTAGGCCGGACGGCTCCGCCGGCCAAGGTCAGGCTGTGGAGGTATGTGGAGGTGCTGCAGGAGAGAGCTGGGGAGAGAGCTCTGGGGAGCAGGACTAGGTGAGTGATTAGTACCCGGCAGTCACTTGTCTAAGCTGGAAGGAGGATTGAAGTGGAGTCGGCAGCACGAACCGGGAGGGAAGGCCTGCGAACGACTCCACATTCGTGAAAAAGGGTTAAATAAACGATACGTTGAGCCGTCCGCTGTCTCTCAGTCTCTCTGAAAGAACCAGCAGTGGCAACAGGCCACCACAATGTGCAATTATTAAAGACAGTAGAGGACGATCTCTCTCGTTGGAAGTCCTTATCTATATCACTTATGGGGAGAGTTAAAACCATTAAAATGATGATACTACCAAAAGTTAACTATTTGTTCTCAATGATCCCCATAAAACCACCTGCTACTTGGTTTAAGTCACTAGATTCATGCATCTCTAAATTTCTGTGGAAAAACAAACCACCACGTTTTAGTTTAAAAACCCTACAGAAGACCAAGGACAGTGGTGGATTAGATTTACCTAATTTTCAGCACTATTCCTTAGCCAATAGGTTACAGTATATATCAAAATGGTTTAAACCTAGCCCAATAGATGAACATGGATAAATATAGAACAAGCATTGTGTGATAATCTGGAAATCTCTGACCTGCCACTTATTAGTCAAAACGTAAAAAATCACAAATGTTTCAAAAGCATTAACATCAGCACCTCTCTGACAGCCTGGTGGGAATTTCTTAAAATAACAAAGTCTTCACTTGTCCCGTGTAAGCTTACACCCATCTGGAACAATCCTGACATCCTGCAAAACAAAAAAATGCTAAACATTACTCTGTGGAAGATCAAAGGAATCAAACATCTGGAACATATAATCCAAAATGGACATTTTATTTAATTTGAGGAGCTCATATCACAACATGAGATAGGCAGCAATAAATTCCTAGAATATCAACAACTTAAGTCTATAATAACAAAGAAATATATCCTCCACCAACCAGACTTACAACTCCCGATTAGGGTAGAAGAATTTCTAAGCATCTGCACCACAAAACTACTATCAAAAATATATAAATTATTGTCTAAGATAGATGACACAATGTCTCTACCGTCCTCAAAATGGGAGGCAGATTTATCCATCAGTTCTAGTCATAGCTTCTGGCCACAAATATGTTTGAACACCTTCAGAATGACTCAAAATCCTAATTTACAGCTCATACAATACGAAATTCTTCATAGAACACACTATACAGGACAAAGGATGTTCAGGATGGGTCTAACACACTCAAACATCTGCTCACATTGCACAGATAACACACCTGATGATTATGCACACGCTTTGTGGTTTTGTGCATCTGTCCAGAAGTTCTGGCTTGAAGTCTGTGCGGACCTATCAACATGGCTAAAGTGTAGCATTCCTGCATGCCCCACACTGTGCATACTGGGTGACTTAGACAACATCAACGTGGAATTTAGCTTAGCAGACATGATCCTCACAGTGTTATGTATCGCAAAGAAAACTATTCTCATGAACTGGAAAGCGAAGAACAATCTGTGTATTAACCAGTTTAGAAATGTTCTTTTAGATTATATTAGCATGGAAATAATGTCTGCCTCCTCAAAACATCAATTGGCTGAATTTAATTCTCTCTGGTCCCCTCTGATTAGCTTGATCACATAGTGGTGGTGGTGGGTTGCTGTCCCGTCGCTCTGGGCGGTTGGGTGTGTGCTGGGGGGGGGGGCTGTGTGGCTTCGGGCGTCCTGTGGTCTCTCGGGTCGTGGGGACCGGGTTGGTCATTGCTTGGGGGGAATGTGTGTCGGGCTTGGAGGGCAGTTTTGGGGGCTTGCGGGTGGGGCTGTCTTGCGGTGTGGGGCGGGGTCCCTTAGGGGCCTTGGGGGGGTGGCTGCTGGCTCTGTATCGGGTGACCGGGCCGCTCTGGCGTGGGTGGTGGTGCTGGGCCTGGGCCCTGGTGGCTGGCCGCTGTCTTGCGCCCGGGGCGGGGCCCTGCCTGTGCCTGGGGGGTCTGGGTTGCCCTGGACATGCCACAGTATGGGTGGGTTGGTGCAGGTCCTGGTGCCGGGCTTGTTGCTCTGGGAACTCCAAGGTGTCCGCAGGTGGTTGTTTTTTTTAGGGTGTTTGGGCGTGCGGTGGTGGGGGGGAAGGGGGGTGATTTGTTTGTTTGTTTGTTTGTTTTTGTAGAGGTCCTCCGGGGTGGGGTTGGGTTGAGTGGGGTGGGGCGGGATGGGTTCCTTCTGGGAGTACAGTAGCTCCTGGAATATGGTGACTGCAGGCCCCGAGCCTGGTGGACATCAGGCCCTCCTGCCCTGTGTTGTGTCCCAGGTAGCGGGGATGCCTATTGCAGCCAGTCTCTGGCTGCCCTCTCCGGGATGGGAGGGGCCAGGACACGGGAAAAAAACTAAAATCCGAGAATAAGCTTCTTTTCACCAGTTCTACACAATTTCGGATTTTGATATAAAATGAATTCCTTCACTCAAACCAAGTTAAAACTGCTTTGTCCTTCATATTTATCCACGTCTAAATAGCTTTAAACAAAAAAGAACGTAGTACTTTGCAGGATAGGAAAGAACAACACTAATTTTTTTCAGGAATCCGAGAATAAGCTTCTTTTCACGAGTTCTACACAATTTCGGATTTTGATATAAAATGAATTCCTTCACTCAAACCAAGTTAAAACTGCTTTGTCCTTCATATTTATCCATGTCTAAATAGCTTTAAACAAAAAAAAAGGTAGTACTTTGCAGGATAGGAAAGAACAACACTAAACCTTTTCAGGAATCCGAGAATAAGCGTCTTTTGACGAGTTCTACACAATTTCGGATTTTGATACAAAATGAATTCCTTCACTCAAACAAAGTTAAAACTGCTTTGTCCTTCATATTTATCCATGTCTGAATAGGTTTCAACAAAAAAGAAAGTATTACTTTGCAGTATACAAAAGAACAACAGTAAACCTTTAGGAATCCGAGAATAAGCTTCTTTTCACGAGTTCTACACAATTTCGGATTTTGATATAAAATGAATTCCTTCACTCAAACCAAGTTAAAACTGCTTTGTCCTTCATATTTATCCATGTCTGAATAGGTTTCAACAAAAAAGAATGTATTACTTTGCAGTATACAAAAGAACAACACTAAACCTTTAGGAATCCGAGAATAAGCTTCTTTTCACGAGTTCTTACTTGTGATGGAGCAATACACTCCTTTTGGGTAACCTAAACTGATGGTTGGGGAGGAAAGTTAGAAGAACAATCAACTATACCCAAAGACAGATGACGTGATGAGCAGGCAATATAACTGTGTGTTTTTGCTTCAGTGGTCAGAGCAACTCTCTATTCTGTACTGTGTTGTTTTCTCTTGCAAGATATTATTATTAAATCCTCTTATCTCCTCAGAAGAAAATAACTGACTCTGTGCGTTACTAAATTTCCACCACAATTTTGGCGTCACGAACAGGATCCCTCAACTGGTGTCTCTGGACCGGACCGCAGTGCATGGCCTGCCTGGACTGAAGTAGCTGTTCCAGCCTCATACCTCCAAGGCCTTTTCTGAGAGAGTGGACTGGCAGGTCCTTTTCCTGAATACCAGCGCTGGGATCATTTTTGAAATATGATAGTCTGAGACGATAGGACTGCTTTTTAGTTTTTATTTGAATAAAAGAGGGTTTCCCGGTTGTGTCATTAGTGAGACAGAGATTTCACGGGTAAGTGAAACTTTTGAAGCAGTCCGAAGAAGTGTGAAGTACTCCGAAGAAGTGTGAGTACAGATTAAGGTCCTCATTGGAGACGTCCTTTGAGTGAAGGAATATATTTCCCCATTCCAAGTCTGAGAATGGGAAACAGTAGGTCTCAGACTTTTGACCCTAATGAAAAAGAAATATGGTCCAGAGGTTTTCCACCTGAAGGTTCTTTTAGTATGTTAGAAATAAGAAAATTAGAAGAAAAGTTTTGCAAAAATGAGAAAGAGATGAAGCAAAAAAAAAAGAAAATTAAGTTTAAATAAGAAGTAAGAAAGGTATAGAATGTTGTAGAATTAAAAAATAAAGTGTATTAAGAGAATGAAAGGAAAACGCTAAACAAATGCCATGACGGAATGATGATGATAATTTAGTATGTGGACGAAAAGATAATTCAGCTCTGATTAAGACTGAATCTTCTTTTAAACCACCACCATATTCCACTGATAACACTTCTTCTCCTTCTGCACCTCTTTACCCCACCCTGAGCGCTCTCGCTGTGCCGGATCCAGACCTGGACTCCTGCCCTCCACGACGCCTGCAACAACAACAGCCAGCCCTGCCACAAGCCTCTGGCTCTCGGGAAGAAGGGACTTCTTCCATCCTCCCTCGGGAAGAAATTCCATCATCCTCACAACATCAGTTACATAGGTCTGATGATGAGGAAAAGGAAGACGTTTGGTTCTCCAGCGTACCTGCCCAAGAACTTTTAACGCAAGTGACAAAAATCCTTTACCCACAATCTGGACTTCGGAGATCTAAACGTGAGAAAAAACAAAACCAGATTCAAACCATGCCTATGGTTAAAGTTGCAGGTCCCACTGGACCATTACTGGTTTATCGACCCTGGACTGAGACTGACATCATGGAAGCATAACAATGCTTACCAGATCCAGAGAATTCTGGACCCCGTTTTGCTGACGAGTTGCGAGATTTCTGCGCACAATTCTGCCCGACCGGGGTTGAATTGCGTCGCATATTGGCAAAAAAGTTCAAACCGACCGACCTCTGCAAAATAGAGGCCAGTATGCTACAACTGGATTTGCGACCTACCAACAGTGAACGAGGACATAATGATAACGCTCAATATGAAGCAGCCATCCAAAGACTGTGTCAAGCCATCACCACTCAAATTCCAACCAAAATCAATATGTCCCACATTTACACCTGCAAACAGAAACCCGGTGAAGGGACTGATGATTTTGTACACCGCATCCTTGAGGAAGTCAGCAAGCACAGCGGTCATCAGAGACCAACGGATTTGGGTAATGAACCAGGACCATGGGAGAGTATTGCATGCAATGCAATAATTAAAGGCCTCCTGCCAGATGTCGCCACTGAAGTAAAGAACATTTACGTGGGATGGTGTGAGGGTCCTCGTTTGGCTGACGTTAGCCGATATGCTCGCCATGCTCAGAACCAAGTTGAGACACGTAAGACCATCAAAAGGGACAAGTGTGAAAAGGAGCTGCATTTGGCAGCCATGACCATGTATTACGCAGTTGGTGTAAACAGAGGACAAGGCCGAAGTCGAAGACGTGGACGTGTGGGAGAGGAGGTCGAAATGGGCCACGTCAGAGCTATGATCCGAATATTTGTTTTTACTGTGGCCAGACTGGACACTGGAAGAAGGACTGTCCACAGCTGAAAAGTGATGAAATTGGGCAAAAGGCTGACTGAGGGTGGGAGGCAGGTTCTGGACGTCACGCGCCAGCCCAGCCTCCACTAATGGGTGATAGCACAACACACACACACATTTTTCCTGCTCTGTGCAGTGAACAAACGCTTGCCAACTGTGATTCACGGAGTAAAGTTTTGCATGCTATTTCCGTCCTAGAGCAAAGATATTTGTCTCAGAATATAGGAACCTATGTTCATCAGTAGTGACGTCAGGGGAGTTTGATTGTCCTCCAAAGTTGTGGAAACCACGTTTACTCTATGTCTGCATCAGGCCAGGTTGTGAAGGAGAAAATGACAACGCCCATTGCTTGTGTCACTCCCGATGGGCTCTCCTTCAAACACTCATTTTTGTTATCAGAGTTGTGTCCCATTAACCTGATGGGCCGTGATCTCATGTGCAAATTAGGCATTATTTTAACTTCTACACCAGAGGGTGTTAAGGTTATGTTACAGTCTGACAAAGCTTTCACAGCAGTGCAGTTTGATTCATCGGCACTTACATATGCTTATGAGTGGAAACTTCCCAGCTCTCCTTTTTCACAACAACTAGTGGAAGAAGCAAAAGCGTTAGTTTCACCCCTTTCTGATTTCATGCAACTTGCTGATTTGCACTGCACATGGCACATTTCTTTGGGGCCTGACAATGACTATGAGAAGAAGTGAAAAAATATAAAACAATGTAAAAAACAATACCCTTTGAAGCCTGAAGCAATTAAAGGGATTAAACCTGTTTTTCAATCTTTTCAGAAAACAGGTGTTATTGTTCCTTGTGAAAATTCACCTGTGCGCACTCCATTTTTTCCTGTTAAAAAGATTAAAGATGCTGGCCAGCAGAATGAATGGCGTTTTGTACAGGACCTCCAAGCGGTGAATGCTGCAGTTCAGCCACGTGCTCCTACTGTGCCCAACCCACACACTATTTTGTCTCAAATTTCATCAGATGCACAGTTTTTCTCAGTGGTTGACTTGTCTAATGCATTTTTCTCTGCGCCAGTGCACCCTGATAGGCCATTTTGGTTTGCTTTTTAGTTTGCAGGGAGATCTTGGACTTTTACTTCAATTAACCACAGGCTCTGCTCTTTTGCAGTATGTGGATGACATCCTTTTATGTAGTCCATCTAAACAACAGTGTGAAAAGACACAGTGAATCTGTTGAAACATCTTCATTCTTATGGCCATAAAGCCAGCCTTTCTAAGTTACAGTTTGTACAGGACGAAGTCACCTTTTTGGGTCATGTGATTTCTAAGGATGGGCGCTCACTTTCTCCTAAACGTGTTGCTGCAGTTCAGAACATTCCTAAACCGGTTACTAAAAAACAGCTTATGTCATTCTTAGGTATAACATCTTACTGCAGGAACTTTATTCCTAACTACTCTTTTCTCGAAGCTGCCTTAGGTGCTCTTATCCATGGAAAAGGCCTCCAGTCAGCTGATCGTGTTCCATGGACTCCTGACCTGATCTTTTAGAGACTCCTCTTCCAAACTCTGACATGATTCTTTTTGTAGATGGATCAGCTTTGTGTGATCTAGCCACAGGTACTAACTGTGTTTGGTTTGCAGTATGTTCTTCACATGACACTTTGTTGTCTGGTTCGCTTCCTAAACATTTCTCTGCTCAAACTGCTGAGCTTATTGCACTTACTGAAGCTTGTAAGTTGGCAGCTGGTAAGGCTGTCACCATTTACACAGATTCCAGATATGCTTTTGGTGTTGTTCATGACTTTGGTGCGCTGTGGAAACACAGGCATTTCCTTAAATCAGATGGTAGAACTATTCTGAACTCCAAGCAGGGTTCTGATCTTCTTGATGCGATCCTTTTGCCTACAGCAATCTCAGTCTGTAAGTGTGCGGCTCACACTAACTCAGACGATCCTGTTGCTTGTGGCAATGCCAGAGCTGATGCTGCAGCTAAGCAAGCAGCTAAATCTTTTCCTGTTTTCGCTTCCCTCTCTTTGCAGGCAGAAGACTCTCGCACAGATCCCCATGCTTTGCAAACTTTTGCCTCTGCAGATGGAAAACGCATTTGGTCCTCTGTGGGTGCAACTCATACGGATGGTGTTTGGATGGGACCTGATGGTAAACCCTGTCTACCTAAACATTTTTTTCCTCATTTTGCAAAATTGACACATGGGTTGGACCATGTGTCAAAAGGGGGGATGCTAAATGAACTCACTGCTCAGTAGTTCACAAAAGGGTTCAGTTCATATGCGCAAAAATACTGTCAGTCATGTATGGTTTGTGCCACACATAATGTAGGAAAGGCATTACA
Organism: Leuresthes tenuis; assembly: GCF_036924035.1. Classification (NCBI taxonomy): domain Eukaryota; kingdom Metazoa; phylum Chordata; class Actinopteri; order Atheriniformes; family Atherinopsidae; genus Leuresthes; species Leuresthes tenuis. The sequence continues at coordinate 30,827,843 of NW_027325364.1, forward strand.
CACATCACAAGCTGCACACACTCCACCAGAGAGACCTTTTGAACATTTGATGATGGATTTTGTTGAACTCACACCAGCTGAAGGAAAGAAATATGCTCTAGTAATAGTGGACGTGTTTAGTAAATGGGTTGAAGTTTTCCCTGCAAAACATGCAAACAGTAATGCAGTGACTAAAGCACTGCTAAACAGAAATCATTCCTAGATGGGGCTTTCCAGAGAAGATCAGCAGTGATAATGGCACACATTTTGTAAACACTGCATTGACTGAGGTTGGTAAATTCCTGGGAATAAGCTTGCGCACACATTGTGCTTATCATTCACAGAGTGGAGGTGCTGTGGAAAGAGAAAATGGTACATTAAAGTCCAAGTTAGCCAAATGTTGTGAAGAAACAGGTCTGCCATGGACAAAAGCATTACCTATTGTGCTTACCTACATGAGAATGAGAATCAGAGCTCGAGTGAATCTCAGCCCATTTGAAATTTTATTTGGCAGACCTCCTAACCTGGGATTGGGACCTGTAACCAGACCCCTCCCTTCCACAACTGTTTGTGATGATGCTATGTTGTCTTACTGTCGAAACCTTTCCACTGTTCTATCTCAAGTTTCACAGACAGTAAAAGCAGCCCTTCCAGCCACAGAAAACACACCTCTGCACCCACTCCAACCAGATGACAGGTGGTGAAGGAACTTCGCAGGAAACATTGGAAGTCCAAACGTTGGCAAGGCCCGTTCCAGGTGCTACTGGTCACTCACACAGCTGTTAAAGTTGCAGAGAGAGCAACCTGGATTCATGCCAGTCACTGTAAGAAGGTACCAGAACCAGTAGATGACTTCCACCCTGACATACATCAGCCTAACCAACACGCCCGGAAGGACAAAGATAAGAGTCAGCAGTAAAAGCTGTACTCCACCGGTGTGTTAAGTGCTAGTAACCTCTGACACCGAAGATTGAAACATCCTTACTGAGACCTGCGATGAAGATGATCATACACATGGTGTGAACCATGGCAGAAACTGTTTGTTGTTTGTATTTTCTTATTTGTAACCAGCATGTGCACATTGTATCTTGATTTCACAGGAAGCAATAATACAGGGCTGCTGTATTGTTTCCTGTGTGCGAGGCCTCATTGTATGTATCTCACCAAATGATTCAAATGACTCAAAGAACTTTTTTGCTTTCAAAATTTTTCCTCTAGTGACGCTGACTTAGAGAGGGATGAAGATAATCATGTTTAATTGTTCATGTTTTGATTGTTTATCATTGGACCCTTTATCACTATGATGCCTGCATTTTAAACTCACGTTGTGTGCAAATGCAGGCTGATGTTTTACAGATAAAGTTATTATTTTCCTTGTTTCTTTTTGGGTTGATTAATATAATAGTATTATTATAATCAAAAGGGAGGAATGTAATGGAAAATAATTCTTATATGCATTGTATTGAGTGTTACTGTGTATAACCTGCAAATGACCGAGCTGCAAGGTACCACCCTGCCCTGTTTTCTTAAATTCCTCTTTACAATGGTGGGCTTGTTATAATGAGATAGCTGCACTTTAGGGGGGACAGGGTTAGGCTGGTATTTACAAGTGTGTCTGGGTAACCTCAACTGATGGTTGGGGAGGAAAGTTAGAAGAACAATCAACTATACCAAAAAACAGATGACGTGATGAGCGGGCAATATAACTGTGTGTTTTTGCTTCAGTGGTCAGAGCAACTCTGTATTCTGTACTGTGTTGTTCTCTCTTGCAAGATATTATTATTAAAGCCTCTTATCTCCTCAGAAGAAAATAACTGACTCCCCAAATGCAAGTGTCAGGACAAATGATCAAAGTTCTCCAAGCTTCAGTCTGCAGAGAGGTACAAGACAGGGTTGTCCACTTTCGCCCTCACTTTTTGCTATTTTCATCAAACCTTTAGCAGCTGCTATCAGACAAGATAGAAATATTAAAGGCATCCAACCCCAAAATATTGAGCATAAAATAAGTCTTTATGTTGATGATGTATTACTTTTCCTTCAGAACTCACAGACGTCTCTCACTCACACGATCACACTCATTAATAACTGACTACTCTATCAATTGGTCTAAGACCACAGTTCTGCCCATTAACTGTAGGGTCCAGAATATACCTGCGATCACTTTACAGTCAGGAAATATTAGATATTTAGGCATAAACATTTCCTCCAGGCTCTCAGAGCTAACAAAGCTAAATTATGTGCAATTATTAAAGACAGTAGAGGATGATCTCTCTCTATATTACAACCATTAAAATGATGATACTACCAAAAGTTAACTATTTGTTCTCAATGATCCCCATAAAACCATCTGCTACTTGGTTTAAGTCACTAGATTCATGCATCTCCAAATTTCTGTGGAAAAACAAACCACCACGTATTAGTTTAAAAACCCTACAGAAGACCAAGGACAGTGGTGGATTAGATTTACCTAATTTTCAGCACTATTCCTTAGCCAATAGGTTACAGTATATATCAAAATGGTTTAAACCTAGCCCAATAGATGAACCATGGATAAATATAGAACAAGCATTGTGTGATAATCTGGAAATCTCTGACCTGCCACTTATTAGTCAAAACGTAAAAAATCACAAATGTTGCAAAAGCATTAACATCAGCACCTCTCTGACAACCTGGTGGGAATTTCTTAAAAAAACAAAGTCTTCACTTGTCCCGTGTAAGCTTACACCCATCTGGAACAATCCTGACATCCTGCAAAACAAAAAAATGCTAAACATTACTCTGTGGAAGATCAAAGGAATCAAACATCTGGTACATATAATCCAAAATGGACATTTTATTTCATTTGATGAGCTCATATCACAACATGAGATAGGCAGCAATTAATTCCTAGAATATCAACAACTTAAGTCTAATAATAACAAAGAAATATATCCTCCACCAACCAGACTCCCGATTAGGGTAGCAGAATTTCTAAGCATCTGCACCCCAAAACTACTATCAAAAATATATAAATTATTGTCTAAGATAGATGACACAATGTCTCTACCGTCCTCAAAATGGGAGGCAGATTTATCCATCAGTTCTAGTCATAGCTTCTGGCCACAAATATGTTTGAACACCTTCAGAATGACTCAAAATCCTAATTTACAGCTCATACAATACAAAATTCTTCATAAAACACACTATACAGGACAAAGGATGTTCAGGATGGGTCTAACACACTCAAACATCTGCTCACATTGCACAGATAACACACCTGATGATTATGCACACGCTTTGCGGTTTTGTGCGCCTGTCCAGAAGTTCTGGCTTGAAGTCTGTGCGGACCTATCAACATGGATGTGGAGGTGGCGTGGTGCATCAGCTGCAGGAGAGAGCTGTGGAGAGAGCTCTGGGGAGCAGGACTAGGTGAGTGATTAGTACACCGGCAGTCACTTGTCTAATCACTGTCCTCTTTTAAAAACTCAGTAGCGTGCTGGAGCTGGAAGGAGGATTGAAGTGGAGTCGGCAGCACGAACCGGGAGGGAAGGCCTGCGAACGACTCCACATTCGTGAAAAAGGGTTAAATAAACTATACGTTGAACCGTCCGCTGTCTCTGAGTCTCTCTGAGAGAACCCGCAGTGGCAACAGGCCGCCACATTGGCACCCAACTGGGATTCAGCAGAGGAGACATGACAGAACCGCAATAGCCCATAACAGCTCTGGCCCAAATGCTGGCGAAGGTCGCGGCGATGAATCAGGACCAGGCGGCTCTCGGCAGGCAGCAGCTGGCCACACTGCAGGGCCAGGCGGAACGGCAGACGGACCTGCTGGAAGCACTGGTGGCTCGAGCCGGGGCAGCGGCACCGGCCCCCTCGCTCGCTGGGGTCGGCCTGTATAAGATGACGCCTGAAGACGACCCTCAGTCATTTCTGGGGATGTTCGAGGCAACGGCGGCGGCGTGCAGATGGCCGGAGGCGGAGTGGGCCGTGCGGTTGCTTCCCCTCCTGTCTGGGGACACCCAAACGGCGGCGCTGAGCCTTCCTGCTCGCTCTTGAAGCCAGTACGCGGATGTCTAGAGGGCAGTCCTGGATCGCCTGGGGTACTCGGCGGAGGACCATCGCCGCCGGTTCAGAAGGACCAAACTGGGCCACACGGACCGTCCGTTCACCTATGCGCAGCAGTTGACCGACGTAGTGACACGGTGGCTGCTGCCAGGGGACTCGAATGGAGAGCGGAGGATGCTGGGACAAATCGTCCTGGAACAGTTCGTGGAGGGGCTGCCAAGTCGTACGGCGGAGTGGGTACGCTGCCACCGACCCACTGTCCTGGAGGCCGCAATCACCCTTGCGGAGGACCATCTGGCCGTTTTTTTCCAGGGCCGGACACCGGAGGCTCGGCCAGCATCGCTGGGCCGGCCAACACCAGGAGGCTGTCAACAGCTGGCTCTCAGCTGGCAACAGCACGATCGTCTCCTCTCCCCCGCACTAACCTTTCCTGCCCTCTCTTTCCACCCCAGGTTCCAGCCGCTACAAGTCCTGCTCCCGACCCACAGAGGGTCCCTCAGGTGGCGGGGCAGGAGTGTTGGAGGTGCGTGCAGCCCGGTCATTTTTGCCGCGAGTGCCCGCTCATGGAGGTCAGACAGGTGATTCGGGTTGTTGGCCCTCCAGCGCCCTCCCCCGGTCCAGGAGGGACGTACAGCGTTACGGTAAGGATTCAGGGGGGTACACATCAGGCAATGGTGGACTCGGGCATCACACAGTATAGTTCACCAGAATCTGATTCGACCTGGGGCTTTGATAGAGGCAGAATGGGTTGATATTAGTTGTGTGCATGGGGATATTCACAGATACCCCATGGTCCCAGTTGAAATTTGCTGTAAGGGGAAAAAGCATAGTGTGAAGGCCGCGGTTAGCTCCTGCCTGGCGCACCCCCTGATTTTGGGAACCGATTGTCCCGGGTTTGATAGATTAGTGGGGCAGTGTGTGGGGGTGCGCTCACGACTGTCAGGGTCATGGGATATGTGTGCTGTCCTCAACGGTGACGCGAGGTTGTCCGACACTGCAGACGGGGAGGGGGAGTCGACGGTACCTTCACAGGAGGCTCCGTCAGTTCCCGTGTTCGACTCCGTGGAAGATTTTCCACTCGAGCAGTCTCGTGATGATACTCTACGCTATGCCTTGGATCAGGTGATAAAAATTGATGGTCATATGGTGCGCCCTGACGCAGTGCTAACACATCCGCATTTTTCATTGTGCAGGGACAGAGTGTACAGAGTGAGACAGCACGGTGGAGAGGGAGTGCCTGGCCATCCGGTGGGTGGTCGGCGCTCTGCGGTATTACTTGCTGGGGTGCCCATTCACCCTCTGCTCGGACCATGCTCCCCTCCAGTGGCTCCACCGAATGAAAGATGTCAATGCACGGATCACCCGCTGGTATCTGGCACTACAGCCTTTTAAATTCAAAGTGGTCCATCACAGATGGCGGTGGCCGACTTCCTTTCCAGCTCGCATGGCGAGGTGGGGGGGAGTAAGTTAGGCCGGACGGCTCCCCGGCCAAGGTCAGGCTGTGGAGGTATGTGGAGGTGCTGCAGGAGAGAGCTGTGGAGAGAGCTCTGGGGAGCAGGACTAGGTGAGTGATTAGTACACCGGCAGTCACTTGTCTAATCACTGTCCTCTTTTAAAAACTCAGTAGCGTGCTGGAGCTGGAAGGAGGATTGAAGTGGAGTCGGCAGCACGAACCGGGAGGGAAGGCCTGCGAACGACTCCACATTCGTGAAAAAGGGTTAAATAAACGATACGTTGAACCGTCCGCTGTCTCTGAGTCTCTCTGAAAGAACCCGCAGTGGCAACAGGCCACCACAATGTGCAATTATTAAAGACAGTAGAGGACGATCTCTCTCGTTGGAAGTCCTTACCTATATCACTTATGGGGAGAGTTAAAACCATTAAAATGATGATACTACCAAAAGTTAACTATTTGTTCTCAATGATCAATGACCTGCTACTTGGTTTAAGTCACTAGATTCATGCATCTCTAAATTTCTGTGGAAAAACAAACCACGTATTAGTTTAAAAACCCTACAGAAGACCAAGGACAGTGGTGGATTAGATTTACCTAATTTTCAGCACTATTCCTTAGCCAATAGGTTACAGTATATATCAAAATGGTTTAAACCTAGCCCAATAGATGAACCATGGATAAATATAGAACAAGCATTGTGTGATAATCTGGAAATCTCTGACCTGCCACTTATTAGTCAAAACGTAAAAAATCACAAATGTTGCAAAAGCATTAACATCAGCACCTCTCTGACAACCTGGTGGGAATTTCTTAAAAAAACAAAGTCTTCACTTGTCCCGTGTAAGCTTACACCCATCTGGAACAATCCTGACATCCTGCAAAACAAAAAAATGCTAAACATTACTCTGTGGAAGATCAAAGGAATCAAACATCTGGTACATATAATCCAAAATGGACATTTTATTTCATTTGATGAGCTCATATCTCAACATGAGATAGGCAGCAATTAATTCCTAGAATATCAACAACTTAAGTCTAATAATAACAAAGAAATATATCCTCCACCAACCAGACTCACAACTCCCGATTAGGGTAGCAGAATTTCTAAGCATCTGCACCCCAAAACTACTATCAAAAATATATAAATTATTGTCTAAGATAGATGACACAATGTCTCTACCGTCCTCAAAATGGGAGGCAGATTTATCCATCAGTTCTAGTCATAGCTTCTGGCCACAAATATGTTTGAACACCTTCAGAATGACTCGAAATCTACATTACACTAATTACATTACATTACTACTAATTTACAGCTCATACAATACAAAATTCTTCATAGAACACACTATACAGGACAAAGGATGTTCAGGATGGGTCTAACACACTCAAACATCTGCTCACATTGCACAGATAACACACCTGATGATTATGCACACGCTTTGTGGTTTTGTGCATCTGTCCAGAAGTTCTGGCTTGAAGTCTGTGCGGACCTGTGCGGACCTATCAACAAGTGTAGCATTCCTGCATGCCCCACACTGTGCATACTGGGGTGACTTAGACAACATCAACGTGGAATTTAGCTTAGCAGGCATGATCCTCACAGTGTTATGTATCGCAAAGAAAACTATTCTCATGAACTGGAAAGCAAAGAACAATCTGTGTATTAACCAGTTTAGAAATGTTCTTTTAGATTATCTTAGCATGGAAACAATGTCTGCCTCCTCAAAACATCAATTGGCTGAATTTAATTCTCTCTGGTCCCCTCTGATTAGCTTGATCACATAGTGGTGGTGGTGGGTTGCTGTCCCGTCGCTCTGGGCGGTTGGGTGTGTGCTGGGGGGGGGGGCTGTGTGGCTTCGGGCGTCCTGTGGTCTCTCGGGTCGTGGGGACCGGGTTGGTCATTGCTTGGGGGGAATGTGTGTCGGGCTTGGAGGGCAGTTTTGGGGGCTTGCGGGTGGGGCTGTCTTGCGGTGTGGGGCGGGGTCCCTTAGGGGCCTTGGGGTGGTGGCTGCTGGCTCTGTATCGGGTGACCGGGCCGCTCTGGCGTGGGTGGTGGGGGGGGGGGGGGGGGGGGGGGGGGGATGCTATGTTGATTCGGGCGTCTGGTGGTCTCTCGGGTTGTGGGGACCGGGTTGGTAATTATTGGGGGGGACTGTGTGTCGGGCTTGGAGGGCAGTTTTGGGGGCTTGCGGGTGGGGCTGTCTTGCGGTGTGGGGCGGGGTCCCTTAGGGGCCTTGGGGTGGTGGCTGCTGGCTCTGTATCGGGTGACCGGGCCGCTCTAGCGTGGGTGGTGGTGCTGGGCCTGGGCCCTGGTGGCTGGCCGCTGCCTTGCGCCCGGGGCGGGGCCCTGCCTGTGCCTGGGGGGTCTGGGTTGCCCTGGACATGCCACAGTATGGGTGGGTTGGTGCAGGTCCTGGTGCCGGGCTTGTTGCTCTGGCAACTCCAAGGTGTCCGCAGGTGGTTGTTTTTTTTAGGGTGTTGGGGCATGCGGTGGGGGGGGGGGAGTTTGTTTGTTTGTTTGTTTGATTTTTGTTGTTTGTTTGTTTTTGTAGAGGTCCTCCGGGGTTGGGTCGGGTTGAGTGGGGTGGGGCGGGATGGGTTCCTTCTGGGGGTACAGTAGCTCCCGGAATATGGTGACTGCAGGCCCCGAGCCTGGGGGACATCAGGCCCTCCTGCCCTGTGTTGTGTCCCAGGTAGCGGGGATGCCTATTGCAGCCAGTCTCTGGCTGCCCTCTCCGGGATGGGAGGGGCCAGGAGGATGAATTAATTATCCTGCTGGTTTATATATTGTAAACATAAACAATAAACATTTATAAAACTTCCATTGGCAAAGCAAATCTGTTTGGCATAAAAGGTATTCAGACTACAATTCTGGGGAATTGGGGGAATTCGGGGAGGAAAGTTAGAAGAACAATCAACTATACCCAAAGACAGATACGTGATGAGCGGGCAATATAAGTATAACTGTTTTTGCTTCAGTGGTCAGAGCAACTCTCTATTCTGTACTGTGTTGTTCTCTCTTGCAAGATATTATTATTAAAGCCTCTTATCTCCTCAGAAGAAAATAACTGACTCTGTGCGTTACTAGATTTCCACCACAATTTTGGCGTCACGAACAGGATCCCTCAACTGGTGTCTCTGGACCGGACCGCAGTGCATGGCCAGTCTGGACTGAAGTAGCTGTTCCAGCCTCATACCTCCAAGGCCTTTTCTGAGAGAGAGGACTGGCAGGTCCTTTTCCTGAATACCAGCGCTGGGATCATTTTTGAAATATGATAGTCTGAGACGATAGGACTGCTTTTTAGTTTTTATTTGAATAAAAGAGGGTTTCCCGGTTGTGTCATTAGTGAGACAGAGATTTCACGGGTAAGTGAAACTTTTGAAGCAGTCCGAAGAAGTGTGAAGTACTCCGAAGAAGTGTGAGTACAGATTAAGGTCCTCATTGGAGACGTCCTTTGAGTGAAGGAATATATTTCCCCATTCCAAGTCTGAGAATGGGAAACAGTAGGTCTCAGACTTTTGACCCTAATGAAAAAGAAATATGGTCCAGAGGTTTTCCACCTGAAGGTTCTTTTAGTATGTTAGAAATAAGAAAATTAGAAGAAAAGTTTTGCAAATATGAGAAATAGATGAAGCAAAAAAAAAAAGAAAATTAAGTTTAAATAAGAAGTAAGAAAGGTACAGAATGATGTAGAATGAAAAAATAAAGTGTATTAAGAGAAAGAAAGGAAAACGCTAAACAAATGCCATGACGGAATGATGATGATAATTTAGTATGTGGACGAAAAGATAATTCAGCTCTGATTAAGACTGAATCTTCTTTTAAACCACCACCATATTCCACTGATAACACTTCTTCTCCTTCTGCACCTCTTTACCCCACCCTGAGCGCTCTCACTGTGCCGGATCCAGACCTGGACTCCTGCCCTCCACGACGCCTGCAACAACAACAGCCAGCCCTGCCACAAGCCTCTGGCTCTCGGGAAGAAGGGACTTCTTCCATCCTCCCTCGGGAAGAAATTCCATCATCCTCACAACATCAGTTACATAGGTCTGATGATGAGGAAAAGGAAGACGTTTGGTTCTCCAGCGTACCTGCCCAAGAACTTTTAACGCAAGTGACAAAAATCCTTTACCCACAATCTGGACTTCGGAGATCTAAACGTGAGAAAAAACAAAACCAGATTCAAACCATGCCTATGGTTAAAGTTGCAGGTCCCACTGGACCATTACTGGTTTATCGACCCTGGACTGAGACTGACATCATGGAAGCATAACAATGCTTACCAGATCCAGAGAATTCTGGACCCCGTTTTGCTGACGAGTTGCGAGATTTCTGCGCACAATTCTGCCCGACCGGGGTTGAATTGCGTCGCATATTGGCAAAAATGTTCAAACCGACTGACCTCTGCAAAATAGAGGCCAGTATGCTACAACTGGATTTGCGACCTACCAACAGTGAACGAGGACATAATGATAATGCTCAATATGAAGCAGCCATCCAAAGACTGTGTCAAGCCATCACCACTCAAATTCCAACCAAAATCAATATGTCCCACATTTACACCTGCAAACAGAAACCCGGTGAAGGGACTGATGATTTTGTACACCGCATCCTTGAGGAAGTCAGCAAGCACAGCGGTCATCAGAGACCAACGGATTTGGGTAATGAACCAGGACCATGGGAGAGTATTGCATGCAATGCAATAATTAAAGGCCTCCTGCCAGATGTCGCCACTGAAGTAAAGAACATTTACGTGGGATGGTGTGAGGGTCCTCGTTTGGCTGACGTTAGCCGATATGCTCGCCATGCTCAGAACCAAGTTGAGACACGTAAGACCATCAAAAGGGACAAGTGTGAAAAGGAGCTGCATTTGGCAGCCATGACCATGTATTACGCAGTTGGTGTAAACAGAGGACGAGGCCGAAGTCGAAGACGTGGACGTGTGGGAGAGGAGGTCGAAATGGGCCACGTCAGAGCTATGATCCGAATATTTTTTTTTACTGTGGCCAGACTGGACACTGGAAGAAGGACTGTCCACAGCTGAAAAGTGATGAAATTGGGCAAAAGGCTGACTGAGGGTGGGAGGCAGGTTCTGGACGTCACGCGCCAGCGGAGCCTCCACTAATGGGTGATAGCACAACACACACACACATTTTTCCTGCTCTGTGCAGTGAACAAGCGCTTGCCAACTGTGATTCACGTAGTAAAGTTTTGCATGCTATTTCCGTCCTAGAGCAAAGATATTTGTCTCATAATATAGGAACCTATGTTCATCAGTAGTGACGTCAGGGGAGTTTGATTGTCCTCCAAAGTTGTGGAAACCAGGTTTACTCTATGTCTGCATCAGGCCAGGTTGTGAAGGAGAAAATGACAACGCCCATTGCTTGTGTCACTCCCGATGGGCTCTCCTTCAAACACTCATTTTTGTTATCAGAGTTGTGTCCCATTAACCTGATGGGCCGTGATCTCATGTGCAAATTAGGCATTATTTTAACTTCTACACCAGAGGGTGTTAAGGTTATGTTACAGTCTGACAAAGCTTTCACAGCAGTGCAGTTTGATTCATCGGCACTTACATATGCTTATAAGTGGAAACTTCCCAGCTCTCCTTTTTCACAACAACTAGTGGAAGAAGCAAAAGCGTTAGTTTCACCCCTTTCTGATTTCATGCAACTTGCTGATTTGCACTGCACATGGCACATTTCTTTGGGGCCTGACAATGACTATGAGAAGAAGTGAAAAAATATAAAACAATGTAAAAAACAATACCCTTTGAAGCCTGAAGCAATTAAAGGGATTAAACCTGTTTTTCAATCTTTTCAGAAAACAGGCGTTATTGTTCCTTGTGAAAATTCACCTGTGCGCACTCCATTGTTTCCTGTTAAAAAGATTAAAGATGCTGGCCAGCCAGATGAATGGCGTTTTGTACAGGACCTCCAAGCGGTGAATGCTGCAGTTCAGCCACGTGCTCCTACTGTGCCCAACCCACACACTATTTTGTCTCAAATTTCATCAGATGCACAGTTTTTCTCAGTGGTTGACTTGTCTAATGCATTTTTCTCTGCGCCAGTGCACCCTGATAGGCCATTTTGGTTTGCTTTTTAGTTTGCAGGGAGATCTTGGACTTTTACTTCAATTAACCACAGGCTCTGCTCTTTTGCAGTATGTGGATGACATCCTTTTATGTAGTCCATCTAAGCAACAGTGTGAAAAAGACACAGTGAATCTGTTGAAACATCTTCATTCTTATGGCCATAAAGCCAGCCTTTCTAAGTTAAAGTTTGTACAGGACGAAGTCACCTTTTTGGGTCATGTGATTTCTAAGGATGGGCGCTCACTTTCTCCTAAACGTGTTGCTGCAGTTCAGAACAAGACAGGGTTGTGCACTTTCGCCCTCACTTTTTGCTATTTTCATCAAACCTTTAGCAGCTGCTATCAGACAAGATAGAAATATTAAAGGCATCCAACCCCAAAATATTGAGCATAAAATAAGTCTTTATGTTGATGATGTATTACTTTTCCTTCAGAACTCACAGACGTCTCTCACTCACACGATCACACTCATAAATGAATTCTCAGCACTTTCTGACTACTCTATCAATTGGTCTAAGACCACAGTTCTGCCCATTAACTGTAGGGTCCAGAATATACCTGCGATCACTTTACAGTCAGGAAATATTAGATATTTAGGCATAAACATTTCCTCCAGGCTCTCAGAGCTAACAAAGCTAAATTATGTGCAATTATTATAGACAGTAGAGGACGATCTCTCTCTATATTACAACCATTAAAATGATGATACAACCAAAAGTTAACTGCCTGGCGCACCCCCTGATTTTGGGAACCGATTGTCCCGGGTTTGATAGATTAGTGGGGCAGTGTGTGGGGGTGCGCTCACGACCGTCAGGGTCAAGGGATATGTGTGCTGTCCTCAGCGGTGACGCGAGGTTGTCTGACACTGCAGACGGGGAGGAGGAGCCGACGGTACCTTCACAGGAGGCTCCTTCAGTTCCCGTGTTCGACTCCAATGAAGATTTTCCACTCGAGCAGTCTCGTGATGATACTCTACGCTATGCCTTGGATCATGTGATAAAAATTGATGGTCATATGGTCCGCCCTGACGCAGTGCTAACACATCCGCATTTTTCATTGTGCAGGGACAGAGTGCACAGAGGGAGTCGTGACACTCAGACAGAGGAAATCATAACACAGCTGTTGGTGCCGAAAAGCCGTTGGGAAATCGTTTTCCAGACGGCTCATTATAACCCGATAGCGGGGCATATGGGGTATGAAAAAACGATGAATCGTATAATGGCCCGGTTCTATTGGCCAGGCATTCGGGAAGACGTGCGCCGCTGGTGTGCGTCCTGCTCCAGATGCCAGTTGGTTAACCAAGCGACCGTCCCGAAAGCACCTTTGCGCCCATTGCCGCTGATTGAGGTCCCATTTGAGCGTATTGGGATGGACCTCATCGGGCCCTTTCATCGGAGCGCACGTGGATATTATGTGCAATTATTATAGACAGTAGAGGACGATCTCTCTCTATATTACAACCATTAAAATGATGATACAACCAAAAGTTAACTGCCTGGCGCACCCCCTGATTTTGGGAACCGATTGTCCCGGGTTTGATAGATTAGTGGGGCAGTGTGTGGGGGTGCGCTCACGACCGTCAGGGTCAAGGGATATGTGTGCTGTCTTCAGCGGTGACGCGAGGTTTTCTGACACTGCAGACGGGGAGGGGGAGCCGACGGTACCTTCACAGGAGGCTCCGTCAGTCCCCGTGTTCGACTCCATGGAAGATTTTCCACTCGAGCAGTCTCGTGATGATACTCTACGCTATGCCTTGGATCATGTGATAAAAATTGATGGTCATATGGTGCGCCCTGACGCAGTGCTAACACATCCGCATTTTTCATTGTGCAGGGACAGAGTGCACAGAGTGAGTCGTGACACTCAGACAGAGGAAATCATAACACAGCTGTTGGTGCCGAAAAGCCGTTGGGAAATCATTTTCCAGACGGCTCATTATAACCCGATAGCGGGGCATATGGGGTATGAAAAAACGATGAATCGTATAATGGCCCGGTTCTATTGGCCAGGCATTCGGGAAGACGTGCGCCGCTGGTGTGCGTCCTGCTCCAAATGCCAGTTGGTTAACCAACCGACCGTCCCGAAAGCACCTTTGCGCCCATTGCCGCTGATTGAGGTCCCATTTGAGCGTATTGGGATGGACCTCATCGGGCCCTTTCATCGGAGCGCACGTGGATATCGCTTTGTGTTAGTTCTGGTGGATTATGCAACACGATATCCAGAAGCAGTGCCGTTGCGCACCATCTCTGCAAAGAGTGTAGCGCAGGCACTGTTTCAAGTTATCTCCCAAGTCGGGATCCCGAAAGACATCCTGACTGATCAAGGCACCTCTCACCGTCCCAGAGAGCAGACATAGCCCAGTTGCAGCAGCATTAAGCTGATGTGTTCTCCCCCCTGCCAGGACGCACAAGCCTTATTCAACACCATGTTGAGACACACCCGGGCGTGACAGTGCGTTCACGTCCCTATCGGTTACCTGAGCACAAGAGAAAAGTGGTTCAGGCAGAATTGGAAGCTATGCTGGAGATGGGTGTAATTGAGGAGTCTAACAGCGCCTGGGGTAGTCCCATCGTTTTTGTAGTCAAGACGGATGGGTCTATCTGGTTCTGTGTGGACTATCGCAAGGTGAATGATGTGTCACGATTTGATGCCTATCCTATGCCCCAGGTCGACGAGCTCCTGGATCGCTTGGGCACTGCTCGTTTTTTTACGACACTAGATTTGACCAAGGGCTACTGGCAGATTCCCTTGTCTCCAGAGTCTAAGGAAAAAACGGCCTTCTCCACTCCGTACGGGTTGTACCAATTTGTCACACTTCCGTTCGGGTTGTTCGGGGCCCAAGCCACATTTCAACGCCTTATGGATCGGGTCCTGCGGCCGCATGCTACGTATGCTGCCGCTTACCTGGATGACGTCATCATCCATAGCAACAGCTGGGCGGAGCATGTTCAGCAGGTGGCGGCAGTGCTGGAGTCACTGCGGCAGGCGGGGCTCACGGCCAACCCAAAGAAGTGTGCAGTTGGACGGAGGGAGGTACGGTATCTGGGGTACCACTTGGGCGGCGGACAGGTGCGTCCACAGGTAGACAAGACAGCAGCGATTGCAGCCTGCCCAAAACCTAAGACCAAGAAAGAGGTGAGGCGGTTTTTGGGGCTGGCCGGATATTACCGGCGATTTATTCCCAACTTCGGGGAGCTGACCAGCCCCTTGACCGACCTTACCCGAAAAGGTGCCTCTGATCCGGTCCGGTGGACGGAGCAGTGCCAGGCGTCACTTGAGAGGGTAAAGCAGACCCTCTGTGGGGAGCCTCTTCTCCACACACCTAACTCCTCTCTCCCATTTGTCCTGCAGACTGATGCATCGGGAAGGGGGTTGGGGGCTGTTCTGTCCCAGCAGGTGCGGGGCGTTGACCGCCCAGTGCTTTACATCAGCCAGAAACTATCCGAGAGGGAGACCAGATACAGCACGGTGGAGAGGGCGCCCATTCACCCTCTGCTCGGACCATGCTCCCCTCCAGTGGCTCCACCGAATGAAAGATGTCAATGCACGGATCACCCGCTGGTATCTGGCACTACAGCCTTTTAAATTCAAAGTGGTCCATAGGCCGGGGGCACAGATGGCGGTGGCCGACTTCCTTTCCAGCTCGCATGGCGCGGTGGGGGGGAGTAAATCAGGCCGGACGGCTCCCCGGCCAAGGTCAGGCTGTGGAGGTATGTGGAGGTGCTGCAGGAGAGAGCTGTGGAGAGAGCTCTGGGGAGCAGGACTAGGTGAGTGATTAGTACACCGGCAGTCACTTGTCTAATCACTGTCCTCTTTTAAAAACTCAGTAGCGTGCTGGAGCTGGAAGGAGGATTGAAGTGGAGTCGGCAGCACGAACCGGGAGGGAAAGCCTGCGAACGACTCCACATTCGTGAAAAAGGGTTAAATAAACTATACGTTGAACCGTCCGCTGTCTCTGAGTCTCTCTGAAAGAACCAGCAGTGGCAACAGGCCACCACAATGTGCAATTATTAAAGACAATAGAGGACGATCTCTCTTGTTGGAAGTCCTTATCTATATCACTTATGGGGAGAGTTACAACCATTAAAATGATGATACTACCAAAAGTTAACTATTTGTTCTCAATGATCAATGACCTGCTACTTGGTTTAAGTCACTAGATTCATGCATCTCTAAATTTCTGTGGAAAAACAAACCACCACGTATTAGTTTAAAAACCCTACAGAAGACCAAGGACAGTGGTGGATTAGATTTACCAAATTTTCAGCACTATTCCTTAGCCAATAGGTTACACTATATATCAAAATGGTTTAAACCTAGCCCAATAGATGAACATGGATAAATATAGAACAAGCATTGTGTGATAATCTGGAAATCTCTGACCTGCCACTTATTAGTCAAAACGTAAAAAATCACAAATGTTTCAAAAGCATTAACATCAGCACCTCTCTGACAGCCTGGTCTGAATTTCTTAAAATAACAAAGTCTTCACTTGTCCCGTGTAAGCTTACACCCATCTGGAACAATCCTGACATCCTGCAAAACAAAAAAATGCTAAACTTTACTCTGTGGAAGATCAAAGGAATCAAACATCTGGAACATATAATCCAAAATGGACATTTTATTTCATTTGAGGAGCTCATATCACAACATGAGATAGGCAGCAATAAATTCCTAGAATATCAACAACTTAAGTCTATAATAATAAAGAAATATATCCTCCACCAACCAGACTTACAACTCCCGATTAGGGTAGCAGAATTTCTAAGCATCTGCACCCCAAAACTACTATCAAAAATATATAAATTATTGTCTAAGATAGATGACACAATGTCTCTACCGTCCTCAAAATGGGAGGCAGATTTATCCATCAGTTCTAGTCATAGCTTCTGGCCACAAATATGTTTGAACACCTTCAGAATGACTCGAAATCCTAAATTACAGCTCATACAATACAAAATTCTTCATAGAACACACTATACAGGACAAAGGATGTTCAGGATGGGTCTAACACACTCAAACATCTGCTCACATTGCACAGATAACACACCTGATGATTATGCACACGCTTTGTGGTTTTGTGCATCTGTCCAGAAGTTCTGGCTTGAAGTCTGTGCGGACCTATCAACATGGCTAAAGTGTAGCATTCCTGCATGCCCGACACTGTGCATACTGGGTGACTTAGACAACATCAACGTAAAATTTAGCTTAGCAGACATGATCCTCACAGTGTTATGTATCGCAAAGAAAACTATTCTCATGAACTGGAAAGCGAAGAACAATCTGTGTATTAACCAGTTTAGAAATTTTCTTTTAGATTATATTAGCATGGAAATAATGTCTGCGTCCTGTGGTCTCTCGGGTCGTGGGGACCGGGTTGGTCATTGCTGGGGGGGACTGTGTGTCGGGCTTGGAGGGCAGTTTTGGGGGCTTGCGGGTGGGGCTGTCTTGCGGTGTGGGGCGGGGTCCCTTAGGGGCCTTGGGGTGTTGGCTGCTGGCTCTGTATCGGGTGACTGGGCCGCTCTGACGTGGGTGGTGGTGCTGGGCCTGGGCCCTGGTGGCTGGCTGCTGCCTTGCGCCCAGGGCGGGGCCCTGCCTGTGCCTGGGGGGTCTGGGTTGCCCTGGACATGCCACAGTATGGGTGGGTTGGTGCAGGTCCTGGTGCCGGGCTTGTTGCTCTGGGAACTCCAAGGTGTCCGCAGGTGGTTGTTTTTTTTAGGGTTTTGGTGCGTGCGGTAGGGGGGGGGGGGGGGGGGGTGATTTGTTTGTTTGTTTGTTTGCTTGCTTTTGTAGAGGTCCTCCGGGGTGGGGTTGGGTTGAGTGGGGTGGGGCGGGATGGGTTCCTTCTGGGAGTACAGTAGCTCCCGGAATATGGGGACTGCAGGCCCCGAGCCTGGTGGACATCAGGCCCTCCTGCCCTGGGTTGTGTCCCAGGTAGCGGGGATGCCTATTGCAGCCAGTCTCTGGCTGCCCTCTCCGGGATGGGAGGGGCCAGGACACGGGAAAAAAACTAAAATCCGAGAATAAGCTTCTTTTCACCAGTTCTACATAATTTCGGATTTTGATATAAAATGAATTTCTTCACTCAAACCAAGTTAAAACTGCTTTGTCCTTCATATTTATCCATGTCTAAATAGCTTTAAACAAAAAAGAAGGTAGTACTTTGCAGGATAGGAAAGAACAACACTAAACCTTTTCAGGAATCCGAAAATAAGCGTCTTTTGATGAGTTCTACACAATTTCGGATTTTGATACAAAATGAATTCCTTCACTCAAACAAAGTTAAAACTGCTTTGTCCTTCATATTTATCCATGTCTGAATAGGTTTCAACAAAAAAGAAAGTATTACTTTGCAGTATACAAAAGAACAACACTAAACCTTTAGGAATCCGAGAATAAGCTTCTTTTCACCAGTTCTACACAATTTCGGATTTTGATATAAAATTAATTTCTTCACTCAAGCCAAGTTAAAACTGCTTTGTCCTTCATATTTATCCATGTCTAAATAGCTTTAAACAAAAAAGAAGGTAGTACTTTGCAGGATAGGAAAGAACAACACTAAACCTTTTCAGGAATCCGAGAATAAGCGTCTTTTGACGAGTTCTACACAATTTCGGATTTTGATACAAAATGAATTCCTTCACTCAAACAAAGTTAAAACTGCTTTGTCCTTCATATTTATCCATGTCTGAATAGGTTTCAACAAAAAAGAAAGTATTACTTTGCAGTATACAAAAGAACAACACTAAACCTTTAGGAATCCGAGAATAAGCTTCTTTTCACGAGTTCTACACAATTTCGGATTTTGATATAAAATGAATTCCTTCACTCAAACCAAGTTAAAACTGCTTTGTCCTTCATATTTATCTATGTCTAAATAGCTTTAAACAAAAAAAAAGGTAGTACTTTGCAGGATAGGAAAGAACAACACTAAACCTTTTCAGGAATCCGAGAATAAGCTTCTTTTCACGAGTTCTACACAATTTCGGATTTTGATATAAAATGAATTCCTTCTCTCAAACCAAGTTAAAACTGCTTTGTCCTTCATATTTATGCATGTCTAAATAGCTTTAAACCAAAAAAAAGGTAGTACTTTGCAGGATAGGAAAGAACAACACTAAACCTTTTCAGGAATCCCAGAATAAGCGTCTTTTGACGAGTTCTACACAATTTCGGATTTTGATACAAAATGAATTCCTTCACTCAAACAAAGTTAAAACAGCTTTGTCCTTCATATTTATCCATGTCTGAATAGGTTTCAACAAAAAATAAAGTATTACTTTGCAGTATACCAAAGAACAACACTAAACCTTTAGGAATCCGAGAATAAGCTTCTTTTCACGAGTTCTACACAATTTCGGATTTTGATATAAAATGAATTCCTTCACTCAAACCAAGTTAAAACTGCTTTGTCCTTCATATTTATCCATGTCTGAATAGGTTTCAACAAAAAAGAAAGTATTACTTTGCAGTATACAAAAGAACAACACTAAACCTTTAGGAATCCGAGAATAAGCTTCTTTTCACGAGTTCTACACAATTTCGGATTTTGATATAAAATGAATTCCTTCTCTCAAACCAAGTTAAAACTGCTTTGTCCTTCATATTTCTGCATGTCTAAATAGGTTTCAGGCATAAAATTCCTCATATTACCCTGTATGAGAAAGAAGCATACTTGTGATGGAGCAATACACTCCTTTTGGGTAACCTAAACTGATGGTTGGGGAGGAAAGTTAGAAGAACAATCAACTATACCCAAAGACAGATGACGTGATGAGTGTGCAATATAACTGTGTGTTTTTGCTTCAGTGGTCAGAGCAACTCTCTATTCTGTACTGTGTTGTTCTCTCTTGCAAGATATTATTATTAAAGCCTCTTATCTCCTCAGAAGAAAATAACTGACTCTGTGCGTTACTAAACAGGATCCCTCAACTGGTGTCTCTGGACCGGACCGCAGTGCATGGCCAGCCTGGACTGAAGTAACCGTTCCAGCCTCATACCTCCAAGGCCTTTTCTGAGAGAGAGGACTGGCAGGTCCTTTTCCTGAATACCAGCGCTGGGATCATTTTTGAAATATGATAGTCTGAGACGATAGGACTGCTTTTTAGTTTTTATTTGAATAAAAGAGGGTTTCCCGGTTGTGTCATTAGTGAGACAGAGAGTGTGAGTACAGATTAAGGTCCTCATTGGAGACGTCCTTTGAGTGAAGGAATATATTTCCCCATTCCAAGTCTGAGAATGGGAAACAGTAGGTCTCAGACTTTTGACCCTAATGAAAAAGAAATATGGTCCAGAGGTTTTCCACCTGAAGGTTCTTTTAGTATGTTAGAAATAAGAAAATTAGAAGAAAAGTTTTGCAAATATGAGAAAGAGATGAAGCAAAAAAAAAAAATTAAGTTTAAATAAGAAGTAAGAAAGGTATAGAATGTTGTAGAATTAAAAAATAAAGTGTATTAAGAGAAAGAAAGGAAAACGCTAAACAAATGCCATGACGGAATGATAATGATAATTTAGTATGTGGACAAAAAGATAATTCAGCTCTGATTAAGACTGAATCTTCTTTTAAACCACCACCATATTCCACTGATAACACTTCTTCTCCTTCTGCACCTCTTTACCCCACCCTGAGCGCTCTCGCTGTGCCGGATCCAGACCTGGACTCCTGCCCTCCACGACGCCTGCAACAACAACAGCCAGCCCTGCCACAAGCCTCTGGCTCTCGGGAAGAAGGGACTTCTTCCATCCTCCCTCAGGAAGAAATTCCATCATCCTCACAACATCAGTTACATAGGTCTGATGATGAGGAAAAGGAAGACGTTTGGTTCTCCAGCGTACCTGCCCAAGAACTTTTAACGCAAGTGACAAAAATCCTTTACCCACAATCTGGACATCGGAGATCTAAACGTGAGAAAAAACAAAACCAGATTCAAACCATGCCTATGGTTAAAGTTGCAGGTCCCACTGGACCATTACTGGTTTATCGACCCTGGACTGAGACTGACATCATGGAAGCATAACAATGCTTACCAGATCCAGAGAATTCTGGACCCCGTTTTGCTGACGAGTTGCGAGATTTCTGCGCACAATTCTGCCCGACCGGGGTTGAATTGCGTCGCATATTGGCAAAAAAGTTCAAACCGACCGACCTCTGCTAAATAGAGGCCAGTATGCTACAACTGGATTTGCGACCTACCAACAGTGAACGAGGACATAATGATAATGCTCAATATGAAGCAGCCATCCAAAGACTGTGTCAAGCCATCACCACTCAAATTCCAACCAAAATCAATATGTCCCACATTTATACCTGCAAACAGAAACCCGGTGAAGGGACTGATGATTTTGTACACCGCATCCTTGAGGAAGTCAGCAAGCACAGCGGTCATCAGAGACCAACGGATTTGGGTAATGAACCAGGACCATGGGAGAGTATTGCATGTAATGCAATAATTAAAGGCCTCATGCCAGATGTCGCCACTGAAGTAAAGAACATTTACGTGGGATGGTGTGAGGGTCCTCGTTTGGCTGACGTTCGCCGATATGCTCGCCATGCTCAGAACCAAGTTGAGACACGTAAGACCATCAAAAGGGACAAGTGTGAAAAGGAGCTGCATTTGGCAGCCATGACCATGTATTACGCAGTTGGTGTAAACAGAGGACGAGGCCGAAGTCGAAGACGTGGACGTGTGGGAGAGGAGGTCGAAATGGGCCACGTCAGAGCTATGATCCGAATATTTGTTTTTACTGTGGCCAGACTGGACACTGGAAGAAGGACTGTCCACAGCTGAAAAGTGATGAAATTGGGCAAAAGGCTGACTGAGGGTGGGAGGCAGGTTCTGGACGTCACGCGCCAGCGCAGCCTCCACTAATGGGTGATAGCACAACACACACACACATTTTTCCTGCTCTGTGCAGTGAACAAACGCTTGCCAACTGTGATTCACGTAGTAAAGTTTTGCATGCTATTTCCGTCCTAGAGCAAAGATATTTGTCTCAGAATATAGGAACCTATGTTCATCAGTAGTGACGTCAGGGGAGTTTGATTGTCCTCCAAAGTTAAGTGGAAACCACGTTTACTCTATGTCTGCATCAGGCCAGGTTGTGAAGGAGAAAATGACAACGCCCATTGCTTGTGTCACTCCCGATGGGCTCTCCTTCAAACACTCATTTTTGTTATCAGAGTTGTGTCCCATTAACCTGATGGGCCGTGATCTCATGTGCAAATTAGGCATTATTTTAACTTCTACAACAGAGGGTGTTAAGGTTATGTTACAGTCTGACAAAGCTTTCACAGCAGTGCAGTTTGATTCATCGGCACTTACATATGCTTATGAGTGGAAACTTCCCAGCTCTCCTTTTTCACTACAACTAGTGGAAGAAGCAAAAGCGTTAGTTTCACCCCTTTCTGATTTCATGCAACTTGCTGATTTGCACTGCACATTGCACATTTCTTTGGGGCCTGACAATGACTATGAGAAGAAGTGAAAAAATATAAAACAATGTAAAAAACAATACCCTTTGAAGCCTGAAGCAATTAAAGGGATTAAACCTGTTTTTCAATCTTTTCAGAAAACAGGCGTTATTGTTCCTTGTGAAAATTCACCTGTGCGCACTCCATTGTTTCCTGTTAAAAAGATTAAAGATGCTGGCCAGCCAGATGAATGGCGTTTTGTACAGGACCTCCAAGCGGTGAATGCTGCAGTTCAGCCACGTGCTCCTACTGTGCCCAACCCACACACTATTTTGTCTCAAATTTCATCAGATGCACAGTTTTTCTCAGTGGTTGACTTGTCTAATGCATTTTTCTCTGCGCCAGTGCACCCTGATAGGCCATTTTGGTTTGCTTTTTAGTTTGCAGGGAGATCTTGGACTTTTACTTCAATTAACCACAGGCTCTGCTCTTTTGCAGTATGTGGATGACATCCTTTTATGTAGTCCATCTAAACAACAGTGTGAAAAAGACACAGTGAATCTGTTGAAACATCTTCATTCTTATGGCCATAAAGCCAGCCTTTCTAAGTTACAGTTTGTACAGGACGAAGTCACCTTTTTGGGTCATGTGATTTCTAAGGATGGGAGCTCACTTTCTCCTAAACGTGTTGCTGCAGTTCAGAACATTCCTAAACCGGTTACTAAAAAACAGCTTATGTCATTCTTAGGTATAACATCTTACTGCAGGAACTTTATTCCTAACTACTCTTTTCTCGAAGCTGACTTAGGTGCTCTTATCCATGGAAAAGGCCTCCAGTCAGCTGATCATGTTCCATGGACTCCTGATCTGATCTTTTAGAGACTCCTCTTCCAAACTCTGACATGATTCTTTTTGTAGATGGATCAGCTTTGTGTGATCTAGCCACAGGTACTAACTGTGTTTGGTTTGCAGTATGTTCTTCACATGACACTTTGTTGTCTGGTTCGCTTCCTAAACATTTCTCTGCTCAAACTGCTGAGCTTATTGCACTTACTGAAGCTTGTAAGTTGGCAGCTGGTAAGGCTGTCACCATTTACACAGATTCCAGATATGCTTTTGGTGTTGTTCATGACTTTGGTGCGCTGTGGAAACACAGGCATTTCCTTAAATCAGATGGTAGAACTATTCTGAACTCCAAGCAGGTTTCTGATCTTCTTGATGCGATCCTTTTGCCTACAGCAATCTCAGTCTGTAAGTGTGCGGCTCACACTAACTCAGACGATCCTGTTGCTTGTGGCAATGCCAGAGCTGATGCTGCAGCTAAGCAAGCAGCTAAATCTTTTCCTGTTTTCGCTTCCCTCTCTTTGCAGGAAGAAGACTCTCTCACAGATCCCCATGCTTTGCAAACTTTTGCCTCTGCAGATGGAAAACGCATTTGGTCCTCTGTGGGTGCAACTCATACGGATGGTGTTTGGATGGGACCTGATGGTAAACCCTGTCTACCTAAACATTTTTTTCCTCATTTTGCAAAATTGACACATGGGTTGGACCATGTGTCAAAAGGGGGGATGCTGAATGAACTCACTGCTCAGTGGTTCACAAAAGGGTTCAGTTCACATGCGCAAAAATACTGTCAGTCATGTATGGTTTGTGCCACACATAATGTAGGAAAGGCATTACACACATCACAAGCTGCACACACTCCACCAGAGAGACCTTTTGAACATTTGATGATGGATTTTGTTGAACTCACACCAGCTGAAGGAAAGAAATATGCACTAGTAATAGTGGACGTGTTTAGTAAATGGGTTGAAGTTTTCCCTGCAAAACATGCAAACAGTAATGCAGTGACTAAAGCACTGCTAAACAGAAATAATTCCTAGATGGGGCTTTCCAGAGAAGATCAGCAGTGATAATGGCACACATTTTGTAAACACTGCATTGACTGAGGTTGGTAAATTCCTGGGAATAAGCTTGCGCACACATTGTGCTTATCATCCACAGAGTGGAGGTGCTGTGGAAAGAGAAAATGGTACATTAAAGTCCAAGTTAGCCAAATGTTGTGAAGAAACAGGTCTGTCATGGACAAAAGCATTACCTATTGTGCTTACCTACATGAGAATGAGAATCAGAGCTCGAGTGAATCTCAGCCCATTTGAAATTTTATTTGGCAGACCTCCTAACCTGGGATTGGGACCTGTAACCAGACCCCTCCCTTCCACAACTGTTTGTGATGATGCTATGTTGTCTTACTGTCGAAACCTTTCCACTGTTCTATCTCAAGTTTCACAGACAGTAAAAGCAGCCCTTCCAGCCACAGAAAACACACCTCTGCACCCACTCCAACCAGATGACAGGTGGTGAAGGAACTTTGCAGGAAACATTGGAAGTCCAAACGTTGGCAAGGCCCGTTCCAGGTGCTACTGGTCACTCACATAGCTGTTAAAGTTGCAGAGAGAGCAACCTGGATTCATGCCAGTCACTGTAAGAAGGTACCAGAACCAGTAGATGACTTCCACCCTGACATAAATCAGCCTAACCAACACGCCCGGAAGGACAAAGATAAGAGTCAGCAGTAAAAGCTGTACTCCACCGGTGTGTTAAGTGCTAGTAACCTCTGACACCGAAGACTGAAACATCCTTACTGAGACCTGCGATGAAGATGATGATACACATGGTGTGAACCATGGCAGAAACTGTTTGTTGTTTGTATTTTCTTATTTGTAACCAGCATGTGCACATTGTATCTTGATTTCACAGGAAGCAATAATACAGGGCTGCTGTATTGTTCCCTGTGTGCGAGGCCTCATTGTATGTATCTCACCAAATGATTCAAATGACTCAAAGAACTTTTTTGCTTTCAAAATTTTTCCTCTAGTGACGCTGCCTTAGAGAGGGATGAAGATAATCATGTTTAATTGTTCATGTTTTGATTGTTTATCATTGGACCCTTTATCACTATGATGCCTGCATTTTAAACTCACGTTGTGTGCAAATGCAGGCTGATGTTTTACAGATAAAGTTATTATTTTCCTTGTTTCTTTTGGGTTGATTAATATAATGGTATTATTATAATCAAAAGGGAGGAATGTAATGGAAAAAAATTCTTATATGCATTGTATTGAGTGTTACTGTGTATAACCTGCAAATGACCGAGCTGCAAGGTACCACCCTGCCCTGTTTTCTTAAATTCCTCTTTACAATGGTGGGCTTGTTATAATGAGATAGCTGCACTTTAGGGGGGACAGGGTTAGGCTGGTATTTACGAGTGTGTCTGGGTAACCTCAACTGATGGTTGGGGAGGAAAGTTAGAAGAACAATCAACTATACCAAAAAACAGATGACGTGATGAGCGGGCAATATAACTGTGTGTTTTTGCTTCAGTGGTCAGAGCAACTCTGTATTCTGTACTGTGTTGTTCTCTCTTGCAAGATATTATTATTAAAGCCTCTTATCTCCTCAGAAGAAAATAACTGACTCCCCAAATGCAAGTGTCAGGACAAATGATCAAAGTTCTCCAAGCTTCAGTCTGCAGAGAGGTACAAGACAGGGTTGTCCACTTTCGCCCTCACTTTTTGCTATTTTCATCAAACCTTTAGCAGCTGCTATCAGACAAGATAGAAATATTAAAGGCATCCAACCCCAAAATATTGAGCATAAAATAAGTCTTTATGTTGATGATGTATTACTTTTCCTTCAGAACTCACAGACGTCTCTCACTCACACGATCACACTCATAAATGAATTCTCAGCACTTTCTGACTACTCTATCAATTGGTCTAAGACCACAGTTCTGCCCATTAACTGTAGGGTCCAGAATATACCTGCGATCACTTTACAGTCAGGAAATATTAGATATTTAGGCATAAACATTTCCTCCAGGCTCTCAGAGCTAACAAAGCTAAATTATGTGCAATTATTAAAGACAGTAGAGGACGATCTCTCTCTATATTACAACCATTAAAATGATGATACAACCAAAAGTTAACTGCCTGGCGCACCCCCTGATTTTGGGAACCGATTGTCCCGGTTTGATAGATTAGTGGGGCAGTGTGTGGGGGTGCGCTCACGACCGTCAGGGTCATGGGATATGTGTGCTGTCCTCAGCGGTGATGCGAGGTTGTCTGACACTGCAGACGGGGAGGGGGAGCCGACGGTACCTTCACAGGTGGCTCCGTCAGTTCCCGTGTGCGACTCCATGGAAGATTTTCCACTCGAGCAGTCTCGTGATGATACTCTACGCTATGCCTTGGATCAGGTGATAAAAATTGATGGTCATATGGTGCGCCCTGACGCAGTGCTAACACATCCGCATTTTTCATTGTGCAGGGACAGAGTGTACAGAGTGAGTCGTGACACTCAGACAGAGGAAATCATAACACAGCTGTTGGTGCCGAAAAGCCGTTGGGAAATCGTTTTCCAGACGGCTCATTATAACCCGATGGCGGGGCATATGGGGTATGAAAAAACGATGAATCGTATAATGGCCCGGTTCTATTGGCCAGGCATTCGGGCAGACGTGCGCCGCTGGTGTGCGTCCTGCTCCAAATGCCAGTTGGTTAACCAACCGGCCGTCCCGAAAGCACCTTTGCGCCCATTGCCGCTGATTGAGGTCCCATTTGAGCGTATTGGGATGGACCACATCGGGCCCTTTCATCGGAGCGCACGTGGATATCGCTTTGTGTTAGTTCTGGTGGATTATGCAACACGATATCCAGAAGCAGTGCCGTTGCGCACCATCTCTGCAAAGAGTGTAGCGCAGGCACTGTTTCAAGTTATCTCCCGAGTCGGGATCCCGAAAGAGATCCTGACTGATCAAGGCACCTCTCACCGTCCCAGAGAGCAGACATAGCCCAGTTGCAGCAGCATTAAGCTGATGTGTTCTCCCCCCTGCCAGGACGCACAAGCCTTATTCAACACCATGTTGAGACACACCCGGGCGTGACAGTGCGTTCACGTCCCTATCGGTTACCTGAGCACAAGAGAAAAGTGGTTCAGGCAGAATTGGAAGCTATGCTGGAGATGGGTGTAATTGAGGAGTCTAACAGCGCCTGGGGTAGTCCCATCGTTTTTGTAGTCAAGACGGATGGGTCTATCCGGTTCTGTGTGGACTATCGCAAGGTGAATGATGTGTCACGATTTGATGCCTATCCTATGCCCCGGGTCGACGAGCTCCTGGATCGCCTGGGCACTGCTCGTTTTTTTTACGACACTAGATTTGACCAAGGGCTACTGGCAGATTCCCTTGTCTCCAGAGTCTAAGGAAAAAACGGCCTTCTCCACTCCGTACGGGTTGTACCAATTTGTCACACTTCCGTTCGGGTTGTTCGGGGCCCAAGCCACATTTCAACGCCTTATGGATCGGGTCCTGCGGCCGCATGCTGCGTATGCTGCCGCTTACCTGGATGACGTCATCATCCATAGCAACAGCTGGGCGGAGCATGTTCAGCAGGTGGCGGCAGTGCTGGAGTCACTGCGGCAGGCGGGGCTCACGGCCAACCCAAAGAAGTGTGCAGTTGGACGGAGGGAGGTACGGTATCTGGGGTACCACTTGGGCGGCAGACAGGTGCGTCCACAGGTAGACAAGACAGCAGCGATTGCAGCCTGCCCAAAACCTAAGACCAAGAAAGAGGTGAGGCGGTTTTTGGGGCTGGCCGGATATTACCGGCGATTTATTCCCAACTTCGCGGAGCTGACCAGCCCCTTGACCGACCTTACCCGAAAAGGTAAGACGGAGCAGTGCCAGGCGTCACTTGAGAGGGTAAAGCAGACCCTCTGTGGGGAGCCTCTTCTCCACACACCTAACTCCTCTCTCCCATTTGTCCTGCAGACTGATGCATCGGGAAGGGGGTTGGGGGCTGTTCTGTCCCAGCAGGTGCGGGGTGTTGACCGCCCAATGCTTTACATCAGCCAGAAACTATCCGAGAGGGAGACCAGATACAGCACGGTGGAGAGGGAGTGCCTGGCCATCCGGTGGGTGGTCGGCGCTCTGCGGTATTACTTGCTGGGGCGCCCATTCACCCTCTGCTCGGACCATGCTCCCCTCCAGTGGCTCCACCGAATGAAAGATGTCAATGCACGGATCACCCGCTGGTATCTGGCACTACAGCCTTTTAAATTCAAAGTGGTCCATAGGCCGGGGGCACAGATGGCGGTGGCCGACTTCCTTTCCAGCTCGCATGGCGAGGTGGGGGGGAGTAAGTTAGGCCGGACAGCTCCCCGGCCAAGGTCAGGCTATGGAGGTATGTGGAGGTGCTGCAGGAGAGAGCTGTGGAGAGAGCTCTGGGGAGCAGGACTAGGTGAGTGATTAGTACACCGGCAGTCACTTGTCTAATCACTTTCCTCTTTTAAAAACTCAGTAGCGTGCTGGAGCTGGAAGGAGGATTGAAGTGGAGTCGGCAGCACAAACCGGGAGGGAAGGCCTGCGAACGACTCCACATTCGTGAAAAAGGGTTAAATAAACGAAACGTTGAACCGTCCGCTGTCTCTGAGTCTCTCTGAAAGAACCCGCAGTGGCAACAGGCCACCACAATGTGCAATTATTAAAGACAGTAGAGGACGATCTCTCTCGTTGGAAGTCCTTACCTATATCACTTATGGGGAGAGTTAAAACCATTAAAATGATGATACTACCAAAAGTTAACTCTTTGTTCTCAATGATCAATGACCTGCTACTTGGTTTAAGTCACTAGATTCATGCATCTCTAAATTTCTGTGGAAAAACAAACCACCACGTATTAGTTTAAAAACCCTACAGAAGACCAAGGACAGTGGTGGATTAGATTTACCTTATTTTCAGCACTATTCCTTAGCCAATAGGTTACAGTATATATCAAAATGGTTTAAACCTAGCCCAATAGATGAACATGGATAAATATAGAACAAGCATTGTGTGATAATCTGGAAATCTCTGACCTGCCACTTATTAGTCAAAACGTAAAAAATCACAAATGTTTCAAAAGCATTAACATCAGCACCTCTTTGACAGCCTGGTGGGAATTTCTTAAAATGACAAAGTCTTCACTTGTCCCGTGTAAGCTTACACCCATCTGGAACAATCCTGACATCCTGCAAAACAAAAAAAATGCTAAACTTTACTCTGTGGAAGATCAAAGGAATCAAACATCT
Source organism: Leuresthes tenuis (assembly GCF_036924035.1). Classification (NCBI taxonomy): domain Eukaryota; kingdom Metazoa; phylum Chordata; class Actinopteri; order Atheriniformes; family Atherinopsidae; genus Leuresthes; species Leuresthes tenuis. Next base: position 30,856,961 of record NW_027325364.1, read on the forward strand.
GGAACATATAATCCAAAATGGACATTTTATTTCATTTGAGGAGCTCATATCACAACATGAGATAGGCAGCAATAAATTCCTAGAATATCAACAACTTAAGTCTATAATAACAAAGAAATATATCCTCCACCAACCACATTTACAACTCCCGATTAGGGTAGCAGAATTTCTAAGCATCTGCACCCCAAAACTACTATAAAAAATATATAAATTATTGTCTAAGATAGATGACACAATGTCTCTACCGTCCTCAAAATGGGAAGCAGATTTATCCATCAGTTCTAGACATAGCTTCTGGCCACAAATATGTTTGAACACCTTCAGAATGACTCGAAATCCTAATTTACAGCTCATACATTACAAAATTCTTCATAGAACACACTATACAGGACAAAGGATGTTCAGGATGGGTCTAACACACTCAAACATCTGCTCACATTGCACAGATAACACACCTGATGATTATGCACACGCTTTGTGGTTTTGTGCATCTGTCCAGAAGTTCTGGCTTGAAGTCTGTGCGGACCTATCAACATGGCTAAAGTGTAGCATTCCTGCATGCCCCACACTGTGCATACTGGGTGACTTAGACAACATCAACGTGGAATTTAGCTTAGCAGACATGATCCTCACAGTGTTATGTATCGCAAAGAAAACTATTCTCATGAACTGGAAAGCGAAGAACAATCTGTGTATTAACCAGTTTAGATTATATTAGCATGGAAACAATGTCTGCCTCCTCAAAACATCAATTGGCTGAATTTAATTCTCTCTGGTCCCCTCTGATTAGCTTGGCTTGGAGGGCAGTTTTGGGGGCTTGCGGGTGGGGCTGTCTTGCGGTGTGGGGCGGGGTCCCTTAGGGGCCTTAGGGTGGTGGCTGCTGGCTCTGTATCGGGTGACCGGGCCGCTCTGGCGTGGGTGGTGGTGCTGGGCCTGGGCCCTGGTGGCTGGCTGCTGCCTTGCGCCCGGGGCGGGGCCCTGCCTGTGCCTGGGGGGTCTGGGTTGCCCTGGACATGCCACAGTATGGGTGGGTTGGTGCAGGTCCTGGTGCCGGGCTTGTTGCTCTGGGAACTCCAAGGTGTCCGCAGGTGGTTGTTTTTTGTTTGTTTGTTTGTTTGATTTTTGTTGTTTGTTTGTTTTTGTAGAGGTCCTACAGGGTTGGGTTGGGTTGAGTGGGGTGGGGCGGGATGGGTTCCTTCTGGGGGTACAGTAGCTCCCGGAATATGGTGACTGCAGGCCCCGAGCCTGGTGGACATCAGGCCCTCCTGCCCTGTGTTGTGTCCCAGGTAGCGGGGATGCCTATTGCAGCCAGTCTCTGGCTGCCCTCTCTGGGGTGGGAGGGGCCAGGAGGAAGAATTGATTATTCTGCTGGTTTATATATTGTAAACATAAACAATAAACATTTATAAAACTTCCCTTGGCAAAGCAAATCTGTTTGGCATAAAAGGTATTCAGACTACAATTCTGCTGCCATAATGCTGAACAAGACAAGGGAAAAAACTAAAAACTAAAAACTAAAAGAAAATAACTCACTCTGGGCGTTACTAAATATCCATCACGATAAAAAAGAACAACACTAAACCTTTAGGAATCCGAGAATAAGCTTCTTCTCACGAGTTCTATACAATTTCGAATTTTGATATAAAATTAATTCCTTCACTCAAACCAAGTTAAAACTGCTTTGTCCTTCATATTTATCCATGTCTAAATAGCTTTAAACAAAAAAGAACGTTGTACTTTGCAGGATAGGAAAGAACAACACTAAGCCTTTTCAGGAATCCGAGAATAAGCTTCTTTTCACCAGTTCTACACAATTTAGATTTTTTTTAATCTTTTTTTTTATATAATATTTTTATTACTTTTTCTGACATGAACACAGACTACAAACAACAGAACAACATGGCCACAAAAACAAATATCTGACTACTTGTGTGTTATACACAGTACAATGCAAAAAAAAACACATCTCCCTATAGAAATAAGCTGTGAGGATGTGGGAACAAAGTATATATACATACAGATATATTCATCATCACACAAATACATAAGGAAACGCTCAGTCCAGTTACCATTGACAGCGATGCAGCAAATACAAATGAGCAAAGAAAGAAGAATAATAAAGAAAATAACTTAATTTAGAGAGAAAAGGCTACCTTTTTTCTCTTTTTCTTTTTTTAAATGAGAATGAATAGATTAAAAACAAATGAGTAAATTAATGTCCAGCCTTATGATCCAAAAACGTCAGTTAGCCAGTTCCCCTCAATGCCATCTAACATCCCTTTTAGTACAATGGTTGTGAGTCTTTTACCTGCATATTTAAAGAAAGGGGTCCAAATCCTACCAAAATCGTCCATCTTACATTTGAATCTGCACGTTAGGTATTCCATTGGTAGTAAATCAAATACAACTTTGTGCCATCCCCTAATTGTAGGTGGAGCATTATCAATCCATCTAAGCAATATATTTTTCCGAGCAGCAAATGTAAGAATACTGAGCAGCCTTCTTTGATGGGACCCTTTAATATGACGACTGGGCAAGCCGAGAAGCAGAACCTGAGGATCAGCATCAAGCTGGACATTAAAAATCAAATGAAGTTTGCTAACAATTTTACCCCAGTACTCCTCAACATGGATACATGTCCACACACAGTGCCTATAGCTTCCCACCTCTACCTGACACTTGGAACACTTTTCAGACAAACTTGGGTTCATCTTGTGTCTGAGCTGTGGTGTAATCTGCAAGCGATGTAGTATTCTAAACTGGGTCTCTCTGGTTCTGTTACATATGGAGATCTCTCTAGCTAGTCGCCATATTTCCAACCATGTTGATTCATCTATTGTAAGATTTAAATCAGCATTCCATTTACATCAAAGATACTCTAGGTTCATATTGCTAACAGAGTTGAGCTCAGCATATCCCCGACCGAGAACTGCTTTCTTGCCTCTACCAAGAAGTAGACGTTCCATCTGTGAAGTCTGACAGTTAAAATCATACCTTCTTTGATTCTGGGTGAAGTTGCGAATTTGCAGATACCTGAAGAAGTGATTACTGGGGAGACCATATTTCTGTCGGATTTGTTCAAATGTAAGCATCACTCCTTTATCAAATAAATGTCCCAGAGTTAAAATCCCCTTCTCCTCCCACATCTTAAATCCCATGTCTGAGCAGGCTGCGGCAAAATCCATGTTCCCGTATATCAGAGCTAGCGACGACAATGTTTTGGAACGACCCTCTAACTTTCTTATCGCTTGCCAGGCTTTCAGACTTTTTGTGATTATGTTATTGTTCCTAGCATTCTTAGTTTTCGTTGAGTCCAAGGCAAATAAAACACCTGTGAGGCCATTACCCGCGTTCGCCGACTCCAGATCTAACCACACCGAATCTGGATCATTATTAATCCACTCGGCTATGTACCGGAGCTGTGCAGCCAGCTGATAGAGCCTAATGTTTGGGACAGCTAAGCCTCCCTGCTTTACAGACATTTGCAAGTTAGACATTTTTAGTCGTGGTTTCTTTCTGTTCCATATAAATGAACTGATCCAGCCATTTACCCTTCTAATGGTTTTATTATTAAGTAAAATGGGGACCATTTGAAAGTGATAAAGTAGTCTCGGCAGAATGTTCATTTTGAGTAAAGCAATTCTACCCATCATTGACAGTGGAAGAGATATCCATCTGTCCAAGTCATCACATATATGCTTTAACAGAGGTTCAAAGTTGGCCTTGTACATTGCTTCTAATGATGGGGTGATGAAAATCCCAAGATAAGTAAAGCCTGCGGGTGACCATTTAAATGGACAGGAGATAGGCCGAGAGGAGTTGCCCAACGGCATGACTTCAGACTTAGAAAAATTTATTTTATACCCTGAAAATTTACTAAATTGATTTATTATCTCCAAAACAGCTGGTATAGATTTTGTTGGGTTAGTTAAAAAAAGCAATATATCATCAGCATATAAGGCTATTTTATGATCTTTCCCACCAACTGAGATTCCAGTGATATCTGGGCTATTCCTTATAGCTTCTGCGAGGGGCTCGATCGCTATAGCAAACAACAATGGGGATAAAGGGCATCCCTGCCTTGTTCCCCTACCCAGAGGGAAGGCAGATGAGACCTGGCCATTGATCCGAACAGCAGCCAGTGGTCTGTTATATAGCAACCTAACCCAGCTGCTGAAAGCATCTCCCAGCCCGAAGGCATTTAAGGTAGAAAAAAGAAATTGCCATTCAACCCTGTCAAAGGCTTTTTCGGCATCTAGACTTATCACCATACTGGACAACCTCCACTGTTGCGACAGCTGAATTACATTTAATAACCTTCTCATGTTGTTACAGGAGTTCCTACCAATAATGAACCCTGTCTGATCAGTGTTGATAATGGAGGGCAAAACCTTCTCAAGACGCTGCGCTAATATTTTAGATAAGATTTTAAAATCAACATTCAGGAGACTAATAGGTCGATATGAAGGACATTCATCAGCTGGTTTTCCTTTTTTAAGTATGAGGCTAATATTGGCCTCTGTAAGTGATCTAGGTAAAGAGCCTTTATTAAATGATTCGTTCAGCATCTCCAAGAAAGGACCCATAAGCTCTGATTCAAAGTCTTTATAGAATTCACTGCTAAGGCCGTCTGGGCCTGGAGACTTTCCTGATTGTAAAGTCTGCAATGCCACTAGAACCTCCTGCATCGTAATCGGTCCGTTTAGCCCCTGTTTTTGCTCCTCTGTTAGTTTAGGTAAAGTAAGCTTTGAGATAAATCTATCAGTCAAGTCCTGTCCTTCCGGGGGCTCCTCACTGCTATATAACTGGTTATAAAATTCTCTAAACACCTTACAAATATTAACTGTGTCAGACTTACTATGTCCATTTTTGTCTTTAATGGATGAAATTGTATGAGAGTCAGTCCTCTTGTTCACTAGTCTTGCAAGATACTTACTTGGTTTATTACCATACTCATATAACCTTTGTTTAGCAAATCGAATACTCTGCTCAGCTCTATGAGTAAGAAGAGAATTTAGAGATGCTCTTGTAGCCAACATTGCTTTCATATTAATATCAGAGGGATATTTTGCATACGTCTTCTCTAAATCAGCAAGTGTGCCTTCCAATTCCTTTTGGGCTTCTAAAGATTTACGTTGTTTGCTTCTAGTATAGGAGATAATAAGGCCTCTAGCATAGACCTTACAGGTTTCCCATAATATTGATGGGGTTATATCTGGGGTTTTATTTATTTCGTAGAATATGTTAAATTCTGATTTAAAATAAGAAATGAATTTGGGATCACTTAGTAGGTGTGGATTGAACCTCCAGGAATTAGAGGAGCCCTGTCTCTCGGAAAAGAGCAACTGTAAAAATACTGGGCTGTGATCAGAAATAGAAATAGTTCCTGTATCACAAGACACAACAGAGGAAAGCAATAACTTAGGGATGAAAAAATAATCTATTCTAGAACTACTCTTATAAGCACTGGAAAAAAACGTGAACTCTTTAGAAGTAGGATGTACAGTTCTCCATACATCAAGAAAACCAAACTCCTCACATGTGTCCATTAATGCCCTGGCTCTTTTTGATGGGACCCTAGGATCTGCAGGCATTCTGTCCATTAGCGGATTCAGGTGGCAGTTAAAATCCCCACCCACAATACAACATTCAGTTTCAAGTTCAGCAAACTCCAAAAATGCCTTTGTGACAAACTCAGTAGGGTGATTTGGAGGCGCATAAACATTCAGAATTGAGATGCATTTCCCGTATAGCAGACCCTTAATTATAATATATCGTCCGCAACTGTCCTTAACGCAAGATTCAAGTTTAAAGGGCAACTTCTTATTTATCAGGATACATACCCCTCTGCTGTTCGATGTCTGGGAAGAGAAAAAAGTCTGACCAACCCAGTCCCGCCTAAGTTTAAGATGTTCTTGATCCTTCAAGTGAGTTTCCTGTAACTTCCTGAGGGTGATTTCCACTCCTTTTTTGAGAGAGGTGAGAATCTTCTTTCTCTTCACTAGATGATGAATGCCCCGTACATTCCAAGTACAGAGTTTAATACTAGGAATATTCATAGTTAAATTAAGTACATAACATATCTTAAATTGTTGCTACTCATCGCTGTCACACATTTATTCTCTTTGTCTTTGGGCAGCATAAGTAGTATAGCAACAGGACCGAGCGGGCTGATAACATATAACAAAACAGTGGCCATTCCTGGGATGAAACTATTTACGAAGACTAACACTAGGTCCTTCACAAACCGTTCTAGAACCTCTAAACTTGAGATCACACCACAGAGAGCAAATTCAAACCCTCCTTTCAGGTGGTGGGTCCCCTGCCTAACGCTAAATGCAAGCACACTTCTTACTTATCTGGCACAGTAAGTTGAAGTAGCAATGGCTGAAAATATAGACAGACACAATCCCTACCATTCTTAAGTAACATTAATAATAACCGTTATATAAATCCAGAAAACACAGTTGGTAGGGCACTGGTCCTGATGGCAGTCAAAGTAATCATACTATCAAAGACAATAAGAAAAAATAAATAAAATTAAAATATAAGAGAAACGTTCAGTCCTGTCTCTCAAGACCCGTATCTTAAGAGCATGTGAGCCTCAAGCTTCCATAAGAATAAGCATAAACAAGCTGCGTGAAGCACCTCGTAATTTACACGGATGTAATTAACGGGTGCGGCATGGATGAACACCGCCCGTATATTTATAGATGACCAAATAATACCCACCAAAACTTATGTATTTATTTCTGAAAGATAAATCCCGGTCTGGATCAACAGTTTTTTCCACAGGGGAACATATTAGGAAGTTACGGCGAAACATATTAGGTCTGTGAGTCCTCCAGGTGGAGCGCCCGACAGTTAACACAGGACAGTGTCACACCTCACCTGCGCATCACAGGACAGCTACAGAGAGTCAACAAAGGCTGAAGCCTCTCCTGGAGAGTGGAAAGTTTTAACCGTATCATTCACTGTGATCCTGAGGGACGCGGGGTAGATCATGGCATAACGAGCTCCCTCGATGTTCTGGAGCTTCTTCCGCACCTGGTCGTATTCGCGCCGTCTTTTCTGTGTAGCAGCAGCGAAATCAGGGAAGAAGTGAATCCTCACTCCGTCCTGTCGGATGTCTTTGAGTCGTCTAGCAGCATCCATCATCCTTTGATGGTCATTGAAGTTGTGAAACCTCACTATCATTGAGCGTGGCAACCTTGATGTCTGGGGACCGGGGAGCCTGTGCGCCCTCTCAAGCTTGACACGGCCCGCTTTGGTGTCCAGCTGTAGGAGCTGGGGAATCCAGGACTCCATAAACTGCGTTGGGTTTGTCCCCTCCAGTTTCTCTTGCAGGCCAATAATCCTCAGGTTTTTGCGTCGACCTCTATTCTCATAATACTAAAGTCGCTCTGTCAGCTCCTTTGCTGTTCTTTCCAAAGCAAGAAAGCGCTGATCAGCATCAGTAGATGCATTTTCCACCACTAGAATTCTTTGTTCCGCCTCACAGACATGGTCAGTAACTTCTTTCAAACTCTGAGAAATATTTGTGGTGATATCGTGCAGCATCTTTTCTAGTTTTTCATCCATCATGACAACAATATTCGCTGTCATCGCTTCAAGGGCTTTGGTCAGACCCGGGTCAGATGCCGCACTAGTGTTAGCCGCCAGCGTAGCATCGTCGTCTTGTGGGGAGGCCGCAGGCGTATCTTTCTTCTTTGAAAGTTGTTTAGAAGGCATTTTACCCACATGTTTGCTCAAGAATCGGTGCAGGGACATCACCCGGAGTAGTCACTCCGATTTTTCGTGCGCTTTGAGCCACCAAGAATAAAAAATGCCAATATTGGAGGATAATTGTGCCAGAGCTCCGACAAAACGTGGCTACTCAGGTGCTTACATCACCGGAAGTCCGTCTCAATTTCGGATTTTGATATAAAATAAATTCCTTCACTCAAACCAAGTTAAAACTGCTTTGACCTTCATATATTTGCATGTCTAAATAGGTTTCAGGCATAAAATTCTTCATATTACCCTGTATGAGAAAGAAGCATACTTGTGATGGAGCAATACACTCCTTTTGGGTAACCTAAACTGATGGTTGGGGAGGAAAGTTAGAAGAACAATCAACTATACCCAAAGACAGATGACGTGATGAGCGGGCAATATAACTGTGTGTTTTTGCTTCAATGGTCAGAGCAACTCTGTATTCTGTACTGTGTTGTTCTCTCTTGCAAGATATTATTATTAAAGCCTCAGAAGAAAATAACTGACTCTGTGCGTTACTAAATTTCCACCACAATTTTGGCGTCACGAACAGGATCCCCCGACTGGTGTCTCTGGACCGGACCGCAGTGCATGGCCAGCCTGGACTGAAGTAGCTGTTCCAGCCTCATACCTCCAAGGCCTTTTCTGAGAGAGAGGACTGGCAGGTCCTTTTCCTGAATACCAGCGCTGGGATCATTTTTGAAATATGATAGTCTGAGACGATAGGACTGCTTTTTAGTTTTTATTTGAATAAAAGAGGGTTTCCCGGTTGTGTCATTAGTGAGACAGAGATTTCACGGGTAAGTGAAACTTTTGAAGCAGTCCGAAGAAGTGTGAGTACAGAATAAGGTCCTCATTAGAGACGTCCTTTGAGTGAAGGAATATATTTCCCCATTCCAAGTCCGAGAATGGGAAACAGTAGGTCTCAGACTTTTGACCCTACCGGGGGACCTAAGCATGATGAAATGAAAAAGAAATATGGTCCAGAGAGTATAAAATGGACAAGATATTGGATAGAAAATTGGGGTTTTCCACCTGAAGGTTCTTTTAGTATGTTAGAAATAAGAAAATTAGAAGAAAAGTTTTGCAAATATGAGAAAGAGATGAAGCAGAAAAAAGAAAATGAAGTTTAAATAAGAAGTAAGAAAGGTATAGAATGTTGGAAAAAATAAAGTGTATTAAGAGAAAGAAAGAAAAATGCTAAACAAATGCCATGACGGAATGATGATGATAATTTAGTATGTGGACGAAAAGATAATTCAGCTCTGATTAAGACTGAATCTTCTTTTAAACCACCACCATATTCCACTGATAACACTTCTTCTCCTTCTGCACCTCTTTACCCCACCCTGAGCGCTCTCGCTGTACCGGATCCAGACCTGGACTCCTGCCCTCCACGACGCCTGCAACAACAACGGCCAGCCCTGCCACAAGCCTCTGGCTCTCGGGAAGAAGGGACTTCTTCCATCCTCCCTCGGGAAGAAATTCCATCATCCTCACAACATCAGTTACATAGGTCTGATGATGAGGAAAAGGAAGACGTTTGGTTCTCCAGCGTACCTGCCCGAGAACTTTTAACGCAAGTGACAAAAATCCTTTCCCCATAAATCTGGACTTCGGAGATCTAAACGTGAGAAAAAACAAAACCAGATTCAAACCATGTCTATGGTTAAAGTTGCAGGTCCCACTGGACCATTACTGGTTTATCGACCATGGACTGAGACTTACATCATGGAAGCATCACAATGCTTTCCAGATCCAGAGAATTCTGGACCCCGTTTTGCTGACGAGTTGCGAGATTTCTGCGCACAATTCTGCCCGACCGGGGTTGAATTGCGTCGCATATTGGCAAAAAAGTTCAAACCGACCGACCTCTGCAAAATAGAGGCCAGTATGCTACAACTGGATTTGCGACCTACCAACAGTGAACGAGGACATAATGATAACGCTCAATATGAAGCAGCCATCCAAAGACTGTGTCAAGCCATCACCACTCAATTTCCAACCAAAATCAATATGTCCCACATTTATACCTGCAAACAGAAACCCGGTGAAGGGACTGATGATTTTGTACACCGCATCCTTGAGGAAGTCAGCAAGCACAGCGGTCATCAGAGACCAACGGATTTGGGTAATGAACCAGGACCATGGGAGAGTATTGCATGCAATGCAATAATTAAAGGCCTCATGCCAGATGTCGCCACTGAAGTAAAGAACATTTACGTGGGATGGTGTGAGGGTCTTTGTTTGGCTGACGTTCGCCGATATGCTCGCCATGCTCAGAACCAAGTTGAGACGCGTAAGACAACCAAAAGGGACAAGTGTGAAAAGGAGCTGCATTTGGCAGTTGTATTACGAAGTTGGTGTAAACAGAGGACGAGGCCGAAGTCGAAGACGTGGACGTGTGGGAGAGGAGGTCGAAATGGGCCACGCCAGAGCTATGATCCGGATATTTGTTTTTACTGTGGCCAGACTGGACACTGGAAGAAGGACTGTCCACAGCTGAAAAGTGATGAAATTGGGCAAAAGGCTAACTGAGGGTGGGAGGCAGGTTCTGGACGTCACGCGCCAGCGGAGCCTCCACTAATGGGTGATAGCACAACACACACACACATTTTTCCTGCTCTGTGCAGTGAAGAAAAAAAGATATTTCTCTCAGAATATAGGAACTTATGTTCATCAGTAGGGGAGTTTGATTGTCCTCCAAAGTTAAGTGGAAACCACGTTTATTCTATGTCTGCATCAGGCCAGGTTGTGAAGGAGAAAATGACAACGCCCATTGCTTGTGTCACTCCCGATGGGCTCTCCTTCAAACACTCATTTTTGTTATCAGAGTTGTGTCCCATTAACCTGATGGGCCGTGATCTCATGTGTAAATTAGGCATTATTCTAACTTCTACACCAGAGGGTGTTAAGGTAATGTTACAGTCTGACAAAGCTTTCACAGCAGTGCAGTTTGATTCATCGGCACTTACATATGCTTATGAGTGGAAACTTCCCAGCTCTCCTTTTTCACAACAACTAGTGGAAGAAGCAAAAGCGTTAGTTTCACCCCTTTCTGATTTCATGCAACCTGCTGATTTGCACTGCACATCACACATTTCTTTGGGGCCTGACAATGACTATGAGAAGAAGTGAAAAAATATGTGCGCCTACTTTATTGGCTGTGTCGCTCACTCCAGAGCAATTCGATTTTTTTAATGTTTGTGGTACTCGCCCTCACATTTCCTTGGCCAAACCTACACACTGGCATTGACAAGGTGTGGGAGAGTTTGTTGCTACATGTCAGAAAGAAACGGAGTGGAGTACAATGCATTGTCAAAGAACTGTGGAATTAATTCCTACCACAGAATCACATTTTGAAGCATGTTTTTTATCTGAAACAGATTTGTCTTCGATACCCATGTTGGCTGAAGTGCCCAATGATCTTTAGGCTAAGAGCAAATATGATGTGGGGTTGATAAAAGGCTGTGAACCAGTAATTGTCACCCCTAAATCAAGACTTTTGTCCATGTAAAAAACAAAAAAACAATACCCTTTGAAGCCTGAAGCAATTAAAGGGATTAAACCTGTTTTTCATTCTTTTCAGAAAACAGGCGTTATTGTTCCTTGTGAAAATTCACCTGTACGCACTCCATTGTTTCCTGTTAAAAAGATTAAAGATGCTGGCCAGCCAGATGAATGGCGTTTTGTACAGGACCTCCAAGCGGTGAATGCTGCAGTTCAGCCACGTGCTCCTACTGTGCCCAACCCACACACTATTTTGTCTCAAATTCCATCAGATGCACAGTTTTTCTCAGTGGTTGACTTGTCTAATGCATTTTTCTCTGTGCCAGTGCACCCTGATACCCCATTTTGGTTTGCTTTTTAGTTTGAAGGGAGATCTTGGACTTTTACCCGGTTATGCCAGGGGTACTGTGAAAGTCCCACTATTTACAATGCTTAGCTATACAAAGCTAGTCTGGATTAACTTCAATTAACCACAGGCTCTGCTCTTTTGCAGTATGTGGATGACATCCTTTTATGTAGTCCATCTAAACAACATTGTGAAAAAGACACAGTGAATCTGTTGAAACATCTTCATTCTTATGGCCATAAAGCCAGCCTTTCTGAGTTACAGTTTGTACAGGACGAAGTCACCTTTTTGGGTCATGTGATTTCTAAGGATGGGCGCTCACTTTCTCCTAAACGTGTTGCTGCAGTTCAGCACATTCCTAAACCGGTTACTAAAAACAGCTTATGTCATTCTTAGGTATAACATCTTACTGCAGGAACTTTATTCCTAACTACTCTTTTCTCGAAGCTGCCTTAGGTGCTCTTATCCATGGAAAAGGCCTCCAGTCAGCTGATCGTGTTCCATGGACTCCTGAGGCTGAATCAGCCTTTAGTCAGCTTAAGCTGGCTCTTCAAAAAGCACAAACACTTGGCATTCCAGATCCTCATAAACCTTTCATACAGGCAGTTGATGAGAAGCATGGTTGTATGACATCTGTTCATATGCAGGAACATGGGGGCAGGCAAAGGCCAGTGGCTTATTTCTCAGCAAAACTGGACTCTGTGGCTGCAGGCCTGCCTGGTTGTCGTCGTGCTGTTGCAGCTGCAGAGAAAGCTGTCCTGGCCTCCCGAGATATTGTGGGCTACGTTAATTTGACTGTTTTGGTTCCTCATGCTGTTGCCATTATTCTTCTCGAGCAGAAAACTTCACATCTTTCAACTGCTCGTTGGCTCAGATACACCTCTGTGCTCCTTGATATGCCAAATGTCACTGTTAAACGTTGTACTGTTCTGAATCCTGCTACTTTGCTTCCGACTCCTGAGGATGGGGAGCCTCATGACTGTGAAGCTGTTTTGGAACAAGTTTGTACACCCCGACCCGATCTTTTAGAGACTCCTCTTCCAAACTCTGACATGATTCTTTTTGTAGATGGATCAGCTTTGCGTTATCCAGCCACAGGTACTAACTGTGTTTGGTTTGCAGTATGTTCTTCACATGACACTTTGTTGTCTGGTTCGCTTCCTAAACATTTCTCTGCTCAAACTGCTGAGCTTATTGCACTTACTGAAGCTTGTAAGTTGGCAGCTGGTAAGGCTGTCACCATTTACACAGATTCCAGATATGCTTTTGGTGTTGTTCATGACTTTGGTGCGCTGTGGAAACACAGGCATTTCCTTAAATCAGATGGTAGAACTATTTTGAACTCAAAGCAGGTTTCTGATCTTCTTGATGCGATCCTTTTGCCTACAGCAATCTCAGTCTGTAAGTGTGCGGCTCACACTAACTCAGACGATCCTGTTGCTTGTGGCAATGCCAGAGCTGATGCTGCAGCTAAACAAGCAGCTAAATCTTTTCCTGTTTTCGCTTCCCTCTCTTTGCAGGCAGAAGACTCCCTCACAGATCTCCATGCTTTGCAAACTTTTGCCTCTGCAGATGAAAAACGCATTTGGTCCTCTGTGGGTGCAACTCATACGGATGGTGTTTGGATGGGACCTGACGGTAAACCCTGTCTACCTAAACATTTTTTTCCTCATTTTGCAAAATTGACACATGGGTTGGACCATGTGTCAAAAGGGGGAATGCTGAATGCACTCACTGCTCAGTGGTTCACAAAAGGGTTCAGTTCATATGCGCAAAAATACTGTCAGTCATGTATGGTTTGTGCCACACATAATGTAGGAAAGGCATTACACACATCACAAGCTGCACACCCTCCACCAGAGAGACCTTTTGAACATTTGATGATGGATTTTGTTGAACTCACACCAGCTGAAGGAAAGAAATATGCACTAGTAATAGTGGATGTGTTTAGTAAATGGGTTGAAGTTTTCCCTGCAAAACATGCAAACAGTAATGCAGTGACTAAAGCACTGCTAAACAGAAATCCTTCCTAGATGGGGCAATCCAGAGAAGATCAGCAGTGATAATGGCACACATTTTGTAAACACTGCATTGACTGAGGTTGGTAAATTCCTGGGAATAAGCTTGCGCACACATTGTGCTTATCATCCACAGAGTGGAGGTGCTGTGGAAAGAGAAAATGGTACATTAAAGTCCAAGTTAGCCAAATGTTGTGAAGAAACAGGTCTGCCATGGACAAAAGCATTACCTATTGTGCTTACCTACATGAGAATGAGAATCAGAGCTCGAGTGAATCTCAGCCCATTTGAAATTTTACTTGGCAGACATCCTAACCTGGGATTGGGACCTGTAACCAGACCCCTCCCAACCACAACTATTTGTGATGATGCTATGTTGTCTTACTGTCGAAACCTTTCCACTGTTCTATCTCAAGTTTCACAGACAGTAAAAGCAGCCCTTCCAGCCACAGAAAACACACCTCTGCACCCACTCCAACCAGATGACAGGTGGTGAAGGAACTTTGCAGGAAACATTGGAAGTCCAAACGTTGGCAAGGCCCGTTCCAGGTGCTACTGGTCACTCACACAGCTGTTAAAGTTGCAGAGAGAGCAACCTGGATTCATGCCAGTCACTGTAAGAAGGTACCAGAACCAGTAGATGACTTCCACCCTGACATACATCAGCCTAACCAACACGCCCGGAAGGACAAAGATAAGAGTCAGCAGTAAAAGCTGTACTCCACCGGTGTGTTAAGTGCTAGTAACCTCTGACACCGAAGATTGAAACATCCTTACTGAGACCTGCGATGAAGATGATCATACACATGGTGTGAACCATGGCAGAAACTGTTTGTTGTTTGTATTTTCTTATTTGTAACCAGCATGTGCACATTGTATCTTGATTTCACAGGAAGCAATAATACAGGGCTGCTGTATTGTTCCCTGTGTGCGAGGCCTCATTGTATGTATCTCACCAAATGATTCAAATGACTCAAAGAACTTTTTTGCTTTCAAAATTTTTCCTCTAGTGACGCTGCCTTAGAGAGGGATGAAGATAATCATGTTTAATTGTTCATGTTTTGATTGTTTATCATTGGACCCTTTATCACTATGATGCCTGCATTTTAAACTCACGTTGTGTGCAAATGCAGGCTGATGTTTTACAGATAAAGTTATTATTTTCCTTGTTTCTTTTTGGGTTGATTAATATAATAGTATTATTATAATCAAAAGGGAGGAATGTAATGGAAAATAATTCTTATATGCATTGTATTGAGTGTTACTGTGTATAACCTGCAAATGACCGAGCTGCAAGGTACCACCCTGCCCTGTTTTCTTAAATTCCTCTTTACAATGGTGGGATTGTTATAATGAGATAGCTGCACTTTAGGGGGGACAGGGTTAGGCTGGTATTTACAAGTGTGTCTGGGTAACCTCAACTGATGGTTGGGGAGGAAGGTTAGAAGAACAATCAACTATACCAAAAAACAGATGACGTGATGAGCGGGCAATATAACTGTGTGTTTTTGCTTCAGTGGTCAGAGCAACTCTGTATTCTATACTGTGTTGTTCTCTCTTGCAAGATATTATTATTAAAGCCTCTTATCTCCTCAGAAGAAAATAACTGACTCCCCAAATGCAAGTGTCAGGACAAATGATCAAACTTCTCCAAGCTTTCAGTCTGCAGAGAGGTACAAGACAGGGTTGTCCACTTTCGCCCTCACTTTTTGCTATTTTCATCAAACCTTTAGCAGCTGCTATCAGACAAGATAGAAATATTAAAGGCATCCAACCCCAAAATATTGAGCATAAAATAAGTCTTTATGTTGATGATGTATTACTTTTCCTTCAGAGCTCACAGACGTCTCTCACTCACACGATCACACTCATAAATAAATTCTCAGCACTTTCTGACTACTCTATCAATTGGTCTAAGACCACAGTTCTGCCCATTAACTGTAGGGTCCAGAATATACCTGCGATCACTTTACAGTCAGGAAATATTAGATATTTAGGCATAAACATTTCCTCCAGGCTCTCAGAGCTAACAAAGCTAAATTATGTGCAATTATTAAAGACAGTAGAGGACGATCTCTCTCGTTGGAAGTCCTTACCTATATTACAACCATTAAAATGATGATACTACCAAAAGTTAACTATTTGTTCTCAATGATCCCCATAAAACCACCTGCTACTTGGTTTAAGTCACTAGATTCATGCATCTCCAAATTTCTGTGGAAAAACAAACCACCACGTATTAGTTTAAAAACCCTACAGAAGACCAAGGACAGTGGTGGATTAGATTTACCTAATTTTCAGCACTATTCCTTAGCCAATAGGTTACATTATATATCAAAATGGTTTAAACCTAGCCCAATAGATGAACCATGGATAAATTTAGAACAAGCATTGTGTGATAATCTGGAAATCTCTGACCTGCCACCTATTAGTCAAAACGTAAAAAATTACAAATGTTTCAAAAGCATTAACATCAGCACCTCTCTGACAGCCTGGTGGGAATTTCTTAAAATAACAAAGTCTTCACTTGTCCCGTGTAAGCTTACACCCATCTGGAACAATCCTGACATCCTGCAAAACAAAAAAATGCTAAACTTTACTCTGTGGAAGATCAAAGGAATCAAACATCTGGAACATATAATCCAAAATGGACATTTTATTTCATTTGATGAGCTCATATCACAACATGAGATAGGCAGCAATAAATTCCTAGAATATCAACAACTTGGTGGTTTGTTTGTTGTTGTTTGTTTGTTTTTTTGTCGAGGTCCTCCGGGGTGGGGTGGGGTTGGGTTGAGTAGGGTGGGTACCTTCTGGGGGTACAGTAGCTCCCGGAATATGGTCGCTGCAGGCCCCGAGCCTGGTGGACATCAGGCCCTCCTGCTCTGTGTTGGGTCCCAGGTAGCGGGGGTGCCTATTGCAGCCAGTCCCTGGCTGCCCTCTCCGGGGGAGAGTAGCTCCCCCGGTGTATATCCCCATACCCCTCTCCCTTTTGGCTCCTGTACACAACAAAAAAAACCAAAATGCAGGTATTGAAGATAAATGAAGGCAGGTAAATTTAGGAGGGTCTGTGAAGAAAGTGGCAATTCAGTTTGTTCAAGAGGAGGAGAACGTTAATAAGACAATAATGAGTCAAGGCAGCTTAGTTGATGCTTGTGATTGGGAGATGCAGGTAGATTTAGGAGGAAAGTTTGTTATTCCCCAGGAAATAGCATCTACAAATCTAAAGCCTGATATAGTCTTTTGGTCTTGGAGTAGAAAGAGAGTCTATTTCATAGAGCTGACTGTCCCTTGGGAGGACTTAGTAGTAGATGCATATGAAAGGGAAAGTTTAGATATGTAAAGTTGGGGGCAGAAGCAGAGCAGTGAGGATGGAAAGTTAGGATCTGTCCAGTGGAAGTAGGATGTAGAGGATTTGTTGCAAAGTCTGCTGTGTCATTGTTGAGGGAGTTGGGTGTAAGTGGACAGTGTGTGACAAAAATAGTGAATGAAATGTCAGATGAGGCATTAAGGATAAAAGGGCCTTGTCCACAGTGTAATAGGTTAAGTAATTTTAGGTTTTATATAAGATCAGCATGGGTGATTAATAATCTATAAAAATATTTTTACTCAATGAATGTCAGTGTGACAGTTTGACATAAAGTCTCTAAGCTACCTCTTCATAACTTCAGTATGTGTTCAACTATGAAGCTCCCACACTTCTTGTTGTCTATGTGCTTTATTAGTAGTACAGATAAACTCAACATCGAAACCTATCTGTACATGGTACAAATGAGATTTAGCTTATTGTTT
Organism: Leuresthes tenuis; assembly: GCF_036924035.1. Classification (NCBI taxonomy): domain Eukaryota; kingdom Metazoa; phylum Chordata; class Actinopteri; order Atheriniformes; family Atherinopsidae; genus Leuresthes; species Leuresthes tenuis. Next base: position 30,874,382 of record NW_027325364.1, read on the forward strand.
TATGAACCCTGTTTTGAGTGTCAGCCCATAAGGCTTTAATGTGCATCACCAAGTAACACAGAAAGCAGCTGACAAGTCTGAGATGTTGTTGATCTGTCCTAAATCCTGTTCACACACTCAGGAACCACATTACAAAACCTTGTCATCTATATGTACACAACATAAGCAGAGAAAGAACACAAGTCATTTTAAAGTTTTATTTGTTACGCTGCAGTCTGACTACAGCATAAGTACAAGCATAAAATCTTTGACTACAACAGCACTTAGAGCAACATTTTTTCATTTTTCGGTTTTCTGTAAAAGTATTGCAATAACAGACCTTAGGCCTAAAACCTATTACATCACAATTGCTTAAATAAAAAAAATCAACATTTTTCCTCTAACATACATACATATATATATATATATATATATATATATATATATATATATATATATATATATATATATATATATATATATATATAAATAAACAAACACGGGGGGGGATTCTTTTAGTAAATAAAGCAAATTGATGTTACAAAACCCATGATGGAAGCAGTTCTATGGTTACTGTCAAGACAGAGTGTTGAGACGTTATCAGTCATTACCAGAGTGAAACAATACCAACAGCTACATGTTGTCAGCAGTAAAGTCAAAAGAGGGAGCGTGCCGCAGGGGAGAAATTGAATAAACATCAGTCTGAGCCCAATTCTGCTCTATATGAGCTAGTGCAGGAAAAAAAGACAAACACAAACAAACAAAAAAAAATAAAAAAATAAAAAGGAGAGCTGCGCAACACTCAGTGCTGTCGGCAGTCAGAGTTACAATAGACTTTTTCAAATTAAAACTACACAACAGCCACTTATTTGGTGCTTTGAAGAGAAAATGGCATGTTGCCATGTACAATGTCTATAGATAAGAATGAACATGCTCTGCGGTTATTGTACAGGAGTTATTTTTAGTCCATAATCTAAATAACTGACTGCAGCTTAAACACGACTTTTGTTTACCACATTGTGCGACATACACCATTGTAATGTAGGAAATACTCAACAAAATAATACAGAGTAAAAATTAATTAACATTTTTAATGGTATTTTTCTCCCCGCTTGTTTCACGCTGCTGGTTAAAACTTTCCAACCTTTGCCCACAAAATTTCCTCCCATGCTTTTCCTGTTGTTGACCATCCTTCTGAGCTGAAATACTTTATTAGCCAGAATTGAACATTGAGCTAGACATGTAGCAGTGCTGAGTGCCCTCAGCAAGTTTTATACTTTGGTAGATATACAAAACAAAGGTTGAAACAAACTGAAATCGGATGGGTGCAGGAGGATAGATGCTCCTGTTTCATGAAGTGCTGGCAGCTCTTGTGTGCAGCAGTCATCGTCCAAAGTGGACAACTTGCTTGTCCTTGATCCAGAGGTTATCTCATCCCTATGATAACTCAATATTTATAGCAAAATATTCTAAGTACTAATTTGTATTTGTGTTGCAACCATATTCTAAGCATACTTTGAAAACCAAATTTTTTCATAAAAAAAAAGACAAAGCACATTTTTAACTGTAAGCATTTACAAATTTGAGGCCGCCTTCTTAAAATTCTTATATTGTATATACATAATATTACATTATTCACATCATCTTTTTGTGGTTTCTACCCATTGGGTAGGATATGTGCATAATCTATTCAAGTTATATACAGCACCTTACAAACAAACATAAAGAAAAACAGACTACTGAAAAAAGCACCGTTGGAAGTGAGGCACAACGAAGGTGGGAGCTTTTTGAGTGCAAGTGGGTTCCTATGTCAGCTCCACACGCAGGTCACATTACTGCTTGGAATGGCTACAGCTGCTTCTCGGGGAGTGACCACTCCTGTTTGTCACAATGGCCAGTCAGGATGTAACCAAAGCTCCAAATATTCCAAGAACGAGCTGCAAAATTGGGATATTCACTCTGTTGCTCCTCTGGTTGCTGGATGTATATATTCACAGACTTGAAATTAATTTCAGGATCAGATTCAGCCAAACTTAAGCTTGAGGATGTCCATGATTGCCTGCATGATTGCAAATTCTTGGTCAACCACCTATCTGTCCATTGTTTACCAGAAAAGGATACAATCAATTTTGGCAGTCCTAGCATACTTCTGTTGTATCCTGCCAGACAGGGGTGACTCCCATCCAGATAAAGCGTCTGCATGGATTCCGAGCAGCAGTGTGACTGAGGTGTGATCTGCTCAAACATGAACATTAGGCACCTTATTTACTCACATAATAGTAACATGCAAACCTCTTTGTAGAAAACATAAAATTCATCTTTATACCCTCAATTTACAAGCTATGACTGCGCAATAAAAACCAGCTGGAAAAAAAACAAAGGAAAAAGGAAGAAAAACATGGATGAAATGTGAGTTTGAAGGAGCTTAGTACAGTCGAAGGGACAAAGTGTTGGTACATTTGCAGCGGCTGGCTGACGTGTTTCCACTTTTCAGAAATTAGTGAAATAAGGTTGTAAATACTTTGTCTGCAGAGGGTCCGATTTCTTTCTTAGTTTTTGATGAATCAATGGGGACAGGATGAACAGAAGGGAGAGGTTGAGCGGGTGTGGGAGTGGGTGTGCGAAACAGCAGTAGCAACAATAGTATCAGCAGCAACAGCAATAGCAGCAGTGATGTAGTAACAAACATAACTATAGAGGCAGATAAACACACAATGACCAGAAACATACAAGTGAGACACATGCGTACATTCAAACACATGATGCTAAGGGAATTAGAGGGCTTCTGCTAAAACTGACCAAAACTACCATCTTCATGTCTCTGGAACATAGAAATCAGACATTAGGTGTGAGTGAACAAGAAGAAGGGACATACAGATATATTCAGGCACATTACTTAGTTTCCTGATTTGATATTTCTACTAGAAATCATCTCTGCCACATCAGCATTACCCTCAAAAACACGCAAAGATGCATAAGGCAGCCTCACACACAAGCTGCCACCGTGTGCAGTAGACCATGACTGACTATTTTCAAAAAATGTGGCAGACTTGATTCAGTGTTATTTTAGCTTAAAATGTGCCCGTTTCCTTTCTGTAATACAAACATGGTTTTGTTGCATCTATACAAGTGAGTGGATAAGAAGTGATTTTGAATATTCTCCAACTTGTCAATAAACATCATAAAGATCCAAACTACGTGTATGACTGATGCCGCTCACTCTATTGAGCCATAAAGCTCCATTTTTGTCCATGAGAAAACCACACTTTTGCACTGGGTAACATTTTCCCTTAAGAAAATGAACATATAGTTGCTTATATGGACTCATTACATCACAATGTTGCTGAAAAAATTCACAAAAACACCAAAGCAATGTTATTCCACAGACAAAAATTGTCCACAAGCAGCTCACTGTTTCCTCTGGTGTCAGTCATGGTTGCAAAAACAACAGTGTACAGTTGTTCACACAGATTACTGTTCGCTCCAGACAGGGAAAAATGTTTGACCAAAAATGTCAGTTGGATTACAAATGTCGGTCAGAAAGTACTAGTTTCCATGAGATTTTTTTGACTATTAAAAAATATATAAAATACCAGCAGAAAGCTGATCTGTTGCTCTGAGGTACATCAATGTTCATAAACATGTGCCTCTAAAAATAGACAAATGTATACATGCTGAGGCTTCTAATCAGAACCAGCTGGGTATCCTAAAGCAGTACAGAAGAGAGTAGGGTGAGAATTCATCACTAAAATCAAAGCAGGTGTAGTTTCCTTTGTGCAGCTTTAATGGAACATGTCAGGGTGACTGGACTGTGGTGTACACGTTCTTTGAGTATAAACCATCACGCAATTCTGATTTTTTCGAGAGTTCCAATGAAAGCTTAACTAATTAATTCTGACAGTCGAATAAGTACTGTCCTTGAATCTTTAAACTCTAAGCAGTCTGCTAATAAGTCACTCAGCTGCAAACACATGAACATACACAATACCCTAGCAGGGGCATTAAGTGCTTTTTAGTGTTGTTAAAGGTCTAACAGGAACACACACACACACATACACGCCAACCCACTTATACTGTGAACAGAGAACTGCACTAGCATGCTGCCAAACAAGGGCTCCACTCCGGTCTCCATTTTAAAGGGCTTGGCAGACTCTGCATCACTTGAGTGCACTTTTTCTGCACACAGATAAAAGGAGGGATGATGAAACACGTTTAATAGAGACAGTGTTAAAAAGCAGGGATGAGAGGAGTGGATGGGATAGGGGAAAGAGTGAGGAAGCGAGTGAGACAGAAAAAGAACAACAGCAGAGGAAAAGGCAACAATGAAAAGAGAAAAAGGCTGGATTTTCAAAAAGGTTTTTAGTTACTTTTACAAAAAGGACCCTCCAATAGCCCTTTGACTTCAACCAGTCAGTTTTTGTTGCACACTTGATTGAGAATCATCACTTTGTGTTGCCTTTTTTGTGGCTTAATTGACATAAAGACAAAGAGTTGAACCTTCCTTTGTACTGTTGTCATGACAGCACAGGTCCCAGTTTGGTAAGGATATTGTCAGAATGCACTGTGCAAGTCAAGATGAGCAGTGGAAGAGAATTGAAGAGTGATGGATGCAAGAAAAAGGAAGTGTCAGGTGCTGAATTTGGAAAGAGGAGATTTGGAAAGAGGAGAATCTGTTACTGTGACGAGGCTGGTCAATGGACATGTGTGTGTTTCGTTGGATGCAGAGTTTTGGTTTACATGATTAAACTAGCTGGCCAGAAACATTAGTTTGGATAATGTTGGATGTTGATAAGCAGAGCGTATGAACTACTCTGGTTTGGCAAATCTTTGCAATAAATGATCAGAGTAAATTAAACATTTAATCCACCCATTGGTTTGTCACAAAGCAGATGACAATGACAATGAAGTGAACACAGACACGAAGCAGGAAAAGGTTATTCTCTTACTAAGTTTAACTGTGTTGATGATGTATGCAAACAAAGCTGTAGTAGGCTGGGTACAAGTATGTAAAAAAGGAAGGACATAAGCTTGTATTTGTTAGGTTTTCTGTTGAGTTGAGTTTTTTTTCTATTTTTCTCCTAACTGTTTAAAGAACTTTGGAGCCAGAGTTCAGTTTATGTCCATCCATGAAAAGAATGCCTCCCCCTCAAAAAGAACAAAAAAAATAATAATAAAAAAATATAAAAAGAGAGGAAAAAACACAAGCATCATTACATGATATATTTTCCCTCTTTCTCTTCTACAAAAAGATAGTGCAACTTTTAGGTAACTCCTCTTTTTTGTGTTGTGAATGTCAGAATGTAGCATTTTTTCCCCATTTGTTTAGTTTCCTCATGAACCTTGGCACTAATATTTGGGTTTGAGTCTCTTGTTTTTTGTGTTCTCTGTAAGTCCTGGATTCTCAGTTCTCACTTTGTGCACAGATCCCGGTCTGAAAAACTAAACAAAATGAAAAGAAAAAATAATTAAAATAAAAACATAAAAACATCCTCCTCAGTAGGGTATCACCTAAGGGGGCAAAAAAAGAGCAGAAGAATAACTTGTTTCAGTCTGTGCGAGCAGGGTATTTCTTTCTCAAAATGAAGGGTCTCCATGCAGTGCATACATCCTGTTCCAGCTGTGCAAGCAGTTTGAATTACTTTCACAAAGAAACTCAAATTAAATCAACTGGTTTCTCTCTTCTTTTGTTTTGTTGTAGCTCAATTTGATATTTCTTTGTGCATGGGAGTGTGGAGAGAGCACATGAAAGAGACAGAGAGCAACAAATCAATACACAGACCAATGCTCACTGGTCAGGGGTGAACAAGAACGACAGTTTTCAGTCTAGGATGGGTTGCCCCACTTGCCCCCCCCCCCATACTTTTCATCAGACCAAGTCTTCTGGTTTGCCGTCCTTGGCCTTGGCAGGTACTATTGTGCTTTCTGATTGGCCCTGCTGCTGGATCATCCTACTCCCCAGCCCCCCTGGCCTCCCTACTCTCTGGTTATTGCTGTGCTGGTGTAGAAAGAACGCCGAGCCAGGGTAGTGGCCCATCACCTCGCTGTACGCTGGAGGGGGGCCCTCCATGCGGCCATGACTGCTGGAGTTGGCCACGCTGATACCCGAGTTACTGCTAGGCGGTCGCGGGCCTCCTCCTCCCATACTTCCCCCTCCTCCCCCCAAACCTCCCAGACCACTACCTATGTCGATCAAGTCACTGTCATAGATGGTCCGGTTAGGTGGTGCCCTCACCGACTCACGGTTGAGCTCCATCTGCTGCTCAGGATCACGGAGTTGCAGGGTGCAAGGCCCCTGGTAAGGTGGGGGCTCCTCTCCATCTGACAATGATATGGTGGGAGGCAGGTCGATCTGGTGCTGCATGTAGGGGTAGGTGGGCTGGAAGCGGCTGAAGCGATCACGTTGCATGAAGGAGGGAGCAGTGAAGCGATCCCTAGCCTGGGGAGCATATAATACCTGTAAGAAAAACAGCACCACATCGGAAAAAGATGAGTAAGGAAACAGGAAAGAGGGAGAGAAGCGAGTATGATTATGAGTCAGCTTGTGTCAACAAGCATCAGAGTAAATAACACTGCAATACTAATCTGAGAAATACTCGTATAATAAATGTACTTGTAAATGTAAATGTACTTTATTTATACAGCCCTTTACAACAATCCTTTCGGTGTACCAAAGTGCTTTACAGCAGATAATAAATAAAGAGAAGAATAAGTAAAAACAATAAAAGAACAGTAAAAGCAATAAAATACAATGAAATCGAATAAAATAAAAGTGTAATCATACTACTGGGTATTAAAATTTAATCTAAATAAGTAGGTTTTTAGCCTTGATTTAAAGAGGACCTGATCAGAAATAAGATGCGTCTCAGCAGGGAGCTTAAGGAAAAGGCTCGGTCACCCCAGTGTTTGTATTTTGACCTGGGCACTTCCAGTAAAACTTGATTTGTTGACCTCGGAGCTCTACCAGGGAGTTAACAACAGGAGTGAAATGCACACATCTGTTAGTGTTGGTTAAAATAATTTGTTCCTTCCTTCTTTTATGCCAATAATGATTGATAATCCTGTTGCAGCACCAGTACAGACTGGTACAGAAGCTCCTACAGCCATTCCAGAGTAAGTACAGTAAAATAAAAACAACACTGCTTGGTAAAAGAGAATACATCAATACATCGGTGGAGCTACCAGCTTTCGGTAGAGATTGTTACCTCAATTTGTTCCTTCTGTGATGACATGATCCCATTTCTTAATTTCTAACATTTTTATCAAGTTCCACATATTTCCTTTGTTAGTCATTATCAGAGGGAACCCATTTTAATTAGCGACTGTGGCTCTAATAACCAACCCCGACTGACAAGAGGGTGTGGGTGAAGGGAACAACAGACTTTGAAAAAACCTGGGGGAGAGAGGAATGGAATCGGAGCAATTGAAATGGAGAGTCGGATGAAAAGAATGGAATCAAAATGTTTTTTTAAAAAAACAAGACTGAGATATGAGAGTAGAGAAAGGAGAGAAGAATAATGGGCCATGTAGATAAAAAGAGCAAGGAGAGAAAGAAAGGTAGAGGCTGAAAGGAATAGAACAAAGTGAGAAAAAGAAAGGGCACACAGACAGACAGAGCAGGGCAGCTCTCAGACGGCTGTCTAGACAGTGTCAGGGGAGGTGTTGTTGATTAATGACGCACCAAAAACAACCATTCACCCTGCCACACACTCGCATGCACACACGCACACACATATTCAGCCAGCATCCCTGCATCTGTCAGCCACCCACACTCACTGGCTTGCATTTCCCTCTGTGTTTGTCTCTGCATGGCCTTTTCCTCTTTTTGCCATTCCCTCTAAGTGCTTCAGCACCAACATTGTTTTTACCTCCCTTCACCATCTTCGTCGCTTTCTTTCCGCATTCCTACGCCCCATGTCTTTTTTATCTTATTCGTCCTTTGGTTTTGTCTACACGAGGCTTTTAACTGTCATGTCTTTCAAAGTGAAAGCAGGTGCACTTGTTTCCGTGCAGCCAGACTTTTTACACTGCCTAATTTTTTTAATGCTAAGATACAACTGGTTGCATATTTGAATGTTCTTTGCACTCCAATCACAATAAATAAGGTATTCCATGTGACAAGGAAGCATTAAGTAAACCCACTACCAGCTTAAAAGAAAAAGCCAGGCTCATGGTGCCCTGACTGTATTTATGTAATCACAATTACATTCTATATATAGGCAAGGCAAGGCAAGTTTATTTGTATCGCACAATTCAACAACAAGGTGATTCAAAGTGCTTTACAGAGACATTAAAACAGAAGAATTAAAAAGCATGATTTAAAATTTAAACAAAAGAAGGAAATAAGAACAATAGATAAAATCAGAAAAATTATATATATGAAAGATAAAATCAATAGTTAAAACATGATTCCGTTTTGAACGGCTTTACCACATGTCGGACGTGGTGGCGAAAAACTCGGCTGTTTTCAGCACTGCAGTCACCCTTTGCTTGCATTTTTTATACAGCTCCGGTATTGCAACCTGACTAAAGCATGTCCAGGATGGCATGCTGTACCGCTTATCCAGTGTATTAATTAAGGCTGTAAACCCAGGCTTGGTCACCGTAGTGATGGGCATCATGTCAAAACTCCATTATTGCTCGAGTAATTGCCGTTTTGACGAAGTTTCATATGGAGTCATGCTTTCCAACATATCAGTTAACAAGCCCTGTCGGGTGCTGTGTTGATAATGTGATACGCTGCTAGTAGCCATTTGAGCCATGCACAAGGCTTTATGGTGTTTTGTTAAATGTTGAAACAAGTTTGTCGTGTTGCCTTGCGATGTAGCAACAGGAGCAGGAAGTAGAAACAAGACATGTTTTGCACAATACCTGGCGCTGTGCAGCATCCTCTTTTTTAAAACCAAATAATTCCACATAACTGAAGTACTACTACTCTTAGACACTAAAGTTTCTTTAGTGTCGGCTGCTGTCGTGGTTGTGCCAAAAACTGACCATCGTCGTCTGGTCATTTTTTTTTTTTTGGACCTTTGCGTGTTGAAAGTCACATGACTTAAATCACAATGTATGCGATTACAAAATAAATTATTTTCACATCGCGATTTTATCGCAAATGCAGTTGATCATTCAGCCCTAACTAATTGGCGTAAAACCTTCTTCTGAAAGTGGGTTGAGCAAGTTATGGAAACTGACTCACAGGTCACAGTAGCATCGTAGCAGGTCCTTTTGAACAGCCTTATTTGGCCGGTGTTCCTAGTGTGAATATATCAAGAGAACTGAATGTTGCACAACCACAGCACAACCAGCCGGTCTTAATAAAAGCGATCGCGTGCTGTGTTGCAGAAACACTCAGTGGGGTTACATGATGAGATTAGGGCTGTCGTGGTTGAAGTATTCCTTCTGCGGTGAGTCAGGGTGGCTCAATATCGCAATATGCAAAATTATTGCACCATCTTTTTTTCCTTTCTTTTTCTTTTTTTAAATCTATCTATTTAGCAAATTCGTTTGTTAATTACTAAATTACAAAACTCATTGCAATATTGTTTCTCTGAAACACGGCGCTTTAAAATTTGGAAGCAATTTCGACGCTACTTTGGTCTAGAGTCTTTCTCTTTCCTAGCACCCTTATTAGTTAACCCTGTGTTTCAGCCTTCCTTAATTGATGGGGCTTTCTCTTTGTGGTCTGACTGTGGCATCAGGGCATTTAGGGACATGTTCATTTCTGGTATATTTGCAACTCTCCAAGAAATACCATTTGCCTTAACCGCATTTTTTTTTTAGATATCTTCAAGTGCGTAGTTTCATCTGCAATCATATCCCGAATTTCCCCAGTCTTGTCACACCTGGTTCGTAACTCACCTGTGTTCCATCTTCCCTTGATTGCCCCGTTAGTTTAAATACCTGGTCTTCTCCACCTTTCTTTGCTCGTGTGTTAATGTATTTGTTATGCCTGTTTGGTTCACGACCTGGATCCTGACCCTTGATGTTTTTGTGGATTATTTTCAGTTCTTGGATTACCTTGGTTTTTTGTTCCGGTTCTGCAGGCCGACTTCCCTGCTCACCAGGCCAGGTTTTTCCTCAGTGTGAGATTTTCTGTTAACTAATAAACTGTTGTTTGAACTAAGAGTTCTTGTCCTCCTGACTCTGTGACCGCACCGGGGCCCGCACTTCATTACGGTGTGACAGAACACACGAGCCAAATGGACCCCGCGGATCCAGAGTCGATTTACCAGGCGCTGACAGCCCAGGGCTCTTTATTGGGACAGCATGCCCAGGACCTCAAGGACATTATGGAGGCGTTGGGGCCCTTGACTTCTAGCGTCGCCTCCCTCTCTCAGAGACTGGAACTGTGTGCTGCTTATCCGCCACCTGTCGCGGTTCTGCCATCAACGCCCCCTCTTCCTGAGCCCCATCTCCCGACGCCGGAGCGTTATGGCGGGGACGTGGGAGCCTGTGGACGTTTCCTCCTCCAGTGCGCTCTGGTGTTTGAGTTGCAGCCTCGGATGTACCGGGAGGACCGCGCCAAGGTGGCGTATATCACCAGCCTCCTCTCCGGACGGGCTGCACAGTGGGCGCTGGCTACGTGGGAGGGCAACCCCCAGCTCTGCTCCTCCTACCGGCGGTTCGTGGCGGAGATGAGAGGGGTCTTCGACCATCCTGTTCGTGGTAAAGAGGCGGGCAACCGACTGCTCTCACTGCGCCAAGGCTCCAGGTCAGTAGCCGACCACGCGATTGAGTTCTCCACACTGGCGACGGAGAGCGGCTGGGATAAGGCTGCGTTGATGGGAATATTTCTTCGCTCCCTGAATGACAATTTGAGGGATGAGCTGGCGGCTCGGGATGAGTCAGAATCCTTGGCCGATTTAATAGACCTTGCGAGGCGGTTGGACAACCGCGTGCGAGAGAGACGCCGGGAGCGTGACCGGAGCTGCATCGCTTCTGCCTGTACCCCGTTGTTTGGCTCTGCCTCTGGCCAACAGGTGGAGGTGTCCACTCCAGCAGGTGCTCACACTCCTGTTGTCCTGCCCCCTCCTGAACCCATGCAGCTTGGACGGGCCAGATTGACTCCGACGGAGCGTCAACGGAGACTTCAGGCGAGGCTTTGTTTTTATTGCAGCCAACCGGGCCACGTTCGAGAGAACTGTCCCAATCTGTCAAAAGCCTAGGCTCACCTGAGGAGGGGGGGACCCAGGTGAGCCAAGATTCAAGTTGTTTGCCTTCCACACGTACTCAGTTGTCTGCCGTTTTGTTTTGTTACTCTAAGGAGGTGGCTATGAATCCGTTTGTGGATTCTGGGGCAGATGAGAATTTTATTTCCGCAGATTTTGTTAAACTACATAATATTCCTGTTGTGTCACTTACAGCACCTCGTAAGGTAAATGCTCTAGACGGTAGGTTGTTGTCTGTAATTTCTCACCAGACTGTACCTTTATCTTTACTTATCTCTGGTAACCACCATGAGCTTATCAGTTTTTTTGTTATGCCTGCTCCTCATACTCCTGTGGTTTTAGGTCTCCCCTGGCTTAGGCTGCACAACCCCAACATTGACTGGACACAGAGCACAATCATTAGCTGGAGTGTAGCATGCCACAATAATTGTCTTAGATCTGCTGTTCCAGCCTTGAGTCCTCCTGCCATAGTTCCTTCCGTCTCTCCTGATCTTTCTGGGGTTCCTCCTTCTTATCATAACTTGGCTGAGGTATTTAGCAAACATCAAGCTCTCTCTCTCCCACCACACCGTCCCTATGACTGCCACATAGACTTACTGCCTGGGTCTCCTCTCCCCTCCAGCCGCCTTTACAACCTCTCCCGTCCCGAGAGAGAGACCATGGAGAGGTACATACAGGAGTCATTGGCAGCAGGTATCATTCGCCCCTCTTCCTCCCCTGTAGGTGCTGGGGTTTTTTTTGTGTCTAAGAAAGACAAGACCTTGCGCCCCTGCATTGACTATCGTGGTCTGAACGCTATCACTGTCAAAAATAAATATCCCCTGCCACTATTGGATTCAGCTTTTCACTCCCTTCATCAAGCCACTGTCTTCTCCAAACTAGATCTTCGGAATGCATACCATCTTGTCCGTATTCGTGAGGGGGATGAGTGGAAAACGGCGTTCAACACACCTCTTGGCCATTTTGAGTACTTGGTCATGCCTTTTGGGTTAACTAATGCACCGGCAGTTTTTCAATCCTTAGTTAATGATGTACTCCGTGACATGCTCAACCGTTTTGTTTTTGTTTATCTGGACGACATTTTAGTTTTTTCTAGCACACTGGAGGAACATAGCAAGCACGTCAGATTAGTTCTCCAAAGATTGCTTGAGAACAGATTATTTGTCAAGGCTGAGAAATGCGAGTTTCATGTCCAGTCAGTCTCTTTTTTGGGCTTTTTCATTGAAAGAGGTCAGATTCGCTCTGATCCAGCCAAGGTAAGGGCGGTGGTTGAGTGGCCAGCACCTGAGAACCGCAAGCAACTTCAGCGTTTCCTTGGTTTTGCTAATTTTTACCGGCGCTTTATTAGGAATTTTAGTAAGGTGGCTGCACCACTCACCCAACTTACCTCCACCTCCAGCCCTTTTACCTGGACCTCTGAAGCTGCCCGGGCATTCTTAAAACTTAAAGCGCTGTTTTCTTCTGCGCCTGTTCTCATCCACCCTGATGCCTCTAAGCAGTTCGTAGTGGAGGTGGATGCCTCTGACAGTGGTGTGGGAGCCGTGCTTTCGCAGGTCTCACAACAGAAGTTGCATCCGTGTGCTTATTTTTCTCGCCAGCTGTCTCCGGCTGAGCGCAACTATGACGTGGGTAACCGGGAGCTTTTAGCAGTCGTTCTGGCATTAGAGGAGTGGAGACACTGGCTGGAGGGAGCAGAAATTCCATTTGTGGTTTGGACGGACCATAAGAACTTGGCCTACCTTCAGCAAGCCAAACGTCTCAATTCTCGACAGGCCAGATGGGCACTTTTTTTAGGCAGATTTAATTTTACACTCTCTTATAGACCTGGTTCCCGTAATTTAAAGCCTGATGCCCTTTCCCGTCAGACAGAGAGACAACCATTGACTGATCCTTCTGAGCCTGTGCTCCCTCCAAGCTGTTTTGTGGGAGCGGTCCATTGGGAGGTTGAGCAGCAGGTTAAGAGGGCCCTTTCCCGTTGTCCCCGTCCAGAGATCGGACCACCTAACTCTTTGTTCGTTCCCGAGAACGTTAGGTCTCAGGTGCTGCAGTGGGGGCACTCCTCCAGATTGGCCTGCCATCCTGGGGCTGCACGCACACTTGAGCTCATTCGACAGCGGTTCTGGTGGCCCACGCTGGTCCGTGACACCAATCAGTTTGTGGCAGCGTGCTCTGTCTGTGCCCGAGGGAAGGCCTCGCACCAACGGCCCGCTGGCTTGCTGAACCCTCTCCCCATTCCCTCAAGGCCGTGGTCTCACATCGCGGTGGATTTTGTCTCTGGTCTGCCTCCTTCTGCAGGTAACTCTGTCATCCTTACCATTGTCGATCGTTTTTCTAAAGCTGTGCATTTTGTACCACTGTTGAAGCTCCCTTCTGCTCTGGAGACTGCTGAGCTCTTGGTTCATCATGTTTTTCGTCTCCATGGTATCCCCATGGACATCGTTTCTGATCGGGGACCCCAGTTTGCTTCCCAGGTTTGGCGAGCGTTCTGTGGCGCATTGGGGGCGAGGGTTAGTCTATCGTCTGGGTACCATCCTCAGTCGAACGGCCAGACAGAACGGGCCAACCAGGACCTGGAGGCCGCTTTAAGATGTGTGTGTGCACGTAACCCATCCTCCTGGAGTGTTCAGCTACCGTGGGTGGAGTACGCGCATAACAGTCTCTCCACATCTGCTACTGGTATGTCGCCATTCATGGTTATGTATGGTTTTCAACCCCCTTTGTTCCCTTCCCAGGAGGTTGATGTGTCCGTCCCTTCTGTTCAGGAACACTTGCGACGTGTTCGCAGAGTGTGGCTGGAGGCTCGGGCTGCGTTAGTTAGGTCCGCTGCCCGGAACCGACTGTTGGCGGACCGTCGGCGTTCGCCCGCTCCTACTTATCAGCCTGGGCAGATGGTGTGGTTATCCACCAGGGACCTGCCTTTGCAGGTAGATTCCCGTAAGCTGGCCCCTCGTTTCATTGGTCCTTTTCCAGTGGTCAGAATCATTAACCCCTCGGCTGTGCGCCTTAAGCTCCCAGACTCCCTTAAGGTACACCCCACGTTTCATGTGTCCCTCTTAAAGCCAGTCACCTCTTGTGCACTTGGTCCTCCAGCTGAACCTCCTCCTCCCCCCCTGGTCGTGGATGGCCATCCTGCTTTCTCAGTTGATCGGATTCTGAATGTCAGACGTCGTGGCAGGGGTTTCCAGTATTTGGTTGACTGGGAGGGTTATGGGCCGGAGGAGCGTTCTTGGGTTCCACGTCGGTTTATTCTGGACCATGCCCTCATCACCGACTTCTACAGAACCCACCCTAACAAGCCTGGTGGGCCGCCTAAAGGCGGTCGTCGGAGGGGGGGTACTGTCACACCTGGTTCGTAACTCACCTGTGTTCCATCTTCCCTTGATTGCCCCGTTAGTTTAAATACCTGGTCTTCTCCGCCTTTCTTTGCTCGTGTGTTAATGTATTTGTTATGCCTGTTTGGTTCACGACCTGGATCCTGACCCTTGATGTTTTTGTGGATTATTTTCAGTTCTTGGATTACCTTGGTTTTTTGTTCCGGTTCTGCAGGCCGACTTCCCTGCTCACCAGGCCAGGTTTTTCCTCAGTGTGAGATTTTCTGTTAACTAATAAACTGTTGTTTGAACTAAGAGTTCTTGTCCTCCTGACTCTGTGACCGCACCGGGGCCCGCACTTCATTACGGTGTGACAAGTCTCCCGGAGGCCTCTCTGATTGATTCTTTTTTAATCCCATTTCCTACCATTAAGGGTGCCATTTCACATTTATACAATCTTATTTATACTTTGCAGCTTACCTCGCAGCATAAAATTAAAACCCAATGGGAGGAGGATCTAGGGGAGGAGATCTCGGAGGAGCTGTGGGGTGCCGGGTTCACTCCTCATCTATTTGTGCTAGACATGGTCTGACCCAGTGCAAGATTTTACATCGTGCCCATCTCACTCGAGTTAAGCTCTCCAAAATCTATAATGATGTTGATCCCCTGTGCGTAAGATGTCATCAGGCTCCAGCTACCCATGTCCATATGTTTTGTTCTTGCCCTTTACTATTCAATTTTTGGACACAGATATTCAACTCTATTTCTGTTTGTACAAAGGTTCAATTTGATCGAACAGCATGTACAGCTTTGTTTGGAGTTCTACCTCCTACTTTGCAGCTTCCTAAATATTAAGCTGACTTTGTGGCCTTTGTCTCTTTTTTAGCTAGACATTTGATTCTATTGAGGTGGAAGTCCTCTGGGCCGCCTTCCCACTGCTCTTGGATCAAGGACATCCTTCAGTTTGTGAAGTTGGAGAAAGTTAGGTGCTCGATACATGGTTCACTTTCAAAGCTTAATAAAACTTGGTATCCCTTTTTTGCACATGTTAAGGGATTAACTTTTACTGCTATTCCAGAGTGACCACCCTGATTGTCTACTGATGGTGTGTTTTTCCTGGTGAATTTGTAGCATGCTGGGTATGTTTTTCATTTATCTCTGTTGTAGTGAACATATTGGACTTTTATTTAGCAGTGGGTGACCAATTTGTGTTTTGATTTTGTATTATATATATCTGGTTTTTTTTTTTTTTTGGGGGGGGTTGCTATAATTATTTTTTTTTACCTGATTTCATATTATCTTATCTTAATTTTTTTTTTACTTGTTACAATTGACATTATGTTGACTCTCGAAATGCCCTCTCCTGTCTTTCTTATGTCTCTGAAAAAAAAAAAAAACAATAAACAAACGTTTAATAAAAAACAAAAAAGAAAGAAACATGGTGTTTACACATTTTTTTACACAATTTTATAACACCTTTTATATTACTGTCTCTGCTGTACTTGCCGACTCAAAGCTGTCGCTTTTCAATGGTAGCTTGCTAGGTGAGCCCTTAAATTTGTTGCGTTCGCTCGTTTTACTTGTACCGTTTTGCCTCAGATTTTACAGATTGCCTCATTAAAATTGGCTGGTTCCCCCTTTTCATTTGGCTGAAGTAACATTTGGTTTTGATACCAGTGCAACTGCCAGTCTCCCTCTCAACGTGTGTTGTGGTGAGATCAGGTCAAGTGCTGTGATGCGGCAGGTCTCAGGTGTTCGAGAAAGAAGGCGAACAAAGAGCAAGATGAAGCTATGTCCCTCTACATTTCGCTTGTGATGAGCATGCTTATTGCACAAACACGATGCAAAACGGCGCATTCTTCATTGCATTGTTTATGTATTTCCAGAACACTCAATCCAATCCACCACGTGCTTCTGCCGTCTACATGCACATTTAGTGTACGTTTGGATCAAGTTATCTTGGGGTCTTAATCCGATTGCGAGTAACCCGATCCGATCCCTTTTTTTTTTGTCAGATTAAGGTGTCTACATGAACTGAATAACTCAGTCTTATTGCAATTTAGCCATTAATCCGATGGCATGCATGTAATCCCACTAAGTGGATATATGGCGGTGAATGAATCGAATCACTGGCCCAAAGCATGCAGTACGATAGGTAGCGCTGTACCCATTTCAACTATTGTTTATAGAGCCACTTCCGGTTGACGTCTTCACCACCACCACCAACAACAAAAACAAAACTAAGTCATTCGAGAAAGATGGCGAACGAAGGGCAAGATGAAGCTACGTCCCTCTACATTTATTTTGTGATGAGCATGGTTATGGCACAAACGCGAAACACAATGGCAAATTCTCCATCGCGTTGTTTATTTCTTTCCAACGGGGGCGACAACAACAGTAATATCGTCTCTTTCGACTTCCGGGTGACAATCGCAGGAAAAAATCTTGAGCATGTGCAGAATGCTCAATCCAATCCATTGTCATCTACATGCACATTCAGTGTACATTTGGATCAGGTTATCTCGGGGTCTTAATTCGATCGCGAGTATCCGATCCGTTTTTTGTCAGATTAAAGTGTCTACATGAACTGAATAACCCAATCTTATTGTAAATGAGCCATTAATCCGATGGTACTCATGTAACCACACTGACTGACTCTCTCAGGCCTAAAAGGCATTTTCCTTACAGACCACCAATATAAGAGCTGATAACTTCAAATTAAGTGAGGGCAGTTTATACTTTGTTGTGCATTATTTAACCCATGAAAGTGTATGTTCATCATAAATTAATTCTAAGTAACTGGGCATTATCTTTGAGTGTGTCAGTTCCAATAACACATCGGCACTGGGCTATGGTTCTAACACTGGTCTGGCAGTGGTCTTACCTCCGAGGCACCTTGTCGAGAGCCACTGTCTGAGGGCCACAGACACCCATCCTACGCATCAAGACACAGACAAACAAAGGTGAGTAAGACAGTGGTTGAAAAAGTGGTTTCATTTAACATGAAACTGCACCTGATACATGTTATATTTATTGCTATTGATTTCAAGCAATATTGCTGATTTGCTTTGTTGTCTGGAAGGTTTTTTATGCTAGACCAATGAACAGGTGTTTCACCTGTGTTTCACTCCTTGCTGTTGTAAACTTTATTTGTGCTATTTTGTAATCCAAGAAGAGAGTTTGAAAAAAATAAGGTAAAAAAAAAAAGTAACATCTTAATGAAGACACAAACGATAAAACAGCTGATGGCTTCAAAATCCTGCCTTGTTTTGGTGCAATGATGACAACAGACTGATCTTTGAAAGACACACGATGAAAGCTACAAGAAAGAAACAAAGATCATCAAGTAATTGCAGTTTTCTTTTGACTACAATAAAATAAAATGTACGGATTTGCATGCACATTTTCAGATTAATAGACAAATTATATTAGTCTATGTGTCTTTTAGTGTCAAAGGCTAATAGCTATTTATCCAAATTACCCCATCTGTGCTACAACTTGGCTTGTTGCATGTCATGAAGTTATCAATGAATCCATAATTTTGCATTTTATTTTGTATGTGAGCATATTTCGCACTGTATGTATGTGAAAGTGTGCGTGTGTATATTTGTGCCAGAATGTCGACATGTCAGTATGTTGCCACAGCCACTGCTGTCCAGACAGAGCTGTTGCGATCTAAACGTCAAGGCCTGACAGAGACTGGCTTTGAGGAAACCAATTCAGCAAGTTCACCTAACAGACAGAAGTGAAGCTGTTACCTCTGTGAAACTGGGACAACAAACTAACCAAGACTAACCCCCACCCGAAAAATATTCAAATTTCTTACACAAAGAAAGATGCTACAGACCTGCTGGAGGACATGGTCGTGCCTGCGGGCCTGGCTCTGTCGTGTTATGAAGGACCAGGTGGAGAGCTTGTAGTGGTTGAGAAGGCATATGATCACCACCACCATCACTGTCATCACCACGAAGATGATGATGATCTGAACAAACTCCAGTTCAGCTGCACAAACGCATAATGAGAGAGAAGAGGAATAGCATCAAACTTTTAAATCACTAAAGGAAAGGGTTTCAGAAGGATGACTTTAAGGCCAGCTTGTAGGGTATATAAAAGTCAGGTATGAGGGAAGGATTTATAGTAGAGCTACAACTCATGATTATTACCATTATCAATTTATGTGTAGATTGTTGTCTGGAATAACTGTTGTATAATTTTGTCTGTTAAAATTAAATAAAGGGAAAGAAAATAATCATACAACAATTTTGAAATGGAAAAAAATACATTTGATTCAGCCTGATAGTCAGATTTCTTGTTCAATCAATGGTCTAAAACGTATTGATATTTTGTTTAATTTAATAAAAATAAATATCTTCGTGAATACTTGTTAACTCTGACAAGTTGTTGGAACATGTGTACACCAGCAGGGGGCAGCACAGATCAAACTCCAAGAAAACCTCTCACAGAGTGATTGTGAGTGAATGTGTGCTTTTTATAGTATACAGGTGTGTGTGTGTGTGTGTGTGTGTGTGTGTGTGTGTGTGTGTGTGTGTGTGTGTGTGTGTGTGTGTGTGTGTGTGTGTGTGTGTCAGAAGATTTAAGAGGGAAAAGCTTAAAATCATGGTCTGCCCCAGTGGTGTCTATCCGTGCATACAGTGGGTTCTTTGTGATGATGTCGAATGACTGATGTTTCTGTGACAAACACATTCACATCAGTGCTGATGTGGGATGACCTTCCAGATCAGGGCACCACTGGGAGTGACAACGATTACTGCTTCACAGTCACATTCTCTTGTCTTTTGTTCATTGTTTCCACCCCTCTAATTTTCCTATCCCAGACTGTATCTCCACTTGTCTACGTTGTTCTGTCCATCTTTCCAATAACCCCAAACCTCCATCCTCGTTGTTCTCACACACTAGTCTTTTCTTCCATGCCTTTCATCAACTGTCTTGCTCTCTTTCTCTCACTCATAATCACTGGTTTCTTGTATTTCTCTCTTTTTTATCATTTACCACTTTTAGTTTCTCTCCTTCCATTCTCTCTTCCTGTGTCAGACATTATTTTGTTGTGAGGTGTCAAGTTTGTTCCGAGCAGTAAGTCTTCACCTTGCCTTGTCTGGGTGCACAGCTTGACCTCTGATTCACACACTTACTCACTGCTGGACATTCCTTCCACTGTGTGCTTTTTGTCTTTGTGTGTATGTCCAGCTCTGTAAGAACTATGACACAGTGTAAACTCAGCAGTCTGATCAATAAGAACTCAAATCTGGTGGATACTTTCTCTAAAAAAAATCTCTAATTTCCTGAGTACTTCAGCCACAGTCCACCTGGTCATATTTTGGACAGCAGGGATGGGATAAGACGAAGCCAAATAAACGAAATGGTAAAATAGAGATATGAAAAAAAAAGCAAGCAACAGACAAAATTAAATTGCAAGAAAACTATATTTTGTATGTATTCATTAGAAAAATATGAAAAAAACAGGAAAAAATTAAAGCATTACAGTTAAAACCAACATATGTTGGTCTCATTAATCCTCCCTTGCTCAACTGTCTGCATTAAGATTTGAGTCGAGTTTGAGATTAAATGTAAACCCACCCCAAACCTGCCTCTTCCCCACCACAAGAGCCACAGGGGACAGGTGGGGTAGGACTGAGAGGAACGAGGCCAACTACACAACCCACAGTGAAGGGAGGGAGGGGAACTTAAGCCTCTGAAAACCAAGTGACACACACCAAAGAGCTTAGGAACATTACAAAACAACAACAGGCAGACTTCTCTTTCATGTGACAAAAGGTAAAACATGAGGAAGAGAAACTTATTAGTGTAAAATGGTAACATTGATCTTGATCTAAACACCAAGTTTGTGACCAACAATGGAATAGGTAATGCCCGTGAAAGCATGAAGTGCAAAAGGGAGAGTTCTGAAAGTGAACAAACACACAGTGTGCTACACAGACTCTGGCTAACTTGAAAATACTGTACACATGACAGCAAAAGATAAATGCAAGCCATGCAAGACAGGAGCATATCAGGAGTTCTGAAATAATTCAGATTGACTTACACATGGGGCCAAATATATGAACCTCAGTGTAGATTCATGACTTATCATGTGCATGTACAAATACAGGAATATGTGTATTGTTTTTTAACCAGATTTCTAAGGCTGTGATTTTCTTTTTATAAATCTTAATCATGGTTAAAATATACGCAGCTGGAATTATTCTGCTATCAATGCACTCACATTACTACTAAAACTATACAGCGAGTACATAAGAAACAGCACAATCCTCTGAAAAAAAGAAAATACGTTGGAAAGAAGTTCAGTTGCTAAACTCATCTGAGGGCTTCACCCTTTATCAGCCTGGTCATGTGTGTTCTAACCACAGCAGCCACAGGGAGGGGGACTGAGGCTTTCATTCAGAGAACAGCATGCTGGGAAATTAAGTAAGCTGGGTTGGTTAAATATCACAAACTCCTTGCTGTTGTAAAAGATACACAATCCAGATGTCTGACTCAAAGCTGAAGTACTTCTGAAACACAGGCGGGGATGTTTTTACAGCTCAAGCTAATGTTTTCACAGTTCGAGCAAAATACAAATACGGCTGCTGCAGTTAACGGCCTGTTCACTGAATGGCGAGGGGAAGGAACCAAGAGGAGGAGCTGAGAAGGAAGAAAAGAAATGTAGAGAGAAGGAAGAGAGATAAAAAAAGAACGAAGACACAGGGTAGAGTAGAGCCTGGTGATGCCTGAACCCACTGAAGTTCAGTGGCTACAGAGCACAGTGTACAGCACGAGCTACCTCATGGACCGGAGAACAGTGTGTGCTGGCAGTTTGCATTATCAGCACCAGTCTGGTGTTATTACAACAATAATCCACTTGTCAAAACAATACCAGCCCAGCATCTCCAACACCCTTTTTCTTTAAGCAGGCTGAATCATTTGTATTCCCCTTGTTTTTCTTTTCCCCTGTTGTGGTGAGGAGAGAGACCATTGAGTTTATTCCAATTGTGTTAGTGACATGTCTTTCAATCATCTGTGAGCATAGTGCTAATATTTATGACAAGCACACTGTGTTGTCTATTAGTTTTTATAAATCAAATCAGTATGTGAAATGTCAAATCATACCAACAGAATCCACCAGAACCAGAAAAATCATCTAACAATGACTTTTTGGTTTCAGAGGGGGGTATCAAATTCCACTTCCAACTACACTGGAACAGGGTTTTTGCTTGAAGAAAGTGATAATCATCTAATTAAAATAGTTGATTAATCAACTAGTTATATACAGTACAATTCCACAGTCTTGATACTGGGATACAAAAGTGTACTTTTAGATTGCCTTTCTTTGAAGAACTTAAACAAAAATTTTAATTTAGCCTGAAGGCTGATCAAAATAGAAGGAAGACAGATCATGAATATGATGCATAACTACGGTAGTTCCTGTGCCAGAACATGAACTTGACAATATGTGATTCTCAATGCCACCAACACGGCTGTACCTAAAAGCACCGAGGTGTGATACCTGGCCCTATCAGAGGCAAACAGGAGCTGTAGCATTAGCTGGCTGCAATATCAAAAGCCAAGCTCTACAATGCGTGAACAGCACGGAGAGAGAGAGAGCACACACACAAACACTGACCCAATAACAGCCCTTTGACCTATAAGCGTATGCGAGTTAGAGAGTGAGGCCAGTTGGAGGTCAGACAGTTCAGCTGACCTGCCAGTGAAAAAAAGCTGTCAGACACACAGCAAACAACAAAAGCCAATATCAGGGCACAGCACTTTCTGAAGACAAAGTGATAAAAGTTTTGCAGTAGTGAATTTATATACCTTAAAGAGTAAATTCACTTTATTTGTTTTAAAGTAATATCTTTTTTAAAGGGTTCATGGATTCTCAAAATGATGCAGAATAAAGCCAAGGACTCAGTGCTAAACATGTGGAACTCTCTTTTCCCATACAATAGATACTAATACTGCCTCTGAATGGACAGAAGTTTGGAACAGAGAGAAAATATGACTTACTGTTTAAAATGACAGCATAATGTGAAGCGCACACACACAAAAGGCCAGAGTATACATGCAATTAATCTTTATCTCTATAGTGTTTAAAAGTAAAAGACAACCCACTATTCTAGCAACAGTTTTTTGGAGTGCGAAGTTCTCCAGAACTTGCACAGAATACTACTGGATATCTACGGCATTCATTCTTGCTCATACTGGGGGAAACTCACTTTGTGTTAAAAGCGCTTTGAGTGGTCAGCTAGACTAGAAAGCGCTATAGAAGTACAGTCTATTTACTTCTACAACTAACAAGGGTGTACAGGCCTACTTTGTTCAGCCCAAAATGAAATCAGGCTAATGGCTACAAAGACTACACATTCAGCTGGAGCCTCTAACATTGTTATTGCTCAATAAACTTAACATTTGAGTCGCTTCAGTGAGAAAACCTGGCTTGGCTGGTTTAGTTTGCACAATGGAACTATATTTTGTTCAAAACCAGATGAATGTATAGTGGGTTTGAAAGTGGATGTATGATTGATGGTAGAGCTTGAGGATGCAGGAACACCATGCTAGCTCCTTGCTAGTTCGGAGCAGGAGAACTACTCCCACCAGCAAAGGAAATGTCTTCTCTGTCAGACAGAAGAGAGGCTGAGCTTCAGCTGTCATAAATCCTTGAAGCCAAGGGACACAGTCCCAGAGCCAAAAGCAGCAGTTTAAAGAGTCTGCAGGAAAGTCCAGCATGACCTGGCGTTCTTTGGAAATGTCAGGGCAGCAGAGAAAAGATGGATATGACATTGGAAAATCTGTTTGAATGACTTGGCTTCTGCCAAACTGAGAGCAGGGCAAAATGTAGAGGCAGCAAGTGAGGTGCTTTCTTTTTTTAATTTTACTTTACATACTGCAAGACAAGCTCAGCAAAATACTGCAGCTGGCTTATTTCCTCTGCTGTCGTTTCCTGTTTCTTATTGCAGTCAAGATCTCAGTTATGAAAAAGACATTCTTACAGCTGCATCTGGCAATCAAAACTGTACTTGACTGCAAAATGCTGTACCATTTCAGATATGACTTGCAGCAGATGGTTGAAGTGCTAAGTCACTGTTCTGGTACTAGAGTCTCTGGGTACTGAAGCTAGGGGTTTTCTAACATAGCTGTCAAACTAAGCGTGTATAGTCAAACTATAAACCTGTGTTATAATAAACTGTATGTGTTAAGTAAAAAGAGAGGCACAATAATCAAAACAGAGGCTGCTTTCTTTGCTCCAACTTGCTTGTCCTTCTCCTGCTGCCCAACTAAAGGCCTGTTGAGTTCACAGCCTGCTGCCCACCACTCTGGGCCCACACACACCAAACATAGACTTCTACACACAGACGCATACGGCCCTGTCTGCTGCCACTGCCGTTGCTATGGGAACCCCTGGGCACGGTGCCGTGATCAACAAGGCCTGGAGCTGCTGGGGCGCCATGGCAGCGACCTGGCTGATACACACATACGTATTTTGTGGCACAGAGAAGGATGGATGGAGACCAAGAGACAGAGGAAATGGATGCAAGCACACATGAAAAGACCAGCTCAGTTAGATGGAAAGAGACAGTTCAGTAATGAGGGGGCAGAAAGAGTGGGGAGAAAAGGAGGGAATGAGGCACACAAACACCTACACCTCTCTCCCTCCCTTGGGAGAGCTGCGCACTGCCGACTATCAGACGACTGGTATCAGCCTGGCAGCAACAGTCCAACACAGTATAAGTGCCTGTGTGAGACACAGCATGTAGTAGATATCAGCCTAGTTACAGCCTTCCTTGCCTCCACCACAGTCAGTCAGTCTCTCTGTGGAAACAAATTAACTAGTTTAGTGCTCCTTAACCCTGAGGAGAGGGGTCTGGTTTACGTGTGTGTGTGTGTGTGTGTGTGTGTGTGTGCGTGTGCTCTATACCCATTTGACAGGTATATCTTGGAGTCAAGGAACAAAAGGAGACAATGAGGAAGAGGCTGATACAGAAGGAAAGATGTAATGAGTGTGTCAGAGAAGGAGAGAGATGCAAGCAGAGAGACAGTGACAGAAACAGAGAGAGAGAAAGAAAGAGAGTGAGAGCGAGAGTGAGGTGCCAGACATGCTATGGGGACTCAGGGCAACAAGAGAACAAACAATTACAGCTCGAGAGCTCTGTCTCTCTTCTCCACTCCCTCTAACATCCCTGCCCCTCCGTCTATTCATCCCTTCTTCTCTTGCTAGCACAACACGGTAGAATCAGAAAGCCTGTCTATATTGCATCACAGAGGATCAGATGTTACAAAGCAGATTGCCACTAACTTATGATCAGTTGGAGGCAACACTCATAACTATCATTAGCATCATGAAAAATTAAGCTGAAATCAGGATATCTTATGTCATGATTGTGATTAAAGGAGAGGTATCAGGGCATTTGCATCCTAAGTGGGCTTCTCACATGTGCCCCTCTTTTCCACTTTTTACTTTAACAGAGCTCAACTTTGATTACTGCTGATGTAGGCCCTAAAGACGAGGTCTGATACTGAGCTGGCAATAAATCTCTACTTTTGTCCTGAAAAGGACTAACATAGCCATATCATCTCCATCTGCATGAATATAACATGAACAAAGATAGGAAAAACACAAGGCTCTCTGATAACATATCATGAATATCACAGTACAGTCTAATATTATCAATATTCCAGTGCTATAATATTCACGATAAGCAGTAAAGCAGAGTGGAGGGAAGTATTTGAGAAATTATTTGCTTAGTGGGATTTCACATCACATGCCCAAACGTACTAGGTGCAGGCAGAGCTGGCCTGCAGACTCTCAGGTGTGTGTGTGTCTATGTGTGTGCGTACATTATCAGAGCAGACATGCAGGATTGTGTCTAGACACCCCTGAACTCCCACTTCTCTGTTATAAAACCAGACTGTCTCCACTCTCATTGAGTGATTAACCTGACTGAGGGGTGGGGTGGTCAAACTAATGTCAAGGTTAACGTGAGTGTGTGTGCGTGCATGTGTGTGAGGATGCTGACCAGGGTTAGCTGGAGTCAGTGTATAACTTGACTTCTCCATACATTATGGTATATTTTGTAGTGTTAGAGCTGTACTGTAACATGTTGTGCTATGTCTCAACAGGACTAGACCTAAGCAACCTTTATGTCCATGCGTGTGTGTATTGTTTTGTCAGATGGCTGAAGATGTGAGATACTGTGAATGAAAAGCTGCCCGTTAAGCTTAAAGCTTTTTCAGACTGTCGCTCTGCTCATATTCAGATTATATAACCTGTTCAAGTAACTTAGAGACATCATCTGTGCAGTGGATTTGGCTATTGAATGTACACTGATCTCCCACAAAGAAAGAAAGAAGAGGCACAATGACTTGAACATTTTCTCACAGTCCACAGTGTTGTGGCATCAGAAATATTTCAGTCAATAATTTGATGCCATTACCATGAATGTGAACTGGGACAAGGACAACGGTCCAGTAAGATAGCCCAGTCTAACCGTATCTATAGCTCAAGTTAACTGCTCATGTAAATGTGCTGCGTGAAAGAAGACTTCTAGCCTCGTTGCCTTATCACATGCAAATAATCAACAGCCCAAGGACAAAATGGCAAATAGGCCATGTGTGTAGATTCAAAGCCAGATTGATGTTATTCCTCTATGCAACAGAGCTCCACAAATATAACGCTGAACAAAACTGCACCCAAAAATTACAACCCACACATTCAAGTTTACTCTGTCCCGCACACTCACTTGATGTTAGAAATTCTCACTAAAGCACGAAATATACCTCAATCCACCAACAAAAATAGAAACCAAATAAATGGCACAGAAGCAAAAAGAATGATAGGATACAGAGACCATAATTAAGGCTGAAGAGAGATGAGAGGTGGGCCACAGAGAAGAGATAGGAGGAAAGATAGCAGTGGGAGAGCATAAGCAATAAGCAAAGGAAGGCACTGAGATGCAGGGAGAATGTGGTAAAGGCAGACAGATGTTAAAGGTAGACCAGAGACAAAGCTGAACGTCTTGCTCCACAAACAACAGTGGGGAAAAAAAGGGAACAAAACCACACATACAAAAAACACAAAACTGAAAGGATGAGTGTGACGGCTGCACCTACAGCCGCCCAGCTAAATAGTCGGTAACCCCATGCACCAACATTTTCAGTTATGTTATGTGCATTTCTTGATATCATTTTGTTTACATATTTGTTTAAACTAAGTTGAAATACATTATTTCTGTTTGTAAGCGCGCACATTTAGATCTAATTGTATTTTCAACTTTGTTAAATTTGTTTTATATATTAAACCTGTTTTCTTTTCTTCTATCGGTGCTGGTGATGTGAGAGCTGTGGGGGCAAAAGTGAGCACAAGCTGCAGGCAAAGCCACCTGCACAGGAAGTGCAATGAGCCTGTATCAAGGCAGCTTCGTCAGGGGGGACACGGTGTAGTTTAAGTTCTTTAAATGTTGTATTCCTTTAGGTTTACGAATAATTTGTAATAATTTGAAAATTGGTCTGATCAGCCAGCATTTAAGTTCTCCTTTGTTTCCTGTTTGTTAGGTCAGTTTGGTTCTTTGTTAAGTTAGTATGGTTTCTGTGTTAAGTTACTTATCATTTGAACAGTTGGTTTGAAGTTATTACGACTTTAGTTTGTTTTGTTCATTTGACCTCTTTTAAAACCTGTTTCTTTTTTTAATCTATCTGAGTCCTCGTGCTTGACCAGCTCGGTCCCTCACAATGAGATAGGAGTGGAGGAGGAAGAAATTAGTGGTATTTGTAAATTCGTCTGTTTGTGTTTTTCCTGGCATGTGTTAGTTTGATAGAGCAGACACACCCTCTCTTCCCCTCAAACCACCGCACACCTCACCTCCACAAGCCAGGTAGATTTGTGGTGCAACTATAAAGCGGGCTTTCAACATCACTAGGGGTGATGAGGCAGACATCCTCCTGACTGCTTGCTGTATATAGGCTGCAAACTCTGCAAACTCAGACAGCAAGTGATGCTGAGGGTGGAACTTAGGAACTTCTGGGAGACATGGGACACATCCAAGCTGAAGCTGAATGCTCTGCTGTGGTAAGACAAGCATACTGGGATGACACTGTTTCACTGACATTTTAAAGATTTAAAGAACGAAAAACAATCCACAAAATGACTGATAGCAACAGGTCAAGCAGCTGTCATCTAATTTCATTCTCCAGCAACTGACAAAAAGTTCACAAAAACAAAAAAAGTTTTGAGAAAAGTTCACAAAAACAGCTTAAAACACAAAACCAGATAGCTTTTTTACGACTTAAGAAAAAAATTCCCAAAAGACAAAGTGCCCCCTCCTCTGTGTGTCATTACACTCCGTCTGTCAACAATAACTCAGTTTTTCATCAATGCCTGCAAATCATAACTGGTTTCCATTTTAGAAAAAGATGGCTCCTCAACCGCAGCATATGCTTGCGTAGCATTTTTCTGCCATGACTCACTGTCACACTGGCTGTCTCTCCTCTAAGACAGACTGTCTTTCTGACTCTCTTTTAGTCCATCCTCTTTCTCTCATTATGTCTGTCTCTCTCTCTTTTTGGTGACACTCCTCCATTTCTATTCTTTTCAACCCTTTCATCGGTTGTTGCTCTCTTCCCCTTTTTTCCCTTTGAACTTCTTCTGTATTCCACCTCCAATTAATTATATATATATATATATATATATATATATATATATATACACACACACACTCACACTTTTGTCATAATTTCTTCCTCCCTTTCTTGAATCCCACCTCCTCTTTGTCCTACCTTCCCTACCGCTTTCTTCCCCTCTCCCTCTCCCTCTCCCTCCAACCCTCAGATGAAAAGGTGTAAACATGCCTTCCACATGCGGCCTCATTGTGCCGAGTCAACAGAGCAAAACAACCACGCGTAAGTTGCTCAATAGACTTCAGCAGATGACTAGCGCCTTCTCCATCCGCCCCTCTTTTTTTTTTTCTTTGCACCTTTGGGTTGAGATGCTTAACAACCATGAAGCAATGCCTGGCAGGCAGGATTAGGCAGGAACAGGACAGAGAGAGATCAAAAAGAAGGAAAGAAGAAAGACCAAAAGGAAAGATAAAGACAGTGAAAGTGAAGCTGGTATAAAGACTAGCCAGAGACTGGGAGGAAAGAAGCGGGTGGGGGTAGCTGTGTGCATATACCGGGATAGAAGAAAAGAGGAATTTATAAGGGTGGGAGGCATGGGTCCCATCGAAAAAGTTTTTTTTTTCACCTTCTCTCAAGCACTTGGCCGTGACCGCAGGCTGAACCTAGGTGCAGTGCTGAGCAACAGCTGCCGACAACAAAGGGGACTACAAAAAGAAGAAGAAGCAGGTGGGGTGGGGTGGGTGAAAAGGGGAGCCGTACTCTGAGTAATGGTGGCAGTGTTTTGGAGATGCCAAGGATGTTTTAGTCTTGTCGTATAAATAGACGTAGGGTGGTAGGGATAGAGGGGGGAGTGAAGTTGAAAGAAAGGGGAAGATAAAGAAAAAGGGGTTTGTGCCTTTCTCATAGAACTCCTCTGGGCTGAAGACCAACCCAGACACTGCAGTAATACAGTATACCCTCTGAGAGCTTCACTCAGCGAGCACAGAAGCAGGAATGCAGGGAATTTTAAAACCCCATACAACTGGCATAGAAGTTATTACATCATAAGTATCAGTAGTTCAATGCAGTCTTTCCCTTAGCCTTTCTGAAAAATAAAAGTACGTTCCTGGAGGGCTACATTCTAAGACGCACCTCCATCCACTACAGCAGCTGCAATAAGAAACTTGAACCTTAGTGATATTAATAAAGTTGAATGATGATTGCTCTTGAAGCTCTTAAAAAAAAATACATCTGGATGAATGCTGTGATGTGTGGCTGGCAAATATTAAGACCCGGAAGGCTGCAAACTTTAAGTACTGAATGAACAGCAATACTGGGTCAGTTTTCACAACACTTTGTCAGTAATATATACTGTAGAAAAAGGCTCTGCTACAAGGTTGTATGCTTTTTTTGTTATTGTCAGTGGAATAGAGACTAAGTGTTCTAGTCTGACTTTTATTCTTTATCTATTCGTGCAGATTGTTTTGGCTTTTTATGCTCTAGCCTTGCCATGTCAGTCTTAAGCATCAATAGACTGAAGTAACAGCTTTCTATGAAACTACTTTACCCGACAGGATCCCTGTAAAATTGTCCTCATTGATGGGATAATTGATAACAAAAAACAAAAGGTTTGCCCTCCTTTTGGGTAAAGGCAATAATCTCAAAGCTCGAAGTTTCCAAAACTGAGCAAATTTTAGGTTCTCCTATGTAGTGGATTTTCTGTCCCACTAAGCTTTGATGTTAAATATTTTACATGCAATGAGATGTTTTTTACAGATAAAACAATCTCATTGAAAAGAAATGCAGAAAGAAACTTTTTAGAAGCAGCAACTAGTTTCTCCGTTACATGGAGGGCAGTTCTCTGTAAACTCTGTAACCGAAGTTTTTCAAGCCAAAAAGACGTACAACCATAAATGCAAAGTGCTATTAAGTGTGTTTTTATAGTTGAACAGGACCTCCAGAACAGTGCGTGACTCCAATGAAATTATCGTCTGATTGTTCTTATGACAATTTCGGGAGATTCTCCTTTATTTCTATATTTACTCTACACTTCTGACTTAAAAACGGTAGGCAGCATTTGAAAAATAAAACATGACGAAAAATAGACTTCAGGTATATTCTAGTAAATCACTGGATACTGTTTTTTTCTTTTTTTAAATAAAGCTACCGTAATCTGTTTTTGAACAGGTTTCACTCTCTCGTTTCCCTTATCCTTCTCTATCTTCCCACCCACACCAACTTTTTACATCTTTCTCTCCTCATTCTCTGCCTCTCTGTAAAAGTGCCTCTTAGGGAGTTCAGCTCAAGGCGAATATTGAAGATTTAAAGGAAGCATCTGACTTGACAAGGCAGAACTCTTTTGGGCAACATAAAAAAAGGGTAAAGACATCAACAGCTTAATAACGCCTATGTGCAGACACACTTCTATGTCACTTCAGTAACCTCTCAGTGCTGCTTATTGTGGTGGCTTTCCCTCTGTTTTAGGAGGGCAAGTTAGGTCCAACTCACAGGGTTTATGTTTCACCTTTCTTCGCGGCTTAGAAGAATAAATCTTTTAAAGTGAGTTTAAAAAAAAAAACAGGATTATACAACATTGGATTTAGTCTGATTCACTGTTAGTCAATACCTAGAGTCACTGAAATGCATCCTATGTCTATGTGTTTCTGCAAACAAAACAGCTGAGAGGTTGTGCCTCTGTCTCTGTTTGGATCTAACATGCATACCACTATGTGTTCTGACCTTTTGACATTCCGGCATACTAGCAAACATTTACTGATGCGAAAATCTGATATTAACCGAGGAAAAGTAATGTGGCACATGAGATGGGACTCTTGAAAAGTCCCACCCACAAACTTCACACAAAGGTGTGCAGGACACTTTCTTACAAAGAACTATAAACCCTCTCCATTAAAGGGGACATATTATTGAAAAAACTTTTTTCTGTGCTTAACAGCATGCATGTGGGTGCCTGGAGTCACTACCACTCCAGATGATGGTGCATGTGCTGTACCAGAGAAGTGGGAAGTTGAAAAATCTTTCACTCACTGCTTTTGCTTTACTGTTAATATCAAATCTCATCAATAGTTATATAGTTAAAAAAAAAACTGAATAAATAAATGAGCTAATAATGCTCTTCCAATAATGTGCAGAGCGATTTACAGTGGCATAGTGGTCAAAATTTCTGTTAATGTGAACAAGTGGAAGATGAAATGATCTCCAAAAGACATGAAGTTACAGATGATACATTCCCTTTAAATTTTAAACAAAATTTTTATTTTATTTTGTTTTATTTTCATATTTTACGTTTTCAAAATAACAGAAAAGGAAAAAGGGTTACAGCAAAAGTTTGGGCACCCTGCATAGTTTATACCCAGTAGCACCTAGTGATGTGAGACCTTAATTAGCCTGATAGGGTCATGGCGTGTTCACATTCATTGTTAGGAAAGACCAGGGGCCTCATGTGCAAAGGATGCATACGCACAAAAAAGTGGTATATGCATTTTTTGTCGTCAACGATCAGATGTATCAAGAGCGAAATGACAGTGGAAATGTGCGGTGCCTCACGCCAACTTCGGGGCTGGTCTACGCACTTTTCTACAGCTGTTGATTCTTTGGCGACACTTAGAGGTGATGTTGGGGGAACTGTTATAATAAATAAATGTGAACACAATTTGTCCTCAGACTAAGTGACGTTCACATCTGAGACACATGAACAATTAACACTGATGAGCAATTAACACATCCATGTGTCTGCAATTACACGAGTGGATATAAAAGCATGCGCAAAGTGGTGCAATGCATACTATTAAAAACAATGGCTGCTTTAGCAGTATTAGGAGACATAGCAAATGGTGCAATTCGAAGAAAGCGTGTGTTCAGGGACAGAGAAGATTTGCTGGCACATGATGGTAACTGGCTCATTAGCCATTTTGAAGGCAATCCTCCTGGAACTGTGGGCAGAGCTGCTGCTGGCGTTGGAGCACAACACAGCGAGGAACCATGCGCTTCTTGTGTCAGGTGATGTGCATACTGGGGTTACAAGCAACTGGGGCATTCCAGAGAGAGCTGACCAACTGACTGGGACTGTGCCAGTCGACCCTGAGCCGAGCCATACCAGCTGTGTGGGAAGGAATTATCTGCATCTCAGCCATGTACATCAAATTCAATGCAGTTGAACAGGCCAACATTAAAGCGCAATTTGAAGCGAGAGCCGGTTTTCCTAATGTAATCGGAGCTATCGACTACACACACATTGCTATAAAAGCGCCATCACATGATGATTTTCTATATGTCAAAAGGAAACATTTTCACTTGATCAATGTACAGATCACATGCGATGCGCAAATGCAACTAACCAACATTGTGCCGAGGTGCCCTGGTTCAACGCACAATTCATACATTCTGACTAACAGCATTGTTGAGAACAGACTACAAGCTGGCACTGTGCCAGTAACTTTATTTGTGTAATAAATTGATATTAGTAATTACTAATATTACTAGTAATTATTAGCAATTTACTAATATTAATATTATTAATATTAATATTCAGCTCTCACTGGAGCGATTCGCAGCCGAGTGTGAAGCGGCTGGGATGAGAATCAGCACCTCCAAATCCGAGACTATGGTTCTCAGCCGGAAAAGGGTGGAATGCTCTCTCCGGGTCGGGAATGAGATCCTTCCCCAAGTGGAGGAGTTCAAGTATCTCGGGGTCTTGTTCACGAGTGAGGGACGAATGGAGCGGGAGATTGACGGGCGGATCGGTGCGGCGTCTGCAGTGTTGCGGGCTCTGCACCGACCCGTCGTTGTGAAGAGGGAGCTGAGCCAGAAGGCGAAGCTCTCTACTTACTGGTCAATCTACGTTCCCATCCTCACCTATGGTCACGAGTTGTGGGTAGTGACCGAAAGAACAAGATCGCGAATACAAGCGGCCGAAATGGGTTTCCTCCGCAGGGTGTCTGGGCTCTCCCTTAGAGATAGGGTGAGAAGCTCAGTCATCCGGGAGGGGCTCGGAGTAGAACCGCTGCTCCTCCGCATTGAGAGGAGTCAGATGAGGTGGCTCGGGCATCTGGTTAGGATGCCCCCTGGGCGCCTCCCTGGGGAGGTGTTCCGGGCACGTCCCACTGGGAGGAGACCCCGGGGAAGACCCAGGACACGCTGGAGAGACTATGTCTCTCGGCTGGCCTGGGAACGCCTCGGGGTCCCCCCGGAAGAGCTGGAAGAAGTGGCCGGGGACAGAGACGTCTGGGTTTCTCTGCTCAAGCTGCTGCCCCCGCGACCCGACCCCCGGATAAGCGGCAGATGATGGATGGATGGAATATTAGTAAATAATATTATTCATTGAGCATGTGCGCCCCCAATTTCTATCCCGTCTTCACAGCATCATTATTAGTCTGTGGTTAAAGTTAGTTTCTTGCCATTTTTTGCTGGTTAAACTACAGCTTATGATCTTTCTAACAAGCCCCTGATCGTCTCTGTGTGCAAATGTTAATAATCCCCATGTGTAAAGTGTGAAATGTCTTAATCGGCCTCACCTTTTCCCCGGCGCACTTCTGCACTAGGTTAACTGTATGAACACGTTTGTTGTGAGTTACACAAAAACATAGCTATTTACCTTGGGGGTAATCAGAGTCACCCACATCTGCTCCCACCACCCCTGAGAGAGCAGTGTACCCCATAGTTTCCATATTTAAATAGGTGTGTGGACAGGGAGGAGTCAGATACTCCAACATGTGCGCTCAATTCATGCACATGCACAGATTCATACATCCGGATATTTTTGTGCGTAGCAGGGCTTTTGGGTTTGAGAGTGTGCCATGTTTCAGTAGGAAATCCATGCAGGTCTTTATACATGAGGCTCCAGGTGATGCATGAAACATGCATGCAAAGCTTTATCAATACCAAGACTCCCCTGACCTTGTCCCAACAATCAGCAGCCATGGGTTCCTCCAAGCAGTTGCCTAGAACTCTGAAACTGAAAATGATTGATGCCCACAAAGCAGAAGACGATAGCAAAGTGTTTTCAGGTACCAATTCCGTCAGTTTGGAATGTAATTAAGAAATGGCAGGCAACAGGAAGAGTGGAGGTCAAAACAAAGTCTGGATTGCTAGAAAAGCAAGCCAGAACCCCAGTATGACTGCAAGAGACCTCCAGGAAGATTTGGCAGACACTGGAGACACTATTCAACTGTTCAGTGACAACTGCACAAACATGATCTTCATGGAAGAGTCATCAAAAGAAAACCTCTTCTGCGTCCTAACCACAAAATTCAGCAACTGAATTCAGAATCTGAATTTTGCAAAAGATGCATTTTGGAAACCTTTTGGCCAGAATGAGCAAAGGTATGTTTGGAGAACAAGGGTACAGTTTTTCATGAAAAGAACATCAGTCCAACTGTTATGCATGGGGGTGGATTGATCATGCTTTGGGGTTATATTGCAGCTTGTGGCACAGGGGACATTTCACAGGTAAAGGGAAGAATGGATTCAATCAAATTCCAACAAATTCTGGAAGCAAATGTAACACCATCTGTAAAAAAGATGAAGTGAAAAAGAGGATAGCTTCTACAAATGGATTATGATCCTAAACACACCTCAAACGGTACCTCAAGAGGTGCAGGCTGAAGATTTTACCATAGCCTTTAAAGTCTCCTGATCTAAACATCAGTGAAAATCTGTGGATAGACCTCAAAAGAGCAGTGCGTGCAAGACAGCCCAGGAACCTCACAGAAGGGGAAGACTTTTGTAAGGCAGAATGGGCGTAAATCCCAAAAACCAGAATTTGAAGACTATTGGCTGCCAACAAAAAGTGTTTACAAGCTGTGATACTTGCCAACGGGGGTGTTACAAGGTATCGGGTGCACCGACCGTTTTTCCTTTTCTGTTATTTTTAAAATGTAAACGATGAAAATAAAACATGATTTTGTTTAAAATGTAAAGAGAATGTATCATCTGTAACTTCATGCCTTTTGGATACCATATCATCTTCCACTTGCTTTAATGTTCACATTAACAGAAATTTTGACCAGGGGTGCCCAAACTTTTGCATACCACTGTATATCCCAACAAGTAAGTACAAGTGCCCACGTATGCAACACAGCTTAATACCAGCCACTAAAAGCTTAAACAAAACAGCGACTTGGAAGTCCAGCATTTATGAAGCCAATGTGGAACCGAATAATTAAGCAAGTTCTCAAAGCTTTTATTAATTTGCATGCAGCTGTTATGTTCTGCTGCAAGGGTTTTCACAACTTGGGCCAATTCAACCCAAGACTCGCACTGAGACTGAGAATGCCTAAAATAACCTGTGGAAGAGGTACTGCAAGTACCCAAATAATCAGCTTGAATAGTAGTGAAAATAAATGACTGAACATGGAGCTGCTGTAGTGTCTTATTTTGACTAAAGCATGTCAGACATTCTATTAAGCCCACACAAAAATTGCTTATCTTCTGTAATTGATTGGGGACCACAGTTTTGTGGAATCTTTAGACTTTTAAGAATTTGGAAAGAAGAAAAAAATTGACAAAAACATTTTTCCTTTTTGGGAATCCATCATGAGGCTCTTTTACGAATCCTCAACCCGTGTAGACTTCGGTTAGTGATCCGCAGGGTTAATCTGTCTGACAGATGGGGGAGGCTGTGGGTAAGCCATATACTGCAACAGTACTGGGATGGCACTGAGCTAGGCCAAGCCGGATGCTGTGACTATGACCTATATCAATAATTTACACACAGGATCACCATGCTGCACCGAGCTGAAGTCCTAACCATCATCACCAACATTAGTCAGGAGACTGGCAAGATTCCAGCAATATGCCAAGAGTGAAGATCAGAGATGGACAATCAACAGCAAATTTACCATCCCTGTCTTGGTTAATACTTGTACTTTTCCATTACAGAAAAGAAAACAGGCCAACATCTTGTCTGTAAAGTGTATCATATTATTTGTTATGTCATGTTATTCTCTGACTCTCCCCGTTTCCTCTTCCATCTTGTCAAAAGAACTTACTGACTGAAAAGAGTGAATGTGAATGTGTGAAGGGCTATTGCAGTGGTGGATCCAGCTGAATTTGGTGTTCCTGTCGGTATTTCTGGCAGTAAAATTATATATGCTGGATTAAACAGGACCAACAAACAACCAAAACGCAACATCCCCAGCATCATACTTGGTGCTCTTTTTTGAATGAGAACAAAAAGTTGACTTTCCAGACAAGACTGCAAATAGCTGTTGATGATGCTCAAATAATTAAATTAGCAGGACAACATCAATCCAAAAAAACACTTAGAGAAGAGAAGAGAAGAGAAGAGAAGAGAAGAGAAGAGAAGAGAAGAGAAGAGAAGAGAAGAGAAGAGAAGAGAAGAGAAGAGAAGAGGTGGGGGGGTGTTGGGAGTCAGGGAGGCAGGCAAGACTAGACCAGACAGTCTATCTCTCTTTGACCCCCTGTCTGATTCCATGTGTGTATGTTTATGTGTGGGTGTTTATGTGTGGGGTCTCTCAAACCAGACAATAGACAAGGCCCTGTGCCTGATTGGGGTCAGCTGGTGGCTGCTGGAGGGAAAGGAGGAGGTGGTGGTGGTTGTGGTAGGAGAGGGGAAGAGGAGATGGGGTGGGATATAGGTATCAGACACCACTGTCTGATGTGTGTCTGGACTGGAATGGAGAGGGACCAAAAACCAGACAGCCCTCTGAATTGCTAATGAAGAGAGGAAAGGAAGAACAGAAGCAGTAGATGGATGTGGGCACCCGAGGCTTCTTTTACTTACTCCTATACATATCCTGTGCCACTTGACTCCTGGCTGAGCTGTGAAAATGGATTAAAAAGTCAAATAAAAGTTAAAAAACCAGTGACATTCTCACTACAAAGTACTGAATAACAAGAACTTACATCTATGTGAGGTTTGCCAGAGCGCTGTTTTTCCTGTTGATATATTATGTTATGTTCTTATGATCTTTTTTACCTATCCCCAACATGCATTTCATTATCCAGTTCATGTCGGGGAATAACATGTGACTACACAGAAAAAAGGTTTTCGATTTTCATATTTCTTGAAGCCATTAACTTTCCTTACTCTTCTCTCTGTCCTCATCGGCTTTTGCTATAATCATTGTAATTTCCTGGGATAAGGCCAGACCCAGAGCAGGGTCTTGCTGAAGCTCAGCGAGTAGTCAGGCTGGCGCAGGCTGTGAATTTACCCCCCTTTTGACAAGGTAGATTTTGGGGGGGGGGTGTCAGTATAAACAGTTCAGCAAATCTAGAGAATATAGGAGTGCTTGCAAGTTTTGCAAAATTGAAAAAATAAAAAATTCAAATGGCACATTTATAGTGAAAATTATTTTTTTAAAGTGATTTTTTTTTGCATTAAAAAAACAAACAAGATTTAGAGGCCCATTAAAACTCACTCTCTCATAACTCAAGACAGGCAGAAAATAACTTTCTCTCTGTTGCAAACTACCCAATTAGTTTTACAATATTGACACTTCCTGTTCCTTTCTTTGACCTCTGTTAATGCAGAGCAGAGGTCTATTTTGTACTCAGAGTCCTGGTGGTGCTAGGCAACATGCTACTGCTCATCAGTTACTACACAAAACAGTAGTTGTATTTAGGCAACTAAAGACGACATAAATAACACATTGTTGTCACAGGTGGGGCTTATTACAGAAAATCAATGTCTTCTTGTGACATAATGCAAATACTTTGTGTGATAACACCGAAGGGGCACAAATTTCAAACCAAACACCACAACTTGCTTTCACATATTACAGTGGTCTGTTCATTATTTAGTCATTGATTAAACGAATCGTCTGCCTCGTCTAAAATCTGGCACCTACATTACCAATAACTCAACTTGACCGAGATCGGTATGCTTTAGAAGAAATTAGGACAGTCGATGGCCAAAATTATGCTTTTTCTTCCTTTCTTTTTTATTTTTTGGATGATCAATGTTGTCAATTTTCGTTTTTCCCTTCATCTTATAAAATATAAAAGTTTAATGATATCAAATGATATCAAATGCTATCAATACAATTTCAAAGTAGCCTTAGGTTAATCACATTTAAGGTGTTGGCGATTATCAAAAAGAATTATAAACATTGGCTGCTACCTCCTATATGCTTACTTCTCTCTAATCATACAACCCCAGTTTCATCTTTACATTTTCAAACTTGTGGTTTTCAGATTTCTGTCACTTCATGTCTTACAGCCGTTTCTATAACCAATGTAAGCAAACTAAACCTGTTCCACAAACAGCAGCCCCTTTCATTTCTAAAAGAGAGGATTGCAGGTAAACTGCAGCATTCTACATACCGTAAATTCCAGACTATAGAAGCCACTACTTTTTTCCCAGGCTTTGAGCATCGTGGCTTTTTTTTTTTTTTTCATGCCGCCAAAAACATTTTGCCTCTTAACATTAGACCAATAAAACTAACGTATAGTTCACAGTGGTCCAATGAAATTGTGCAATAAATCAAACCCACTTACACGACTAAATTATTGTAAATCGGTCATTTGTACTCTCAACATGGAAAACAAAAAAAAATGCATATGATGCAGCTTTTAAATTAAAGGCGATCAAACTGAGATGAGATTGTGAGAGCGACAACGAAGAGACTTAAGTGAGTTACGAAGTTCTGAGGCTGTTCAATTCAGACAATGAAGAAGATGACTTTGATGGTTTTAGTGCGCAGGAGGAAGATGAAGAAGGTGACCAATGACTTTTGGCAAGTGTCTTTTTTTTTTTTTTTTTTTTTTCAAACCAGCAGTGTTATTATGTTGTGCGTTATCAATAGGTATTTAGTTAAAACCATCGGTGTAACAGGCACTGCTCGGGGAAAAAAGCATTTGCAGTATGTATTTGTTTATGTTACCATACGCATCTAATCAAAAGTTTAAAACTCCTTACGTGTAACATCTTTCTGTGTAAATATCTCATATTACAATGTGGACACCCGCAGTTTATAATCCGGTGCGGCCTATACAAGTACAAAATGGAATTTCTTTTTAAAATTAGAGGGTGCGGCTTATATTCAGGTGCACTCTATAATCCGGAATTTACGGTAATTTAGTTTCAAGTAGATTGACCCTGCTAAACCGCTCATTTCTCAGTTCTAAATGTGGCACTACCACTCTAACTGTATGCTGAAATATCAGATGGTCTGTCAGAGTCCAGTCCTCTGTTACAAACTATTTGAATGTCATATTTTGCTCATGCAAAAAAATTAATTTGTGTACAGAATGAAATGGCTGATCATGGCTATCTGTCTTGCAGAAAGACTTTTAAATGCTATCAAAGTACTCAAATAATCTTAGAGGCATCAAAACCCATCCTCACACCAGCACAACCCACTTGGAAACTAGCTTGTAAGCCTCTTCATAATCCAAGCAAAACCCTGCAAACCACTTGAAGACATGTCATTATCCCTTTGTCTGACTCTTCCAGGTTACATAAACAAATGGATTAACCAAAATCTAATAAACAGGGTTTTTGTGGGTTTGTCTTTGTTCATGTAATACAATGTACCATTTGTAATTTCAAAGCATGTAGGTTCACAAAGGGTAGTAAACATGCCACCCATTGCATTTGTCTGAAGAAAAAAAATAAAAAGCTTCTGTACTGTTTGCCAATGTGTCTGCAGAACAGTGTCTTGTTTGACTGCAATATGTTCCATCCATGTCCACAGACCTGGCGTCATGTGACATGAGCTCTTTAACACCCCAGATAGTCCAGCAGTGTGTAAACAAATCCTGACTGAGAGACCAGCCTACTAAAACCCTCCTCCACTCAACCATCGGCACCACACACATACTTGATGGATGGCCTGTCTTCAAACACACTGAAGCTACAAACCTGCCCAAGTCCCAAGGGCATTTTGGGAAATTCGGGGGTGGGGGTGTCTATGTGCGTTGGGGGTGCAGAATCTAGACACAAAGAGAATCCCAGCAGCCAGTGACAAAATTGTTAGGGATGGAGCACAGAGCAGGGAGATTGCTGCCAGGGCAAGTAGAGGGACGCACATACTGACCTTTTTACATGTTTTGGACTTTGGAAGCTCCAGCCCTCAGGTTGACCTATTCAGCTGAAGTGAGTGAAGCAGCAGCTCTGAGCTGCATTCACAGTGTTTGTAGGTGCAAGGGTTGTCAGTTTGTTTCCAGAAACACAGGGTTACACGGCTGTCAGATAAGAAGTGGGATTTCAAAACAGAAAAACAAAAAAGTGAATGGTAGTCCAGTTCATTTAAGACCAAAAAATACAGTCAAATAGAAGAAAAGATGCCAAAAAACATGACAAATCTTAGCCCTACTGCACTAACATGACATAATAAATGGTTAATCATCCTGGACACTGGTGACAGGTGATGTACAAAGACACGCTTGGCCCAAACAAATACAGAACGCAAACATCAACAGCGCTATCTATACGCTATGCATAAATAGTCATCCTAAAAGGTGCCCGATGGAAAATATGTGTAAACAAACAGGTTCAGATTAAAAGTTTTTTAACAAAACAAACTGTGTGCATAAGAAAAGCTTTAAAAGACACGATGAGTAGGTAAAACCCAAAACATGGACTCCACATGGAGTCAAAAGTACTGCTCGACAGCTTTAATGGTGCTCCTGTGTGTGTTTTCATTCTTATTTTGAAAGTCAACATTGGGAAAGCTTCTTCAAAACTGAATGCCTGGAACAGAATTGTGACAGAACCCAATATTTGTATTTTAAAAAAGGTTGCTGCACACTGGTGTCTAAACAACCAGAATATTTCCTTTTTAATCACACTGTAAAGCTTTACCAAAAAAAAAACTGAATTAAACTATTTTCAGTCAGTAACATAATGAAGCTTCCACACTACACTTGAACAACCTTGTGCAATCTGCAACAACTGAAAAAGACTCTATTAATCTGCTAAAAACTGACAAAATTAATCAGTTTTTTGGTTCACAAAATGTAAGGAAATTATTAAAAAAAATACACATGATGATTTTACAACACCTCCATAAATATACTTGACTTACTCAGCATATTGAATTAAAATGTAAGACAGAGAAGAGCAGCAATACTTTTCAACTGATGCTCGATAAAATGGCAAAAACCTATGCTTTCTTCCAAAGTTTTTACAATCTTCACGTGTCTAATGTGCTCTTTAGCAGAAAGAGTTAAATAAGTTAAAGTTACCCAAACTGGCAGAGTGTGAACCCACAGGTCAACTCTGAGGTGTAAAAACAGGGTTTGGGGTTCCCTTGCCAAGGAACCCTTTCTTTATGTATGGAAACTGAGAGCTGCTGTTCACTGCTATAACCTCTCCGTTCAGGAGAGGTGGCAGACTGTGTGAGAGTGCAGTGAAAGGCACTAACAGACTGCAGAAATTCCCTGTGAAATTAATTAATGAAGAGAAAGACTTTTAAAAATTATTCTAAAAATCAATGCTGTGTGTTGTCTTTGCTCCTTTCCATAAGGGCCCAGCCTTTCTGTTAATGCTCACAGTTTGAAGTATTTTTTTGATAATTCATTAATAATGGAACTATGAAAATAATTCAGAATCAAGAACACCTCTACAACAAACTAAAAAAAAATTATAAAAAAAACTCAACCCCAAACTAACAACAAAGAGCTTAGTGAGAGATTGGATCGGCTGTCTGGCTGGAGACTGCAGGTTAAACATTTGCTGAGCCAAAGAGTGCTTGTCTGTGTCTTCCGTTGTGAGTGCATATATGTGGTTATAAATGAGTGTGTCATATGTGTACATATTTGTCCATGTGTTTGAGGGGAAGTCAACAAGTATCCATGTGCATGCCTGGCCTGAGGTAGTTGACAGCTGATCCTGTCACCTCCATACTAACATCACTCACAGCATTACACATCAGGCAGTTTTCATCCGTCTGGCTGACTGCCCTCTGCTGCAGACAAAATGACAATGACAGCCACTCAAGTCTTCAGCACATGGAAACTGGAACTTTCACACAGAGGAGAGTATATATGTACTGTTATCTGTGCATCTAAAAAGACAAACGTGCTAAAAAGGATGTTATAGAATATATTCATATGGAGCCAGACATGACAATAGCTGGTTTTATCCCATGCAGTATATCATTCTTGATTTTGACCATTGTGATTGTGACATACAGAGGCCCATATCATTCTTTATGACAACGCATAGCAAAGTGAAAACACAGGCTTTAAGGATAGACAATAAAAATTATCCTCTTTCTACAACCCATTTATGGACGCATTTGTGAACACACAACAGTTAGTATACCTCTCAAGACGACATGGTTGGCTGTATTGTTTAAGTGAACTATGATTGGTCAAAGATGAACATGTAGTCTGCTATGTCTCTCAGCCAACTCTATAATCACCTATCTGAAGTAATTTGATAGAGCAACTATTTTACCGGACATACATATTGTGTGGTCAGGAAATAGAGTTACAAGCTAAAGGCTACACTAAAATGCTGCAAAACAACTGGATCCTCTTCCACAGGATTTTTGTCTTGAACCTGGTTGAATTATATAATCGAACAGCTCACTTCTTGAAAATTTCAGCTAAAGCATAGTTATAACCTACTTTTACAGTCAATTTTTGTTAATTGACTGGAGGTGTTGACTTTAATCTCTTCTAGGATCTATAGCAAATCACATATGGTGAAAAAAGATCTGTTTGTTAACCCCACTGCTGCTCCTCCCAGGTAACTCATGGATGTCAGACAGAGGAGGACTGGTCTTGTATCAGTGTGTTACACACATCAAGCTGGCATCACAGAATCAGCTGTGTGGGCTACGACGGCGCAGTTGGTTTGAGCGGTGTGCTGGCTTGCTCTGAAACATAGAGCTTGTTTTGCCTATGTTACAACCTCTCTTGCTGGCTCATACTTGGATCAACTTCCTCATATGCTGCCTGTGATCTTTCACACATGATACCAAAGTGCGACAAATGTGCAAGAGTCCCAGCTTAGAAGGCCTTATGTTCCAACACAAACTACTGCATTGCTATCAAGAGGACAATCCTTGATTGAAACTAAAAGGAATTAGCATTAAATTCAAGTGATATGACCTCACACAGCTGGCACAGAGTTTTTCCTCCATAGGGCTTTAGAAAGACAAGGCTGATTGCACTGAAGTCTATTCTAGATTAAATGACTTCAGAATGGAAAATGTTTGCAGAACACATGCTTGTAGTGTCAGCCTGCAGGGACTATACTCTCACAAAAGACTGTGACCGTGAATCCAGTTAACATCTCTGTGGTCAATGCTAGAGAAGTGATTCTCAACCTCTCCCATCACTTACTATGTGTAAGTTAAAGGTAAAGAATGCACACTGGTTGACCTCAGGACTTTATAATATCACACCTACAATAAGAGAGAACTGCACCATTCAAAGACACCAAGCACAGCAACAGCTACAGAATAAAGGATATGCGATTTATAAAAACTTGTGTGTAGGCTGAAGATTGGTTCCTGGCCGTGACACACTGATTACTCTGTG
Organism: Leuresthes tenuis; assembly: GCF_036924035.1. Taxonomy (NCBI): domain Eukaryota; kingdom Metazoa; phylum Chordata; class Actinopteri; order Atheriniformes; family Atherinopsidae; genus Leuresthes; species Leuresthes tenuis. The sequence goes on from NW_027325364.1 coordinate 30,917,916, forward strand.
GCTCTTCTATGTCCCTTTCAGTTGCCCGCCTTGTCTGAATAAAAAAAAGAACCAGCGAGATGGTGTGTTTTCTGCCTCCGCCTTAAATAAAAAAGGAGAAAAAAGAGAGGGGGCAGACTGTAGCTCTTTTCTTCAGCCAAATAAATCATCAAAGCATGAGCTGCATTATTCAACCTTGCGGAGTCTGCATGACAACACAGCCGACAAACAAGAGCTCTTTTCAAACGAGACGGCCACTTAGGGAGGACACAGTTATTTCAAACCACTTATGAATGGAGCTCCCACCAACTAGTGAGACGTCAAGATGATGAGCAATGCAGTGAAAATACGAGGCCAGCATTTATTCAAAGTACAAAGACACGTGCGTAACCCTAAACACTCTACGGTGTGATTTTCTGCCCAATACTCAAAACGTGTCAGTCAACACGATCATCTGACTTTCTTGTCTCCTGGATTAACTAATCAAGCTGTTGCTGTATCAATATATCTGTGCATGCAAGAGTTCAAAGCTGACTATGTTTATTTTTCCTGGCAGGCAATACCATGGTGCCAAAGAATGGTGGAACACCAGTCCATCTGCCCAACAGGCTAACACACACACAGTTCTTGGTTACAATGTGACGTCAGCGCAACCACACTATGATGCCAGATCTAAATCTAATATCCTGCATTCACCTCATGTTGCCTGGCTCGGGCCTCAGTCCCAATGGAAATTACACATCACTGTAATTTTGTCTGTTCATCTCTCTGTACGTCTGCCTGTCTGTCTTCAGAGGTGTCAGTCTGCTGCTTATATCTTTGCTGGTACTTGTCTGGCAGCCTGGTTATGAATTTATCCACGTGTCTGCAAGTCCACAATGTGCCCGTCTCCTTGATTTGCCTTGGTCTGTCTGCAGATCTGTCACAATGCACTCATACACTCTGTCTTACTGTCGTTTGCCTTGCTACCAGTGTGCCTACATGTGTTTGTCTGCTGTCTGCTTTTTCCTGAAAGCTCTGCCTCAGCCATAAAGAGGAACATCTGTAGTTGATCAAGCAGGCAGCAGCATTAGGGTAGAGCTGATAATGATAGTTTCTCTTTGGGAAGCTCAGAAGCCAGACAGACATAACATACCATTCCAGCATTTCCTGTCTGTGCTGACAGGAAAACTATTTAACCCTCTGTGGTGATATCTCAGAGCATATGCAGAGCAATTGAGGCCTAGAAGTTATACATGCACCAACTTTAAAAAATAAGTGAAAATGATTTTTTTAAGTAATTTAAGTTCAATTCAATACAGTAGCTATTCAAAATAAACTATAAGCATGTTTATTAGTAATGCTATTGAAATATTTGCTAATTATAAGCTAATTGTTGAGTACAACAGTAAATCCATGGAATATCAATTGCTAATTTAAAAGCTTAAATATAGCTTAAACTGATTTTATAGAACCCTATTCATTTGTATGTATGGTATCTCTTCATATCCTATGTCTTTACTTATTACTGCAACAGTGACATTTTAAGTCGAACAACCATAATGAAGACCTTATAAAAACCACGAAAAGGCCTTGAGTTACCATCACATATCAGTGAGGCAGTCCAAACACGCTGCAAGTGCTACTTCAAGGTTTACAGGAGGGATTTTTCGTGCTAAAGGAAGCGGTATGTTGTAAATTCACAGGGGAGCCCCTTTAACGCCTTGGTTCAAAATTAAGTCCGACTTGTTGTGATTCTGCGACCATTACACAGAAGAGTACACAGAAAACGGATAAAGAACTAAAGTCTGGGAAGGTTTTCAGGGTCAGGACACCTTCAGACAAGTAGCCAATGTTACTCACATATCTCCATTCCCTGTGGCTGGGAGGCGGTGCAGTTGCAGGAGCAGGTGACATTGGAGTTGCTGGGGCCGCCAGGGGCCGTTACGTTTGGCATGAGGCTGTGCCGACCCCTCCACACCCCCCACCCCACCCCACCCCACCCCACACAACACACACAACACACACAACACACACAACACACACACACACAACACACACAACACACACACACACACACACACACACACACACACACACACACACTTCCCCCGACGGATAAACAACAGAAAACTTCAAGGCAGCGGCAACAGAGTCCGCCGTTACGAGTAACCCCCGACAGTTTCGCACCTATCTTCACACGTCTTGTCTCACGCCATTTTTCTATTGAAGCGGCTTGGAGAGTGAATTAGAAGACGATTCGATGACAAGCCATTGGTTCAGACATGACAGTTCCTCATTTCCTTCCTCCGCCGCTAAGAGCAGCTGTCCTTCCTCTGCTCGGACAGAACAGACACAACGAGCTAGAGCCCCGCCCACAACAGAGAGAGTGAGACTATGGCCAATCAGATTTCTTGTAAGGAGCAATAGGGTGGGTGGGCTGTAGTGTGGTACCTTCAGGAGCACATAGAAATATCACGTCTGGCAAAGTTCATTCTGGCCAAAATCACGGCAACACAAAGCAAAATGCTACATCACCTAGCAGAAAGCTATGTCTGTACTATGACTCTCTAACTAGTTCCTGCTTAAGCTTTCTGAGCAGCGAAACCGACACAGTATCTACGTTTTGATATATGATACAAATCTGACAGCCGCAATGCATTTTTGTTTACATGACAAAATAAGTAGTCCACATTAACAAACATTTATCCAAGGGCTCATTTTGTCTTTATCAGTTGATTTACTTTTTCTTTCATGCTAAGGGATAATTGGCAAAGCCAATCAACGTATTTAAGATTTCTGCAAGTTAGTGTCTTTAAATGAATGCTGTAAACAGGGTTTTTTTGTTAATGTGTGAATGGTGTGGGGGCTGGTGTGCTGCTATCTGGTATCAGTAGTTTCTCATAATAACTCTCCTTTCATATTTTAGCCAAATTAAGCATTAACTGGCAAAGATGCAGAATGCACATTTTAACAAGTTGATTGTATTTATTAAGTCAAAATTTCTTAATAAAAGCACCTGAATGTACAATGATATTCATAAACATAACCCGGATAGAGGACTCTAAGAGGAGCACCTGATGGCACCAACACAGAGGCTGGGACAGGTTATTACTAGAATGTGTATCTGTTTGGGTGAAGGGGGTATTTTTTTTAATATGTATGTGTGTGTGCGTGTGTGTGGTGGGTGGGTCAGGACTCAGACAGCCAGCAGACAGACAGGCTGTGGCTGACAATGGCTTTGGGAGGGCAGAGCGCGGGGAGATCCAACGGGGATTGGCTTGGTGTGTCATTTAGGGAGGGTGGTGAGAGAGATTCAAGTTTCACTACCTTGTTACAGCGAGCTGCAGCCAATGAAGACGGCTCTTTAAAGGGGCTAACCTTGAGGTGACACCCCCGCACTATTCTTGTGTTTCCAGGCCACAGAGCTGAGACTCCTTCCCACCCAAACATTTCCCCTCTGAAACTAACCCAAAGTACACTAACCCTAACACACACTTACATCCTATTCTATGGCTGTCTGCAGTCTAAAAATAAACCAGGGTGTTCAAATCTAAGAGGGGCTCTAAATTCCACTCTAGACTAGCAGCTTTCAAAATTGGGGTCTAGGGACCAAGTGGGGTCATCAAAGATATTGCAAGTTTCCCTACAGCAATACAAACCCACTTTGATTTTTACTTTATATGTGTACACAGTTTTAAATGTACTGGTCCACAATCAAGCATAAGTTGGCCTTTAACACTCTGACATCAAGAACCCCCTGCTGTGTCTCCCTAAGTTGCCTATGTCTGTGCAAAAAAGTATCACCTGAACACACCTCAATGACAATATCCAACTGTCAAATAGGACATAAAGTCTTGGCCTGAGCAAGAGGACCTTTCTTTTCAGTGCAGAATGGAACAGTAGTCTATATGTCATATTTAATAAGAAAAACTGGAGGACCATAGGTGAAAAACAATAAAATCATTAGGCATTTTCACTTATACTTTTCAAACCAGGACTGAAGTGGCTTCCTTACATATTGATATCGTGTTTGAAAGTATAGAGGCAGCATGCAGCAGTTGAAGTTGATAAAGCTTATAGTTAGGGATGGCTCAGTTGACCCTGAAACATTCCATAGTTAAGCTGCGATAGGCCTAGACCTCTCGGGGGCCTGTTATGTCACACCTTTCCTCACTTTGCTTCTTTTTTTTTCCCCGTTTAATTTCTCATATGATATTATGTATATTTGGCATTATTGTTGTCATTAACTTGTGTTTCCCTGTCTCAACAGGTATCCGTTGAATGGTGTTATGTTGTTTGTTGTCCCCTCTTTTCTGTCCACTCAAACCCCAGCTGGTCGAGGAGGATGGCCACCCTTCCTGAGTCTTTCTTCCTGTTTCTTCCTGTTAAAAGGGAGTTGTTTCTCTCCACAGTCGCCTCATGCATACTCAAGACGGGAGACTGGACCGAAGAGAAGTTTTGGTGCAATCTGTTGGTTTCCTTAGCAAGGAAATTGTTTTTGAATTGGCTCTGTGTGTATGAACTGGACTAATTCTGAATTCAATTAATTGGATTTGATTGAATTATGATTGGCTTCCTCCCACCATCCAAAAACATGCATGTTAGGTTAATCGGTTTCTCTACCAAATTGTCCTTAGGAGTGACTGTGTGGTTGTTTGTTTCTGTGTGGCCCTGTGATGGACCCTGTCCAGGGTGTACCCCGCCTCTCGCCCGATGACCACTGGGATAAGCTCCAGCCCGCCCCCCCCCAGCAACCCGACCGACAACCTTTGTGTGTCAACCTTTACTTATGCATATATTTACAAAGGGATTTGCTAATGTTTAAAATACTGTATTTAGATACTAAAAACTATTTTGTGCAACTACTAGCTATTTGTAAGAGTAGGAATGAAAACTAAATTACTGAGCAGGCCATAGCAGATGAAACAATCAAGCCAATGGGCCAGCCACAGCGGTTTAGCCAAAACAGATGAAAAGGGGTATAAGAATAGGCCACAGCATTTTTTCAATTGAAGAAGCCAGTAATACACCATTTTCATAATTGATTTCTATAACACTCCCCACACGTTTTGCACATTTCATATACATTGATGATAAAGAACATCAAGGAGGCCTTCCATCAAAACAGGACAAAAAAATAATAAACCACGCTTGTAGAAATTTGCTAAAAGTAATGTGGATGAAAATCAGATCAAGTATAAAGTTTGCTTGGATTTGAAAATGAGAAATGCCAATTCAGAGTGTGTGCACAGTCCGACCATTTTCATTCTGTTGACAACAACAACCAAAGGCAATAGAATTAAATGGATCTCTGTAAAGGAAAATAAGTAGATGGGAAAAGTAAAGATCTTCAACAGATGCTTTGCATTAAGTGCTGCATCACTAGTCAAGTTCTATATCCAATCATGCAGAAACATTTTCCTTGACAGCAGCTCCCAGTGAATTCCACATTCCTGCATGAGTGCACTGAAACCTTTGGAAGCGGGAAAAACAAACACGTAACCCTGACGCAATGTTCAAATGGCTGGCAGCTGTCATAATTCTATTGAAGCAACAAATTGATACACAGTGCAGTGCTGTCAGCCAAAGAAGAATATCAATCCAGACACTTTTTCCCCATGTCTTGATGTGAGGTCACTCTGATGGTACACATCCCAGACAAGCTCTCATCCACAGACAGACTGAGACAACCATTGATTCGCACTCTTGCAGCCCACCTCTATACACTCATAAACATCATACACGGACACACATGCACACACACACGCACGTGTGCACACACACAATCACTCACTCATAGTCTTTTCTGGAGCGTCAATTTAGTCCCCTGGGGAGCATGCAGGGTGACACCACTAACAGGCCAGACCAGACTAGACAGCCAGCAGACAGATAAATACTAGGCACAGCTGAATACCAAATGCTCTCCAGTCTACCAGCTCCTCTACCATCCCCCTGCTTGCAGCCCACACTCACACACATATATAACCCCTCTGTGCGTCTCTTGGGAAATGTCTCTCTCATCTTGTATTTGAGGAATACTAACTTTAGGTTGATAGGTTTATCATGCTTGGCACGTGTGCATGCATCTATTTTAGGAACTGTAAGTGGGGTTTCCTACTACTGATTCTTATTTAGAAGTTCACTGTGAGTGTTACTGCTGTTGTTTTATAACTTAATTCAAAGCATGATATGTTTATGTTATGTAACTTTAAAAAAATCTAAAACAATATATCTTTTTGTGTGTGTATTGAAGGGAGGCAAGAAGAGAAACATTCCCACCATGTGCTTGCACCCAACTATAACTATTGATGGCAATACTGCTACAGTTTAACTTGAGGCCATTGGAAGCCTTTTACATGTATGTGTTCATGTGTAGAGTATATCTGGCCAATATCATCCTTATATGGAGAGCGTTCTTTTTGACTGAAGAAATAAAAAAGGTGCAACAGATGCTGGAAAACTGAGACGTTTGTTAGGGGACAGTGAATGTATCAAGATGTAATTAGGCCTTTACACAGAGAAGAAGAAGAGAGAGAGAGAGAGAGAGACAACACAACTAAGGAGCTCAATCCCTCCACTTTCTTAAAAAAAAAAGAACATGACTTTCAGAGCAACGAGCCTGTGAGGTGCTAGAGTCTACTTCATAGCGCCATCTTGTGGCTGATCTTGGAAAAAGGTCTGATTTATGCATCATCCATGGAGTGGAAAAATTGCTCCACTTCCACAGCGTCAGCCTCAGTTCTCATTCTGACTTTTTTGTGTCACTCCATTCCTTCTGAAACCAAAACTGTCACTTGAGCATGGGTGGAAACTTTAAAATCAATTACGCCTTTTCTTCATCAGAAACCACATGGGAACACAGAAGAGGACCCAGGAAAAATGCAGAAACAGAAGCATTCATAGAAGCTGTTTTAAAAGGAGAGCACAGTCAAAATAACATGTACTGGAGTATTTTCGCCGTATGGAGGTGACAAGGAGGGTCATGAACTGTATGATGAGAAATGAAAAAAAATCTGAAAATCTGTTTTTTTTTTTAATGCTCAAAATTAAGAGAAAAACTGTTAAAAAAAACAACACCTTCTTCACATGCCTGTGTATTAATGCACAAATTATTCCTGCTGTGGCTTATTTTACTTACATATGTGTACTATTTGCAAAGCCAAATATTCTGGTGTTCAATAACCTAACATCATCTCAGTCAAATGTGTAAACTTTTTTTTTTTCCATAGCTCAAGATTCTTTCAAATCTTTGCTGTTTCCACTGTTTTTTTAATGCAGATACTAGATACTAGATACTAATGCAGATGTATGGAAACAGTTTTCCAACTCTTGTTTGGTGCATTTGGGGATGAACGGGTATGTTCAAGCAGATTTGGCCACATAAAATACTAAATAAAAGGCCAGCTGTATGTAGGATCAGCAAAAAAAAAAAAAGACAGATTACAGACAATGGGAAATAGTCTGCAACAACATAAATATACAAGTTTTCATTCATAGCAAAATCTCTGCAGGAGCAGTTTCTTCATGGCATCACTAATGCTCTCCCTAAGCCTTCCTGTCAGCGCAGCCCCCATCATGGGACATTTGTGATGAAAATACTTGCATATGACGAAGATCCACTTTGACTCAACATAACATTTCCAGTCTTTAACCCAGACTAATAACTCAAACCATCCCGTGACGTCCGTGTGGAGTATTAGCAAACGCCATTCCAAGTGTTATTTCCAAGAACAAAGGATGGATATGACTCAGCCTTAATATTAAAGCTGAATGGGCTCATGAATTGACTGCAATACATCTCACCAGCTGCTGGCTTGCTTGTAAATAAGAGAATGAAACAGTGTGTTTGTTTAGTGTAGCTTTCTGTCTTCAGTGAAGATCTGTCTGGAGAGGCCTCTCCAGACAGATCGTCAGACTACGGAGCAGAGAGCTGCGTTCAATAAAAGCATCTGGCATGTCACATTATATTTGCTGTTTCTTGCCCTTGTCTGGCTGCAGTGCTGTGTCATATCCTGTCCGCACAGGTGCAGCAACTGTCTGGCTTCCCATCCCTGTTATTTCAGCACGAAAAACACACACACACACCTTGTTTCCACCCCATCATTGCAAAAATGACCCCTCCCTGCCTCTCTTGCTGCTGCAGGCACCTCATGAATCCGGGATGACTGTTTGTCTATCGTATGTGTGTGGGTGTTTGATGTGTTTTCGTGTTGTCTGGTGTTTTCTGTCATTCTCCTGACAGTGCCTGTACCTGACTACTCACACCTGGCTGAGATCATCACCTCACCTGCTCCTCATCAACTGCCTTCAGTATTCAAGGAGTAGCCACACATCCAGTCTCCGTTGAATCGTTGTGAAGTCTTGTGTATGCTGCAGCTTTCCTGCCAGAAATTCAACTTTGCAACCTGTAGCTGCCTGTTTCTGCCTGTCTAAGCTAATCTCTTGTCATCTGTTTTTTGTCCGCCACTAACCATGTCTCTCTGCCTCAGATATCAGTCCTGTCCACTCACCCTACCGGGTGTAGCTGGCGTGTGGACCTCCACCCTCCAAGCTGGCCAGCTGCCTTTAGCAAAAAGTAGTATAATTGAAGTTAAGTTTCTTAAAGGGGAACTGCGATATTTTTAAACCTAGACCTTATTTCTGGCATGAAATACATTCATCTACTCACCGAGAGCAGTTTGGTAAACAACAACACAGCAGCTATGAGCTAACAGTGCAATAGTACGCGTTCAAATAAAGACAGATAATGCCTTATTTAGAGGCTGCATCGTCTAAGCCCCGTTCACTCCGTTATATGGATCTCGAGGAAACTAAATATCTTCCAAAGGACGCCGACTTTCACCAAACTGTTCTCGGTGAGTAGATAAATGTATTTCATGTACATGTGTCTTCTGCTGCTACCACTTCCTTCCTGGTGTCCGCCTCCGATCGGGAGCCCTGGGTTCCCACACCTGAGAGGTATGACTGTAATCGACTGACAGGTCGAGGAACGAGCTTAACTGATTGGGCTTTTCCGAGGTAAGGGCACTAAAGTGGGCTTCCGCTGCATGGGAAAAGCAGTCGCTGGTCACTGCCACGTATGCTGCTTTCACGGTGGAGATGAGTAAACTGTTTGACTACCCTAGAGACGCGTTGAAAAGGTTGTTTGCACTGTGACAGGGTGGTCGCAGAGTGGCCAAATACGCCATAGAGTTCCGCACTTTAGCTGTGGAGAGCGGATGGAATGATGAATCACTTTTTGTTTTTTCTAATGGTTTGAATGACCTGTTGAAGGATGAGCTTATCTCCTACCCAGAGAGTTCCAGTTTGGCCGAATTAAGCTCCCTCGCTATCCGCATTGACAACCGCTGTTGGGTACGTCGAAGGGAGAGTCGCCAGGCTGGCTCCCTGCTCCATTGGTTCGGTAAGCTCCGCACCCTCTAACTCAGCTCCAGTTCCTCAGGAAGTCTCTAGGAGGGAGAGCTCCCTGGGTCACGAGCCCAAGCAACTGGGCCGTTACCAGTTGTCTCTACTGCGGCCAGCCTGGTTATTTCATCTCCACCTGCTCCCAGCGGCAGTCAAACAGGCAGCGTTGCCAGTGTAGAAATATGTGGTAACAGTAGGTCACCCATAGGGGAACCTGAAGGGGGCTCTGTGAGACTGAATGTTATTACATGAAGTAGAAGTGCTGGTATATGCGACAACGTGAGTTATAAAATAAACAGCTAGCTGAAGCTAGCACAATGTTCAAGATGAAGCTTTATTTATAAGCATAAGAACGTAACCGCTAGTAGGAGGAAGCATCCGAGCAAGCCGCGCCTTTGTGTCCCAAGCTTCCCGTCAGCGGACCCCTTTTCACGTGACTCTCTCCCATAAAGGTCAGTCCATAAGTCTGCAGGCTTTGATCGATTCAGGGGCAGATGAAAAGTTTCTTTGGATTCACTTGTTTTTAAACAGTTGGGCCTCACCCCGGTGCCTCTGGAGGACTCTTTGGAGGCTAAAGCCCTCAACAGCAGACTCCTGGCCAGAGTGACTACCAAGACCTGCCCAGTCAATCTCCAGTGCTCTTGTAATACTATAGTGGATATTAGTTTTGTTTTGGACTCACCTTTCGTGCCCGTTATCCTCGGTTACACTTGGTTAACTAAACATAGTCCCCATATAGACTCGTCTACAGTTAAGACTGGAGTGCATATTGCCATGTTAACTGTCTTAGATCAGCTCATCCCCAGCCCTCAGCTAGCTCTAGTTCATGCCTTGAAGCTCCAGATCTTAATTATGTGCCCTCAGTATATCTCGATCACAAGGAAGTGTTCAGCAAAAGTCAGGCCTTGTCACTACCCCCTCAAGCAGCCACCATTGCCCTTATAACAGTAGTATAGACCTGTTGCCTGGTGCCACTCTGCCTAGCTCCTGTATAACATCTCGAAACCTAAGAGGGAGTCTATGGAGACTTATATTAAGGTCTCCTTAGCAGCAGGCATCATCAGGCCATCCTCCTCGCTATTAGGGGCAGGATTCTTTTTTGTGAGCAAGAAGGATAAAAGCCTTGCATCGACTTCCAGGGCCTCAACAACATAACCATTAAGTACAAGTACCCTCTACCTCTGATGTCTACTGCCTTTGATTCTCTCCAGGGAGCGACAGACTTAAATTGGACCTGCAAAATGCCTACCATCTGGTGTGTATCAGACCAGGGGATGAGAGGAAGACAGCCTTCAATACACCTTTAGGACATTTTGAGTACCTGGTCATGCCTTTCGGACTTATGAATGCTCCTGCAGTTTTTCGGTGTCTAGTGAATGATGTTCTTAGAGATATGTTGGGCCGTTTTGTTTTTGTGTACCTGGATGATATTCTTATCTTTTCCAAGGACCCCACTAAGCATGTCCGGCAAATGTTGCAGAGACTCCTGGAGAATTGCCTCTATGTCAAAGCAGAGAAGTGTGAGTTTCATGCCTTCACTGTCTCTCTCTTCGGATACGTAGTCACACACGGACAGGTTAAGATGGATACAACTAAAGTCCAAGCAGTCCAGGAATGGCCTTGCCCGGAGTCCAGAAAGCAGCTACACAGGTTTCTTGGGTTTGCTAATTTTTATAGGAGGTTCAATCAGAACTACAGTCATGTTGTTGAACCTTTGACCTCTCTCACTTCTGTTAACATACCCTTTACCTGTACCACTGAGGCGTAGAATGCATTCCAGGAGCTTAAGGACCTCTTCACCTCGGCTCCCATCCTCACCCAGCCTGATCCCATCCGTCAGTTCGTGGTCAAGATGGATGTCTCCAACATCGGGGTTGGAGCTGTTCTCTCACAGCGCTCTCCTAAGGATGGTAAACTGCATCCATGTGCCTATTTTTCTCATCATCTGTCTCCCGCTGAGAGGAATTATGATGTGGGTAACAGGGAGTTGCTGGCAGTGAAGATGGCCTTGGAGGAATGGCGCCATTGTTTGGAGGGGGTTGAATATCCGTTCATGGTTTGGACAGATCATAAGAACCTGGAGTTTATCCTGACTGCCAGACAACTCAACTCATGCCAGGCCAGGTGGGCTTTGTTTTTTGGTCGTTTTAAGTTCTCTCTGAATGCCAGAACACCAAACCAGACGCCTTATCCCGAGTTTTTTGTAAAGAGGAGGATTCGGATGACGTGCCTGACACCATTGCTCGCACCTCAGCTTTCCTCCACAGACGATTTTGGTGGCCATCTTTAGAAGCTTCTACCAAGTCCTACGTCTCTGCCTGTCACGTCTGCGCTATGAACAAGGACTCCAATCTTCGATACATTTATGTCTAGGGGTAAATAAGGCACAACATAAATGTGACCCATTTTTCTCAACCCTCAAGCAGCCACGGAGACATTATTTAGAATTTAATATGACAGTTTATTTATTAGAAAAGAAATATAATGTGAACTTGGAGATAAGACTAATAGACTTCAGGATGGGCCAAAGCCAAAACAACAAACAAACAAAACTATCTTCACAAGGGAAACTGACAAAGCAAATTCAAAACAAAAGACAATCACTTTCCTCCTTGGATAATAAAACAGGGAAAAACTCAAGAAAACAATATGGCAGTCTAATCCTAAAAACTCCTAGATACAAGTTGGTTCATATATTAAAAGACAACGGTGTGACTGGTTGTGAGGAGAGGGAGATGAGTCCCATTTCCGTCGTCATCCCAGGTCTTTATTACGAAGTCCACTCCCCAGTAGCCAATCCTCTACGGGCTCTTCAAGTGCTTGCCAATCGGAGCTTGGCACCTCCACACCGCAATAATAAAAAGAAAAAAACAAACAAGTCGTAATATCCCCTTTCCCAAAGAATTAAACATCCCCCTACAATGTTTAATTCAAACCAAAATAACAATCAACTAAGTGGGTCTCAATAGAACATCAGCCAGTACATTTTCAACTTCTTTTTTTGTGAAAAATTTGCAGATTTAAATCCTGTAGGAGGGACCAGCACATTAGATACTGGTTTACATTACACATCCTTGAAAGAAAAAACAATTATGGTCTGTGAGAACTTTAATTGGCTATATACTGGAGCCAATATAAACTTCAAAACTCTGCAGGGCAAGCAGCAAAGCAAGAGCTTCCTTTTCTATTGTACTGTAATTTATCTGATGTTTATTAAACGTCTTGGAAAAGTAGCAAACTGGATGATCAATACCTTTCTCATATTCTTGCAGAGGAACAGCTCCTGCACCACATGTGCTAGCGTCTACTTCCATTTAAAAGGACACTCAAAGTCTGGGGCCACAAGCACTGGTGCACTGCACAACGCTTTTGCTGAATTAAAAGCAGCCTGGCAATCAGAAGACCAAATGAATGGTTTCAAAGGACTAACCAACCTTGTGAGTGGAGCAACCACATCCGAAAAGTTCTTGCAAAACCCCTGGTGATAACCACACATTCCTAGGTAACGACGTAACTCTCTTTTGGTCTGCGGGACAGGAAAATCAATGACTGCCTGCACTTTAGCAGTAACTGGACGCACCTGACCCTGTCCAACATGCTTTCCCAAGTAAGTAACCGTTGCTTTTCCAAATTCATATTTGGAAAGATTCAGGGTGAGAGAGGCTTCATGGAAACGGCTAAAAACCAAAGACAATGTTTTTTAAGTGTTCTGACCACGTGGTGGAATAGACAACCACTTCATCCAGATAGGCCTCACAATTTTTCACTCCAGACAGCACAATATGCATAAGACTTTGGAATATGGTGGGAGTGTTGCACAACCCAAAAGGCATAACTGTGTACTAGAGGAAGATATCAGGGGTTACAAAAGCAGATATTTCGGAAGCTCTGGGCGTCAATGGAACTTGCCAATAACCTTTCAACAGGTCCAGCTTTGTCACAAATTTAGCTGAGCCTACCCTGTCAATACGATCCTCCATCCTTGGAAGAGGAAAAGAGTGGTGTAATGCCGGTTTGGTAACGGCATTTACCTTTCTGTAGTCAGTGCAGAAACGGTGTGTATCATCTTGTGTTGGCACTAACACACAAGAAGAACTCCACACACTATTGCTGGGAACTGCAATAGTTCTGCATCTCCTGTTGCATCATGACCCGCTTTGCTTGATTAATCCTGTATGCGTGTTGTTTATTTGAGCTGTGACCTTCAACATCAATATAATGACATCTGACACAGACGTCTGATGAGGATGGTCAGAAAAAAGTAACAGATGATCCTCTATCAAATGGATAATATCATCACGAGCTGGCTGAGACAAATGAGACAAGAAGGATTCCAAATTACACAACACTTCCGAATTTCTCAAACATGCAACCGGCATTACACCAATTTTTTCAATCAAGCCATCGTCTAAAGAATAATATGAAGTTTGCACAGTACATACAGGGACTTGGACAGCAGGAGTGTCAGGGAACACAGAGTTTATCTCACAATCCCTTGAGGAAAAAACATGTGAGCATGTTAATGTGACAAACTCTAGATTTTTGTTTTCTATCAGGCGTTTGCATTATATAACTGGTGTCATTAATTCTCCATTCCACCACATATGGACCAGAAAACTGAGCATCTAAACTAAAGCCAGGTGAAGGAAGCAGAACCAATACTTTATCACCTGGATGAAAAGTTCTAACTACAGACTTTCTATCGTATTGAGATTTAATTTTGGATTGGGCTTGTATTAGATTTCCCTGAGCCACCTGACACGCATGATGAAGATGCTTTCAAAAAATGCAGACATAATCCAAGAGGTTATATTCAGCTCGAGGTGACTCTGACAACCATTTTTCTTTAAGAAGTCGAAGTGGACCATGCACTGTGTGACCAAGCACTAAATCAGCAGGGCTAAATCCTAAGGACTCTTGTGTGGCTTCTCTCACAGCAAACAATAAAAGAGGAAGACCTTCATCCCACTCTTTACCAGACTCAAGGCAGTATTTGCGCATCATAGATTTTGTTTCAAATATTTTTATTGGGAAACCAATCACAAAAGAGAATTTAACAGTGGACAGTTACCAAGTCCTACATCTCTGCCTGTCACGTCTGCGCTATGAACAAGGACTCCAATCTTCGATACATTTATGTCTAGGGGTAAATAAGGCACAACATAAATGTTTCCTTGTTTTTTTTTTTACAAAAGGTGAAAAAGGAAACCCTGACTAAAGGGACTAATGACAAAAATGAATAGCAAATAAACAAGCCGAGCCCAACATCGACAAAACGGATGAAACAGAAGGGACAGAGCAAAAGAAGAAAAAAAAAAGAAAAGAAAAAACAGTACAGTGTGCTCCAAACTTCCCTCCCACACAATGGGAGGTATCAGGGCTCCGAGCTCTCTTTCCCACTCCTCTTTTATCCTGTCCATCTTGGGAAGGCACATGTTTTGTAGTATCTCATATAGGTGCAAGATTATGTAGCGTGGATTGGGGAACAGATTAAATAAACTCTCTATCTTGTCTAGGCTTGCCTTCTCGAAATAAGGGAGGTGTGTTCTGACATAATCCCTAATCTGAAGACATATGAAAAACAGATTTTTCGGTAATTTAAACCTTCCTTGGAGTTGCTGGAAAGAGGCAAAAGTCCCCTCTATGTATAGGTTACCAACAATACAAATCCCCAGTCATTTCCAGGAGGAAAAGGCCTCATCTAAAACTGAGGGAGGGAAAGAGGGATTCACAGTTATAGGTAGCAGGAAAGAAACTGCCTTGAGTTTGAAATGATTCATCAATTGTTTCCAAATCCTAATTAAAGCATAAATTACAGGGTTATGTTTAAAACAAGATCTATTGACTAGGATGGGAGATAGTACAATAGCTCTAATAGAATAAGGTAGACAGTCTTCCCGTTCCATCTCTAGCCCATCATAGGGTTTTGGGTTGTCCTCTAACCCAGCGGTCACCAACCACCGGGCTGCGGACCAGTACCAGGACGCACAGAATCAAAAATATATATTTTATCAACAATCAGATTCTGAGTGATGTTTTATTTTGAAAAAATAAAAAATAAATTGGGATTCTCTCCCAATTACATCCGTCAGTGCGTCTGTGCTTCTTGACACAGGTTAATTCAGGTCAAGACGCTCATTCCAGTCACGTGATATGTTACCCCAGTCGAGCCCCCAAAGCTAACAAAAATTACTAAGAAACCGACATGTTCCAAGCCCACTCTGCATAATATGTGGTGACAGGCTAGCAAACGAGGCAATGAAGCCTTCAAAACTGCTTCAAAACTGCACATGACCAAGCATCCTGCATTAAAAGACAGCTGCAAAGAACACTTGCTTTGGACTTCTAGGTGAGGCTGCAGTTAAGAAGATAGCACAGGTTCCTCTTTCGGGTTCAACCGTCAGTAGGCGAATAAATTAAATAGCAGAAGACACTGACACACAATTGTTGGAGAGGATTAATAAATCGCCGTGGTAAGCGATCCAGGTTGACGAGTCTACTGATATTGACAACAAGGCAATACTACTTGTTTATGTGCAAAATATATATCAGGAGGATGTGCATGAGGATATGTTATGTGCACAATCATTGCCAACCAACACCACAGCCGCAGAACTATTCAAGTCCGTGAATGATTACGTATCAGGAAAACTGAATTGGTCCTTTTGTGTTGGCATATGCACGGACCGAGCTGCTGCTATGACTGGACGGCTTTCTGGATTAACTGCTCGGGTTAAGGAGGTTGCACATTGTGAGGCCATGCAGTGTGTCATTCACAGGGAAATGCTGACTAGCCTAAAAATGTCACCTGAACTAAACAGCGTATTGAATGATGTTGTTAAAGTCATTAACCACGTCAAAGTGCATGCCCTTAACTCACGTCTGTTTGAGCAGCTTTGTGAGGAGATGGACGCAGAGTACAGATGCCTTCTCTTACACACAGAAGTAAGGTGGCTATCTAAAGGGAGATCGTTTGAGTGTTTGACTTATGAGAGCCACTGAAGAGATTTCTTTAAAAAAAAAAGTCACCACAGGCAGCACATTTCAGTGACAAGGACTGGGTCGCACAACTCTCTTACTTATGCGACATATTCAACCTGCTCAGTGAACTCAATCTGTAACTTCAAGGGAAAATGAAAAATGTCTTCAAGACGGCAGATAAAATACCTGCATTTAAAGCCAAACTGGAATTGTGGGGACGGCGAGTAAACAGAGGGATATTTGACATGTTTCAAACATTAGCAGGGATTTTGGAAGAGACTGAGCCTGAACCGCCATTCTCACAGCTGGTGTCTTTGATTTTAAAAGAGTTCGAGCGGTACTTCCCAACCACAAAAGACCCACAAACTGCGAAAGAATGGATCCGAGATCCATTTGTGAACAAATCACGTGAATTGAGCCTGTCCGTGCCAGAAGAGGATCAACTGCTGGAGACTGAAAATGATGGAGGCCTTAAAACTTTGTTTCAGAGAAGAACTCTGACAGTGTTCTGGAATAAAATCAAGGTAGAATGTCCCGAGAACGCCACAAAAGAACTGAAAACCCTGCGACCAAAAAAAGCTACAGAGCAGATTGGACATCAGGAATACACTTCGGGTGTCATTGTCTCCGATTACACCTAGATGGGACCGGCTTGTTTAGAAGAAACAAGCTCAGGGCTCCCACTAATTCAACGTAATGATGAATTTTATTTCTATGCGGTTTATATTTGTTTTTATGCCAGTCGTATCATTTTATTTCGTCGTATTTACCCCCCACACTTTAAAGGCCGGTCCGTGAAAATATTGTCTGACATGTAACCGGTCCGCGGCGCAAAAAAGGTTGGGGACCGCTGCTCTAACCAATATACCATAAAGCGCATCCCAGTGGCCCAGTAATATAAAATAACGCATCATAGATTTTAAAGTCTAATGAAAGCGTTCTAGTGCACCTTTTTCGATTCTGGATGGTAAGGGCAAGATGTTTGGTGTTCTAGCTTTAGTTCAGCCTGAACCTGTGCAAATATTTTAGACATGAAATTTGTGCCTCGGTCAGTCTGAATAACTTTTGGTAAACCAAAAGTTGTGAAGAATTTAGTGAGGGCTTTCACAATGGCTTTAGCTTTTACAGGGCGTAAAGGAATAGCTTCTGGGAAGGGAGTAGCGGCACACATGATAGTCATGATGTCCTGATTTAGTTTTTGGCAAAGGACCCACACAGTCTAATAAAACTCTTTCAAAAGGTTCCCCCAGCACAGGGATTGGATTGAGGGGTGCCGGAGGAATGGGTTTGTTGGGCTTACCTACCACTTGACACGTGTGACATGAATATTGACAATGTCAGACTTCAATCCAGGCCAAAAGAAGCTATGCAACACACGTTGATACGTTTTTTTTATTTTTCCAAGATGTCCAACTAATCTAGCATCATGTACCTGGCTGAGTACCTGAAGTCTGTGTTCCTTCGGTACTACCACTTGATCAACACCGGTAAGGTCTTCTGAATCTGTTTCCCATCTTCTCATTAAAACTCCATTTTCAATAAAGTAAGTAATGTGTGGCCTGCTTTCTTCAGTTGCCACTGCAAAGGAAAAACAAGTAGTTAATGATGGATCATTTTGTTGCGCTTTAATCAGCATCTCTCTATTTACATCCAAAGTTTACTTTGCTTGTGCAGGGACTAGTTAAAATTCTTCATCACACTTGGAATCTTCGTTGTTCTTAATGGTGGGTAACCTCGAAAAAGGGACCACATACCACAATATGGTAGCCCAACCCTACAAACTCCAAGATACAAGTTGGTTCATATATCAAAAGACTTGTGGCACCGGTGTGGCTGGTTGGGAGGAGAGGGACATGAGTCCCATTTCCATCGTCATCCCAGGTCTTTATTACAAAGTCCACTCCCCAGTAGCCAATCCTCTACGGGCTCTTCAAGTGCTTGCCAATTGGAGCTTGGCACTTGCACACCGCAATTTGCATAAAGTTAATGAAAAGAAAAAAAAACACAAGTCATAACAACTGGACTACTACATCCCCTGCCCATTGCTTTAGATTTTGTAACCGGCTTGCCACAGTCTGGGGTTAAGACAGTGGTTCTCACAGTAGTTGGTAGTTTCAATAAGTTTTCTCGGTCCCTACCCCTGCCCAAACTCTCTTCTGCCAAGGAGATGGCAGATATCCTTGTCAGGGAGAAATTTTGTGTCCACAGTCTGCCCAGTGACTTGGTGTCAGACAGGGGCCCCCAGTTTGTGTCTTCGGTATGGAAAGCATTCTGCCTTGCTATTGGGGCCTCTGTCAGTTTAACTTTTGGTTTTCATCCCGTCCAATGGCAAGGCAGAGTGTGCCAACCAAAAGATGGAGAGCTCCCTCTGTTGTCTGGTCTCGTCAAACCACACCACCTACTGAACTCATGTGTGTTGCATGTGTTTCCTGTGTGCGCTACTGAACTCCCTTAGGTCGAATTCACCCACAACACCCTGCCTACCTCTGCCACAGGTTTGTCCCCGTTTCAGTGCCTCCATGGTTATCAGCCTCCCCTATTTCCCTCACAGGAGAGAGACGTCACTGTGCCTCCAGTCCAGGCCTACATCAGGCGGTGTCGCCGCACATGGCACTGACACCGCACATCCCTGCTTAAAGCCTCTGAGCGGTACCAGCTCCACTCTAACTGTAGACGCATCCCCGCATAAAGTATGGCTTTCCTCCAACGATCTGCCACTCAAGTCTGACTCAAAGAAACTGTCCCCTAAGTTTGTCGGTCCATTTATCATTGAACAAGTGATAGCCCCTGTAGCTGCCCGCCTCAAACTGCCCCACACTCTCCGAGTCCATCCCACTTTCCATGTCTCCCACATTAAGCTTGTTCTCATCAGTCCTCTGCCCCTTTTTTGTTTCACGAATTCACTCTTTGTTAAATAAACTGTTACACTCTTGTTCCAATCTGCTTCTGGGTTCCCCTCAGAATCCTGACAACCACTGCAATGACACCACAGCTATCACTGAAAAGTTTTGCACATGTGTCTAAGTGCCAGAAACAGACAGCACAAAAATGAAAAAGAGAAAGGAGGATGGCAGAGAACAAATAAAGATACAGAGTGTGCATGTGGATCAGATTTGGTGTGAATGGTGGCGAAGTTGAAAAAGAGACATAAAGAGAGAGATGGAGCCAGAGGTCGAGGACACACACTGAGGGATTAAATAAATGAGAAAATGCAGAGAAGAGAAAGGCAAGTGATGAAGGAGCTAAGGAAAAGAAGCAGAGAGCAGGAGATAAAAGGAGAGGTAGAGCAAGAACAGAAATGATAGATAAGTATAAGTGTAAGAAAAAGATGAGGAAAAGAGAGGAGGACAAAAGGCAAAAACATGTAATGAAGAGAAAAGGAAAATAAAACAAGGAAAAGGGAAAGATGTGAAATGTAGAAGGGAAAAGAACAGAAAAAATACAAGAAGCAAAGATAAAGGAACATAAAATGATGGAAAGGAAAAGATAAAAAATAAAGAACAAGAAAATAAATTATAGGAAAACAAAAAATAAGAACACTAACAGAGAAAAGGGACACAATGGGAAAGAGAAGAGAAAGACTGAAAGAAAAGATAAAAATGGAAAAAAATATAAACAAAGGCTTGTGAGTGAGAGAAGGAAGGACCCGGAGACACAGCCAGTGAGGAAGAGTAGATAATCAGCAGGTACTGAGCTCTCTTCACCCCTGTGGTAGGGCCCTGCTGAGCATTGTAATGGGCTGTCTGCCCAGCTGGGACGATGAGCTCATGTCTGGCTTTAATGCCAATCTCCTGAACTGGCACATGGTGTGGCTCGGTGAGCACAGATGCAATGCCACAGCTTAAACGCTCCATCGCCGCCAGATGAAGGATAGAGTACAGCTGACAGAAGAGAAGAAAGAAGAGAAATAGAGGGCCAAGGTGTCTTTGTGTGTCCCTGACAGCTACTTCCATCACAACACTGATAAGAGCCACAAACTAGATGGCAATAATCACACAGTCAGTGAGAAAGCAACAGTAAAGGTGTATGTGTAAAAGTGTGGAAAGGGGAGATGGAAAGAAAGGGAGCAAATAGGGAGTGTGTGTATTGGTTTATGCTGCCATATACAGCAGTAATTACAGAGAGGGGATGATGCAGGTTATAGTCCCCTGCTGTAAAGATTCCACACACACACAAACATCAGCATACAGAAGCATACATAGAATATTTTTACTGATTCAAACATAAACACATACATGCAGCTTCTAAAATTTGTGTTTGAGCATCATGTTGATATACAAATGTATAGAAAGCTAACTTGCCCACATAGTAAAGACAGTATTGGAAAACTGTGTTTCAGAAGTTTACCAGAAACGTTATGATCGATATGGAAGTGTTTGCTTTTATTTAATGTGACACTTATTCTCACTGCAGGCATTTCCCAGCAGTTTTGGATTAACAGGTTTGCTGTTCAGACGTTGAAGTCTGCATACTCTATAAACCACTGTCTCACTACAAGAGTGAGTTGAATTCAGTCAAAGGAGGGAAGCCCCATCTCCTGTTTAACAGTAAGTGTTGAGAGCTCAGTACAGAGTTTGCACTCAAGTGATTACTTACATTAATTGTAAAGCAGCTGCAGGCAGACAGTGTGTGCCAGTCTTAAATGACTGAATCCAATTATTCCAATGAACACGTTGGCTTTTATTGTTAGGCAGGATGCAATGTATTAACTATTAATGGTGATCGGGCCTGATGTTGGAATTGCAGCAACAATCAGTCACAAGATAAGACACACAGTTATTCAGGCAATTTGATTGGCTGATGCCTTTAATTCTGCTTGAAACAAGTTGACCTGTTAGGCCCAGTATTCAATTCAGCAACATCTCAATTCAAAGTGAATGAGAAGCGAGACCATTGACGCTTGAAATGGGTATGTGGGAATCTGGCTTTAGTGTGGCTCTAAGTCTATGTTGATCTGTCAGAAAAAAAAACTTCAACTATGAAGTGGATTGTCATGAGAGTTAAAACAATCATTAATAAAACCCATATGGTGATACCTGATGTTTCTACCAATGCCACTACATTTGTCCTCTCCCTCCATAGTTGCATTGCCATCAGCACTACCTCATATTTAGTAAATAAGTGCACCAGTGGATGGAGTGATTCAGGCTAGTCAGTGACAGATGATAGCATCGACTGTGAACATGCTTAACATTGAAACTGCTGAACACGAATTAATCTGCGATATCAGTGTAAGCATATTGACACAGTTTTTTAGCAGAATAACTTGACAGTATATTGAATGAATAAACCAAATGATCTTTTTAGATACTTGAGAAGAAGAACCAAGTTGTGAATAATGACATGGGCTCACAAGTTAAGATGGCATGATAAACTGTCATGACCTCTGTTTTTGCTGTGTTTTTGTATGGATTTTGACATTCAGGCTTGTTAATCTCCTTTTGGACTTTTTGAAGTTTAACGTCTTATTACCTCAGGTTTGTTTTTTTTTTTTAATTGTTTTTCATTTGCGTGGCCCTATTGGGTTTCGCCTCCTCTTGTGGTTTCTCACCTGAATTCAGTTTGGGGACTGCTTCACACGTGTGTTTAGTTAATCTTTATTAATGAAAATTGTGTTTAGTTAATAATCTTTATTAACTAAACACAAGTGGGCAGTATACCATACAAACATTTATATATGTGTGTATGGTGTACTGTCCAGTTTCTTTGGATCATAGCCAGATCCTTATCTCATCTTATCTTACCTGTCATAGCTGTTGTTATTGCTCCACACCTATAAAGCAATTAGCAGGTTGGCGAAGTGGTATCATCACCTTTGGTACATAATTAGTTAGATCCCCAGTCAGGACATGCCTCCACCAACCACGATATTGAAGTTAGTCAGGCTCAGATGTTGCCCTGATTAACAAAGTCTGCATCAGGTGTTGGGGGACCAGGATGGTGATGGTAAGTGGGCTACTGGAACAAGACATTCATGGAATAGAGTGGACAATCTAACATTGCTGGAATGCTCCTATTCAAATCCTAGTGAGAAGGGATATGTGCAAAGGATGTGGGACCAATGGACACTTCGAAACCAATACATCATCACCTACAATGGGTACCAAGCCCCATTAGAAAGCTCTGATAGCCTTTACACAAGATCAGAAAATAAAATAATGAATAACTTGGATACTTGCAGCCTGTGTGGCCCTTTGCGAAGGCTAACAGACAAAGTACCCTCTGAAAGTCAACTAGAAAATGTGAATGCAGCACTACATACTACATACCAATATGCTGTACACTGGCTTATTGGTACAGCGATACTAGAGATGCCTACAAGATAAACAACAGTAAGGGGTAGAGCCCCTCATAGATACGAAGTTTTGAGGCCAAGATCAAGGTTGCACATTAGCCAGGTTAGCCAGCTATCAGAGCTCTCAGAAAGGTGCAATGAAGAGGAAACTACTACTAAAACAACTACCATACCAACTACTCGCCCAGAGGAGGCTCTGCAAAAGACTCGAGACAGTGTGCCAGGACTGAGCGAGACATCGACTCACTGATACACCTCAGTATGATATACAGCAAGGACAACTGGATGTCATTCGGACTAGACAAATGTGGCCGAATGATATCAAAGAGAGGAAAGGTGATCACAACTGAAGGGATCGAACTACCACCATTACAGATGTTGCGGACAGCTACCTTCTATGTAGTTTATTGTTAGCTTTTTATATAGCTTGTTATATCTTCATTTGTAAGTCGCTTTGGATAAAAGCGTCTGCTAAATACATAAACATAAACAGAAAAGCTACAAATACCTTTGGATCCCACAGGCAAATGGCAACCATGAGGAAGTCAGCCACAACCAAGTACCTACAAAGAGTGAGGCAGATCCCAGGATGAATGGGAAGAACAAAGTCTGAGCCATCAACACATGTGCCCCGCTGGAATAATGACCTGGTCAAAGGAGGAGATAGAAGTCAGTGACATCAAGACAAGAAAGTTCCTCACAATGCATGGAGGGTTTCACCCAAGTGCAGCACCATCAGAATGTACAGAAGTAAAGGAGGGAGGCCATGGACTAGTGAACATCAGAGCCACTATCCAGGATGAAACAACAAAGTTCTAGGAATACATCAGGAAGATGGCCCACAGTGATGAACTGCTAAGTGAGTGTTTCAGTCTGCTGAAACCCAGGGGAGGCGAGGAAGAAAAAGAAGAACTAACGCGGAAAGATAAGCCTCTGCATGACATGTACCATCAACACATTGAAGTGACTGATATCGAGAAGTCCTATCAGTGGCTACAAAAAGCTGGTCTGAAAGACAGCACAGAGGCACTAACATTAGCGGCTCGAGAACAGGCCCTGAGCACAAGAGCAATAGAAGCCACATCAGACAAGACCCCAGGCGTAGGCTGTCCAAATAAGCTTCTGAGACTGTCCAGCACATAGTAGCGGGGTGTAAGATGCAGGCAGGTATGGCATACATTGAACGTCATAACCAAGTGGCAGGAATAGTGTACAGGAACATCTGTGCCGTGTATGGATTGGAAGTCCCAAAGTGAAAATGGGAGACACCTCCAAAGGCAGTGGAGAATGACAAAGCTAAGGTCCTGCCTGACTTCCAGATCCAGTCGAATAAGCAGGTGATGGTTAACTACCTGGACTTTGTGGTGGTCGAGAAGCTACAGAAGAAGGAAGTAGTGACAGATGTAGCAATTCTAAGTGACATCAACATCCATAAGAAGGAACACGAGAAGCTTGAAAAATATCAAGGGCTGAAGGAGGAAGTTGAAAAGATGTGAGAATTGAAGGCAGCAATGGTACTAGTGATAATCAGAACACCATGGGTCGTGGCCCCCAAACTGAAAGAGTGGCTCCAGCAAATCCCAGGAACAACATCAGAAATCTGTTTTCAAAAGAGCATAGTTCTAGGAACAGCTAAGATACTGCACAGAACCCTCAACCCTCTAGCAGAGTACACAAGCTTGAAGGAACAAAAAGGACGAGAGATGAGTTTTTATATGCAGCAATATCATTTCTACAGTTACACACCAATGAGCCAAAAGGTCTTATTGAAGGCAATGGGGATCAATGGGAAGGGGCAGGGGATCATTGTCTTGTAGTTTTTTGGTTCATAGTCATAGTGCCACAAATCTGAATTTGGGTTCAATTCATTTCAAATATATCATAATGTTAGCAGACAGTTGCTTATTTACATCCAACAGTTAATGAATGACATTACCATTCTTCTTGAATGATGTCTCTGCTTTGCTATTGGGGCCTCTGTCACCTGAGTTCAATATTCACTCTTATTTTACTTAATTTTTGGTCCCAACATATGCTAACATAAGTTAGATATATCTTATTATAGTTATAGTTAGTTATATCTGTTGCTGCTGCTAAGCAGATGGTGTCCAGATTTTTGCAGAGAGCAGCTGTCTTTTTGAAAAAGAGGCGGCAAGAGGAGGAACCTTAATACTATGGCTTCGTAACTGCGATGCAAATTACTAATCAAAACCCAAGTCCAATAACACCATACTCTGTATGATCCCTTTCCACCATATTACTATAATGGTGCTGACAGCTTCAAATTTAAGGTGTACAGTCAACAACAGGAAGTGGAATGCACATTTGTTACCAACCAAATGGGTTAGCTTACTATCACATAATTTTCTACTTACAAAATTTTTTTGTAAGTAGAAAATTACCTACATATCATGAGTGAACTCTCAGCTATTACTTTTGTAATGTCATGTTTCTCTAAATAAAAAGAGGATAATTATCTTCAGCTTTTCTTTCCTAAGCGCACACATTTTGAAGGTAATACATTGGACTTTGATTTTCAGCATACAACATGCAGCAGAGACACTGAAAAACAGTAATTAACCGTGTTCTGCTGTTTTATTTCATGCCGTTCAATTAGATGACAATGTCTAATCTAATTATTTTCAAATTAGTGTCTGACTTTTTCCGCTATTGTTTGGATGAAAACGTATTTGGTATGTTCTTCTATTACTTCTGGATGACTTTTTAATTTGACAAAATATTACCTTTATGCCCAGATAGTTTACTTATTATCTATCTTATATTTTGAGATTTATTTCATGTTAAAAATATCTGGAACAACAATGCATTTCAGCTGAGCCAGCTTCATACTGTATATCCTCCCTTACATACATCTCAGAATGTCACAACCTAAGACACTGACTGTGATGACAGCAGGTTTGGACCAGATGGGTGCTCAAATGAACGAGTTACCATGATCCAAACACTCCAAGACCTGCCTTCTTCTGCCTGCCTGGCAATGCCACACAAAATGCTGAAGCTTCAATATTGAGAGATACTATGAAAACATTATATTAGGTGAGAGATACTGGGCTCAGAGCAAGGGCTGACAGATGGATGGAAGTGGGAACATGTTGCAGCACCCCAGACCTGCTACCACCCCAGCAGAACTTAGTGACATGCAGGTTAGCACAACCTGTGAGCTAACACAGCCTACACTATCACAGCTGCTTCCAATGGACTCCTGCCTGAAGAAGCTGGGTTTAATATACTTAAACTTTATCAAACCACATGACATTGTTTGCTCCCACATTGGTCATGCAGCTCATAAACAACCCAGCATGTGACAGCTTGTACCAGCCTAGACAGCATTCACCACAGTCTGCATAGCTGTCATTCTACAGCTCTATAGAAGGACTTTGGAGTTAACAACTTGTATCAGGCTAGAAAACTTCCCTTCTCACAGCTTGCTTTGCAAAAGGAGCCGTCACACCCTCCACCTTCTCATTGCGGTGGAAGCAAGAAGGACTATGGGGAGTTAACAAATCATCCCAGCTTGTAACTACGGTGTTCACTGCTGAGGTGCTAACACTAAAGGCAAGGCTATACAACAACATTAACAATGCATCGAGCCAGCAGTGGTATCTCATTTGTGGTGGATAAATCACCTGACAGGGTGGAATTAGTGGAACATTAGCTCCATATGTGAAGAATATTGACAGATGCTACCAAGCTTGGCCATAAGCTGGAGGCTCCGTAATGACTCTAAGCAGAAATATTTAATATCTACATATTAAATAAATGTCACAAAATATTCAAGGTTTCTGAATTTTAACATATTTCTGCTTAGAGTCATTACAGAGCCTTAGAGTCTTAGAGTCATTGGCTTTGCCTTAACTCTTGATGGGAAGATGAAGAACGAGTCTACTTCTATTGACTTCTTGCACTTCAACTCCGTGATGGGATTCAGAATGACACTACCATTGGACTAATGCAAGAGGACTTAACAGTATTTGACAAGTATGTGGGAAAATTGAATACTTAAATCAATCTTCAATGCGAATGAACCCTTATCAGAAGCCAAAATAATATAAAAGTTGAGCTACATCTCAACTTCCTTTTGACAAACAACTCTTTAAAGAAATATTTATTCATACTGGACAATTCAATACCTTATGATAGCACAGGAAGGACTACAAGAAGTCCTACATTGTGCTATGGTGAAAAGTAAAAAGGCTGTGTTTCAAAATGATAGTCTTTATGTGATGTTAACCAAAGACTGGGGGGTTCCACTGAGGACTACACAATAGAATAATGATTTTGTTCTTCTGTTTGTCAGTCTGTTTGACTGCAGATAGAAAAGGTGAAGTGACATAACAGCTGTTCTCAGGTTGGTAGACAAGTCAAAATTGAGTGATCATTTTGTAGTGTCTGATGTTTACCACCTGTACAAAGGGAAAATGACAAGAAGTCTGTTAATTGCCATCTGTGTAAGGGAGTTATGGGTATAAATCAGGACATTTTGAGAATACCATACTCCCCAGTAAGTTTGTCCAAGAATAGGCTCAAAATTACGCACACAACATGTCCGGGCTTTGTGCTGGGTGATGAGAACATGCAACTTCTTCAAGGTCACTAAGAACAGGCAGATTCTACTTAACGAAGACCGCACCCTCAGTAAGTCAGAGATTTTGTCACAGTCTGCTCTTTCAGTCTATGTTTTATCGGTCACAGTTTGTTTAATCATGGTTTCAGTTATGTTCTAGTCCTGTTTTTCCCCTGCCACCTCGGTTCACTCAAGTCACCTGGCTCATTGTTCACAGCTGCACCTCATTCACTGATCACTCCCTCCACAGTATTTAGTCTTCTGGTTTCCTTTCAGTCGTTCAGGTCATCCTGCAGCAGCTGTCCGCTGCCGCCGTTCCTGTTGCCACGTCCACGCCTGGTCCGGCCGTCCTGCCGGTTTCGTCCACGCCTGGTCCGGCCGTCCTGCCGGTTTCGTCCACGCCTGGTCCGGCCGTCCTGCCGGTTTCGTCCCCGCCTGGTCCGGCCGTCCTGCCGGTTTCGTCCACGCCTGATCCGGCCGTCCTGCCGGTTTCGTCCACGCCTGATCCGGCCGTCCTGCCGGTTTCGTCCACGCCTGATCCGGCCGTCCTGCCGGTTTTGTCCTCGCCTGATGCCTCGCCCACCTACCCCGTTATGTTCTAGTCCTGTTTTTCCCCTGCCACCTCGGTTCACTCAAGTCACCTGGCTCATTGTTCACAGCTGCACCTCATTCATTGATCACTCCCTCCACAGTATTTAGTCTTCTGGTTTCCTTTCAGTCACTCCAGAATCCTTACCTCACTATCCCTTCATGCTTCCACGGAAAAAGATAAGTTTGATTGCCAGCCTCATAGCCGTTTAAGATAGCCATAGTCATAGTGTTTTTTCATGTTAAGTATTTTTGATAATCCGGCTCTGCCGCGCCTTTTGTTCCTGCTCCCCGTTTTGTAAATAAACCTTTTGATTTTGGAAAAGAACTACATCTGGGTCCTACCTATCCGAACCGTGACAGATTTGGGGAATCCGGGCTTGACACATCTCTCCAGACTTGATGCATCATTCTGTAATTCTGATACAGACCTGGTTGACAATAAAGGTTTCTGTGTGAGTTCTTCCTGCATCATCTACACACAGGCTGTTTAAAGGCGACCATCCCCAATACACCACAATTTCTCTTTTGCAAACAAGCCTTGACTTCAAAGACCCTTTTCTCTAACATTAAGGTGTTCATTAAAGTAAAATACTTGTGTCAATGTTTACACTTTTTTCCCTGTAAAGTAAGATTCTCTGCTGCATTCATCTGCTTGACTCATCAAACTCATCATGTTTAGTCATCTGAATTAATTACTGCAGAGTTAACAGATAGATTAATCTTATTTTTTTGTCAGAATACCAACAAAGAGGTTGTAAGTCTCTTGAAAGACATTTCTATACACTATGACTGTCAACTGTCCATGGGTGTACTTCCTTCAACACTATGGAAAGTAAGAAAAAGAGGGTGTGCAACTGTGTTATACACTAAGCAAGTTTTAGGCTCTTTGGATGATTAGATTAAAATAATCAGAACCTTCAGAAATGTGTAAAATCCAACACAAACTCCTCCAGCTGCATTGACAAACAAAGCTGAACACAATATGAACTTTGTTGCTTACGTCAAAGTTCTGTTTACTTTTTATTCTCACTCTATTATTGTAGTACAGTTGCTGTACAGTACTACACAGGTATTGCTCTCTGATTCAATTCAATATTCAATAATATTTGTGACCTGAAGGTGAAATATGTCCATTGAAATTGAATAAAATAGTCTTCCCATTTCTACTTTTCTAACTTTTACACATGAAAAGGTGGTCTGAACTCAAGCTGGTATTTCAAACTAAGCTTCAGCATCACAAAAAACATTGCAGTGGATGTCTAACTAGCAATAAACACCAAACTGTAATACACTAGCCTTTCTCTGCAGATGCAGAAAATGCATAATTTGTAATCACTCTTGCTCATTATGTAGGACATTGTTCCAAAAGTCAATTTTTATTGTAAGCCTATACATGTGTTGACTTGAGTATTATATCAGACTAATATTGCATGGGCTGATGGGCGTGGTTGGTTCAGCAAAGACTTTTTCACTCTTGTTTCAAAGCACAATAAATTTCGATCACTGTTCAGTTGGACATACGTGTTCCTTTCACATTTAAAACATGAGCGACTGATATGTTTCTGTAGATGTACAGTAGAGAATGTGAAATGTATCTCATGTCTGAGCAGAAAAGCCAGACAGCCAGTAACACAGAGCACAACACATTTGGCAGTGGCCTGGGAAATGGTTTGTGCTGCAATTTATTCAAAGTTCTCTGATTTGTGTGTGTCTGAGTAGGTTCTTGTTGTCTGCCCAGTGACGCCCTGTGAGAGGCTGCTTCTTTACATAGTGATTTGTTTGCTGGTGAATCAGTCTATGCAGGTAGGAGAGCTGCCCATATTATCATTTAATTGTCTGCCTGCTTTTCACCACTGTCCAGTCCCAGTCATTCACCAAACTGCAAGCAGCTAATCAAGCCCTTCTCTTTGCCAGCTCCTTATTTCATGGTCCCATTTTATGCTGTTGCTTTCACTGTGATTCATGCATTCTGTTTCTAAAGTTTATATGACATTTTCACAAGGACGGAAAAAAAGACGAAGATGATTTACATGATAGTTGATTAGTTTATGAAAGCTTTAAGGTATACTTATTGAAAGTTCAACAACACATCGGGTCTTAAGTAAAAAGTATGAATTATTTTCAGTAGAAGCAGATATTCAGTGCAGAATTTCAATTTCACTTTGCAGTAGACGACATGAGGTTGGTGAAAAAAAATCTGTTTGGGTTGAGCCCCTACAAAAGAAAGAGTCCTAGCAATGCTGGGATGACTCCTTGCATCTGGCGGCTTCTAATCACTGCGGCACCAGTTAACGTCTTTCTACAGTGGTTATAAATGTAAATGTAAATGTACTTTATTTATACTGCCCTTTACAACAATCCATTTCGGTGTACCAAAGTTATTTACAGCAGATAATAAATAAAGAAAAGAATAAGTAAAGAAAACATCCATCCATCCATCATCTACCGCTTATCCGGGGGTCGGGTCGCGGGGGCAGCAGCTTTGACAGAGAAACCCAGACGTCCCTGTCCCGAGAGACATAGTCTCTCTAACATGTCCTGGGTCTTCCCCGGGGTCTCCTTCCCAGTGGGGTGTGTCCGGAACACCTCACCAGGGAGGCGTCCAGGGGGCATCCTAACCAGATGCCCGAGCCACCTCATCTGACTCCTCTCAATGCGGAGAAACCCATTTCGGCCGCTTGTATTCGCGATCTCGTTCTTTCGGTCACTATCCACAACTCGTGACCATAGGTGAGGATGGGAACGTAGATTGACCAGTAAATAGAGAGCTTCGCCTTCTGGCTCAGCTCCTTCTTCACAACATCGGGTCGGTGCAGAACCCGCAACACTGCAGACGCTGCACCGATACGCCCATCAATCTCACGCTCCATTCGTCCCTCACTCGTGAACAAGACCCCGAGATACTTGAACTCCTCCAGTTGGGGAAGGATCTCATTCCCGACCTGGAAAGATCATTCCGGCTGAGAACCATAGTCTCGGATTTGGAGGTGCGGATTCTCATTCCTAGTAAAAATAAATAAATAAATAAATAAATTTAAAACAATAAAAGAACAGTAAAAGCAATAAAATACAACAAAATCAAATAAGATAAGAGAAAAGTGTCATCATACTACTGGATATTAAAAGCCATCCTAAATAAGTAGGTTTTTAGCCTATATTTAAAGAGGATGGTTGGCTCTTATAAGCAACATGCAGCACATTTTACAGTGATGGTCAAATTTTTTGAGCTCATCAGTGAGGTGGTTTCAAGTTCCACTTATATAGTTCCACGTGTAGCCAAATTCCTGATGAATATGCTCTCATTCACATTTTTTTTTTATTTCTTTTGTCAGACAACTAAACATGTCAGAAATTGTGACTCAAAAGCAGCCCATTAAGACTTGTAAAGACGTGTAAAGTCACAGTAGCTTAAAGCATTTCAAAGTTGTTACTCACACAGTCCACAATGTCATTGGTTTTGGGCACAGCTCAGAACCTTACTTGATTCTGTTCCCACGCATGCATACTGGGACAAAGACAGTGCTTTGGTCAAAAGGCCATGTAGAACTCTAATCGTAGATCAACTCAACTGTGAATGTAACCGTGCTGACTGTAAAAATGCCATTCATACTCACACATTAAGCTGGGGTGTCCTGTTCTGCAAACAGGTAAATATCAGATGCAAAAAGCCTCCAAGTAATCACACCATATCAATTCATATTTCATAGACAGAAAGCAGTGATGAAACTTGTTAATTGTTCGTTTCAAATACCATGCAATTGTGTAATGTCCATTCTCAAGTCACAATTACACAAGATGTTTAATTAGAGCTCTTTATTTACAGATCTATTCAGTCTAGTTTAAGTCTAATAAATCGTTTGGGCTTTTACTTTATCAAATAAGTCCAGCCACAAAGGAAGCACAGCTACCTGACCCAGGTACTATACAAGTGAATAATGAAGATCTCAATTGTATATTCCTGTCTGTGTTCCCCAAATCTTAGCACAGAGATTAGACAAATTTGTTTACTTAAGAAATGAAAATGAAGATATTTCTTCAGACTTGGTCCAAAAACGCCCCAACACGAGATTGGGTTGATGTTTTCTCTCTACACAGCATCAGTTCTTGTTGCAGTGGATTTCAGAAATATTAGCTTGAGATTCTGTTCAATGCTGACATGATCCATCACATAATTTCTGCAGATACTCAGCTATGCAATTACACTGCCAATCTCCCATTCTAACAAAAGTCAAATGTGTTCTGTTGCATTTAGATTTGGTGACTAGGGCAGCCACTGAAGTCATTGTCCCATTTGTGAAACTAGTTTGAGATTATCTCTACTTTGTGACATGGTGTATGGTCGTGCTGAAGGGCTATGGAAGCTCAACATAAATATTCAGGCTGTGACATAAAAACCATGAAGCCAAGAAAAAAATAATAATTCCATGTAACATTAAGTGAAGCTCCTGTCACATGTCAAAGTAGGGGTTCCTGGGAAAGTTTCCACATTAGACTTTTTGAGGTCTCCTGCCTCTCCTTCAGTTTATTTTGCAGGACAGACTTAACCATCAGTGTAAATAATCCCCCAAGGAGAACAATTTCAGTAATTAATCATGGGAGGACTATTTCTAAGTCTTCCAAGTATTTTTATCTAACATCATCTTCATCTTTCATTTATCTCTTTCTTTCTTTATCTCCTCTCAGCAGGAATTTTGCCTCAGTCACAGTTCCAAACCAAGCACTCCTCGTCCCTTCACATAACCGGGAAAACAACTATCCTGGGACACACATACAGTCATTAACAAATACATTAATTCTGGTAAACTCAAAAGCATACAAGCTTACACAGATACACAGTCCCTAACACACCGAGGCCCCAAACATGAGCATTGAGTGGCTACATTAATTACACGAGCAGTGGGGGTTTCCCTCACTGGCATGTCTACTGTGGGTCCTGAGATATTTAATAAACCTGTCACCGCCTGGACTGCCCGCCTTAACCTAGAACTGATGAGATACACCAGCTCAACAGACATGCACACATGAAGTGAAAGTCAGGTCACAAGGTTTTGCCATTTGCAGCTGAACTGGTGGGTGGAGTAATGCCACAATGTCCAAAATTAGAATTATTTACCGTGACACTGCTGCCCTGGGTCATATTTATGCATCTACTCTGATACTGGATTCAGAGCAAAAATACTAAAAGATTGTGAGAACATTTCCAGAACCACTACTGTTAGTGGAGCTGACAACAAAAGTGAAATATGATCTTAAGAACTATTCTATAATAACTCTGTGTGTTCTGTAAAAAAATAAACAAGCTTACTTTGCAAGTGATAACAACAAGGAAGATTTAAAGATCCAACCTGAGTGTAAGGATGGCCTGTAGCGGCTGGATTAAACAGGAGACTTGAGGCAGAGATTTGGTGCAGACCAACCTGGTGTTTATTCACCCCCAACCACCAAATGACATCATGACACATATTCACCAACGACCAACCTCTGTCTCTCAGGTAGTCTCAGGTTATACTAGCAGTCACTGGTATTAACTGAGAGCCTTTAATAGACTACCACCAATTCCTTCTTCCTGAACTGTACCATTTAAGAGGGTACAGTTCAGGTACAGGAAGGTAAAGAATGTAATTTTGATTTTAAGTTACAGTCTCAAAAGTAGAGTTGTTATGAATGAATTGTAAGAACAAGTCACCTGGTGAAGATTATTGAAACCTATTGTTGGTATTGTGGCCCCAGTGATAACACATATTATTAATTTATGTCTGACTAAAAATACATGGACATCATTGGAAAATTGCGAAAATAATACCAATACCAAAGAACAAAAAGTTGCAGTTTTCTGAGTGAAACAGTCGACCTGTAAGCTTGTTGCCAATTTTGAGTAAAATTATGGAAAAAATAGTGTATGAGCAAATTCAGTCATATTTTTCTAATAATTGTTTATTTACAGATTTTTAACATGCTTATAGGGAAAAACATTCTACAGCAACAGCTATGACACAAATGATGATTGGTACAATGAAATAATGCAAAGGAAAATGATAGAAACTGTTTTTCTGGATTTTTCTGCAGCGTTTGATATTCTGGATCATAAATTATTATTGGCAAAACTGAAACATTATGGATTTTCATCATCAGCCTTGTTATTTGTTAAAAGTTATTTAAATGAAAGATAGCAAATGGTTTATTTTAATGGAGGCGAATCAGACCTAAAACAAGTTAAACATGGAGTACCTCAAGGAAGTTGTCTTGGACCTCTTTTGTATTCCATTTTTACTAATGATTTTCCTTTGGTATGAAAGACAACTCGCATTACAATGTATGCCGATGATACAACAATTTATTGTGCTGAAGAAACCATTGATGAATTAAATAGAAATCTAAACAAAGAAATTAAGTTGGTTTCTGAATGGGTTAATTCCAATGGATTGATTTTGAATGCGTTAAAGACAACTAGTATGGTTATTGGATCAAACTATTTATTATGTTCAAACCCAGAGCCTCTTGTTGAGATTAACAATCAAATAATTACACAGGTGAAAGAGGTAAAATTATTAGGAATTATCATAGATCACACACTATCATGGGATATGCATATTAGGAGAATAATAACCAAAATTGGAAACATGCTCTCTATGATTAGGAGATGCTCAAAGTATTTCACAGCACAAATTTCTAAACAAGTTATTCAAGCACTGGTTTTGTCATATATGGATTATTGTACAGTTGTTTGGTCCAATACATCACTAGCCAACATAAGAAAACTGCAACTTATACAAAACAAAGCTACACGCGTTGCACTTACTTGTGGAAGAAGATCGAATATTCGTAAAATGCATGCAAGTCTTTGTTGGCTGGATGTTAAGCATAGATTGTTGCATCTGTTGATGGTATTTCTTAGAAACATAACAACAAAAATGCCATATATTTTATATAGAAAATTATCTTTTAGATCAGACATACATAATTATGCTATTCGACATGCTGCTAGAGGTTATTTTATTTTACCAAGGGCTCTCTCTCAATGTACAGTATTATATAGAGCTATGAAGGAGTGGAATGACCTCCCGAATTATGTCACACAACAAAAAAACATGGTCAGTTTTAAAATGAAACTAAGAGATTATTATTCAGATCCTAATTTTGACCATTAGTGTAAAGTGGGTCTGGGTATCTTTGTGTAATCTTTGTATAATGATTCAATGTCGGAGCTGGTAGTGTTTAGGTTTGGTGATTGTTGTATACGTTTAGTTTGTATGTGTATGTATTAAGTATATGTTTTCTTATTTATTTTTGGTGTAATGTAATAAGTATGTATTATTTGTCACAAATGGATTTAAAAAGACCCAAGGAAGAATAGGTTTTGCTTGGCCAACAGCTAATGGGGATCTTAATAAACAAACAAACAATCCAGCTAATGTTGGAATAGTTTTGCATCACTAATACGAGGAGAAACTTAATAGATGATGTGAAAGATGCATATCCTTCAAGATTTGAAAAATAATGGAACGCAATGCACTAAAGTTATGAAGTCATGTTGTATAGCAGCAAAAACTGAGCCTGGTTCCAGTTTTTTGTCACATGACATCGCATTTTTTCTGTTGCCTTCTGTTCTTACATACCCACTGTGATGCCAGAATAATGTCAATCAAAAGAGAGACTGGCATTTTTCTCAGGCTAATGTCTGTTTGAACATAACCTTAATATTTCTGATAATCCAGGTGGGTTTGTTGTTGGCTGTAACCATGATGTGTGTGCCATAATTATAATAATGCTCAACAAATTCATGAAGTGTAGGAAAGATTACACATGATTCTAGACTTCTTAATAGCTGCTGCTACTTTTTGCTGCTTCATACACTCTCAAATATTCTCTCCCCATCTTCATCTGGTTGGGTCAACTTAATTGAATTCAGACTGGGGGTGCAACCATTAGTCAAACAACCAATCTCCAAGGTCTTTTTCTAAATACTTTGCTTGACCTCCATTGAAAACATGAGATCAAAGACAGTCAGGAATGGAAGTTCTTCCAGACAAAAGAAAACTGTAGAAAGAGTTTGTCACTGCACTTGAAATGACATCCATCCAAAAGATGGACTGAAAACAATATAATACATATTTTATGCCGTGTGTTCTTTCTGCGGTGTCTCATGTAGTCAATACCAACATGAACAACTGTGAGCCAATATTTCTTCATTACCACAGGAAAAACAAAATATCAAGAAAAAAAGACAGAAAAGTAAAACATATTTTTGACACATTGTGAATGATTATTTTCAATTGACATCATCAATTATATCTATGAATCCCAAAAAGTATGACTGTATAAAAGTAGCTGAGCATCACTTTTAATTTTGCTACAATAAGGAGTTGTTGGAAGCACTATGTCATTCCTTTTAATTAAGACTGATTAAGAATGATCTATGCTAAGGTTGAAAATAAATTAAGTCTGTTCCTTAGAATCTGGAGACCTCAACCAGCTCTTATAATATCACAAACTTTTGTAACCAAATAAGACTAATCAATAGCCCCCTGTGTTGCATATATTGGATATTTTAAGAACTGAAGACTTTGGCATGTTTGCAGAAACATCAGCTCTGTGTCAACACAGGATGCACTGAGAAACAGTATTAAGATGTAGATATTCTATGTTTTAGAAGTGTTCACAGCCCAATGTAGCCCAATGTAGCCTTTGTAGTTATGTAAAATACACTTCAGATTACTGGTCTGGAAAAACTTTACACCACCTGTGCCAACAGATAGGTTCGTTATAAAAGAGTGGTATTTGTTCTGTTAGATGCCTGTGAGGCAAATGAGTGAAAATGTGGGTGAAACACTTTAGACACAAAGAACTGAGATCAGACACACTGAGGTTGACAAAAACACTGTGAGCACCCACATGCTGTTCAACAACTGAGAGAAATCACAGTCAACCTACATCTGTCATACAGCAAAGCCCTGTGTGTGCAGAGAGCTACAGTACTGCAAGCCATGTCAGGCATCACTGTGATTCTTCACCTGAGTGTGCAAGAGATTTAAGAAAAAAGTGTGGCAGTCAGAGGGTGTGTGCATGGGCAACTACCTTTTTTGATTCAAAAGCAAGCAATAGGCGATAAACAAAGTGTGTGTGTGTTTTTACTCAGACAAGAGTGATGATAGGATTAGATTAGCCTGACTGTAGCAATGAGGACAGCATATGTCTGAACCCTCAACTCTGCCAATCTGGGGATTAAGGTAGAGTAAAGACAAACATGCACACAAACACAGTTGATGTAATTCAATTATATCAACACAAAGCATAGTAGTTTATGCATCTAAACTGCCTTTCATGACCACACACAATCTTATGTAACCAGAAATTACATACAGGCATAAATAGGCACACGCACTCACACAACCCCCCTGCATTTGTAAAGAGACACGCATGAATACGTTTTCCCACAGATTCACAGACACACATACATGCACACAGCTCAAAATAATAACCTGATGAATTTTGCCTCTCTGTTTGCCTGACATTCAACTAATTCCCATAACCCCTTACTACCACCTCATGGCTCACACAGCTCACTCACAAGCAAATCAGTCAGCCACCTACCTGCACACACACTCCGATTCTGGTTTCTGAGGCCCACCCAGACGTGGCAGACACCATACCACACAATCAGCTTGTCTCCTACAACAGTTTTCTCTTCAATCAACCTAGCAGGGTCAGTTTGTCATGCAAATGCAACCCCTTTGTTGCCTTGACAGATTAGCGACAGTGTGAGTGGTTTTGTAGGTGCCTGTGGTATCTGCTGCATAGTTTTCTTCATATCTTTTCTCTTTCTTTTTACTTTTCCACAGGGAGTGTGAGGATGTATCTTGTATATACATATATATATAGTTTCTGTTCATCACATTTTCTATCTGTCACTATTTCAACAGTCCAAATTCTGCTCCTTTCGAGGCATCAATAATAACATAATGATTCATTATTTTGGTACATCACACACAGTTTACTTGCATCATACTCTCTCTGATGTAACCAAAAGCAAAAGAAGCATTGCCAAGCTTCAAGTTTTACAACTGTAACATCAGTGATTGTGTTATTCTATCAGAGTCATGGTGAAAATGCAGATGGACTACACTTAATAAAGTCCCATACCACATGCTCTGTGGACAAAAAAGGAGCATTAAAACTGATGCTGTCCCTCCTCTAGGATGCTACACAATGAAAATCTTTATGCAGTGAAAGATGCAAGTTGAAATATTCGGCAGAATGTTTTTTTCTTTTTTAAATTTTCCTTCTATTCCATAAAGTTTTTTTTATTTTTGAGTATTTAAAGTAGATTAGTAGTTTAACCCTGGTTTTTGAAATGTTGTGGGTCTGTAATTTCAAGCCAACCGGGCTTCCACCGGGGGAGGGCAGAGAACTGCTTAGTGTTTGAGTGAAACAAAGTGTTAAAAATAGTTCAGAATAAAAATAAAAATAAAAATAGTTCAAAATAGATTGTTTAGTGCAGCTATTGTCTGTAATATTCTGTACCCTGTTTTTTTGTTCTTTACTGTTGTATTGGTTGTTCTAACTTCTAACCAATTGGTCTATGACGCGTTGTGTTGTGTGTGAGAGCTATACAGTGTTAGGATTTTGGAGGATTGCAGTCTGTCTGCATTTGTTGAATATCAAAAATCCTTCATTCTGAGTGGGGTGAAAGCAATGCAGATGGAAATGTACACACGACCGTGAAACGCACATAAGGTTCCCGGACGAGAGCCAGGAGCAGGAGTCACTGTGGGAACACAACGTAGTTTGCACCCTAACCAGTCCAAATGGCAGACACCTATGTGCCGCTGGAAACCTCACAATGAAGCCCCAGGCAAAGCAGCAGAAGGTAGGCTGCTGACGCCAGGAGGCCATCAAAAGTATGGTTCCTCTGCTGCATGCCACTGGTGATGGACCACATGGAAATTATCCTTAGCGTGATACATATAGGGTCCAATGATTCAGTTTTTTACTCAAATCACATCAAATCACAACAAATATCATCTCAAGGCACTTTAAAATGGGATTTAGTTTAGGTGGTAGGGTACATTTATTTATTCTTTATTTATTTGTACTATCCGTAAAAAACATGACCTATTATCAGCATCAGTTAGAGGATAAGGACAACTTGCCCCCAAGCCCTTGAAATGATCCGTCAAAATCTTTGTTCGAATTGCCGGTGAGTGTGTTGCACATTAGGCTGTACATTTATCCGAACTAGCTGATGAGAAAATTCTCATTTTTTTGGGACAGTTGAAGAGTTCACATAGAATTAACTTGATAGATGAAAATACGTCTCTGAATACTCTTTCAATCTCCATTACTCTCAGTTTTCACTTCTCTCCCCTCTTGTGTATCTGTGTCTCAATTTCTCTTTCTATACATCGTGTTGTGCTTGAGGTTTTTGTTGTGTCTCCTGTGCATTTTCTTTTCTCTTTCTCTCCCTCTCTCTCGCTCGGTATTTTATTTTCACCTGGAGGTGGTTGAGGGGTGGCTACACGCTGACACACCTGCAGACAATCAGACATCTCTATAAAAGGCTGCGGGGGACTCGACTACGCTGCCAAATAATTCCGCATGATCGGACTGAACCACTTAGTCTTACGAAGATTCTTGTACACAATCTTTATTGTTGTTAAAATTATAATACCTTGTCTTCCTCTGTTTTTTTTCAGTCCGCAGAGTGATGTTAACGTCACCCCCGGCCACCTGCAACCTGTGGAGGTTTTTCTTTAATCATAAAGATTAAAGGGAGTTATTGGATCTCCCCAGTCATTGGCTGGGTGTTTTCAGTTCACATTTTTCTGAAGCAGAGTATGAAGTTACTTTTCTCTATTTAGAATAAACCTTTTTTCGAATTTTAATCTCCTTTTGTTTTTTTTTTTTCGTCTCCTGCTCATGGGTCCAGCCTCCTGAAGAGTCGTAACACATCCACTCATCTATCTGCATGCTTTTCATCCTCTCCTCTCTTTCTTCACCATTCTATCTGTCTTTTGCCCCCATCTCGGCTCCTTTATCAGCCCTTTCTTTCTCCACTCAGTCATCTATCTACTTCCCTCTGTGTCGGTGCGTTACAGAGCTGTCAGAGTCAATTGTATCCCAGACAGCAGCACAGGTCAGGTAATGAATCTCTCCCCCTCTGGGGCCAAGTGACACAGAGCTCTTTTATCACCCAACTCAGTAAGGATAGGACAGAGTAGGTTGGAGATTTGTCTGTGTAGGTCCAGGTTAGTATGTTGAGACCACCATACAAGCACTTCATCAGCCTATAATGGTTAACACACAGCAGACTGAGGCAAGGTGGTAGCTAACACACACACACACACAATATTGACCTTTGCCAGTCTAAAAACATTTGGATTTTAGACTGGAACCTGCCAACAATTCAGTTTACAGTCCTAGCATTTAAAAAATTAAAAATAGTGATGAAAAGACAACAAAGAAGAATGCTTTGAGATGGTTCACTGAATGAATTCAGTGGCTTTTCACCTAATTTGGATTTTTTTTCCAACTAAATTTAATAAATACATTTTCAAAGACATTTTTCAAAACATATGTTTTGCATTTCCCTTCCTGTGCATTCTGCCCTGGGGACACTGTGGCGCATCTGTAGTTGTGAGAACACATCTCCAGTGAAGAATCTCCTGCTGTCAAGGGCATGTGTGAACAGTAGTCTGCACCAAATTCTGTCCAAAATTTTTCTTTTGGTCATTCAGGAAAAGGGCTTTGTTCATTAATGCAATCTGAGTTCATCATCAAAGCGTAGCTTTTTTGTCACCTCTAAAAAGCTGGATATCTTGCTGATAATTTGGCCCTTTGGTCAAAGGAGGTGCTGCCACTGAAATAGCCTCTGCACCATCACAATACAGACATTTATCTGTTTCCAGCACACATCCAACTGCAAACACACTTTTATTATTGCATAAATTATCATTAGTACTTACATGGCTTGACTCAACAGCTGCCCTGTTATAAGCCAGTATTTAAGACACCCATGATTTAAAACAGGTTGCAACTTCATCAGAAGCAATGTGTCACAATGAAGCAAACATCCTTTGATTATCTAGTTGTACAGTCACACCATAAATAAGCATAGCAAAATCTTGGTGAAATAAGTGGTCCAGAACATGTCGTGCAGGGCTGCAAGGATTTCATAAGGAAAAAACAGGTGAGAAAACGGGTTGATCTTATTCATTTCACCTCTCATTCAAAAGGCTTCTCCAGTTCTAAAGTAGATGGTGCTTATAAGCACAGAGGGGTCATTCACACTTGGCGGATCGTCACATGTGTTTCTGAACCCCCTGACCAATGTGTGTGTCATTTAAGTCAAGTCACCTGTCTGTAAAAGCGAGTTTTGGTCACAGGATCCAAGGTGTGAATGGTTGTGAAACTTTCTAGGAAGGAGAAACAATCAGTGGGTCAAGATGATGAGATTAACTCGATTATAGCTATAGTTGGGTTATGCTCCTTATCTGAGCAAGGGTAATTATCCTTGGATATATGGCGGTGCATTAATTGATTTACAGGCACAAAGCATGTCATACCCCAGTACGATAGGTGGGGCTGTACCTATTTTAACTACCGCAAATAAAGCCACTTCCGGTTGACGTCTTCACCACCAACAACAACAACAAAACTAAGGCATTCGAGAAAGATAGCGAAAGAAGAGAAAGATGAAACTACGTCCCTCTACATTTCGTTTATGATGAGCATGGTTATGGCACAAACGCAATGCACAATGGCGCATTCTCCATCGTGTTGTTTATTTCTTTCCAACGGCGGCGACAACAACAGTAATATTGTCTCCTTCGACTTAAAAAGAATTTTGAGCATGCGCAGAAAGCTCAATCTGATCCACTGCCGTCTACATGCACGTTCAGTGTACATTTGGACTGAGTTATCTCGGGGTCTTAATTCAATCGCGAGTAACCCCATCCGATCCGTTTTTTTGTCAGATTAAGGCTCAAGTCTCTCTTAACTCTCAAGTCTCAAGTCTCAATCTTATTGTAATTTAGCCATTAATCCAATCCGATGGCGCTCATGTAACCCCACTGAATGTCCTATTGTAAGTGCTGTCCTCAAAAGAGCATCGCTTTTCCTTGAGATGTCAGTGAACTGCTGAGTCTTGACCTGAAGAGCTGGCTCTCCTATGTTGCGGAGCTGTTGTTTTGTCTCTCTTATATAGAGGTCCACACACTCCTTGCTGCACTGCACTGCATGTATGATACCAATCTGTTTTTGTTAAGGTATTTTTTATTTTGGGTGAACCAGTCCATGTCTGAGGCTAGATTTGTCTCTTGAGTTTGAAGTGCACTGGAGTGTCATGTTTGGAGAAGATCCTTCTAATCTCCTCTAATCTCCTCAGGACTTCAACGAGTCCTGAACGAGCAGACGACCTGAATCTGTTTTTCAATAGATTTGATGTGAGTGCTCCAGACTACCTCTCCCCCAACTCCTCAACAACCATCCACCTTCAAACCTCCAGCCCTGCTGTCCTCCCTCCCCCATTGTTCCTTCCTGACTAAGCCATACCTGTGCTTTCTCTCCCACCATCATCACCTCCCCCATCAACACACACAACACACAGACCTTCACAGCTGAGCAGGTGAGGAGGGAGCTGTGCAGACTCCGCCCAGGCAAGGCAGCAGGTCCCGATGGTGTCAGCCCGAGGGTCCTCAAAACATGTGCAGCCCAGCTGAGTGGAGTCCTGCAGTGCATCTTCAACCTAAACCTGAGTCTAGAGAGGGTCCCTGGGCTGTGGAAGACATCCTGCCTGGTTCCAGTACCAAAGAAGGGTCGTCCCAGCACCTCCAATGACCACAGACCGATGCCGCTGACGTCCCACCTGATGAAGTCCCTGGAGAGGCTTGTCCTGTCACTTCTTTGGCCCCAGGTCAGCTCATCACTGGATCCTCTTCAGTTTGCCTATCAACCGAGACTTGGAGTGGAGGATGCCATCATCTTCCTGCTCCACCATGCCTGTACCCACCTGGACAAACTGTGAGAGTCATGTTTTTTTATTTTTCCAGTGCGTTCAACACCATCCGCAGGAGGAAATCTGCCCCTACACCCATTTCCATCAATGGTGAGATTGTGGAAGTGGTCCAGGATTACAAATACCTTGGTGTACACCTGGACAACAAACTGAACTGGGCCAAGAACATGGAGGCTGTGTACAAGAAGGGTCAGAGCTGGCTATATTTCCTGAGGAGGCTCCGGTCTTTCACGCTGAGGATGTTCTACCAGTCAGTGGTAGCCAGTGCCATCTTCTTTGGTTTGGTGTGCTGGGGCAGCAGGCTGAGGGTAGCAGATGCCAACAAGATCATCAGGAAGGCTGGCTCTATCCTGGGGGTCCAGCTGGACTCTTTGTTGGTGCTGTCTGAGAGGAAGATGCTGTGTAAACTGCACAGCATCCTGAACAACAACACTCATCCTCTCCATCAGGTGCTTACCTCC
This sequence comes from Leuresthes tenuis, assembly GCF_036924035.1. NCBI lineage: Eukaryota > Metazoa > Chordata > Actinopteri > Atheriniformes > Atherinopsidae > Leuresthes > Leuresthes tenuis. Next base: position 30,961,208 of record NW_027325364.1, read on the forward strand.
CACAGAAGCACCTTCAGCAACAGACTCATTCCATCCTTTTTTTAGGACTGAATGCCAGAGGAAGTCCTTTCTGCCTGTGGCCAACAGAAAATTCATCGACCTCAGGTCGAGAGAGGATTAGTGGAAACACTGCGTCCTGAGGCCAAATACCAATGTCCCTTTAGCCTATGTAAGTAAGTAAGTAAGTAAAATTTATTTATATATGTCACAGTCTTCACTATTAGGTTATGTTTATGTATTGTTATGTCACAGTTTGTTTCACCATGTTATGTTCTAGTCATGTTTTTCCCCTCTCACGTTCAGTTCACTCAAGTCACCTGGTTAATTGTTCACAGCTGCACCTCATGTCACTGATCACTCCCCTCACAGTATTTAGCTTCCTGGTTTACTTTCAGTCACCGCAGAATCCTCACTATCCCTCCATGTTTCGTTGCACGCAGATAAGTCTGGTTTTCCTGCCTCATAGTCTTGCCTTGTTTTTCACAGTATTCATAGCCATAGTCAAAGTATTTATTCATAGTCCTGTTTCTTTGTTTAGTCATAGTTTTGTTTTCATGTTTAAGTATTTTTGAATCCGGCTCTGCCGCGCTTTGTTTTTGCCTTTGCTCCCTGGTCTTGTTTTTGTAGAATAAACCTTTTTTTGAACTAAAAGAGAACTGCATCTGTGTCCTACCTTCCCACGATCCTGACAATATAGCACTTTTCAAGGAGGAAAAAACTCAAAGTGCTTCACATAGCACTGTCAAGGTATCAAGTTAAAATCATGAAACAGGTACACACACAAATAAAATAAAAATACAAAGACAAAACCAACAGACAGAAACAGTCAAAATAACACTACGACTCCTTAAAAGCCTGCCTGATCAGGTATGTTTCAAGATGTTCTTTAAAAATGTAAACGGTAGCTAAGTCTTTCAGGTCCTGAGGAAGACTTTTCCACAGCCTGGGTGCGACAGACTGGAAGGCTCTGTCTCCTCTGGTTATGCACCTGGTTCGAGGCACAACCAGAAGACCCAGGTTGGCAGACCTGAGAGACCTGCTAGGGACATGAGGGCAAAGAAGTTCAGACACGTAATCTGGTGCCTGACCACGAAGCGCTCTAAAAGTTAAAATCAAGACTTTAACATGAATCCTGCCTAGATTTAGTCAGCAGCGTTCTACACGAACTGCAAACGGTTGTCACTTTACCCAATGCCACTTTACAATGACACTTCTCCTAATCATTTGCTTGTACATACTGTTGTTTTTATTGAGGCTGCTATTTGCTATTTGCACACCGCACATATTGTACAGCAGTTACTTATGTTATTTTATGTTAGCTTTATTTTAACTTATTTGTCTATTTTATTTTTATTTTATTTTATTATATTTTATTTAGTACTTTTCCCCTTGTTCCATAACTGTTGCACAGCAATTTCCCCGGGATAAATAAAGACTCTTGACTCTTGGAGTGTTTGTTTCTTTTTGTTTTCCCTCAGCCTTAGTGGGTTATCTACAAATATATCTTTTCTCATGTGTCTATGCAAGAAATCTGCACAGTATCTTTTAATTTATCTAAACCGCTGCTTGTTTTTAATAATTTCAATTTCATTTTAATAATTTTCTTTCTTTTTTATATTATTTCATGTATTTCTAATGCTTCTTCCAATCCCCACTGCAATGCTTTTATTTAATGTAAAGCACTTTTAATTGTTTTGTACATGAAATGTGCTATACAAATAAATTTGACTTGACAATTTAATTCTCTCATCCACAGCTCAAGACTTTTCTATTTAGCAAGATTGATAGATGTGCAAGTTACAAATGCTCTTATGTCCAAGATGAACAGTATGAGTCAATGGCCAGATGTGTCAAGAACCAGGTTTAATAGGAGAGAACTGGAATTATCTAATGGTACTGTCTGTCTAAAGTGAGATGCTGATCACCACAAAGTTATTGATGTGGGAAACAGTTGTGTGGAGATGCCTTGAGAAAAAAAAGCTAAGAACATATGATGAGTCAACCTTTTAAACTGCAGACTGCTGTTGGTTGGGCAGTGGACAGACTGAAGCCCTCCCCAACGCCCAAATCGCCCATCAGCCAGGATTACTTTATTACATGACTTAGCACTGAGTGAGTCAACTTTTTCTCCTTGTTCAACTCATGATCCTTGTTTTGCCCAAATTCATGCCCAGCGTCCACTTTGCTGCTCTCATCATTCTGTCATCTCCTCCATTCAGTTCTTCGCTTTTTTTCTTATCCTACCGCTCTTGACATCCCTTCTTTCTCCCACATCCTCTCCTTTCTCCCATTTTGCCCCCTGTCATTCTCCTCCTAGTGCTGCTTCTATGCTGGCACAATTAGCAATGATTAGCCATCCTGGATAACAGCCTCTGCCCCTGTGCCCTTCCTGTCTGTTCTGCCTGTAGTGCGTGTTTGAGTGTGAATGTAGTTGTCTCACAGATTGGTACGAGGGCAGTGTGTCACACCTCCTTGTGTGAAATGAGTGATGAATAAATGACTATATAATTCAATCTGCGGATGGTCAAAATGCAGAAGCTGATAATTCAAAAATATCTAAGCTCATCTGTCAGTGGAGAGCCATCATCATCAGAGGAGGGAGGAGACCACTGGTGGATATATTGGATATATCTCAGAACTCTTCTTGTAATGTGGACAGCCTCATTGGTCATATATTTGATTTAGCTCTGAGTTGATGTGTTGCTATTTATATCAGCATGTGCTCATGTATCTGCATGGTTGTTCATATGTACATACATATATATAAATGTGTGTGTGTGTGTGTGTGTGTGAAAAGTGCTTGACTTTTAAAATCCCTCTTTTCCTCCAGCCAAAAAGATGAGACAAGAGAGGTGTATAGTTGGTTTTTAAAAAAAAGAAAAAAAGCTGGGCTATGTGCTGGATCAGACAGGCTGAGTGGGAGGAACAATGACCTAGTTTCCAAAAAACACTCAGCAACTCTGCCATAAATGCACAGGAGAACAGATCACGCAATGCACTGCCGCTATCAAATCTGGCTGAGTATGTGTGTCTCTTTCTGTTTATTTGCCTTGTTTTGTTTTCTTCGTCCTTTCATTTTACATGTCCTGTTTTTGCCTCCCTGTTTTTCCTTTTCTTCTCTCCTCTTTTATCTGTCCTACTTCCGGCTTGAAGGCACTGGGCTGGATGCGGACAAGTGTATGTGTGCATGTGTACTGTGCAGAGAGTTAGTAGCTGTGTCACGCTACACTGCTGGGAGGCCACAGGGTCCCTGACTGCTGTCTGAATTTAAACAGGACGAGTCACAGCATGCAAGCACCCCTCTTTCTCTTTCGTTCTGCTCTTACATACCTCTCTGTCTTTCTCTCTTTCATACACACAAACAGACACCAGTTAACTGAAATTAAATGACCCACCAGCCTGATAAATCGGAGATGTGTGGGATCCAATGACATTTCATGTTCATTTGGAGGATGTACGCATGCCTTAGCAACACAATAACATGTTGTATGCAACAGTTTTCACAGTTGATAGATACAAGACCATAATGTAAGATGACAAAGTGCAATAAGAGATCTTGCTTGTACTTTTTCTAACTGGACCTACTTAATGATTTTAAAAAATAATCAGTGACAGTGACAGCAACTGACTTATGTTAATGTCACCGTCTCAACTGTACGGTTACTACATTTTATTGATAAACATTTATAACTTGCGTTCACTCAATTAAATTATTAGCAAAAAAATAAATAAATTCATAAACCACCTAAATCACCATCTCTGTCAAACAATTTCCAATAAGTAGCAGGTTTTGTGGCTTTGGACATAATTCCTGTCACTGATACTGTTACTATAGTGTCTATGTGTAAATGTGAAGCTTAACGTAGCCCACTGACAGTTAACAGGAACCTTTCCCAACTATCATTTGGTCAGGATACACCTTGGACAGATCACCAGTCCATCATAGAGCCACACAGAGACTCACACCTAGGGTTAATTTTAGTATTACCAACTGATAGTGGGAGGAAGCCTTGTAGCCAAATTATATATCGCCGGCACACAAGGCACCAACAATATATATTTATAGCGGACACACGTAGCGTGATGTGATAAGATATAAGGATTTATCCGAAAGTTCTCACTATCTGAATAAGCCTTATTTAACCTAGTTTTAGGGCACCACCTTCAATCGAAGGAAAAAGACAGAATCTTACAATTCTGGTATGTTAAATTAATAATCAATTATTAATTAATAACTAATACATTCCAGTCTCATATTGTCGCTACTCGTGAATTCTCGTTTTGTTGGACTCACACCTACGTAAAGAACACATACACAAAAGCCGGTTGATTTTATATATGTATATATATGAACCATTTATTAAAATGACATGACTAAAGACATGAACCTTAAGACAACAGGAGAAATGCTTTGAATATGGTTTATTATATAAGAAACACTTAGTGAATTGAAAAGAACTAAGGGAAGGGGATGGATGGATACCGGAATCATTCAAATAGTCGAGCTTTGTTACTATTTGAATTTAAAGGCTATCAACTTGGGTTAGTTTATAATTTTAACAGCAAATTCTCTCGACACCCACCGCATACCGTCTGAAATGTAAGAACACGGCAGATCTTACGGTCAGGTCAGCTCCGAACCACAGGTGATCGCCAGCGGGTCCCACTGGGTCTCTTTCGGTTCCGCGTCTCGCGGCCTTCGTTGTGGTTGACTTTCAGGGACTGGACCGGTCGCTTTCCTGCGCTGGAGAAGAAGCCTTCCTTCTGATAGCTTGAAGACGAGCGGGTGGTGTGTCTGAATTCACCACAAATAATGATAAAACTGTCCAAGGGTCGAGTTGGTTTTGGTTGCTGACCAACTCTGATGAGGTGAACTTAAATTCACCAAAGATTGACAAAAAGGTTGACAAGCTGAAAGCTGGCTCCTTTTTCTGATCAAAAATAGGTGAGGATGCTGCAGCAGCAAAGTTTAAAATGTGCTATAGAGAGGAGACAGGATGACGGATGAACAAAAGCGCAAAAATGTATCTTTCTGCTACATTCTTCTCTTTCTGTCTTTGTTCGGACCTTCTTCTTCCATCTCATCTTCCTCTCCTGCCATTTTCAAAGACTCTCCGCCAGACTCTTATTCCATCAATTTTAAAACTCTCTGCTCTTCATCTTCTCTACTGATCTGGACCTTCAATATTCTCTTACAATATTTCGTCCATATCCTGTTCAAGAACTTATGAGATAACAGGGCAACAACTTATGTCATGACTGGGCAATAACCCTGACTTTTCCTCGCGGGTTCCGGAGTTTGATTCGCGGAGGCAGGGCATGACGTAGGCCTACGCTACACTTTCAGCCAATGGTATGCCTGAAACTGTTGTGATGTCTGCGTGGGCGTATTTTGTTAGGCGACCTGCAAGGAGGTTTGCCTCAAAGCAATTCGACTCCTGCATTCCTCCGTCTCATAAACATTTGTTCAGAGGATTCTAAAACGCCATAACTTGTTAAAATATAAAGGGTAAAGATATAGCATAAACTTAGGATATAAAGACAGCAAAAACAACATAACATAACATAACATGATGGTTATGAGTCTCAAAATAGAGTTATGAAGTATGAATAACGAACCAACCAATGTTATTTTCCTGTGTTAAACACAGAATACAATAAGAAACAGCTGAAGAATTGGTTAATAGTTGCATTATTTCATATAAATGTCACATGTCATATGCAAGTTGTTGATTAATTTGGGTTTAACTATTCAGTTCTACGGACCACTCGGGGGCAATGTGGCTCCATAAGCTGATTAGTAATTTTCCCAAAATAATAATATCTTCCGTATTGTTCCACGTACGATCATGAAAAAGGTATTAAAATGCAGCTTGTGATATCACTGAGAACATGAAAGAACTTGTACAAAGATGCAAAGCACATTTAATACAGTTTCAAGATTCAGCTAAAAAGTGATTCAGGGTGAGATCCTGTTGAGAGGTCCATGCAGCGGCTGTCTCTGGCTTGAGTCAGAGTCGGGGCAAACTGTCACCATTATTTACTTTGAACCATATAGGGTTGGAAGGGTCCTGTTCTGGATTTCCCCAATACTCTCCTGAAAGGGTCCGTTGTTTGTTCAGCTTAGTTAGCACCAAGCTATTAATGCATTTATCTAAATTTATGGCACAGGTCTGTGGAAAGAGGGGCTGAGAAAACTCCCCTAAAATGCCTTTGTGGGCAAAGGTTGTTGTAAATGTCTCTTCTTTGATGTAGAAATCCCCCATCTGGTATTTCCACACTGACCATCCCCACAAAAGAACGTTGCAGTCATTTAAAATCTTAAGTTTGTATTAAATTCCACACTTGAGTTCGCTACAGCCTCTTTAATTCTTTTCTTCATAATTCATTTCTGTATGTGAAAAGCTGCACAGTTATAGTCTTTCAAGCTCCTAACAACAATGAAAATAAAACAAAATAAAACATTTGGAGGAAAGTATCACGATTTTTTAACTGCACCTGATTCATGGATTTACTGTATTCAATCTGTGACAGGAGTGAGTGCACTACTAAATGTAGTCTGCATCAAAGGAGATTTAAAAGTGGGTTTACTAATTGCTGACTGAAAAATAGGTGGAAATACTGCATATACCTGCATAAAGCCTACACAACAGGACTGCCCACATCACAGATGATTATTATTAGATGAGATTGAACCCTACGGGGAAAAGGAACAGAGTCCGACAGGGATGTGACAACTTTTTAAGGTGCACCCTGAAAACCTATCAGTATGGCGTATGGTAGATCACTGCTGCTCCCTTCCCAAGATAAGCAACAATGTTGCAGGACACAGGCGGGTTAGGAAGATTTCACAATTGATGTTAAGTGCTGCATTTTAGAGGAGTGAGCTGAATGTCTAACTCTCTCGTCATTGGCCAATAGCGACAGCAGCGGCTTTTGCCATCTTCTCCTTAAAATGTCAGAGCAATCATCCCATAAGTGTGGACATGTGCTGCAGGTTGTATATACCACATGCTTCTCACACCAGTAATGCATTTCTATCACAAGTAGGCTTCTAAGTGTAAAAGCAGATCATGCGACTGCAGTTAAAATATCAAAAGGTTACAAATGGTGAATTGAGCTTTAGATCATTTTCTTGTTATTCTTTCATTGAGAAAAAGATGGACAGAATCAGCTTGGCCTTGTTGACTGGACTGGTGTTTTTTTCGGCTTTGCTAGTTCCCATAGCGACATGTGCCACTGCCGTGGTTACAGTGGCTGGCATTTCATCCTGGCTGGCACCCTGAAGACACTTCCTTGGCCTCGCTCTCTTTCTCCCTGCCTGTCTTTAGTCCTTTTCATCACTCTTTTTCCTTGCTATTTTATTTGCTCTCTTTTTCTCCACAGTTGTTCTTTAAAATGTCGAAGCTTGCCTCATATATTCTTCTCCCTCTGTCTGAGTTTGTCTCTATCTTGACAGCCCTACAACCCCTTTGCAGTACTTATCGCATCATCTCTCTCTTCCCTCTCTGATTCAGCATCCCCCCACTTCTTTCTCTGCCTCCATGCTTCCTCCTCATTCTGCCTGCTTCCTGTCTCTAAGCCTCTCAACCCTTATCTTGCCCTTCTCCCTGCCCTTCCTCTACTCCCTGCATTTCAAACGGTTCCTCCTCTTGTGTTCCACTTCAATTTGATTCACAATAACACAGGCCTGTATTTAGAGAGAGAGAGGGAGTACAAGACCCTTTTCCTCTCCTTTTTCTGTATTATTTCAAATCATGAGCACAGTTCATTTTCTTTCATTTTGTGTGTCTCAGCAGCAGCACTTGAAGCAAATAAGCTTGCCAAGCTGTATTTTTTTTTACATGCATTATGTTGAGCTGAATAATAGGCACTCATAGTGGAAGAAAAGTAATCAGCTGGTTAATCCTCTGATTCTAGAAATAAGAAAGAAAAAAGAAAAGAAAAAGAAAATTCTCAATAGACATGATATTCCTCTTTATGTTATTTTATCTGTTTGGTTTTGAAAGATGACATTTAAGCTCATCACAGCAATAACTGTGTTCTAAAAAATACTTTTTGCCCGTCTGAGCTGTTATTCTAATCAAAGTCAAGGTAGTACACACCAGCAAGCATGAAATCACATGGAGTCTCTTTCTTATATTCAATAAAAGAAATGTAAAGAAATACGTTAGGAAGACTGGTGAGTGTAGATAAAAAAAAGACATTCTGCACTTAATTCAGAGGTTGCGATAGCAACACTTCCTAGGAATTAAATAATTAATTGTGAAATAGAACACAACTTCAAAACAAAGCACAGAATGTTTACTGTCTTAGTCTAGTTCATTAGCACGGTAACATGCTGGTTGAAAAAAGTACTGAAGCCAATTCTTGTAAAACCATCAAAATTACAAAGAAAATAAAAATCTAATTAGAAGAAATTCAGAAAAATTCATAATATGACCAAATGATGACACAAAATAAAACCATCTTTGAGTGGCTCAGATAAAACAACTATTTTGATGAGACTATCCCACAAATATCAGTGAAAGAATCAATAGGTCAATGGAAAACAACAATATTTTGAAAAGAAAAAAACAATTTCATCTTCATGGCAGTGTCTAGTGTTACTCACGCTAATCTCACTAAAATTAGGAGGGTGAGAGGAGAAAAGAGCAGGGAGATAAACACAAAGCCACCTAGGCTGAGCTTTTCATTAATTTTCATTGACAAGAAGTGAATCCCTCATGGAGAGCACAAAGGGATAACAGGTGGTGAGAGAGAAAAGCAGGCAGAGCACAGAGGCTAAAGTTCAGATGAATTAATCATGACCTGGGAGAAGCAATGTCACCAGTCATATTTGACATCCATTGTATGCTTAACAGAGATAAATGTAAACTACAGGCATTTCTGCTAGTGAATCTGATGTGTAACATGTTTGCAACAGCAAACAATAAAATCAATTTGGACCGTTTAAGGGGAAGTTCGTTTTTTTTAAACTTGGACCTTATTTCTGTTAAGTTAAACTACTCATCGATAGCATTTTGGCGAAAGTCGACGTCCTTCGGATGCTATTTAGATCACTCGAAATCCGTTTATATCCATATAATGGGAGTGAACGGGGCATACACAATAAAGCCTCTTAATAAGGCATTATCTGTCTCTATTTCACCAATACTTTAAGAGGAATGAATGAATGAACGAACGTGTACTATTGCACTAGTTCAGAGATTCTTTCTACACCCGGATCACTTGAGATAAAGTCATTGATGCGTGCTGCTCCAGCACAGCTTATTTACTCTGTGATCTGTGACGGTCAGCTATCTTCACGTCCATCGTACTCAAAGTCGTCGTCCATGTTGTCAAAATCTGATAAATATTCTGCCATGTTGCACAAACCTAACAATAAAGGACTTTGCTACTATTTCAGACGGACTTCCCCTTTAACATCATTGACTTGAAGAGATTGCTCTAATAAATTTGATTTAACTGCATTGAAAGATGTTTTATACAGCAAAAACTCTCATGTCGCACCAGGGGGCAACCGCCATTCCGACATCCCACCAGTCCGACATCCCACCATTCCGACATGCAAATGTCACACCATCCCAGCAAGGCTTTCGATATAAGGAAATGTGCATTACTCAACAGGTGAGTCCCTTCTTTCTGTTCATGCATTTTACACATTTTATGTGTACAGATGTGATACAGTCTTTAAAAGCGTAATTAAATTTCATATAACTGAGGTATAACGCACATATAACGCACTCCAAAAGCAAATCAATGATATTCAAATAGTTTATTACACTAAAAGGAGCGACAAACATAGACAAACACTGTTCACTTATTGATTTAAAACTAATACACTAATAAAAAAATAATACGTTTTGGGTAACCTAATATATGAAATTGGTTTTATTTGCAGCACCGGGATGTCCGACACAGGTGAGCTGTCATTGATATCTGATCATAACCTAACCGTTTTTGATGGAGGACAGGGGAGGAGATCGCTCGCCAGTGGTAGTGATAGTAATGATGTAATCTGACACTAGTTCAGGGTTCAGTTGTCCAGACCGGTAGTAGTCCCCAGAGAATAGAAGAATAGAAGGAACCAACTTATTCCAACTTTTTCCTCCACCAAGCAAGTATGGACAGATGAGCTGCCCAGTAATACATTTTAAAATTTGGTGAGGCAAAGCCTCCAGCATTTTTTGGTTTGCTTAGATGTTTTTTGGAGATCCTGATGGCTTTGTAGCTCCAGGGAAATGGAACAATAATTTAATCTAATTGTTTACAGTAATACTGGGCACTGTAACATGGAAGATACTGAAAGAGATGTAGGAAACGTGGCAGAGCAATCATCTTGATTGCATTAATGTTATTTACAAGAGAAATAGGAAGAGTCTTCCAAAAATGTATGCTTTGTTTAAGTCGCTCAACCTTATTATACCAGTTATTCTGTAAAAGGTCCTCGGAGTCTTTAGTCACAGTTATACCAAGATATAAAAAGTCTTTAAAAGCTTTTTTAAAAGAGTATGTGTCATATCAACTTTGTTAGAAATCGGCATCAACTCACTTTTGTCCCAATTAACATAAAATCCGGAGAGTCTGCCAAAGTTGCTAATTAAAGTCAAAAGATGAGGTATTGAAGCTTGAGGATGAGAAATTAATAAAAGAATGTTGTCCGCATACAGTGAAATATGATGCTCCTGTCCACAAATGTTGATCGGCGATATTAGACGTCTTTGTCTAATTTGTCTAAGCGGTTCAATAATAATAGAGAACAGGAAAGGGGAGTGGGGACACCCCTGACGGGTTCCACGACTGATTGGTGTAGGATATGAGATATTTTAGTTGGTTATGACAGAGGCGGTTGGATGTGAATAGATAAGCTCAATCCACTTCCTAAAGGAGGTGTCACGTTTTATGTTTTGATTAATCTTGTTTTCAGGTTCCTCCTGTTTTCAGGTTTCTTGTCATTTTTTTTCCCCTGACACTTAGTCTCACTCAAGTCACCTGTTTCTGCTCACAGCTGCACCTCATCACAAATCACCTCCCCACAGTACTTAGTTTCCAGGTTCAGTCTCACTCATTGTGAAATCCTCACTTCACTTACCCTTTCATGCCACAGTCTTGTCTTGTCAAGTAAGGTTATGCCACCATAGTCATTGTCTTGTTAATTCATAGTCTTGTTCGATAGTCTTGTTTATTTATCATCATAGTCTTAGTCTTGTTTTGTTTTTTCACAGTTAAGAATTTTGATAATCCGGCTCAGCCGCGCTTTCTGTTATTGCCTTGTAGTTTTGGAATAAACCTTTCTGAGTTTTTGAAGTCTGCATCTGGTTCCTCCCTTCCTCCTACACCATCGCTGTTGACAGGAGAGTCCAAAACCAATTTTTTTAAAGTGTAAACAACATACAGGGTCATTCCACGTGATCAAAGGCACGCTGAGCATCTAAAGAGATTATTACCATCTCTTCGGTATATTCTGAATACAAAATATGGAAAAGGCAACGCAAATTAAAGTACATGCGGCATGAACCCCATTTGGTCAGGATGGATAATAAAACAAATGTGCTCATTTAATCTATTGGCTAAGACTATCCCATGAATTTTGGTTTCGATAGGTAGCAGGGAGATAGGACGAAATGAAGAGACCAGGTTAGGATGACGTCCAGGTTTGGGTATAAGTGTAATATTGGCCTTATATAGAGTAGAAGGCAACCTAGAGTTCACCAATGAGTGATTCAGCATTCGTAGTATAAGTGGGCAAAGTCTATGGCTAAATACCTTGAAAAATTCGATACAAAAGCCATCTGGTCCTGCTGCTTTATTGTTGGGGAGAGAGGAAATCACTTCTTTTATCTCACTCACTGTCTGCATCTAATGAGGAGGAAGATTCTCTTGATAGTTTAGGAAAGCCCAGAATTTTGAAATTTTTTTCCATAGTCCCTGGATCAGATCCACCCTGTAACTGATCTTTTCATAAAAATCAGCAAAACATTCCATACGTTCTATCACGACGAATGAGTACCATCATTCGTCTTGATAGAACGTATGGATCTGGATGCCTGAGTTTCTCTTAACAGGCGGGATAGTAACCTTTGAGGTTTATCACCAAACTTGAAATACGTTGGTCTTACTTGGGCCAACAAACATGAAACATTTCTGCCAATTAGAATTTATTGGTGTTTGAAATTCTAAGAATTCTAAACTGGTCGCTCCCACACATTTAGCTGTGTTGCTCATTCCATGAATGCACAATCCTTACAAGTTGTACCTCGTTGGAAAGGTGGTTAAACAGGCTTTTTATCGGTTTAAAACATAGCACCAACTAATTATTAAAAGGGAGAAATTATGGACTGAAAAAATAAACTAAAATACTACTCAGAGTTAGTTTTTCTCTGATAAAGAGTGGTTCTACCATCTCAGTGACATTTCCATTTGATTCCTGGTGTCACAATTATCAGAAAAAGTGTGTTTATTTGTCTTTGTATGATGTCTGGTTTAGGAGTTATGACAATTGGTGTTTTATCTGTGTTTTTGCCATTCATGTGGACATAAATTCAAAATGGCTGCCAAAAAAACCCCATGGGACATTAGTTGAACCGGGCAACAAGCAAAAATCTTAAGTAGACACCTTAAGGGTCCTAAAAAGCAATGTTTCAAAAATGTTTGTCTCTGGAACATTGGTACTCTCCTTCCCACTGGATTATTTGTCAGACTGGTGGGATATCGGAATGGACATGTAACCATGAAGGACCTTAGTTCTTCAGAGAGAAAAAATCAAATTGTGAACTGTGTGAATGCCAGTTCCTTCATTTACATACTACGAGACAACATATTGTATTCTAGTGGAGTTGGCCCTCAGAATTGTCCATCTGGTTTTTGCAGATGACGTGGTACTGTTTATCATGTTGTGATCTTCAACGTTCACTTTACAGCGGACAAAATGAGAGTCAAGTACAATATGAGGCCACAGTTCTCTGCGGGGAAGCAGTGAATAGCTGCCAGCTGTTTCATACATCAGTAGGATTTCATAAAGCTCACGGTGAAAGAGAAAGGCTGACAGGAAAATAGGTGGTTAATATAGACTGCAATCCAAAGGTAATTTTTATGTTCTCACTCTCACCTATGGTGATGAGCTTTGTGTATTCACCAAAAGTTTGGAGTTGCCCATAAGAAGCCCAAATACTTTGTAATTTGACTGGACTCACTCATTCAGAAAGATTAAGGAGCTACTTTTTACATTAGAAGTGGGCACAGAGAGTAGTTTGGGTATCTGATCAGTATGCCTACTGGGTGATATACTGTCCAGTTGTAAGGAGACTTGAGGCTTTGATACAGATTATGTACTGTATCTCATTTTGCCTGGTCTAAACTCAGGATTCATCAGCAGAAGCTGAGAAAATGTTGATAGGGATTGCTGGAGAACTTTACTCTTCTGGATAGTCGGATAGATTGATGGAGAAATTGGAGGGTGTAAACTGAATGTTAACTCATATACCAATTCTGCCATGAATGCAGCTGGTTAAGACAGATATATATTGCATCTTTACCAGCAAAGAACTATTTTTACTGCTTTATCTTTGACTGATGCTGATGAGTATTGTGTCTTCTTTGAAAAAAAGCTAAACTTGCCCATTAATTAAAGGAGCATGTTTGTATAAAATAACCAAAAAAAAGAGAAAGTCTGCAGGCATATGATCTATAAGTGTGTGTGCATATTTGAATCACACTGCATTTTGTCCTCCAACCATGATGCACAGCTCTACATCTCAGTCAGCAACTCTTTCCCTGTTCATCAGCACTCTTTTTGGCATCCCTATGCAGTTACTGTCACACGTACACACAGTTTTAGAGTTCACAGTTATACAAAAAGACATATACACACAGAGGCAAAGAAAAGGATTCACACACACACAAGCACCCACAGAGGCAAAAAAAACAAAAAAAAAAACAGGATGTTCCTACACACACCTCGTCCTTCTAATCTTAGTCAGTATCTCTAATGAACATCTGGACTGTAGAAGATATGATGACATTCCACAGCCAATAATGATCAATATGTCAATATGGAAACCACACACTGTTGTTGGCTGTGCCACAATTGGCAATATGTGACACGTAAGGAGACAGAGGAACATGTGTCACGGCGTCAGGACACAGATGCAGGGTCAGTTCACAGTCAAGAATGTTTATTTAATATAAACAGCAGGATGAGCATCTCCAGACAAAGCAAAAGAAAGGGCTGTGAAATCCTGAAGCACTCTCCTCAATAACTATGACTAAGGAGGGTGCAGCTATGAAAATTATCAAAAAAAGAACTCTCTCCACTCTAGGAGGAAAACAGAAAGGACTATTAAAGATTAAAGACAAATTAACTCTCACGCTCTCCTACTGAGGCGGACTGACACAAAAGACGCTCTCTTAAAAAACAGGCACTATGAAACTTGACAATTAACTATAAGCACGCCTTTAAGGGCGGCACAAAGATCTTAAAGAAATAAACACAAATCGCTCCACTAACAGAGGTTTCTATGAAACATTAACAAATCAAAATCTCTGCAAACGGGAGGAACAAAACCAGGCACTGAAACTCACCATGAATATAAACTATGGCTATGGAAAAACTTACAACAAAACAAAGTATATGCTCTGCAGGAGGATCGCTGCACTGCAGGCTCAAGGATTCTGTGGCTGTGGCTGTGGCTGTGGCTGTGGCTGTGGCTGTGGCTGTGGCTGTGGCTTTCTGTGGATCAAGGTGCTAGTGTGAGGCTCATGAAATGAAACAACACACTGGCACAAGGTAAGGGAAACGCAGACTATTTGAACACATGAGGAACCAAGGGGAACAGGTGGAAACACTTAGGAATCAGGGAAGACAATCAGACACTTGACACAAGAGGAAGGGCAAGGTACCTGAAACGAGGGGGAAGTTAGTGAGTTAGCGAGACAAGACATGAATCAAAACGTAAATCGTGACAACATGGTTTGTTAATGAACAAACAGACAATCTGTTTTCAAATGACAAAGTAACTTGCATGGGAAGATGATGTCCGCTGGAACTAGTTTAGTTAAATTAGATATTTTAGAATAAAAAAGGTGTCAAGTGATAGTGAGTTTCTTTTTTAGACGTCCAACAATATAGGTGGCTATCTATCCATCCATTTTCTATACTGTCAATCTGTCAGTTGGGTTGTGGGGGGCTGGAGCCTATCCCAGCAGTCATTGGACAGGTTGCCAGTCCATCACAGGGCCACATATGAGACAAACACATTCACTCCTAAGGACAATTTAGAGTCACCAATTAACCTAACATGCATGTTTTTGGATGGTGGGATGAAGCTGGAGTACCTGGAGAGATGGGGAAAACATGCAAACTCCACACAGAGGCACCCCAGGTGGGGAATGAACCTGGAACCCTCTTGCTGTGAGGTGATAGTGCTAACCACCACACCACCATGCAGCCCTATAGATGGATATAGATATTGAGATCAAGTGAGATCAAGTGCTTAAAACATAAGCGGCAAAATCAACTGATTTCAAAGAGCAATGAAAGCTAATTGGATTCACTTGTCTATGTATGTTAAAGAAATAAAACATTTATCAACAGCATCTTAGGCAATTTAAAAGCATCTACCAACCTGCTGTAAATATCTCCTGAAGACAGAAGTGAGTTCTCATGAGTAGTGAACCGCCTGTGTGTCTGTGCATCTGTCTTTCTGTCTGTGTGGTTAAAAAAAATTCGTACAGCAGTTACAGGATGCTGCAAATCCATCAGAACATTTACAGATACACATACCACCTCAGGCAGCCACACATCTCAGTCTATATCTGAAAGCATAACAGGCCAAAACCTGCTCTCAGATTGATTCTCAAGTTCAAAATCATGTTGGAGACAAAGTTTGTGTGTGTTGAACTACCTGCTGCCTTTGAAGACAGTAGACTTTGTGTAGACTGCCATGTACACACACACACACACACACACACAGACCACTAAGCTGAGTAAATATTGGACATTTTCCTGACTGAAGGTGGTGGGCTCTCAACAGGTGAAGTAGATTCAGCATGTTTACTCAATGATCAAGTGTGATGGATGGACAGATGAAGTGTATGTCAGTGTGTGTGTGTGTGTGTTATATGATGAATGGGCATACTGCACGAGAAGGAGACAAAATGTTCTCCAAGAACAAGAGTGGGCTCTGATCATATGTCCCTGTCATTATTTTGAACAAACTCACAAATAATCATACAGATTTTACAGTATGTGCTTATGTGTGTCCTCTGTTAAAGTGCTTATTAAACTTTAACAGAGGATGAAAAGGCCTTTGAATTCCACTAATGGCAGGTATGTGTGGAGAAGCATATTGTTTGCAAGGAAAAAAATAAGGGGCAAAAAAATCCAATTTCAGAAGAAAACAAATTTCACAAGCAGCTCACGATATAACAGCACCAACTGAGTAGGGGTGGGTGGGCAGAATACATGGTTGTGGGCAGGGTGTTGAAAAGAGAAAAATAAATAAGTACCTTCATGAATCATATAGTTTTTGTCTGGGCTGTAGACCTTTTTTGCCAGTATTTGATTGCAAAAATAGGCAAATAGTTATCCATTGCTCCTTGAAACAAATAGAGTCAGTGTTAAGCTGAATACTAATGGGAGCCTGAGGCATTTGGAAAAACTTTGAAAAGGGCAGCGCAACTCTGACCAAAGAGGAAGCCAGACAGGGAGATAGTGAGAGGAAAAGAGATGAAAAAAGGGTACTGAAGGAGGCAGATTTCTGTGTGTGTGCTGTTGCACGAAAGGGCTAGAAAGGGACAAAGGGAGGACAGAATTTTGGGCCTGTCTTGTGGGACTTCCTTCTCTCGCTGCACAATTACAGGAGTGTTTGTTATTTGGATAAGCTGCTTGCCAGCATTTGGATGTCACTCTGTAAACATCAGTCTCAACCGCCATGACTATCATAATGGGCTTGGGTATTTGTGTTCTTGCATGTCTGTAACATCACTGTATGTGTGAATGTTTGTGTGGCCTAATTGGTTCAATCAGAATCCTTGTAATGTATAAGTGCTCCTATACCTTCTCTGAATTAACTTAACTGGAATTGGGACTGCACAGAAGGAGAGCGGGGTTCATTCGCGGGTTTTCAAGTTCAAACGAAAGCCAATTAGAATGTGTAGAGCAAGTTAACACATTTATCAAGATGAATCAAAATGAATCCAAACTTATCTAGTTAGCTTTACCGATTAACATGCTCATAACTTACAAGCATTCAATAGCACTTAGCACAGAGATGCAAAAGATAGAAAGATGTAAGCACTTAGCACATGACCAGAGTACAAACTTAAAAACTGTTTTCATAGCTTGACTTGTGAAATGAAAAATTTATTATTTTGGCATGGGATTCACAAATAATTCTGCCACTCTTTGTATTTCACTTCTGTGTTGCTTCTCCTTAACGTTTGTTACCATTTAAGAAGAGATAGGAGTTGTAGTTAATTCCATAATCAACACATTATTGACACCAACATGCTTTGAGCTACATTTTGTACAAAGTACAGCAGTTCAATGTCAAGAGCAAGACACAAATTCTGTCTCTATTCACGTCTGTTCATGAGTCTAGCAAATTCACCTTGAGAAGAACTTTTTGAACTAATTTTGTAAAGACAATAATTCACTGTTGATATCAATCTTTCATCGTCTTTGGCACAGATGAAAAATCTTCAAAGAAATGTCTCATTGAAGCTTATTAATTTATTTCATAATGTCATTTATCTTTATTTTTTAAGATGATTATTTGAAAAGTCCTGTTCCTTTCTTTATAAGACACTGTACTGTGCTTCTGGACCTGTTTAGAAATTCAACATTTTATTCTCTTTAGCTGGCAGTCATCTGGCAACTTGCACATGGAGACACTAATTTTGTACTGCAATGCAGCAAATCTCCTTTGAAACAGCATCCAGACTTAGAACTCTGCTATATTACCACCATGTGACTGCATGGTTGCTGGTTTGAATCACAAATTGTCTGCCCTTTGCATTGAAGTTAAATCTATTTACGTTTTATATGACTGTATAGATTGATAATATTGATACATTTGGTTTTATCTAGACGTTTAGATGTTTTTAAAGAAATTACTATTAACAGAAGCAATGTCTTTGTCAGGATCATCCAACATGTTTTAGAGTTTTCATAGTTTTGCAATCATTAACTGTATATCAGTAATTATATAAATGTATTTGCAAAGTTAACTGTTGATATTCTACTCTGAAAATGTGACCATTGGTTACTTTATGTCATTGAGTTCCTGAATATCAGTACTTAATCTGTTGGCTGCTGTCAGGTGCAGATTATTAAATCAAATAATCGCAGGGCAAATAATTGCATAATTAGAGGTTCATTAAGTTGAATGTGGGTTTCAGTGTTTAGTGAGGGTTTACTATGCCAGCACCGAACACATTATGCATCGAAGCAGTTTGCAGTTGTAGTGTTTTCTGCTGAAAATAAGACTAAACTTCAGCTCAACTCCTTAATAATATTCCATCTACTGACACTAATTAAACCAAGCTATATGTGTGAATATGATTAAAAAAGGGTTTACTGTATTCTTCAAATTCTCTGAGTTGACAAGTGTCGCACAAGATTACAGACATTTTTTTGGTTAATTTGTGGCAATGTGAGGTACATTTTCTCTATTAGAGCTCACAACTTACTGACCCTTCACAAATCAGCTCAAAACAATTTCACTTTTACAATTGAAATTATAATCAAACATTAACTTGGATCATTGTATGTCATACAAAAGGATTGGCAAACAATTAATCTAAAAATGATTGGTACTCAGCAGTACTGTTAAACTGTTAAAAGTATGTCTGATACTGGGACGCTGTAGATTGTGAGAAAACGTACAAGAAACGCTTCCGATTTTCTCTTCTGAAGAAGTTCAAATAAGTATAGCTGAATTTCCAGCACAGATGTTGTCTTTAAATACTTTGAATGCTGATTTCGTCTGACAGTTCTGCGGTTATAAAATCAGAATCTTATCAGAGCAGAGTGACCGCTTGGAGATTCTGTAAGCAACTTCTTAGGATTTCAGTCAAACAAATGCAATTTTAAAGTCCAGTTGTATTAACATACAATTTTTTTTTTCTTGTGCCAAGTAAACATGCTGAGTGTTTCCAACAGAATCATATTACACTTGTGGCAGTTCACAGGGGGTGGGTGGTAGGGCTGTATGTAGCAAGCATTACAAACAAAATGTCCTCACTGTCTCTCACATGCATGTCCTTATCAGTCCTGTTGTTACTTATTTATTCGAAAAAAAAATCTTGGGCAGCACGATGCACACAGAAATACACGTCCACAACTCCCACACATGGATGCCTGAGTGACTGGCGCTCTGTGAGGCCTCCTAGTCTGGGAACCCAGAGGTGTCAGACAGTTATAATTATCACTCTGCTTCAACACACACACGCAAACACATACACACCAGTGTCGAATGGCATCCACTTAAAATCTAAGTCTTTGCACCAGCCTGAAGTACAAAAAAAAGAGAGAAACAAAATAAAAAGAAAAGAAGCACCCTGGAAGACTTGTTTTCGATTGTTGGTACAAAATGAAGTCAGTCTGCCACAGCCCAGAATGATCTCCGAGCCCAGAGTGGGAACCCCTGAGCGATATGATGGAAACCCTGAACTCTGCGGTTCATTCCTGACCTCCTGCTCCTTACTCTTCGGCCTGCAGCCATACACGTTCGCCACCGAGGATGCCAGGGTGGCATACGTAATTAGCAAACTGACCGACAGAGCCCTCCTCTGGGGAACAGCAGAGTGGGAGAGGCGGATTTCCGCTTGTGCATCATTCCAGGCCTTCTCTGAGGAACTACGCAAGGTGTTCGGGTTGGGCACTTCCGGATCTGATGTCGCCCGTGATCTGCTCTCCCTGCGCCAAGGGAACCAGTCAGTGGCTGACTTCTCCATAGACTTCCGGACCAGGGCCCGTCGAAGCGACTGGAACACTGCGGCTCTGCGCGATGCTTTTCTGCATGGTTTGGCAGACTACATCAAAGATGAACTGGTTTCCTATCCTCTACCTTCCACACTGGACAGTCTCATTGAACTTACTGTTCGGCTGGACCTCCGCATACAGGCCCGGAGAAGGGAGAGGAGACAGAACACTCCTGGTCCTCTCGACCCAGCCCGCTGGCCAGGTTACTCATCTGCTTCCGGTTCCTCTTTACCCGCTATGGATATTGGCGTAGAGTCTGAGCCCATGCAGGTGGGCCGCACCAAGCTTACACCCGAAGAGCGAGAGCGCCGCCGTAAGGGGAATCTGTGTATGTACTGTGGACAAGCTGGACATTTTTGTCTCCCGCTGCCCGTTAAAAGACAGGGCTCACCAGTGAGTGAGGAAGTCCTGGTGAGTCACACGGCAGCAAAGTCTTCCTCCTCAAGCCTGCGCCCGCTCTTCCAAGTCAAGCTCCTCCTTCCTGGTGGTGCACACACCCTGCCCACTTTTATAGACTCTGGTGCAGATGCCAACATTATGGCTGAGAGCTTAGCTATACAACTCGGACTTAAGAAGATTCCACTTGACACCCCAATTCCTGCCAAAGCCCTTGATGGCCATCTTCTTGAGACTGTCACTCACCAGACTTCTCCTGTCCACATGCTACTTTCCAGTAACCACCATGAGACCATCCAGTTTCACCTCCTGTCATCTTCCAACATTCCACTGATCTTAGGCTACCCTTGGCTACGTCGACACAGCCCCCACATCGACTGGGCCACAGGGGGCATCCTCGGTTGGAAGAACTCCTGCCACCAGGTCTGCCTTAAAGAGGCCTCTGTACCCCAGCAGAAAACGCACTCCAGTTCTTGCCCTGACTTGTCCAGAGTTCCTGCCGAGTACCATGACTTCCGGGAGGTGTTCAGTAAAACTAAGGCTACTTCATTGCCCCCTCATCGGCCTTATGACTGTTCCATTGACCTGATGCCTGGCACTTCACCTCCCAAGGGGCGTCTGTACTCCCTGTCTGGTCCTGAACGGGAGTTCATGGAGTCTTACATCAATGACTCCCTGGCTGCCGGTATTATCCGACCCTCGTCGTCGCCTGCTGGGGCAGGATTTTTCTTTGTCGAGAAGAAGGACAAGACCCTGCGCCCCTGCATTGATTACAGGGGACTTAATAACATCACTATAAAGAACCGGTACCCTCTTCCCCTCAGCTTTCAATTTGCATACCACGTACACATTTTTAGAATCAAAAAGTGTTTGTTGGGGCATCCTAGGTGGCAAGGAGGACGGGAAGAAGAAAAATGACACTATGGTTGTGTGGTGTCCACAGGGACACACACGCAAACACATACACACCAGTGTCGAATGGCATCCACTTAAAATCTAAGTCTTTGCACCAGCCTGAAGTACAAAAAAAAAGAGAGAAACAAAATAAAAAGAAAAGAAGCACCCTGGAAGACTTGTTTTGAATTGTTGGTATAAAATGAAGTCAGTCTCCAGCTTTCCTAATTTTCAACTTCTGTTATGACATTTCTGGGCCATAAACATTCAATATGTATTGTGCTAATACTAAATGACAAATTTTCGATTTTTCCTCCATTCCTACAAATCCAAGTTAGGACTTTAATAAAGTGAACCAGGAGGACTTTTAGAGAATTAATCAAAACAAGTCTTTCATCCCAGAGTCAATGAGTCTAACTTACGGTTACTAACTCACCTTTTCTGCCAGGCTACCAAGTGCTTATTTGATCACGAGTAAAAAGCCTTTGTATGACTTACTGTGCCTTTACCTTTGCTTCTCAGTGCAACTTTGCCTTTCCCGAGATCCCTGGATATTCCTGTCAACCTCTTCATGGTGTCTGGATTATTGTCTACAGTCAACTCTGCCACTGTAAACCTGCCAATTCTTATTCAAGCTCTCCTGGACCCATTTAATTGTACCTCCTCTGTTCTTAGAGATATTACTGGACCGGACTGTCTGTGGATCAACATCACAACATTGCTTGTAATAAATCATTTATTTCCCATCTCTTGAGTCAGTCTTCTCTTGGATCTTTCTCAGTGTTTAACGGCTATTTCAGTGCAGTGACAGTACAGTAATGCACCGATGGAATAATTTACTATGGGGAAGTCACTCCTCATTTGAACATAATGGTTTGTGTAATGACTAAATTAGCCTCCACACAGACTTTATTTACAACGCTTGAAATTGATCTATGGACCAGCGAAAATAATTACACTTAGCTAACCACATGCTAATACAACATTTGTAAACATGCATATTCAAACACAGCAATTTCTTTTTAAACTTACATTCATTATGTTTTAGGCATATGATGAATAATTAAATCTAATGACAAAAAGAGGAAACGAATATTTGCATTTTTTTCTTAAGTTATTTAAAGAAACATTATGTAGTTGTAAGAAAGATGGTCATGAAGGGTTTTTCTTTTAGCGCTCGATGAAGGCAGCAAATTTCCCATGTTTAAATATAACTTATGAATAATGATTAAAATACACTAATTCCCAATGCTGCAGAAGGGGAAAAACAATTGCAAAGTTTTTATGGAATTTCTTCCTTTTGCATTTCTTTTTGTATTTTGGCACCATAACACTTACCATTCACCTAGTTTAAGTAGTTGAATATGAAAGTATGAAGCTGCCACTAAGTCAGCCAGTGAATCTACATGATTATATTAACTCGATTATAGCTATAGTTGGGTTATGCTATGGTTATATGGCGGTGAATGAATTGAATCACTGGCACAAAGCATGTAATACCTCAGTGAGATAGGTGGCGCTGTACCCATTTTAACTATCGCTAATAGAGCCACTTCCGGTTGACGTCTTCACCACGAACAACAACAACAAAACTCAGGCATTCAAGAAAGATAGCGAACGAAGAGCAAGATGAAGCTACGTCCCTCTACAGTTTGTATGTGATGAGCATGGTTATGGCACAAACGAAATGCACAACAGCACATTCTCCATCGTGTTGTTTATTTCTTTCCGACGGCATCAACAACAACAGTAATATCGTCTCCTTCGACATCCGGGTGACCATCCCGGGAAAAAATTTCGAGCATGCGCAGAATGCTTAATCCAATCCACTGCCATCTACATGCACGTTCAGTCTACATTTGGATTGTGTTATCTCGGGGTCTTAATTCGATTGCGAGTAACCAATCCATTTTTTGTCAGATTAAGGTGTCTTCATGAACTGAATAACTCAGTCTTATTGTAATTTAGCCATTAATACGATCTGACGGCACTCATGTAACCCCACTGAGTGAGTTCCCTTCAAGCTACAGAAAGGAATTAGCACCACAGTGAGGAGACACAGTAGGGTCAGCCTCATTGCCTGCTTACAGAGGAAATAGCAGTCACTTTAAAGGCCAGAATCATGTTAAATTTGTCTTTAATGTGAAATAGTTACTTTTAACAAAGACCACTTCATAATCATTGTCATATCTTTTGGCCTTTTATTATGACAATGAATGTCCTCCATTTTAACCATGCCCCCTTTTTAGGTCTTGTCTTTTAAATCTGGAATCCTGAATTTCCTCTTCAGCTTTGAAAAAAAAAAAAAAAACACTTGAACCTTAGTTCAAGTTGTTTTGTGCCTAAACTTTAGGGGCAACATATTGGAAAATGCCATTTCAGACATCAGAAGACTTGGTGACATATTTGGCTAAATTTGCTACACGATAGATTCTCCACACACTTAAATCAACTGCAACCTTCATTATTTTTTCTTTTTTTTTTTCTTTTTATTCTCGGGTACACATTGAATAGAATACATATTACTTACGAAGCAATCATATTTTTACATGTTTTTGTAACATACAAAAATAAAGTAAAAAGTAAAAAACAAACTCGGCAGCATCATCACACTTAACTGGATTGGAAATAACAATTCGACAGACTTCCACATATTCCTGGTACTGTAGCAAAGCAATCAAAGAAGAAAATAAAAAGATGCAAGATTCGAGATTTACAAGACAACAACAGTAGCAAAAACTAAACAGAAGCCCTGTATCCGACATCAGATGAAATGAAAAGCATATGACAGGAAAAAGGACCTGATTACCATTTGTATTATCACAGGGTTATCCTGAGAAATCATTCATAATGTAACATTAACCTCTCTCAAGTCCTTCAGGTATTTTTAGACTGGCTCCCAAACTTCATCAAAAATTTTCCGTCTGCATTTTTATATGCTAGTTTTTCCATAACTTCCATACACAAAGATCTCTCATCCACATTTCAATTGAAGGTACATTATCTGACTTCCACTGTCTTAAAATAAGTATTTTAGCCAAATAGGCACCAAAACATCAATACTGTTGTACAGACTTTGTGCTATGAGTATGGAGTCAAATCACCTGCCAATCGCAGGATGGCAGGGTTCACACAACCTTTTTTTTGCCACTTTTTTTATTGAAATTTTTGTCAAGACACAACTTTGCATTCCACTTAGTGTTCAATATATACTTTGTGGTTACATCCTTACTCAGAATTATCTTACATAGTGTCTACACTTGATCACACGCTTAGTTGCTGTATATAGAAATACAGTACCCAAACCTTTATTTTAACAAACCCCTACTTCTATCCAGTAATCTGTCTTCCATGTCATTGTACGTAACACCCCCTCCCAAAATAAATCTGTATACAATAATCTGTGAGAAAAATTACTTCCAGTATATACATAAGTTATTATGAAAATAAAAAAACAATCTGTATACAAATAATCTAAGCGAAAACAACATACAATGAAATTAGAAAATTAAAAATAATAAAGGAAAGCTGAGGTCTACTAACTGAGGTTCGAGATTAATTGATTTTCTATTAATCTAAAGAATCCATATTCTTTACAAAACTAATGAAGGGTCTCCATACACTCTCAAACACCTCTGTTTTATCCTTTAAAATATAAGTCATCCTTGCTAAAGGGACACCTGACAACATCTGTTGTAACCACTGGGTTGTGCTTGGGTTGTATGTATTTTTCCAACGTAGTGCAATACATTTCTTGGCATGAAGCAAACTGAGATCTGTAAATGCTCGTTCCCCTTCATTATAATTATGTCTTTCCGGATATATGCCCAACAAAAAGAACTTTGGATCCAATGTGATCTGTTTTAAAATAATCTTCTCAACTCTGTAACTCTCACCCCTTCCCAAAATGTTTGTATGTGTTTACATTGCCAGGTACAGTGAAAGAATGTTCCTTTAGCCTCCAAACATTTTGAGCATATATCTGGTATATTTTTATTGTACCGATTTAAATCTGCTGGCGTCACATATGTTCGCATTAACCATTTATACTGTATTAATTTTAGTTGTGAATTAATTGACTTTTTTTGGGCTGCAGCACAAGCCTCTTCCCACTCCCCTTCTGTAATTTCTATTTGAAAATTTTCTTTCCAGGCATTTAGTTTGTACTGTGAGTTTTCATTTGAATTTGATAACAACATGTCGTAAAGCTCAGAAATAATGCGTATTTTGGAACTGTCTCTTACCATAGTTTTTTCGAGAGCTGAATATTGTGATTTGGTGAGGGTATTCTGCTTTGCTTTAACAAAGTTTCTGACCTGCAGAAACTTAAAAAAGTGTTTTTTATTCAAGACAAACTTGGATCTCAGCTCCTCAAATGACATCATAACATCTGAATCTGACGAATATAAGTTTCGAATGGTGCTAAGACCTTTTGTTGCCCATAATTTAAAGCAGCATCAGCTCTACCTGGGGTAAAAAATTTGTTCCCCCAAATTGGGCTGTATTGGCACAGTGCTTGAGACACTTTCATATATTTCAAGACCTTGAACCATATCCTTATCATATGTTTTACAATCGGGTTCTTTGTTTCTTTATGTAGCTTTTTTGGCATGTTTGAATGGAGAAATATGGGAAGCGGCAAATGCAAATCCTGGGATTCCATTTCGATCCAGTGGGGAGTGTCTTTTGTCGAGAAATTAAACTCATTTGTGGAGCCCAGTAGTACCATTCGATGTTTGGCAATTTTAATCCCCCACGATCAAAAGGAAGATACAGTAAAGACAAACGGAGTCTTGTCCTTCTATTGTTCCATATGAAACCTATAAAGAGTTTCCTTATTTTCGAAAATAAGTGGTGGCAGGGGTACGTTTTGAAACAGATAAAGCCGTTTTGGAAGTACATTAATCTTTAAAATACTTATTCTCCCCATAACAGATATAGGTAGTGTCATTCACCTCTCAATGGAGCTATTTATCTCTGTCATTAGAGGTTCATAATTTGATTCAACCACCTTTTCTAATCTTGGCCTGATATTAATTCCCAAATATTTAAAGCTTTCTACAACATTAAATTGAATAACTTCTGAGATCGGATTTTTTCTTTCATCTTCATTCAGTAGTAAAACAGAATTTTGTTTGGTTCACCTTGTGCCCAGATATATCTTCATATGTTCCAATATTTACAATAGAATTGTGATTGATTTTTATAACTGGGACAAAAACAAAATCACGTCATCCGCATACAATGCAATTCTGTCTTCTACTGGACCCACCGTGATTTAATGTAACTTAGTGTGAGAACGTATCGCTATTGCAAGTGGTTCGATTGCCAGTGTGAACAGTAAGGGTGACAATGGACAACCTTGCCTGCAGCCTTTTGCGATGTTTATTGGTTGTGAGATATTCCTGTTTCTCAAAATTTCTGCTTTAGAGTTTTTGTATATGACCTGAACACATGTTTTGAAATTATTTCCACACCCAAATTTATCCAAAACCCTGAACAGATAAGGCCAATGGACCTTATCAAAGGCCTTTTCAGCATCCAGTGCCAGTAAAGCTGTGTCTGATTTATCTTTGTTACTGTGGATAATATTCAATACTCTTTTCACATTGCGAAAACCTTGCCTTCCAGATATAAAACCATTTTGGTCTCTATCAATAATATTTGGTAACAAATTCTGTAGATATTTTGCTAGGAGTTTACAGATTATCTTGAGGTCCGAATTTAGTAAGCTTATTGGTCTAAAATTTTCACATCTGTTTGCTATCAAGGAACTGTTCATAGATGTAGGAAGGCTGCCATCTTTGAATGCTTCTTGAAACATTTCCAAAATTGGTATGAGTACTTTATTTTTAAATTTTTTTGTATAGATCAATTGGAAGTCCATCTGGTCCCGATTTCTTACCAGATTTTATACTACCAATTGCATGTCCAATCTCTTCTTTACTAATCTCTAAATTTAGAGCCTCTTTTTGTTCATTAGATATAGATAGGATGGATAGTTCATCCAAGTATTTGTTTACATATCTCAAATCTGTCACGATTTACGTTCTGTTTCATGTATTGTCTCATCATTTCCTGTTTTGTTTTGAAATCACTAGCTTTCCCCTCTTGTTTCAGATATCTTGCCGTTCCTCCCGTGTCAAGTGTCTGATTGTCTTCCCTGATTCCCAAGTGTTTCCACCTGTTCCCCTTGGTCCCTCATGTGTTCAAATAGTTTTTTTTTTCCCTTGTCTTGTACCAGTATGTCTCCATCCATGAGCTTCATTACCAGCCATCTCTTGATTCACAGCCATAGTTTCCACGAGCCTGCAATGAGCGATCCTCCTGCAGAGCTATCTTGATTTGTAATTTATTCATAGCCATAGTTTCATAGCATTGTTTTGTTCCTCCGTTTTTGGAATGTTTTTGTACTTGTTAGATCTGTCACGCCTCCGTTAAAGGAGTGCTTTAAGTTTATAGTTAAAGTTTCATAGTGCCTCTGTTTTTTGAGAGCGTCCTTTGTTTAAATCCACCTCATCAGGAGGGCGTGAGTTTGTTTGTTATTGTACATAACCCTTTGCTTTCCTCCCAGTATGGAGAGTTTTTATGTTTGATAACTTTCATAGCTGCGCTCGTCCTCAGCCTTAGTTATTGAGGAGAGCGCTTAGGACTTTCACAGCCTGGTTCTTGTGCTCTGCTTGGAGATCCTCATCCTGCCTTGTCTTACCTTGCCTTGCCTTGCTGTGCTCTATTTATTTAATGAACATATCTTTGCATCTGAACCGACCCTGCATTTGTGTCCTGAGTCCTGAGGTCCCTGAAAGTATTTGTATTTGAGAAGTAATTTCCTTTTTTGCGTCAAACAATTCTTTATAATACTCTCTAAATGTTTCTTTAATTTCAGCAGGATTAACTATACCCGTGTCTTTTGATATAATGGATGTTATTGGTGTTTTGATCTCTAATTGTTTTATCTGCCAAGCCAGTAATTTACCTGCCTTATCACCTTGATCATAGGATTGTTTTAATCTTAAGAGGTTAGCTGCCAGACGATTGTTTGTTGTATTCAGCTCTTAAAGGAGCAAGTTCATTTTCCATTTGTGAATTATTTTCTTTAACCTTTTCCTGAAGAATTTTTATTTAATGTTCCATTTGTAGTCTCTCCGCCCTCCGCTTTTTTTATTTTTAACCTGTGTAACTAATAATATGAACTCTAAGAAAAACTTTAAAAGCTTCCCATTTGTACACGCAGACGTTTGTGTTTTTATTTTGAAAAATTCATCAATATGTTTTCCTATGTACCTTATGAACTCTTCATCCTGTAACCACTTATGCTGTAAATGCCATCTGGGGCGGTCTTTAATAAGGTTTTTATCAATATACACTAAACAACATGGAGCGTGATCTGAAATCACAATATTGTCATAAAACAATTGTAGGTTTTGGACCGTAATCCTATAGAGACAAGAAAATAATCAATCCTGGAGTATGTCATATATACGCTAGAGTAACAAGAATATGCTTTGTCATGTGGTTTTAATTCTCTCCATATATCAAACAACTTGAACTCTTTAATGAAACTACGAATAGTCACCCTACACTTAATGTGTGATTGGTCTAGTCCTGTGGATCTATCCACTCCAGGGTCTAACGTGCAGTTGAAATCCCCTGCTATAATATACTGACCTGTGATTGATGCTATTGTAAGAAATAAATCTTCAAAAAATGTGGTATCATCTGTATTAGGGCCATATAGGTTTACCAAACACAAACCCTCTGAGAACATATGACATTGAATAATTAGGAATCTTCTCCATTTATCTTTTATTATGTTTTTTACTTGAAAGGGGACAGTATTATGAATTAGTATCATAACTCCTCTTGCCTTGAATGAGAATGAGGCTGTGAATACACTACCTTGCTATCTTCTTTTAATGCTTTTCAAGTCTTTATCTAGAAGATGAGTTTCTTGCAAAAATTTTATGTTTATGCATTTGGCAGACACTTTTATCCAAAGCGACTAACAGGTAGGCAGATAGGGTAAGGAGGTCTTGCCTAAGGACCCCTACTAGAGGCAGTACCTTTCACGCAGGGGATATTTAACCCAGGTCTCCCACATGAAAGGTGGCAATCATACCACTACACTATCCAGTCCCATTACCACCACAAAAATACCACCTTACCATCCATATCACTTATTTTATTCATGACTTGTTTAACTTTTTTGAGGTTTTGCAGACCCCTGCAATTCCAAGAAGCTAAATTTAGCTTTACTTCTTGAGTCATATTCAACTAAAAGAAATAGATTAGCTTGCAACTTGTTCTGAACATATAGAGAGGCAAAAACAACCCTGGGTGCTGAAACTTGCATCCGAAACAACCCCCTTTTCCCATCCTTAACAAAAGCCCCCCTCCCCCCAAAAAAGTTTCCCGGTATTGCCTGTGACCGTTCCATGCTTGCGAGGATCAGTCCATCCACTCTCCATTTCAATTGGTTAGTGTCTGATATTATCTTTTGTACCTACCACTTAAACACTCCCTTTGTATAATATTCATACCTAGTATGTATGCAAAATTGACTTAACTATTTCCCCTCAGTAAAGAGAATGTGCTTGTAGATGCACACATTAATTTACACACTTCATCACCCACATGAAGATTCATATTATACCCTCTCCATAAGCTCTAGACGCATATCAGATAGCACTTGCTTATCTACTAGTAAACATCTGTAGAACATACAGAAGGCACCTTCATTACTCCTACCAGAACTTGTAAAGACATATCTTGTTTTTTGTTAATGAGTTTATACCTGTGCCTTGTACCCCAAATCTGGTCAATAAAGTCCTGTGCTTCAGCTGAAGTTTTGAAGACGTGACTGCGATCTTTGTATGGTACCAACAGTCTTGCCGGATGAATCAGTCCGTGCCGAATGCCCCAGTTGCGCAGCTCCTGGCGCACTGGATCAAATTGCTTCCTCAATTGGTGAATTCCTGTAGTCAAATCCGGATAAAACTTCACTTGCTGGCCCTTGTACTGAATGTCTTTGTTAGATTTTGCCACCGTCAAGAACGCTTGATTCTCCTGGTAGCCGAAAAACTTCATTATTAATGTTCTTGGTGGTGCACCGGCCTCTCTCGCTGGTCCGACCCGGTGTGCTGGCTCAATGTTAACAGCTCATCCTTGTGCCAAAAGATTCAGTGCCTCCGGGATCCACTTCTCCAGGAATGAGCACAGGTCCTCTCCCTCAGCCCCTTCCGGCAGCCCGACCAGCCTCAGATTATCCAATCGGGATCTGGTTTCCAAGTCCAAAAGTTTGTCTTTCTGCCTTTTGGATTCCAGTGCGCTCACTTTACCTTGCAATCTTGCAACGTCATCTTCTGTGTGTGATACTCGTAGCTAAACTTGTGACACTCGTTCAGTAAACTCGATCATCTCTTTCTTTATACCTTCTATCGCCGTCTCTATTCCATCAAATCGTGTCGTAAACTCATCTTTCATAACGCCGATGGCATTCAAGATCTCATCTGCCTTGGTGCTTTGCAGCTCCGGGTTGTTTCCACTAGCATCTTTTCCTGCCATGTTGTCATTACCCTCGTTAGCTTTCTGGGACCTACTCTAAACACGAAAGTCCGTCAGCTTCGGCTGGAAATTCACGTCTAACGTTGCTTTGCCACCCCTCTGCATTACACTATCCTCACTCAAACCACTTTGTTTGGGTTTTGTGGTGAACCGGAGTGTTTTAGTAGGAATTAATCATCCTGATAGTAGAGCAGTGAAAAACATGTCTGCTTAGGTGGCTGCCATACCCAGAAGTCCCCACACAACATTTTAAATGCTTTTGAGTAAAGATCAAAAATTGAAGACCAGAATTAATGAAGACAGGGACGCATCCAAAGTTGATGAGTAAGTGTTCCAGTCTGATTCTTGCATTTGTTACACAGGGCTGATACATTAGGATACATCTTGTTAACTTGTAGCTTTGAATAGTGTAATCTATGTAATTATTGTGAACTGAATTAGTTCATTAATTGATTAATTGAATGATGGACATTCAAGAGACATGTTTCCCAGCATTCTTCCCAGCGTCTGATAAAAACTTGATACTGCTCCTTTTTTACCTGGCGTAATTTTAATTATTCCCTCAAGTGCAGGGTGTTGTGGAATGTCTGACAGTGTTAACACATGGGTCATAAAATTTCTGATCTGTAGATAACGTAAAAAATGCGAGACTGGCAGATCATACTTAGTTTTCATTTGTTCAAAAGACATCAGGTGCACCCCTTGATACATATCACTCAGAGATCCCACTCCCTTCTCCCTCCAGCGAGCAAACACTGGGTCCGCAGCAGAAGGCTTGAAAGCATGATTGTCATAAATTGGCGTATCCCTGTACATATTTAGGGCTTTCAAATATAATTTAATCTGATTCCAAATTTTTATTGAGTTGTGTACCATAAAGTTACCTTTGTACAGAGATTTGCCAGTTTTGATGGGGCTGTTCAATAGGGTCAGTGGGGAGGTCCCTCTGCCAGTGCCAGTGATCCTCAGTGATGCACGAACTCCTCCAAAAAGCCGGAATATTTAGATGCGCTGCCCAATAGAAACATTTGAAGTCTGGGAGGCCGAAGCCACCCTTGTTTAAATTTAAAAAGGTGTTTTTTGTTTATACGTGCTACTTTGTTTTGCCAAAGAAAAGGAATCACAGTTGAGTCCAATTTCCTTCTATGATTGTGGAATAAAGGATGGTATTGATTGGAAAATATATTAAAAAAAATGTGGGAGAAGTATTATTTTAATGGCATTTATCCTCCCTACCAGCGATAGTAGGAGGGTCTTCCAGAGTTCAATATTCTTTTCCAGTGTTCACTTTTTATGTTTCAGTTTTCCTCGAGGAGCAGACCAGGGGCCTCATGTACAAAGATTTGCGTGGATTTCCTACTGAAACATGGCGTACGCTCAAACCAAAATGCCCTCCAACGTACAAAAATATCCGGATGTATCAATGTGTGCGCACGCATGAATGCAAGCACATTTCCTTTGTACATCCCAATCAACGTGGAATTCAGCGCACATGTCGGAGTACCCGACTCCTCCCTGTCCACGCCCCTACTTAAATATGCTAATCATATTTAAATGAGCCCTGCACCTGCCATTCCCCTCTCTGCACCATCAGAAAATAAAGAAAAAATAATGAGTAAGACGAGAAAAAAGAAGAACTTCACGGAAAGTGAGATGGAGGTGCTACTTTCTGAAGTGGAGGCCCGCAAAAATGTGCTCTTTGGCACGCTGTCATATGATATAAGCAGCAAACGTAAGAGGAGTGGGTGGGAGAGCGTGAGCGAGGCCTTTAATGCTGTGGAGTCTGAGAAGGGCTCACAAGCAGAGGTGAAAAAGAAGTGGTCCGATATTAAGGTGGATGTGAAGCGGAGACTGGCTGCCCACCACCGAAGTGTGGCCAAAACAGGCGGGGGAGGCTGTTTGAACAGAGAGTCGGCACATCTATGGGTGACACTGCTCTCTCTGGGGTGGTGGGTGTGGGAGTGTGGGTGAGCACGTGCTCAATGCACGTCACGGGGAATAATATTAGGACAATTACACAAATAAAGTTACTCACCAAGAAGCCACCCATCGCTCACAGTGCCAGTTTGTAGTCTGTTCGTGGCCAAAGCACAAAGCATTTGCGCATCACATATATCTGTACATTGATGGAATGAAAATGTTTCCTGTTGATATACAAATTCATCATGTGATGGTGCTTTTATAGCACTGTGTGTGCAGTCGATAGCTCCGATTACATTAGGAAAACCGGCTCTCGCTTCAAATTGCGCTTCAATGTTGGCCTGAATTTGATATACCTGCTGAGATGCAGATAATTCCGTCCCACTCGGCTGGTATGGCTCGGCTCAGGGTCGACTGGCACAGTCCCAATCGGTTGGCCAGCTCCCTCTGGAATGCCCCGGTCGCTTAAACCCCAGTGTGCACATCACATGTGGCACAAGCAGCTCCTCGCTGTGTTGCGCTCCAGCGCCGGCCACAGTTCCCTCAAAACGGCTGATGAGCCAGTTGTCATCATGTGACAGCAAATCCTCTCAGTCTCTGAACACAAGTTTTCTTCCAATTGCACCATTTACAATGTCTTCCAAAACCGCTAAAGCAGCTATTGTTTTTAATAGTATGCATTGCACCGTTTTGCACATGCTTTTATATCCACTCGTGTAATTACAGAATCATGGGTGTGTTAATTGTTTATCAGTGTTAATTCCTCATGTGTCTCAGATATGCACATCACTCAGTCTGAGGACAAATTGTGTTCACATTTATTTATTATAACAGTTTCTCAACATCACCTCTAAGTGTCGTCAAAGAATCAACAGCTGTAGAAAAGTGCGTACGACAGCCCTAAAATTTGTGTGAGGCACCGCACATTTCCACGGTCATTTCGCTCTTGATACATCTGATCGTTTCCGTGAAAAAGTGTGTACGCCACTTTTTTGTGCGTACGTACCCTTTGTACATGAGGCCCCAGGTTTCCTGATGAGGGACACCCCTAGATACACGAACCTGTCCTCAGTAATTCTGAAGGGGATAGAATTCAGCGCAGTACTGTTCTGATTTAAGTGTACTGGCATTAATTCACTTTTATCCCAGTTAATTTGAAAGCCTAAAAGGGAGCCGAAATGGTTAAACACCTCCATGATCTACGGGTTAGACACATATAATAATATGTTATCTGCATAAAGTGACAAGTGGCGTTCTTGCCTTTTAACAGAGATATCAGGTGATATCCTGGAGAGCTGGCGTATTTTTGTAGCTAGTGTTTCTATAACCAGGTTGAAAAGGTAGGGGGAGCTGGGATCTCCCTCAATTCAGGGCTCTAAGGTCTCAAGCAATGAGCTGATGGCCAGGCAGAAGAAACTGAGGAAAACATGGCAAACCTAAAGACTAAACCAAAAACTTAAAACCTAACAAAACTACAAACATGACAAATTTAGTGTAAAAGTGAAGATTTGTGACATAGATGTAAATCTGAACTACAATTACATGGGCATTCATAAATGTGAGGGTTCACACCCAACCACTCTTTCATCTCAGTGGACAAATGTGTACATCTAGAGCGAGCATTCTAAATGAAAACGCTGGACCACCCAGAACTACCAGAATCACACTGCCGACCTAAGCGGCTGATGGATGAAGACTATTCACATCAAGCCTTTAACACCTTCAGTTCCTTGTCCACATTAACACACATACACACACACACACACACACACATTAACACTCATACACAATAGTCAATACACGTTAGGCACAATCCTCTAAGACAAATGGACAGACTTCAAACACGTACATACACAATCTTCAAAAAAGAGAGTGGGAGGCTGAATGAGGGGGAGGGGAGAGACAGTCAGTGGAGACAGAGAGACCTAACTTCAGCTCCCCCAACCCCAGCCCCCCTTTTTTTCCAAATCAAATGCACAATCCTCATCTAGAGAGAAATACTCAGCTTCAGGGTGATGGCTCCATTTACTCCTGTGGTGATCATTTGGGTCCTTTCAAACCCTTCATGTAAGTGTCTGCATTTGTGTAGGTGTGTCTATAAGAGGGGGGCATGGGGTGGGGAGGGAATGAATGGCATGGGGCACTGTCAAATAGCTCCCTGCTTTTAATGGCCCAGCTGCATCATTACCTAGCATACACACTGGGCCTAAATAGAGGATAAAAGACAAGTCTATCAAATTAAGTATTAGGAGAGAGGAGGGGGGCTTATTACCTAGTATACACTGCAGAGTTGATGAAACTGAAAGAAAAAGCATAAAGAGGAGAAGGGGGAGGAGTTGGAGGTGACAGACAAGCCACTAACTACAGTACAAGGCATGTTAGTGAACTATACACTCATTGTGACACACACAGCCACCGAGGGCCTCCAGGGAAGTTTTACAGCAGCTCCTTGTCATGAACAGTGGTGTAAGACCCCTGTCATTGTCAGGTGAATGTGTGCTAGTGATGTGTCGTTCGCGAACGATTCGTTCAATATTAACTAATCGTTTATATGACTCGGGAGTAACGAGTAGTCTCAGTGAGTGATTCGTTCGTTTTCACGCAGTACCCTTCCTCCCCATATGACAGGCAGCTGCTGCATAAACTCAGTCAGCACGACAGGAAACAGAAATGATTAATTCATTTCCATGCAGTACCCTCTCTCGCCACATGGCAGGCGGCAGCTGCATAAGCTCAGTCAGCAGGACAGGAAACAGTTTTGATTCGTTCCTCGCACAGGAAACAGTTTTGATTCGTTCACGAGTCAACTCCTCGGGTTATGGCTCCTCGCACAGGAAACAGTTTTGATTCGTTCACGAGTCAACTCCTCGGGTTACTGCTCCTCGCACAGGAAACAGTTTTGATTCGTTCACGAGTCAACTCCTCGGGTTATGGCTCCTCGCACAGGAAACAGTTTTGATTCGTTCACGAGTCAACTCCTCGGGTTACTGCTCCTCGCACAGGAAACAGTTTTGATTAGTTCACGAGTCAACTCCTCGGGTTACTGCTCCTCGCACAGGAAACAGTTTTGATTCGTTCACAAGTCAACTCCTCGGGTTATGGCTCCTCGCACAGGAAACAGTTTTGATTCGTTCACAACTCAACTGCTGGCGGCTAAAAACACTGTGAGATCGGGATGTAGCCTAGCGACAGGATGTCAATAAATGATGTGGAAAGGAAGCTCAAAGAAGGTCTTTACAGCACAAAGACAAAGCAAGGCAAGTGTGATATTTGGAGAAGTTTCTCAATTGTCCGTGAATCTCTTTATTACTAGCCTATAAAATGACGTGTTTTCTCCTGCGGGACGGGAGAAGACACAAAATCAATGCATTTCTTTTATTGTGCGGGCATAAATTCTCAAAGTTTTGCGGCTGCGGGCGGAAGTGTAACACACACGTTGCGGTGGTAATGGTCAGAAATTCAGCGGGAGCAGGGTGAAGAAAACAGTCCCGCACAGGGCTCTACTGTGGACTGAGAAATGAAGAAGGAAATGAATGATGTCTGATTTGTGATGTTCATTCATTTGTCATGAAATCGTAATTAATTAGTGGTCTTCGGTTCTTGTAGATATGTATAGTGTTGTGTGTAAATAGATAAATGATAATGTAATAATGTGAATAGATACTTTTGAAAATTATATCAACATATTGATTTTGTGTTATACTCTACCATAAAATAATATAATAATAATAATAATAATAATAAGACACAATAAATGCACTATTTAACTTTTTAGGGAACTTATTGTTACTTTTTTTCTCACTTAATTGTGTTACTAATTGTCAAAGTCAATTTGAGTTTTACATTCACTTGTTCTCTACCAGCTGTCAGTAGCTGTCACGTGACAAATTAACGAACGAGAATGATCGTTCAGCCCTGTCACGTGACAGCTACTGAGTCAGTGTCGGGCTTTAAACAACAATGGCAGGGAGGATACAGACAGAGTCACCTTATTGTGCATTTGCTTTCCCAGGTTTTCACATGGTTTGAATTGTTTGTGGCATTTTGTATATTGTACTTTATCAGCTCAGCTGAAGCAAACTATGTTTCCTTCAGTGTTAAGTGTTTAGAACCCAGCAGCAGCGCCACCTGCTGGAAAAATGAACGAAATGATTAGTTCAAAGATTCGTTCAATTTACTGTTCGAGAGTAAATGATCCGATTCAGCCAAAAGAGTCAAAGTTCCAAACACTAATGTGTGCATGTGTGTCTGTGTGCGCATCTGTGTGAGTCCATTGCAGGGCTGTTAGCAACATGTGTGGGAGAGACGACATGCGCTGTGTGGTTACATGCATTACATAAATTCTAAAATAGAGGGTTGGACAGAAGCCTTTATTTTTACTTAAAATATTCAAATACTTGAAAAAATAAAAGGCAGAAAAGCAATTACCACAAGACAGGTGGAGGAACTTAACTGTGTCAAGTTTTAAGAAGTTATGCAATTAAAATAAAGAACAGAATTTATCAAAATGGAATTAAATCAAATGTCCTGTCATAAATGTAACACTATGAGTCATTAAGTGTATTTTACCAAATCAAGTGAACATTAAGGCAACAATTTAAAAAAAAAAACTCCTCAAGCTCCTTTAAGCAGGATGGATTCTGCTGGAGTCAGACTGAGGTCTGGGCTCTGATAAGACTGCTTCAAAACATTTAAGCATTTCCTCTTAAACCTGTTATAATTGGCTTTGATCTTAGACATTATAAATTCATATTCTGTATTTTCCTAAATAACCTATGTTCCTAGCTGGTACTTTTCCACTCTGCTCATACTGCACAACAGATTACCTTAAATGGTCCAAGACCTTAGAAGGACATAAACAACTGGGTCAGACAAAACATCTCTATTAGGGCAGATAGGTCTGGTCCATTAGATCCACGCCTAAAACAGCACTCACACACACACACATTGTTTATCACATCCAAAGAACACAACAAGGACAGCAGCTGGCCTGAGCATGTCACCCAAAACTGGCCAATTATACTCTGACAAGTGTGAATACAACTTCTGTGAGATAAAGCTGAATATAAATATAACATGTTTCCGGATAACGGGGCTCGGCCTGACGGATTTCCTGCGGGAGCTCTGGCACTCCGAGTCCAGCGCTGCAATATACTCTACTTGTGACCACTAATAAATACTTTTTTAATAAACGATTTCTCCAGCTTGTTCTTGAGCTTCCAATGAAAAAACCGGGCTAACAATTGGTGCCGTGACCCGGATTGGCTGACTCTGAGACCGTGTCCGATCGAGGACTTCCGGAGCTTGCTTGGAGGGGACTCTTCTTCAGACAATTCAAGGCGCCTAAAACACAAGGTGAGCAGAAAACCTCTTGTATCAGGATATGTGAAATTTCTGCACATTGGTCATTCTAAACTAAATTGTCTGAATTAGGATGTCCTCCGATCACTAAATCAAAAGCACAAAATTTGTGTCTGCAGGTTTACTAGGTGGTCACATGTAAAGTATAAACACATAGTCTCACATAGGGAGAGTCATATGTGTCCTAGTTTAGTACAATTTGGCCAAATAAAAGACATAAATTAAGATAACATAAATTCATCCTATCTTCTAAATTGAATAGGAATTAGATGCCAATGGGCGGGGGTCTATTAGTCCGCTATCGCGGTGTGAGTAATCTCGGTATCACTGCATGACCGGATGTGAGTAATTTCTGCGCACAAGGGCGCTTGGACCTTTATCTGCAATCGGCGGTGGGTCTGTATTACTGCACTATAGGCGGCGTGAGTAATTTCTGCGCACGAGGGCGCTTGGACCTTTATCTGCAATCGGCGGTGGGTCTGTATTACTTCACAATAGACTGCGTGGGTAATTTCTGCGCACAAGGGCGCTTGGACCTCTATCTGCAATCGGCGGTGGGTCTGTATTACTTCACGTTTGGTGGTTGGACTGTAAAATCCGCAATTGGCGGTGTGTCTGTTTTTGTTTTTTTCTCTCTGCAATCGGCGGTGGTTCTGCAGATGTTGTGCATAGACGATATACTAAGGGTTTATCTCTGCATAAGGACACAGGGCTAAGTTTTATTATTTTTCATGAAAATGTGGGGTGGTTTGCTACTTGGTTGATATTTTACTGTGTTAGTGGAAGTGTATCGAGCAGTCGAGACTGATCAAGAATTCCTACACTGACACAGATCTCAAGTGGTTCTGTAAAAGGGGGGCATTGGAATAGAAAATAAAGGGGAATTTAGTTAGGGTGTTACAGAGATTGGTGAATTAAAACGAGTGAAGGGACTGGGAGAACCCCCAGCGATCAAGCGCACAGAGGAAAAGATTCTGTGTAGAAGCTTCTTGGTCGGGTCCAACACTCGGGCATTGCGCCATTCACCCATTCTGATTAACACGTGTAAAACATTTAAACATGTCACAAATCATAGTTGAGAAGTGGAAAACAGGTAAACCCGGCTCATTGGGGTCGGTATTGTTTAACACCTTGACTAGATGGATAAAAAAGGTTCGAAGAGAAGATGAAAAAGGAGGGACTGAGAGAGTTGTGAACTGGACGAGAGAAATGCAAGAGAGAGGAATGTTTGGGGGGTGTGAAAGTGCTCCACCGCTACTGAGGGATTTCTCCATGTTTTTAAAACAAGCAACAGGCAGTAGGAATCAAGCAACAGCAAAGCTAAAGGAGGCAGGTTTATTCCAGAAAGCAAGGGCAGATAAAGACGGAAAAAAAAAAAAAACATTTCTTGCAGACTGTCAGCATTTTTAGGAGAAGTTAAATTCTCTATTCAGACGCAGTCCTCTGCACCTCTACCACAGCATGTGCCAGACACAACGTCATCTTTTCCAGGGACACATCCTACTACACTAGAAGATAAGACACCTCTTCCCAACATCGCGCATGCTCAATAACAGAAGCATGCCATTTAGCAAAAGAAAAAACTGACCATTTATACAGATTCAGCATAAACAGCTTAGGCTGTACATGTGGACATGTGTAATTGGAAAAGACAAGGTTAGATATCCTTAGCTTTGTCATAAATGCTCTCACCCTAAGATTATCTCATCCCAACCCTGCTTCCCTCTTCCCTCATTCAGCCCTGAGAGTGAGGACTGATTCTGATTGATCATTGGCCTGTACTTAAAGAGTACCAGAGTTACATATAGTTATTTAGTCGAAAAATTTACAATGATAATGGAAGTTTTTACTAGAGCATTTATCATCAATTCAACAATTAATTTATTTTAAAATAAATTTGAATGGGAGAAGGGGCTGCACGGTGGTGTGGTGATTAGCACCATAGCCTCACAGCAAGAGGGTTCCAGGTTTAATCCCCGCCTGGGGCCTTTCTGTGTGGAGTTTGCATGTTCTCCCCGTGTATGCATGGGTTCTCTCCGGGTTCTCCAGCTTCCTCCCACCGTCCAAAACCATGCATGTTAGGTTAATTGGTGACTCTAAATGGTCCTTAGGAGTGAGTGTGAGTGTGCATGGTTGTTTGTCTCGTTTGTCTCTATGTGTGGCCCTGTGATGGACTGGCGACCTGTCCAGGGTGTACCCCGCCTTTCGCTCGATGACTGCTGGGATAGGCTCCAGCCTCTCCCCCCCGCTACCCGATTAACGGACTAACGGTATAGAAAATGGATGGATGGATGAATGGGAGAAATACCAAATTGAATGGACAATCTGAAATCCGCTTTTCAATGCACGTATCACGGTGAAGAGATAACAAAATAAAAAATCCAAAATAAATCCAGGAAGAACAGACTGTTTAAAACTAAACATTAGAACCAGTTTGTTGTTGTTGAATTAAGATTTAACAGCTCTCTTAAAAAGTTAAGGTCAGACAAACAAACACAGCATTTAAATCTTTGATCCTTTAATGGAAAAACTGCCTGAACAAAAGATGTTCTACAAATTGAGACTTTATGATTTCCACCTGAAGCAGGTCTGAGACCGGACAGTCAGACCATATGACATATTAGAAAATATCAGGATTTAACAGCAAGGTCAGACAGATAGGTGTCAGACAGTTTCTTACCATCTTAAAGCATTAAAGGTTAGCCTTTATTGTGTTAGAGATCACAGTAACATGACTTAAAATTTAGCTGATCTAAATACTTCTCCTCTGCTTATTTTCACCAATTCTGAGTTAATATTCATCATCAGTATTTATATTTGATCTCATTAAACCATTTAACTATTTAACTGCAGCAGATCTATGAATCAATTGATCTGTTATCTTAACAGAGCAGCAAAGTGCTTTACAGAAAGGTTTAAAGTGAGTTAGATTATTAGGAAATTAACAAAAACACGGCAATAAAAGGCACAACGAGAGTCAGATATCACCAATGAGTTAGAAAACTCTAAAAGAAATTTAAAGACAGCTGCGCTGCAGTAAGTCTGACTCATAACAAGTCAAGTCAAGGTTTGTTTTCATGGCACATTTAAAAACAGCCACAGCAACCAGAGAGCTGTACATCTGAACACTATATTAATACTATTAGCAAATTCTAACCCTGCAGATAAATATTAATTAATCTAACAATAAACATTGAATAAATTAGTGAAATGAAAACAAAAACAGTGTTTACAGTTAAAGACATGCCTCTATACCAGACATGTGTCACTGGAAAAGGAAAGGCTTTGTGACCTCAGCAGGCACCCCGGTTAAACACTTAAATCAATTACTCGAACTATATTATGCCATACTTGAACCAAAACAAGTTGCTATAGTCAAGTGCAGAGGACATCAAAAGGGAGATGGGAGAGTAGCGAGAGGCAACAATGCGGCAGATAAGGCAGCAAAAACAAAAGCAGGGTATACTGCATTTAACCAGATGTCTCAGAAAACATTGGAGGTAAAATCACAACGAGAATTATGTTTAGAAAACATTAAAGAACTTCACGAAGCAGCGGCACCATCTGAAAAGCAAGCATGGAACGGAAAAAAAAAATAAAAAAGGATTCAACAAGACTCTGGAGGAATCATGAAGGCAAAATAGTAGCTCCAACTGGACTACTAAATTTGCTATGTCAAGAAGCACACAATAGAGCACACTGTGCTAGCTCAAAAGTAACACCGCTAATTTCACAACACTGGTGGCACCCCCACCTAAAAGACACGATAAAATATCTTGTGCAATCTTGTGAAATTTGCAAGCTGTTCAATCTCAAAGCAGGACTAGACAAGTTTCCCAGTACCTGATGCCCCTTGGAAGCAGATAGTAATTGATTGTACTGACATGGGAGCAGCAAACAGGACTGAAGGTAAACGATATCTTCTAGTGGGTGTGGATCCCTTTTCTAGATTTGTAGAAGCCACACCTACTAAAACCGAAAAAGGAAAAGAAGTCATTAAATGGCTTACAAGAGAAATTATTCCAAGATTTGGGGTACCAGAAGTGATAAGATCAGACAATGGTACTCACTCACTTTTCTAATGAAGAACTAAGAGAAGTAGAA
This sequence comes from Leuresthes tenuis, assembly GCF_036924035.1. Taxonomy (NCBI): domain Eukaryota; kingdom Metazoa; phylum Chordata; class Actinopteri; order Atheriniformes; family Atherinopsidae; genus Leuresthes; species Leuresthes tenuis. The sequence goes on from NW_027325364.1 coordinate 31,003,434, forward strand.
AAGATGTTTGGAATTACACATAAGCTCGGTGCAGTCTCTCACCCAGCTTTACAAGGACTAGTGAAAAGAGCAAATAGAACCATCAAAAAGGCCGAACAGAAGTCTGTGCAGACACACAGTTAACCTGGGCTGAAGCTCTACGTATTGTGTTAGCCTAAGATTTACTCCAAATGCCACCATGAATGTTGTCATGTTGTCCCACATGAGGTCATGACAGGGAGGAAACACCCTGTCCATTTACAACTGCACCAACAGGCTCACCCCTTGTTGTACTACAGTATGGAAACTTGTGTGAATGTGAAACAACTGAATAACACGGTGATGAGGATATCTCAACAGGTTACATAAATACTCACCAAGGAACAGGACCAGGAATGTGAAAAAACTTAACTGGTCCTCTCCTATATGGACAGGACGAAGAAGCTACAACACATTGTGTAAAGGTATGGTTGACTGAGAATAGACTGAGTAACTGGATCCACAAGGATCACTGTACTCAGGCTCAAGATCCTGCCGAAAGAACATTAACTGAGGTCCGGACTGACTTAGGAACCTCACCTACTGACAAAGACTAGACCACGGGGACTAAAACTCTATCAGAGACTGAACGGACCACTGACTATGAAACCAAAGGAAAACACTACTGTGGAGACTAGACTGTAGAACCACAGTAGCAGAAACAATAAAGGTTACAATAACTAATTTTCACACCTCTCCTGTGTGAAAGTCAGACATTAAAAGCTCAAGTGACAAAGAGCTACAACAATAATCTGGACACACCCTCTCTTCCCACCACGCCACACCAGGTGACTAAAAGATCTCTGAAAAATGGCAACAATCCACTTCAATTGCAATTTATTGAGAAACAATATATACAATCCAATCTGTGCTCAGTCATGACATGTTGGTCGAAAGAAAAGGATATGAATGGGATGAATAAAATGTTCTGTGAGAACAGTTTTAATCATGTGCTCTGGTCCATTCGAGAAATTACACGGGAGATGACCCAAGTTGTTTAATCTGGTGCACTTAATCAATGAATCAATCAATCAAACTTTATTTTCATAACACTTTTCATACAAGAAAATGTAACACAAAGTGCTTCACAAGATAGAAGAAAATAAAACAAAACAGTGAAACCCAAGGCCACATACATACACACACACACACATACACACACGCACATCTATACGCACACACACACCCACATACATCCACACATACTGGAAGAAATAAGTAAAGATTAAGTAAAACATAATAAACTGAGGCAGAGCTGCTCTAAGTAAGGTAAAGCACAGAGCTTTGAACTGCACAATTAAAGGTCTAATTCATGTCAAGAAAAAACAAGAAGGATCCTGAACAATTTAGCTAACATTCCAAAACTGCTACGAGCAAAGAAAAATATTACAAAATAATATCAAGAATCTGGGCCCTTAGGTCAAAGCATGCATGCAAGATAACAGTGATCAATAACCAACCAAAGATCTGATGTCTGACAACACAAGCGCGATGATGTGGCACTGCTAAGGAAAAAGTTAGCAGCACAAGGCCACATGGCTCATCTAAAAAATAAATAAATGAGGAATTAAGACAAATAGAAAAATAGAATAAACCTTTGTCTTTGATTCTAATTTGTATGGAAATATGTTATTGTATCATGTGATGTTATAAGAAACTCTGATGCCACACTGTTGGTACCACATGAAGTGTTTCTAATTCAAATGAAAATTAAAAAATTAAAAATTAATGCTGATCCTGAACTGTCTGTGGATGGCTCAGCATCACGAAACACAGCCACGGGTAAGAATTAAATAGAATTTAGTATAAAGTAACAAGTGAGAATTAAGCAGATCGTGCTGAAATTTTATCAAAAACACTCTGAGTTGAATTAAGAGGACAGACAATATTTATCCCAAAAAGGTTAATCAGTTACTCATTGAGAAGAAATGGCTGCTTTCTTGATGCTGTACTGCTCCCAAAATTAAATCTAACCACAAACATTTCTGTCCTGCAGCAGCAACACAGGAGCAGAAACTGCAGTGGAAGAGTTCAGCAGAACTAACATACGGAGGAGACTAAGTCTCATCGGGGGGGTGGAGACACAACAATTAATCATAGTTTACTAACACTTCTCAAGTTTTTCCCAAAATTCTGTGAGTCGTTGTCTTCCTTTTGTCTTTTGTTCTATGTTGTCTTGTGTTTTGTCTTTGTGTTGCTGTTTTCTCTAAATGGTTTCAAGTTTTTCCACAGAAAAAGTTGATGGTACTGGATTTCTCATTAATGCTGTACAGCAGGTTGGTGAGTATTACGGTACTGTCCTAAAACATGGTTTCTATCAACTGGCCAGTTGTTTTGTTTTTCATTTCATTTATTTTTATTTTATTTTATTTTATTTTTTTTTTCGGTTTATTTATTTGTTTTTGTTTGGGGTTCATATGAAAACTTAATTGGTCGACCCATGAATACTGGGATTGAATCTGTTAAAAGGGAATTCCTGAATATAGAACATTGTAAAAATGAAATGTTGTGCTGCTCGGTTCTCTCCTGCTAACATTCATCCACAGCTCAAATTAACTGCATCGGCAGCAGAACCTCTACAGGACTCACAGCCAAGTGACTGACAAGACGTCAGTCTGAAATTCTGGGAGGCATGATCATCATGCCAAGATAATGGTTGAACAACCACACAACCTTCAACCACTGTCAACAAAATAATCTGAATGCTCTCCTGAATTGTCCCAAAGAAAAAGATTAGTTAGGGAAAACGGGTAGTAAAGACCCCTTTGTGGAAGTGAAGTGCTGGTAACCTCTCCTTCCTAGTTAGCTCAGACTGCTGAACTGAGGTTCAGCAAGAAGGACAACCAAACACCAAGCAGTGACAGGATTGGACCAGAAGAGACTGAGCTGCACTGCACCACTCTGCACAATGTTATCATAAAATTTTCACTCAAAAGAAATTGTCAGTTTTTACACTACATCTATCATTACTCATCTGTTCTCAACAGGGTCATATATTCATATTCACATCATGTTTAAATGTCTGTACTGTATTGTTTTGTGTGTTGTGTTTTGTGATGTTCCTATGTACTTTAATGATTTTAAGTAGACCAAGTACTAATCATAGCCAATCA